>NC_081824.1:169350932-169975932 GCF_030867095.1 Alligator mississippiensis | reverse complement strand
TTCATATCATGTTTAAAAACATACAAATGAGATGACGTGAAGAAGAGAAATTCTCAGCCCAGTTTACAGACAGAAACTATGTTGGCTTTCCTCCTAGAGTTTGCATTTGTGGTGATGAATTAGATACCTAGAGAGAAAAGCATTCTTTCTTCAAGGTTATCCTGAAGAGAAAAGTATTCTTTCCTGTGAGGCCACTTCTTGACAACTTTAGCACCTAATGCCACTCCTGACCTTACCTTGGGTTGCATGATTGCTAAACTGAGCGTCATCATCTGAAGTGGAACTGAGGGTTAATCCTAGATCCTCTATCCTCTTCCTCTGCTTCTTCTGGGGACTGCTAAATTCAGGCTCCGCTCTTCTCTTCATTTTTACTGCAAGAACAAATTATACACAGTGAATATTATGCAAGTTCACTTCCTCTGGTAGTGGGATGTAGGTATGGCATGCTTCATCACTTCAGGATACATGTCATTTCAGGGTATGTTGCATCATTCTTTAATGCTACAGATAACCTGTTTTTGTTCCCCCTCGATCCCACTTGAAGCTGTTTACCTAAACAACCTGCAAACAAGTTCTTTTCCCAGTTGCTCAACAACTTAATCTGTAACATTGTCTGAAACCTTGCAAACAAGAACAGATAATAGCTAAAGCAAGCCCTTGCCAAACTTAGGAACTCAGGCATTGGATCCAGCAGCCACCGACCTTTCCCGTGAGGCATGTGACCAATTTACCCTGCCCCCACAGCAAGACCACAGGAAGCTGCAGTTCAGCTTCCACCAAACACTGTCAAAGCAGCAACACCACCTCGCACTGTGTCTGTCTACGTGCATGTAGCAGGTTTTTTCCACCATAGAAAATGAGGGCTGGAAGGGACCTCAGGAGATCATCTAGTTTCAGGTGTGTGGGAGGCATGGGGGGCCTCAAGCAGCCCCTAGCAGGCTGGCACTACGTCAGGGAAAAGTCACCATTTCCCATGTTTTTCTCCTTTAAAGAACAATCCATTTTTAAAGTCTATTGTTCCACTTTCAAAGTTTGCTCGTGACCCTTTTATATATTCATGCAACCCACTTTTGGGTCATGACCCATGGGTTGAGAAATGCTGATGTAGTCCAACCCCCTGCTCAAGGCAGAACCATCCCCAACTAGATCATCCCAGCCAAAGCTTTTCCTAGCCAAGTTTTGAAAGCCTCCAGGAATGGGGATCCCACCATCTCTCTAGATAACCTGTTCCAGTGCTTCACCACCCTCCTAGTGAGAAAGTTTTTCTTCATATCCAACCTAAACCTCCCTTGCTGCAACTTGAGACCATTGCTCCTTGATGTATCATCTGCCACCACTGAGAACAGTCCAGCTCCATCCTCTTTGCAACACCCTTACAGGTAGCTGAAGGCTGCTATCAAATCCCCCCTCACCGTTCTCTTCTACAATAACTCAGAAACTCAAGACCTTGTGGGTATCGTGGTAGGGAGCAAAAGGTGGGGGGAGAGGGAAGCACTTCTGCCTGCAGAGGGGACAGGGGCAGGTCCACCCCAAGGGTTGCCATAGCAATCTGCAATGCCCAGGCCCCTCTGCAGGCAGAACCCTCCTCCCCTTTGCTTAGTGCCTAACGCTGCTCTGCCTGGGCCCTGTCTTTAATGGCTCTCTATTCAGCTCTTCCCCGCTATAGCCCAAGTTCCCCCCCGGGGGCAGTTACGGAAAACCCCGAGGGTCCCGCGCGCCAGGAGGAACCCGCTGAGGGACCCAGAGGGGTTCCCGGAACGCCCCGCTCCCCCCACGCGGGTGGGAGCGCCCAGCCTCCCGCGCGGTAGTGGGAGCGCCCGCCCCGCCGACGGGGCTACGGGAACCTCAGAACGTCCCTCGCCCCAGCTGCGACCCCCTCCCCCGCTTGCGCGCGGAGGTGGTAGCGCCCGAGTCTCAGAACACCCCCCCGCGCGGAGGTGGCAGCGCCCCCCCCCGGGCAGCACTCACATGAACGGGGGACAGTTAGGCCAATACCATGTCCCAAGGCGGCGGAGGGAGGTGGCAGCAGAAAGAGCGGACTGCCGCCCAGCGCGCGCCGCGCTCAGTTTCGTTTCTCCGCTGGCAGGTGCCCGGGTCCTCCCTCCTAGCTCGCGCGCGCCAGGTGCGTCACAGGGGAAGGCCCGGTCGGCGCCTGCCCCGCCAAGAGGGGGCCTGCAGGCGCACCGGAGGCAGCCCCGAATCATGGGCGGGGCGGCTGAAGGGGGTAGGAGCGGGTGCGAGTCCTGCGCATGCGCCTTGGGAGCGGGCAAGGCTGCCGGGGTGAGCTGGTTGCCATTCCAGCGACTGGGAGAGGGCTGGAGAGGTCACGCTCCTGCAGCCTCCCGCAAAGCTGATTCACTAGTCAGACCAGGGTTTCCCCTCCAGGGCCATTGCTAAGGAGCTAGCAGGCCGAGGTGGCCAGCTGCATGCAAGGCGCTCCCGTACGATCTGCAGGTCTTGTTTGGGACCCCCTGGTGTAACCATGGCTCTGACTTGAGCAGGGAATTGTACTGGGGTACAGACCTCTTGCTGCCTCTTCCAGGCTGGTTTCTAAATAGGAACAGGATTTCAGTAGCAATTCCTTTGAAATCAAAGTTTGCTAGTCATTAGGAAAGAAAGACCTTGGGGGAACACTCTCTCTCAGGAAGAAAAGTCGGAATGCTTGTCCTAATGTTAGATAAATTACAGCTTCAAATCATTATCGGGTATATTCTGCTCACAACCGTTTTGCTACAAAACCCCCCCCAATAAAAATAAAGTGTTGGAACCTTTTAGAAAAATCTGCTTGAAAAGGTTGATGTTTCACATGTAAAAGTGTCCAGGTTTAAACAAAATGGTCCTGCAAAGCCCGCATATAATACAGCTTCTCACACAGTAAAGGTAGAATAAAGCCTGTGAGAATACATGAAGACTGGTAAACCAGGAGTAATGGCCACAAACTCCTGGAAGATCGATGCAGGCTCAACACTAGGAAAAACTTCTTCACAGTCAGGGTGTTCAAACTGGAATAAGCTCTCTCCAGAGGTGGTGCAATCATCTGCCCTGGAAATCTTCAAGAGGAGACTAAACTGTCACCTTGCTGGGATCACCTGATACCCAGTTGTCTTTCCTGCTTGGTGCTGGAGGCTGGACCTGATGACCTGCTGAAGTCCCTTCCAGCCCCTTACAATCTATGAATCTATGAAAGCCTCCAACAAATTCTGTGACTGAGCTGCCTGCCAATAAGGCATGTGGCAAGGGGGGCAGGGTGCAGAAAAGAGATGGACGGCAATGCAAACTAGGGCTACAAGCCTCCGTGCACCAAGATGAAAGGATATCTCGGAAGGATAAGAGTGATCTTCAGCACAACACTGGAGGCCCTGGGGATGCTGTCTCTTATGTTTCCTTCTGACAATTTTTTATCTTGCTGAAATCTGTGTTGCAGTGCACATGCACTTAGCAGGAAAGCAAGAAATGCAGGGGGAAAAATATGAGTCCCACATACTGTTGCTCAGATCTGGTCATCTCTATAGTAGGTTCACATGCATTAAGTTAAATCAGGCTACTCTGGGATTTGCAAGGGAATAAAGAAGAGAGGATAAAAACACTAGGTTTGCATTTTCTCCCATTGAAGCCCATCCATATGCAGCAGTTGTTACAATGTGCCTCCATACCAATTGGCATGCAAGAATCTCCATGCAGTTTACAAACGATAGTCTGAAACACATTATCAAAGAGGTTGATGTACATTATCTCCCTATTGACAGACCAGAATTTATGCACTAACAACCCAGCAGTAACTCAGAAGTCAAGTCCCACTCCCAGATTCTAAGGTACAGGACATGTAAAAATGAAGCCAACTTAAAGACATTTTAAAAATGAGTGCATCAGTGCTGACAGAGGTTCAGTATGGAGAAGATTTTATTCTTACCTGTCAGGTAATGCAAATTTACAAGGTGCAAATCAGATGACTTACCTAAGAATCATCCAGTGGAAGACTAAAGCTGAGGAAGTAGATTGTTGGAGCCGAGATGACTATAGTTCCTTCCTCAATCAAGGATGTTACCATATAAAGAATTAAGTGATAACCATGTACCATAAAGTGTTTGTGTAACAAGCACATGGAAAATGGCCTTCCTGAAGAAATAACCTCACAGTAGAGATCTGACATTGGGTACAATATCTTGCTGAACAACTGCCTAGTTACTGACCTTACATCCAAGCTCAGGTTTACCAAGGACATTCACTAGGTAGGTTAATTCAAGACACAATAGCATTTATGATCATTCTTTTTCTTGTAGATGCTGTGTAGTCTGCCAATGCTATAATGTAATATCTAATACCAACTAGCCCAAGTGAAGCTTAATTATGTCTTCATATCCAAAGAACCTGAAATACTGCTTCTATACCACAGTGGTTGTTTGAGCTCAACTAAGGTGGAGTTTGTCCACTTTATACATGCTTGTTCACTGCATTTTGTTTGTTCTGCTCCCTGGAACAATAATAATACATTTTAAAGATGTGGGGGTGACAGGTGACCATAGGAATTTTGATATTAATAAATACACCTGGGTGAGCAGTGCTTAGACTGTGCTTGGTCTATGGTATTGGATCATCTGTCAGTAATACCTGGCAGCTCCAAAGCTGGAAAGGGCTCTGTAACCTAAACACCTGCAACTCTTTGCAGGAAATTCTAATTTTTTTTTCAACTCCCCTTGCATGTATTGCATTGTATGAAACACTCCCTAAGGCAATGGTTTTCAAGCTTCCTAAAGTCACAAAACCCTTTCATATCACTTCTGCTGTGAAACCCCTACCTCCAGCTCTGTGGGCCACGAAAGCTGACACTGAGCTGGGTAACCCAGCTTGGCAATGGCAGCGCACCACCTCCCAGCCTGCTCTGCCATTGCCTTCAATCTGTTTGCAGAACCCCTGATGATTTAGTGATATCCCAGTGTTCTGTGGAACAGTTTAAAAACCACTGCCCTAAGACCATATACCAGTGCTAAGGTGTTGGAAATTTGCCATTCATGAGGGGCAAACCAAAGAATCCAAAAACATCACAGGGTTAGGGTCCTTACCACCTTGCTAAGCTGAGGGTTTGTAAAGTAACCAAGGTATAAAGATCTGTAGCAAATAGCTATTCAGGACTACTAATGTGCTCCAACTCCTGTTTCAAACTGCATCTTCTTCTCAGATGCAGGACAGCTGATAAGCACCTGGAGTGGAGAAGTGCCATCCTCTGAAGCGTAGACAAGGCTGTAGCAATCAAGAGTGGTTCAGCCTTAATTTAGCAACACGCTGGAAACAAGTATATTATGAACTCCCCAGGCACTAATAGTCGAGGTTCTATTTTTATGTGTTTTTGAACTGGAGGGGGTTTGCCATAGTGTATCTAGAGGTGTTTATCTATTTGTGGCTCCTTGGTTAATTGTGTTCAAGCAGCTCCCAAGTCAGTCAAGACCAAGTGTCACTGACTTACACCCAAGAAAATTACTGATGATATTGGAAGGTGGAAAGGATGCATTCATCTAACTTTTTAACATTGTTCTTTAATTGGCTTTAAGGGAGATGGCTTCTCAGACACACATTGACAGAAAAGGTGACTTTACCCACTTTGCAACAGATGTAATTAAAACACTGACAGGTATGGGAAAGAAGCAAAATAAATACATTTAGTAAAATGAAACCAACAAAAAAAAAGACACACACACGCATCATCATCATGGAAAAAGTATGTACCTGGTAAAAGACATCTATAACCCTGGATAACCTTCTCCTAAGTTGGAAGGCAACTAAATCTCCTACTTTCACAGAGAGGCCAGGGAGGGTCAGTGTCAACCATTCACAATCTTTTGGCGACCTACCTACCTCAAGCACTTCTCAAGAGGATCTGAACTAAAGTAAGCCTCTGAAGGGTCCATGTAGAAACCAAATGTTAAGAGCACTGGTAAGTGGGAAATCTCAAGAGGGGGGTGACTCCTCCACAAGAGAAACCACTAAAGTTTAAGGAGGACAGAGCTGCTTAAACCTTATATTCTGGAACAGATATCTGGACCTTGTCAGAGTTTAATTGATAAGACACATCCTGTTAAAAGAACATATTATTCTGCCATAGCATTGCCCTACGCACATCGCTGTAATGAGACTTTTCTTTAGAATAAGATAAGGTAAAAAAAAGAAGGAATGCTACAACCTAAAGGTTCTGCATTTTCTATATTTACTTACATTACTGGCACACTGGTCCCTGTGAATGCAGGTCAGAATAACCTGTGACATTTGTTGTACAGATCCCCAAATGCATGAGGTTTTTTTCAGAATAAATTCATAAAAACAGTGCCTTTGGCTAAAATGTTTCTATCACTACTCAACCAGCGCTATTAAAAAGAGCAATGATAAACATGGGTCCAGATCATTTAAGTCTAGATTAACTACCAGAAGTTTGTCTCACTAGTTGTAACAGGCAACACTATAGAACTTGGTGTATTTTGTCCTCCTTAGAAACAAGAAAAGTATATAAATGAGAAAATACATGCACATGGAGAGAAAACAAATACTACATATGAAAAGGTTCTCCCCATCTTTTCCCCCATAGGGAAAGAAAAGCTTTTAGATAACAAAACTAAAATCAAGTATATAGGCCAATGGAAACAGAGCTTCACAGTCAAATGCCTGCTGAAATGAGGCAACATGTGTTCCATTCCCCAGTAAAAATTTGGTTTGCTACAAAGCTCCTGTTATGCCACAATTCGGCAGCAATATTTTGGAAACTGTAAAAAGACAAAACACACTCCACTTCCCTCATCACCTTGCCATTACCCACTGGATGCTGATTCCCTACTCTGCCAACAGGATGCATCATTAACTTAAAATAGCAGCACTTTTGGAGAAAAAAAATGCTGGCAGGAACCAATACAAGGTTTCCACTGTATGCCATTTCTGGATAAATTGGTTTCTCACCTCCAAAAACCTGGAGAGAGAAGGATGATGTGCTGCAAGAAACAGAATTCAAGCTTAGTCAGGGCCAAAACTTTAGGCAAAGTCAGTCTTCTCAATCTACTCAACAGAAAAATCAACGATCTCAATGGAGGAGTAAGAAATTAAACAATACAACCTACAGTGCATCTAAGCATAGGAGGCTCAAAGAGTTGGTACAGACAACCAAAAGAATACCATTTACTGTCAAAGGAAAGGCCAAGTCAAGCTGCCATGTGAAATTCCAACAAGGAAAATCCATCTTAAATCGGTACTTGTAACTTTGACATACATCTGCGCTGCTGTTTGCATGGCCAGCCTGCTCAAATACCCTCCATCAGCAGAAATAAAGCCAACCAATATATACACTTGAACAGATGTCACTCCCCAGACTGACTGCACACAGTCAAACTAGGACATAATGTTAACTGAGCAGGTCAAAAGTGATCATGGAAATGTAGATGCATACGTTATTACTTAGTGTGACAAAAGGGTCAGTTACCCCAATGATTGCACTTGCACTTTAGAGGTCAGGAAATTATACATTCATTTAAGAACAAAGAGGACTTCCTGTTCAGTGCTTTCAGTCTGCAGCTCTTCATTCCTGGCTCTTCATTGCCTTTCTGTTTCCAATCCAGGCCATTCATTTCTGATGGTAGTGGGCCCAACCACCCGTGTGTTGGCTCTGCATGGCTCCCAGGCAAACAAATCCATAGCATGGGTGCTCAGATAACATAGTAGCTATCATCGTAGTCAGAGTCCTCCTCAAAGTCATCACTATCATAACTGCTCATCGACAAGATGGAATAGATGGAAGAAACTATGCTGCTCTCACTGTCTGTGGCTGGGTTCACCAATATATCCTGCTTCTCTGCATTCAAAACACACAAATACAGAAGTAAGCTGATAGCCAGATTGCAGACACTGAAATTGCTAAAGCTCTCTTGGAAATTTTAAATGCCTCCTCTTACTGTCAGGCTGTGCATTTTAGAACAGGTTTCTACAGCTATGGGCCATCTGCCTGGCACATTTCCATCTGTTCTATTTACTCTTTAAAAATAAATATGAATTAGGATTTTCTTTTATATTTCCTACACGTTTTTTTCAGTTCCAGCAGGTCTGCAGGGGGGGCAAGGAATCATTCTCCATATCTTGAATGGTTCTCAGTGTGGACTCAGAGAGGAAATGGCAACAGAAAGCTATCTCAAGGTCTTCCCAATCAAGAGGAGGAGGGAACAAAAGGGAGTAAGATGGGAGGGAAAGGAGACTTCATGGGGGACAATAAAAAATCCACTCAGACCTCTAGAAATTGATAGAAGATGGAGTAGGAATGGTCTCTCTTGCTACTTGTTCATGGAATGCCTAGCACAGAGATGTAATCCTTGGTTTCCAGGGGCCATCAGAATACAAATAAGTATTCCTCAGTTCATTCTGTTCCCTGGTGCAGTCCATATTTAACTGAAAGTCCCTCCAGCTTCAGTTTGAGCCATCTTCCCACCACTGGATAAGAAGTTAGCATAAAACAAGGTCATCTTCCCTCACCGAAATGTGCCAGTGACTATTATAAGCTTTCTATCCCTTAGCAACTACTGGTTGTTCTGCACAACTATGATGTCCAGGTACATGTGAAGGTGGAACCTGAGCTCATTTTCCTTTGATTGGAGAGAAGCATGAAGATAAGAAGTTTGAGAACCACTGATTTACCATATGCAGGAATGGAGTGGGTTCCCTGGAAGACACCACTTCATCCAGTCATCAGCTACCTGACAAGACACTTCAAAAGTGCTTTGGCATACTCTGCAGAGATGCACATTAGTACTGTTTGCCTGAGCAGTGTCAGTTCTGCAGAGATGAAAGCAATCCAGGAAGCAGTGCTGGAGAGCCTCTGAGAGTAGTGCAGCATTTCCTGAGGGACTCAGAGTGAGTTGGCTAAATAGGTGATGTTTTCAGGTTAGAACTGACACTGTTTAGTGATGTCACTCTATTTCACCAAGGAGGATCTGAAATATTCGAAAAGCACCTTTCATTAGGAAAGATCCCAAAGGTCTTTTACACATTATAAAATTAAAGGGATCATGCACCCACATTTACAGGAGAACAAAACAGGATACAACAAAAGTAATTAGGAAGGGCAGTTGAGAATAACTGCTATATTTTAGCACCCAGATACTACAGTGACTAGAAGCAAGAGAGAGAGAGAGATTTGAAAAAGGAAAGTGGACAAGTTGCTCTTATTGGAATTTTGCCAGGATATCAGGCATAAAACCCTTACTCTTATGCAACGTGTTTTAATGACAAGTGAAAAGAGCTGTGGTTTTATGCCTCATTAATGTTGAGGTCAAAATTCAATACCAACTAAGAAGGAAGAGTAGCACAAAGCCATGTACTGCACCCGTGTTCTCTTCAGAATTCTCCATCCAGTGCTGACTGTAAATTCCTCTTGTGAAAGTGCAGCAAATATAAATTAATGCCAAACTTCTCACCAGGACACTGCTAATGCACCATTAGCCTACATAGTGATCTACACTTAGTGACCTTTTCCTTAGAAGGTACCTGGTAAATTTTTCAGGTCCTGCTCTGTTCAATTATCTGTTTTTAAAACTATTTAGTCTTCAAAACTTATGTTTTCCCAGTGGTTTATAGGACTCATGCTATGTATTGCCTGAAATATTTTACAAGGCTATATAATGTCCTTTGAAATGGCTTCCCATCCCAATTACTGAAAAATCCATCTGAAAGATTGATGGTAATTTCCCTGTTAATTTTTTCTGAGCCTCTCAGTAGTATATAGGTGCCAAAAGAAGTTCTACTATGAACACAAAAACAAGGGTTGAACTCATCACACCTCATCCACCCACCTCTCACCTTTGCGCTCTCTGATGAGGGCCAGGCGACGTTCTTTCATCTCCAAGCTCAAGTTTTCTACCAGCCTGTCAATGCAATTGTCCAGAACTAGAGAGCGCGTTTTGGACTCTATCCCCCGTCTGCAGATGGGACACTCCACCTTACGTTTCATCCATTCATTGATGCAGTAGGAGCAGAAGCTGTGCGCACAGTTCAGAGTAACAGCCTGGGAAGGAGACACTGCTTATGAAATCCTCCCAAGTCACAGTAAACAGCTATTATTCCTATTTTGTCGGGACACAGACAGGTTAAGCCAGGATGCGGCCACAGGCCAAATGTAACTTACAGAGCCGTTTTATCTGGTTTAAGGAGCCAGGGGGCTTCTGCATCATTTTGGTCAGGGAGGGGCTTAGCTTGCACAGCAGCCAGGCAGCACTTCTATAGTGAACCTAGATGGCAATTTCCTGTCTGATTCTCAGGCACTGAAACAAGCTGTTGCATCAATTTTCCAATGCTGGAGAGAAATTTTTAATGCCTAATTGAAATCAAGGATTTCCCATCACTATTGAATGACCGACATTTCAGGCTTAATTTTAAATGGGGTGTGCCATCTAAGGCTGGAATCTGGCTCACTTTCAGTGATCCTAATTACAAACATACATGCCAAGAGAATAAACAAAATGGAGTAAGTATACTTCAGGGTAGTGAATGGCTTAATTCTTCACAAGAGAACAAAAAATGTTAGTCAATATGAACATTTTCCTAGGTCTAGTGGTATTTTTTTTTTAACTCTTTGATTTGACAAAAAGGAAGAAAAAGTTTCTTAAATCCTTTTCTTTAAAACCAAGCCTTGTCAGCAAACGTACCTCAATAAAATGTTCAGAACAGATGGTACACTGAAGCTCATTTTCCAGTACATCATTCATCTGACTCAAAACCTCTTCCTTTTGAGCTCTCACTTTTTCTTTTTCCTCCTGTAAAAAACACACACAAGATCACTTGCTGGTAGAGAACATGGTACAGTGGTCAGTGCAAGAGATTCAGCCCACAACCTGACAGTTTTCTCATGCTGAGTTTGCATCCTTCCTTCATGTGAGGTAAGGAAAGGAGCAGGGTTTCAAGTCAGCAACCACAGGTATATAGACAATAATCCTATATGCTGCAAAAACAGTGATTTCATTAAAGAACAGCAGCAATTACTCAAAACCCACATGCCTAAAGAAACTACAAACTGCACCATATCATTCCAGACCATCTTCCAAGCCCTTGTTAACAACTTAGGAGTTTTAGCCAGAGGCAAACATTGATTCCTGGATGAACGTTGCACAAGACAACCTTGATCAGAAAGTTGGTCTAGTGGCAGGCACATTCAGCCAAAAGGATTCAAATGCAGGAGCACAGAAAATATGTACAAGTCTGGGAATTCAAGATGTTTCCATGCACTACTACAGTTGCCCAGAGGATTGACAGCTTAGAGTGAAATATCACTGGCTGTTTGCCATCAAAATGCAGTAAGCATACTATTTAGCATTAAGTAACATGAAGGAATTTCCTCAACTGAAGCTGTATTTAACACAACCTCTAAGTTACAGAAAAAGGCCAAAAAAGATGCAAAGATCCAAAGATAAGAGAAGATCTAGAGCAAGCACAGTGGAAGGTTTCCTCAATTTCCTTCAGTTATCATATCATTCTTAGTGCAAGAGGCAATACGACTTTTCTCTTTATGCATTTCCTTACTGTTTTGAGCCCCAGATGCAATATTCCCACGGATTACATAGCAGTTTTAGCTATATGAACTTTAACAGGAAGTTAAACACTCTGGATTTCAAACTCAGATGTTCCGGGTTGGAGGTTCAACAAGGCATTTGCAACATCCATCTGTGTTCTCTCTGTGCCCTAGCAACTTCAGCTCATGCCTATTCAGAGACACCCCATAACAGGATCTTTGGCCAAGACACCTTGCCTCTGCTGTCTAGTCATAATACTGAACAATCAGTTTTTTCCAAATGCAGCATATGAGGTTGCACTAACAAACCAAACAGAAATCAGATTCTCTGTTCAGTACCTTGGTCTCTTCCAACTCTTTATTCTTGGCTTGAATTTTCTCTTCAAAGTCCTTTTTGCTGCGGCTCAGCTCTTCCATCAAAGCGCGATGCTGTGAAAATAGAAGAAACACAAAGAGTTTCTTGTTATAACTAGCATCAATGAAACATACCTGCTCCTTATCAGCCAGCTCAGCTCACTCATTTTGCCTGTCAGTTACCTCATTAGATAAGAAATCAGCAAGATCAGTCTCTGAGGGGGTAAGATGCAAATTGCAATAATGCCCAACCTGGAAGGCCTTAAGCATAAAACAGGTTCATGCAATTAAAAAGAAATCTTAAGTGTAATACTGATGCACGAGGCTGACAGTAGGCATCTAATTTAACAAGTCAGAATACCTCTAATTTAACAAGTCACCTTTCTGACTTCTGGTGGGTGAATCTTATCCTAGTTGTGCACCACCCACCAGCAATTAACGCTCACCAACAAGACTTCAGCAAGTAAATCCTAACAGAAATTCCAGGGTCTCTCCCTGAGGGTAATCACATTAAGCCTGCAATTCCCTTTTTTTTTTTTAAATCTGTATCTGAGCCTAGTTGTGTTCTGAGCCTAAAAATTCTAGACTCCTTTCTAGGGCTGATAGAGTTGCCTGCCTACATTCAAGGACAGGGACCACTGGATACAGAAGCACAGTCCTGTTCACATTATTTTGGTATTTAAAGGCAAAATACACAGGTAGGAAAGTCCCGCCACATAAAGCAATAAACCTAAAACCCCAGAAGATTTTCCATTCTTATACTAGGACCATTACTGAGTCTGCCCAGCTGCATGAACTGTGGCTACACCACTATATTTCTTTATGCTAAGTAAAGCAGAATTAAGAGCCAAATGAAAACTGTGGGCACATCAACATGTGCATTAATGCATCTTTTCTAATGCTCATTAAATTTAGTACCTCCAATGTGAAGTATTAAATTAAATGTGCATTAGGCAGTACTAATTAATGCATAATAGCTTATTTTAGAGGTGCACTGATACATCGGTCTGATGTCAGATTGGCACTGATATAAAGAAAATTGTCTGCATCAGAAATCGGCCTGATATGGCCTATAAGTGGCCTGTACACGCGCACCGCCACAGCACAGCCTGTAGGTGGCAAGCACAGCCCAGCAGCTTGGAGAGCTGCATGCAACTGGTAAGCCTATTGTGGTGGAAGGGGAGGGAAGGGGCGTGGAGGAGGCAGACCAAGGCCCCCACGGTGAGGGAGAAGTGGGGCTGGGGCAACTGCTGCCCAGCCAGAATGGGGCAGGCGCAGGACGGAGCCACAGCTCGTCCGGGAGGCATGGGGGAGAAGGGGAAGTGGGGTCCTGCAGCTGCTCCCGCCACTCATCTGGGAGGGCAGGGGGGCATGTGCCCCTGGATCTGTGAGGGGCAGACTCTTTCTGGCAGGGCAGGGCTGCACTCTGGGCAGGCGGCAGCGCTGGGAGGAGGCAGGGGGCTGTACCTACCCCAAAATTTTCTGTAGCCTCACTCTCATCTTTAGCCACTTGCTAAAGAGCTGGATACTCAGGATCCCAAGACTTTAATATAGCATGCATTTGTTGGACTGAATGAGGGAACTGCTTGGTAAAATGAATTTGTATAGTATGGTTTGGATAGGGATGAACCTGCCTCTGGCAAGGGGCTGAACTAGATGATCACTGGAGGTCCCTTCTAGCCCTACTTTTCTATGATTCTATGCATTCTGAAGTCCCTTACACTTGGACCCAAACAGTTCCCTACCACCCACCTTCAAATCACATGGCCTTGGGAAATAGCAGAAGAGAAACAGATACTTCATAGAAGTGCAGAAGCAGCTGAAAACAAAAGCTTTGGACATTCAGAAACTGACTTGCTCTAATCCTCTCCTTCCTTCAGTCTTGCTTTTAGTATGTGTTGGACTTTAGGTGCCTTTTGGGTCTTTTCACATCATTGCTGCATTTGCCAATTATCATGACACATGGGACCTATCCCTACTATGAGCTGTGAAATCAGATACAGTCCTCAGGTTTCTTGCAAGACAATAGAATAGACAGCAAAGTTAAGATAGCTCTGGATTACACAACTGAACAAATTTACCTCCTGCAAGACTTGAGCTAGTTGCTCCTTCAGACTCTCATCCCCTTGTTCCTGTTTTACTCCCTGGAAAAAGAAACTGCAACATAAGATTTTTGTTGGAGGACAGGTAAGAAGCAAATAATCAAAAATAAACTGGAGGGATTAGGATGGGTAAAATGAAAGGGACAAGCTTTACACATTAAAAAAGGATACAGTAAGACAGCCTTCCCGGTGTGCAGCAGACGGCAAAATATATTTCACTTTTAGTGTTTCCTAAATTCTAATCAGATCACAGCTAGCTACAGAGGCATTTTCACTCTCTCAAAATATCAATACTTGTACATCTCCAAATTATTTTACTCAGAATAGGCTGAAATGTTCAAAGAATCAACAAAAGAGCGGCAATAGGTTCTGCGTGGGGAAAGGTTTTTAGCTCCAACTGGAAAAAAATCTAATGGAATTAACTTATATTCACTGTTCAGGTTGTACTTTCATTCACAACCAACACCACTACTCTTACTCACCTTAGCTGCTGCTGTGTATTTTCCCTCCAGCACTGGCAGAGAAGGTGGTTCCCCTTTCATATGCAAGGTTTCAAGAGGTGCAGATACAAGTAAACATTTTTGCCTGATATGACCACAAAAAAGTAGTTTATAGCTGTGACCAAACAGCACAGCTGCAAACAGCTTAAAAAATGGCCAACTGGGTGAAAATCTGACCCCTTATTGCATGGGGTTCAGATAGAGAGGTTACAACATGTACCATCTTTTGTAACTCATGTCTACAGAGCTTCCAGCCTGTCACTATTTTTAGAATAGGAGGAAGGAAAGGGGGTGGTGAGGGTTCAGTCTGGGGGCGTTTTCAGCCCGCCCCAGGTGGGGAGGCTCCAGTTCATCCACCCCACTCTTCAGCAGCAACTAGGGAGTCCCAAGAATAAGGTCCCTTCACTGCCTTTATCTGCTCCCATTCTGAAAACAGTGAGAACTGGCAAACAGTCTGGCCGTTGCTATGGGCACTGGCTGCAAGATTCCCCTGGGAGCTTGTGAACTTCTGAACAGTGAACTTCTGTTTGGTCTGGGGTAACGCTGTAACTCTGAACACTTTGCAGAAATTATTCTGAGTTACAGCTGGGAGCTGCATTTCTGTCTGCAGCCTAGAATACACATTCTACACTGCAGACCAAAAGCATCTCAATTTGCAGTAGACTATCAAGTAGGCCAGCTCCTCCACGTTCATTTGGATTCTCTCTGACTTTTAAATGTACTTATGAAAAAGCTCAAAGACGTGTCCCTGTTTACTAGAGTTTATTCTAACAGCCAGTTGATGGTCAAATTTTAATAGATACTGGCCTAACTTACTTCAAGATCATTGAGGGTGGATTTAAATCAAATCGATTTAAATCACTGTTCAGGAAGCCTTGATTTAATCCTTGTTTTCTACAAAAAAATGCATTCTTGTTGTTTGATATCCTTTATTCATTTCACTCCTTGAAACTTTGCACTTTTAAAGAGAGGTAAGGGTTTGACTCCGTGTACACAAACTTGCAGAGAGACAAGACGGCTGATCAGCGGGTAATTATGTTATCTCTCATCTCCATATACTGCTGTAAACAAGGGGCTCCTATAGACATGCAGCAAGGCTGCTCTGACGTACTGTAAATCCAGTGCATTCAAGCAGACTCAATTAATCGAGTCTGCTGAAGTGCAGAAATTAACGTGCTCCAGCAGCCTCCAGCATCATGTGTATCATCATCCCCATACTGAAAAACAGTGGCAGGGCACTTCAAACTAAAGCTTGTTTAATGAGCTTTAGTTCAAAGCACCCCATCACCATTTTTCAGTGCAGGAATGCTGATGCACATGACACTCAGGAGCTTTTAATTAGCATGGCTCTCTAATTAAAGCATCCCCCCTTACCTCCCAGAGCACGTCTATAAACACCCAAGGATGTTATCTCTGGAGACACAAATCCACAGTCTGAGAACTAAAACTAAGCATCACAGAGACGCTTAATGGAATCTTCTAGACTGAGCACTGAGACCCATTGGGTACAGTGGTTTTCTTTAAACTTTACTAATCTATAGAGAAGCCTCTGGGAACCCCATAGAATTGGGCCCCTAATATAGTCCATGGCCTGTTGTGATCTATTTATAAAACTCTTCTAAAAAGGTCACATGAATATATTGTCTCAATAATATATAATTAGAAGATATAATCCCTAGTCAATGATGATATCTTTGAGCTCTAACATATCTTAAATTAAAACTATTTTATATCGGTTTATTTTTTTTAAGCATATTAAAACAAGAAAAAATTAAAAATCCAATTTTTTTATTTTAAACCACTGATTTTTATCCACCCTGCATTGGGCACTGTTTTAGAAAACCCTATTTCCAGGTTAATCCACCTTCCTCTACCTACTCAGGAAACATAGATCAATATATTCTAAGCAGCGGTACCCATTGGTTCTTTTGCTGGAACAGGAAAGGGCTTTCCATGCGACTCAACCTTGACCTGGAAACCTATATCTAGAGGTGGACAGAGTCCAGTCTTGATGACTCATTCAATCCTTGACCTCTCTACCAAAATAAAGGACCTGACAGAGTCTAAAATTCATTTCATACAGACCATTAATCCTTCAGGTGGCAATAACTAATTCTGAACTTGCCTTAGAAGTGAAGAGCTTTTTACACCATTCCTTACCTCATGCCTAGTCCAATCCTTCCTGCTATTACCCACTCAACAGCTATGTGTCTGAAAGTGATGAAACAGGTACTATATAACATTCCTATTCTAAAAACTGCAGTAGTAGGAGCCCTTGTTATGGACACGGATCCCAGTCTGTTTAGTCAGTGGTAGCCAACCTTTTTGGCAAGGTATGCCACAAATTAAGCCCTGTGCCCTCCCTGAGTGCCACTCTCATCCCGTTCCTGTGCCCAACCTGCTGCTTCCTGCTGTCACCGTGCTGCCTGCCTCCTCCACCATCTACTGCATGCCACGCACACAGGCTGCTCACATCACTTATGACATGTATACCACAGGCTGGCCACTCCTATGCTTGGCATCATACAAACACAGAACAAATAGCTCCTGCTGTACCTCCTGCTCTTGTTCTCCACAGAACATCTTCTCCAGCTGCTCCACCCTCTGCTGATGCTGCTCCTGTTCAGTGCATAACTGCTCTTGTAACTCCTGCAGCTCTTTTTCCATCACCATGATCTCCTTCCGGGCACTCTTCCTGCTCTTCTGCTTCATACTTAAGACTGCTGTCTGCTTCTCCTGCACCTTGACTTTCAACTTCATTATATCTACCAGGGTTTTCTTCAGCATTTCCAAACTAGTCCAAGATTGTGCAAGACTAGGTGCTTTCTGGTCCCTATGGCCAAGGGATAGTGCTTTCTCTGGCTGCAAAGGACCACAATACACTGGAGCTTTCTCCTCCTCCTCACTTGTTCCAGGAGAAGGTAGCTTGAGATCCATGTTTTCTGTAGGTTGTTTGGCCAATTCTGCCATCTCCCAAGGTTTAATTAAAGGTTCACTATGCACTTTGTCTCTCTTGGATCTGGAATTTGAAGGGCCTTCTGCTCCCAATGCCTCAGATTCTTCCAAGCTAAATTTACGTTTTGTTCTCGTGCTTTTAGATTTCCCCATCACCTGGTCGTTTCTAGGAGCTAGAAATGGACTAATTTTCTCCCATTCTTCCCTGATCACTTCATACTCATATTCAGCAGCTTCTTTGCTTTCCAGAGGCACTCCTAGCTGGATATGGTCTCCTTCAACTATAGGATAGGCCTTTAATGGATCAAGGCGTTCCTTGTTCAGCCAAACACCATTTAGACTCTGAAAACAGAGGTATTAGCAAAATTTCAACATACATTTATGTAATTTCCTCTACAAGTTATTTTTTGATTGCAGCAAACAATTACATGGTGCTTTTGCGGGAAAAAATAGGAAAAACAAGTTCTCTCTCTCAGCAGCTCTGCAGTGTCTTAAACCAAGTCAGTATCCTATTTTAGCATACAAATTTAGCTCAGGCAATCAGCAATAGCTTCCTGCACAACTGTTAGGAATAAAATTAATTTTAGCAATAAGAGAGAAGACAGAAAAAGAACTAATGCAAAACAGAAATGACTATCAAAGCAGGATCACCTTGCCTAAACCAAGGATGCTCAGCCTCCAGTCAATGGGCCAAATGCAGCCAGCACAGCCTTGGAATCTGGCCTGTGGGGCTACCCATGGGTTGGGAAACTCAGTGCTGGGAGACCAGTGGCAGCTAATACTACCAACCCTCCCTGCTACCAAAATCACAAGCCCCACACAGTGGACCACAGACCAGCCATGACCCTCCTCTCCTGCACCAACATGCCCAGATTAGGGCTAAGGTCCTCTTTCCTCTGTGCACTTGGCTTAGGACCAACCCATTCCCCCCCCGCCCCAGTATGAGCCACAGCCTCTTCCTCCTCTGCCCAGCCAAAGTGGGTCCAAGGCCTTGCCCCTGCCACCCCTTGCAGGGCTGGGCCATGCCCCCTTCCCTCCCACCCAGCCAAGTTGGGGCTGGGCCATGCCCCCTCCTCCCCTGGGGCTGAATTAGGGCTGGGTCATACCCCCCCATACACCACCACTCCCCCACCCACCATGTTGGGGCTGTCCCCTGCACGGCTGGATCCTTGCACCCCTCCATGCAGCTGGATGGGGCCATGCTACACCTGCCCCAGATGCCAGACACTGTCCATCCAGCCTGCTGCACAAAAAGGTTGAGCAGCACTGATCTAAACCATCCTGAACAAAATGCTCTTCAAACCTGCCTTTAAAAATATCTAGTAACAGAGATTCCACCGCCTCTCCAAGTAACCCATTCCATGCTTACCATGCAATGCCACATGTTCTCTAGGAAATCAGAAGCATGCACCTCACAAGCCAGTTTGCAATCAGGAGATCATCTTGATTTTAATTTATTAAGACTAAAATTATTGGACTAGTACAAAAAGCAGAAGCAGTTTGTTTAACACTACAATAGCATTTTCCAAGCTTCAGTTATTCCTTAATTCATTAAACTAAGCTATTTTAGACCATTCAGAGGACCAGCGCTCCACTTCACTATCCAGGAGTCTCAAAATGTTCTGTCAAAGACAAGCAGCTACACAGAAAAACTAACCCTTGAATACAGATGTGAATAAGCCCAACTCAAACTCAGTCTCCTAGAGCTCAGGTAAGTCTATGTTAAAGGAACACAAGGTCCCACGGCTTCTATTACATGGTTTGAGATTACTTGAAGTCAGGCAACTACTCAGCCCAAAATGAACATTATCTTCAATCCCGCTCTACAATTAAGACTCCATTCAATCACTATACCTTGTTCAGGGTTACCATATGTCCAGATTTTCCCAGACACACCTGCTTTTTTTGTCCCCCAGTCCTTGTGTCTGGGCAGGTTTTTAACATGTGAGCAAATGTCTACGTTTTTGCTTTGCCTCCGCTTCTTCCAGATACAAGCAGCTTGGATGCTTGGGGCTGGGAACAGCTCACAAGGTGATTGGTGGTCGGAGATCATGTGTTCTGCACGCAGGGCCCAGGCAAGAGTCTGTCTGTCCATCTCTCTCTCTGTCCATGTGCGCAGGAGCTACGTGGGCACCAGGGCTACAGGAACAGGGGTTTCTGGGTTGGGAATAAGGGGCACCAGCAGTGCTGGGGGGCAAAGGGCTACAGATCAGGAGTGAGGGGCACTGGCAGCGCTGGGGGGCAGGGGGCTTTGGGTCAGAAGTGAGGAACACAGGCAGTGCTGAGAGAGCAGGGGCTTAGGAGGGAGGGGCAGAGGCAGGGCACAGGCATATCACTACCCTCCCCCTCAATCATATACCTCTCCCCCTGTTCTCCCCACACCCCTGCTGGCTACCCGTGCAGCCTCCCCCCCCCTGCAGAGGGATGCTCTCTTTTTTGATCCTGGAAATATAGTAACCCTAACCTTGTTGTCTTTGACTGTCCACTGGCCTTCTTCATTCTGCTTGAAAACACAGTGGTTGCGAGAGATCATCAGCGGGCAGATTTTTGATACTAGCTGGTAGGTGAGACCAAGTCCTCGACCGATAGTTACCTAAAAATAAGAAGTTTAACAACAGACATTACCAATAATTGAGAATGGGTGCTCTATATGCTTTGATCTTAAATACAAGGAAAATGGTCACTGAATTTGTTTTGCACAGTGGAAATTAAAGCAGTAAACTGACCTTAACAAAAAGATTACTATTTATAAATTTAAACACAAGAAAGGTAACATGTTGATAAAGTTAAGTGCCAACAGTAAATGGAAGCCTTTGAAAAGTGGAAGTATTTGGGCCTTTTGGGGAAAAAAGAAACAATTTGCCGCCTCTGATACTGAAGACAATGACCATAAAAATAAAGAAGAACAAAGGCTTCAGAGGCTTCCAGATAACCACGTAGCTTCTAAGCGAGGGGTGGGCAAAATACAGTGCGTGGGCCGCGTGCGGCCCACCAGGCCATTTTATCTGGCCTGCGTGGCGCCTAAAAAATTTAGAAAATGAATATTTATCTGCCCCGGCTGCCTGTCATGTGGCCCTCAATGACTTGCCAAAACTCAGTAAATGGCCCTCTGCCCGAAATAATTGCCCACCCCTGTTCTAAGCTCCTCCTTCCTCTAAGGCAGTGATTCTCAAGCAGGGTGCCACAGCACCCTGGAGTGGCTTGAGATCCTTTCAAGGGTGCCACAGGATGCCACACTATGTTAGCACTGTTAGGTATGCAAACATGATTCACAAAATAAACCCAGAGATTTCAAACAGAAATCTTTAGTTGCGGTCTTTCTGAGCTCTTTGCAACAGAACTATTATTTTTCTGTAGTCAAAAAAGGAGTGAAGATCAAGAGCTGGCATCTTCGGAGGGGTGCCTCAAGACTATCCAGGAGTGCCTTGAGTCTAAAAAAGCTGAGACCCACTGCTGTAGGGCCTCTTACCTGAGAGATTACGCTTCAGGTAGAATCGGGAATTTATTCAGCTTTGCTCTTTAAATTTTTAGATTGCATTTTCTTTGCTGCTGTACTACAAGTACCTACTAGCCACTGCTGCCATTAACACCAGAAATTTAACCATGTACAATACTCCCTTGCCCAAGAGATCTCCCTGGGCATTCAAAATCATGTTTTAGTACCTGACAAGTCATATGTTTCTATTCTTCCTAAACTTCAAGAGTTACCTCAGCTAGAAGAATCAGCTGGTTTCCTGCCTGCCTCCTGTATCAGAAAATGAACTAAATTTCAACTGCAAGGGCAAATTCTACCGTTATATCTATGAAAAGCCATGGTGCCTTCAGTGGAGACTGCAGAGAAGTAACATTAAGGAAATTAGCTTTGCTGATGAAGATGAGCCTGGCAGAAAGAAACCAGCTTAATTTTCAGAGCCCACGCTGAGTTTGTAAGCGTGATTGGCGAACTACTTCGCACAAACACGGTAGAACCTTTTTGTATGAAGAGCAAATCAAATCGTAAACTGTGAGCTTCTGCATGCCTATCCAAATTTCCACTGATTAAGATTTCAAGAAAGGATTTTCTTGATTTGTAGCCCAGGTAAGTTATGAGACCTAAAACCATGCATTGCAATAAACTTACAAATATTGGCAGTTAGTTCTCTTCTCCTGCCTGCAGGCCAGATCAATGGCTCAAGGGTTGGACTCTAAGGATGCGTCCAGATGAGCATGCACATGCATTTCCTCGGGGACAAACAGCAGCGACATTTAGATGTTCGGGAGGGGCCACCAGGGTTTCAGTGGCAGCAATCCATACGTGCAGAGGAGCCTAGCCAGCAGCCAGAGTAGGGTTCTGATCATCCAGGCTCTGTTTTTGTGTGGCGCACGCTGCAGCCACATGCCCTGCTCCACTTTTTATTGGTGTGGGTTTTTTTGACACTGGGATCTCCTGTTCTCAAAAAAACCTCTGCAAATTAGCAGTACTATGAACATCTGTATGTGTGGTGCATGTGGTATGTGGCGCCGCTGAAGGGTCTGTGGAACAACAAACCGCACACGTGCGCTTGTCTGGACGCATCCGTAGGCCCTTGGTATATATACACATTACATATATTACACAATCAACTGGTTAACTAAACAATAAATTTAGACCGGCCACAAGTGGAAAGTAATGATCACACAATTAACTGGTTAACTGCACCCTATATTTAGGTCACCTCAAGACTCATCAATGAGTCGTAGCAGAAATCATCCTCAAATCGAGGGGCTGCCCCTGCCACCAGCAGCGTAATTACAGGTGACAAATTACGGGTGCATAGACGTGGCGACGACAGAGCTGGTACACATTTCCAAGCACTAACTTCATAAGCGGTTGGCTCTCTTCAGAGCCAGAGAGTCACTGTCAGAGCATGGCATGACTTTGCACATGTGGCCGGTCAACATTTGCTGCACGACACACCGGTGAATGACATAATATAATGTAACAGGTACCAGGGGCCTTAGACTACCAAAGCCGGGAGTGGGGTGGGGAGGGGAGCGAAAGGCTGGCTCTCCCACCTACCTGACACAGCAAGCGCGAGCCTACCTCAAATCAACATAAAACTCCTCCCTTCCCTTCCCTTCCCTTCCCTTCCCTTCCCTTCCTCCTCCACTCCCCCGGTGGTCGAAGCCCCCCTGGCCCGCGCACCTCAGCGCCGCCCCGCAGCAGCAGCCACTGCTCGTGCTGGCCGAGGCGCCTCAGACACCAGCACCGGCCACCACACTCCGCCATCCCGCCCCGCAGGCAGGACCAATCGCTCCCCTAGGAGAGGTGGGGAGGGGCCTCCGCGCGACTGGGGGCCGCGGCGCATGCGCAGGGGGGCGGCCAGGTGGAACAATGGATGGCCGAGCTAGGAAGAGCGGCGGTGGCAGGGGCTGTTGGGAGTGCGGTGCTCGCGCATGCGCCCGCAGCTGTCCGCAAGATGGCGGGGCTGTTGCGGGGCTTGCGCGGGGCGGGTCGGGGCTGCGCTTGGCGCTGCGGGTATCGCCGCCCGTGCTGCTCCGCCGCCGCCGGCCCGGGCCCCGCCGCGGGGCAGGTGCGTGAGGCCTTCCTGAGCTTCTTCCAGGGGCGGCATCGGCACCGCCGCCTGCCCTCCGCCTCGGTGCGGCCCCGCGGGGACCCCGCGCTGCTGTTCGTCAACGCGGGCATGAACCAGGTGTGTGCGCATGCGTGTTTGTATGAGCACACGCGTCTGCATCCTTTCCAGGGATGGCTACCTGCGTGCATGCACATGCGTGTGTTTGTGCGCACCTGCGTGTGTGTGAGAGTGCCTGGATGGGAGTGCATATACACGTGCAAGTGTGTGTCCATGTTCATGTATGTGTGTGTACATGTGTGTTCCCATGTGCGTCTGGATGGGAGTGCGTGTACACGTGCACGTGTGTGCAGCTGGTGTATCCTGTGCAGGGCCTACCCTGGTGAGGCCACCTGGAAGAGGCTTGTATCCCACACCTGCACCCACCCTTCACTCACGTTGTCAAGCAGGGCAGGGACTGGGCTGAGCCTGGGGGGTGCCTTTCCCATGCCCCAGCCAGGAGGCTGCAGGTCTCGTTCCCCTCCACAGTCATAGGGAAGTAGGGCTGAAAGCGGACCCCAGAGGTTATCTAGTGCAACCCCCTGCCTGAGGTAGGATCATCCCTGTCCAAACCATTCTGTACAAATCATAATCTAGCCTCTGCATGAATCTACCATCAGCCCTGACACAACACAGACCTAGCACCCTAACCTGCCCCAGGTAAAGCAGGGGAATCACAGCAGCCAACATCCTGCTTCTATTAAATGTTGCCAGTATACATTCAAGAGATCTTAGATAGCTACACCCCCTGCTAGAGGAAGGCAAAACCCCCCACAGTCCATACTGGTCTGGTCACAGGGGTAAAAGCCCTTCCTGACCCCAGATAGGATGATCGGTCTGACCCTGAGCAGAGGTTTAAAACCCTCTAGCCAGGAACCTCTGGATTTGGTCCCAGTGGGAGCATTGGCACACCCTGACCAAAGTCTTCAGCCTTAGCTATAGCCAATACGCAGTGCTTCTGGGAAGGCATAAAAGCACCCGTACACGTGTTATAGCAGACAAGGGGAGGGAGGGGGCAACCAGCAAAGCACAGGAAATGCCCATAGTAGTTATGCCTGGATCACCCCCGAGCAGTGTCCAACCTCTTGAAAACCTCTAGTGATGGGGAGTCCACAGCTTCCGTAGGGAGTCTGGTCCACTGTCTCACTAGTCTTGCAGTGAAGAAGTTTTTCTGGATGTCCAATCTCAACTCACTTTCTTGCAACTTGAAGCCATTGGTCCATGTCTTCTCTGCAGCAAGAGAAAACAGGTGCTTTCTCTGTTCTTCAGATATTTGGAGCAGTCCCCTGATGTGCTTCAGCTGTGATAAAACAGAGCCAGTTACTGAGCTGTCCCATCTGCCTATGTTGCAATTAGCCCTTAATTGCCCTAGGTGCCTTCCTCCTTGTTCAGAGTTGCCACAGCACAGTTGGAGTCCATTGTACCAGGCAGCGTCTGAAAATGTTTACACTTTTACATTGCTGTTCTAGTTCAAGCCCATCTTCCTGGGCACGGCAGATCCCCGGAGTGAGCTGGCCCAGTACCAGCGTGTGGTGAACAGCCAGAAGTGTGTGCGTGCTGGTGGGAAGCATAATGACCTGGAGGATGTGGGCAGAGACACTTACCATCACACCTTCTTTGAGATGTTGGGGAGCTGGTCTTTCGGGGATTACTTCAAGGTGAGATGCTAAAGCCAGAGGTAGGCAAAATATGGTTTGTGGGGCTGTATCTAGCCCACCAATTGACTCTGTCCAGTCTGTGGGTGGGTAGCAGCTCCAGCTCCGGCCTCTGGTGGCACCACATGTTGCTAGGTCGAAGCAACCCTGCCCACCAACCCGCCTGGCTCTGCCTCACTGTCAGGCCCCGGCACCCCTGCTCAGGCTGGGCTGGCGGTGCCCTGCCTGCCTGCAACATGGAGCTGGCAGGAACCCCGTTGGGTGCCAGGACCGTGTGGCAAAGGTAACCCAGTGCCTTCTGGTTCTGTCCCCACCTCTTCCCTTGCCCCATGCAGCACTGCAAGCCAGCCCAGCCATCTGCCTCTTGGCTGCAGCCAGCACAGCTCCTTCCTGTCCACCCAAGTGAGGCTGCTCCCAGCATGCTGGGGCTCCTCCTGGGGGAAGGGGAACCACCAGGCTGTGGGGGTGCAGCCTGCATGGCTCTAGCAGGGAGTTGGGGTGGGTTGGAGGGGGCTGCTGGGCTTCCCCAGGCTTTGTGAGAGAGCCAGTGTGGATGGAAAGGAGTGAGGGGCAGGCAAGCGGGTTTGAGGCTCAAGTAGCTCCTAAAGGGTGTGCCAGTGTGCATGCTGAGGCAGGAACTCCCTTGTGATTTGGGGGATGGCTGGGTGATGGCAGGGCTCTGGTGAGGGTGGGGGCATCCTCCCTTGGCCTAGTTTCCTGCTGACTGGTTTTGGTTCCCTTGAGAAAGACACTTTATTTTGAGCTATTACACAATCACATCTATGTACACTGCTAAAAAAAACCCCAAACAAATCAGGACAAAATTTATTCTTTGAAATAAAATTAAAATATTCCATAATGTTCGTTGTTTTTTTTAAGCATGTGATTTGGGTTTTTTTCTATGGTTTGTTAAAATGATATCTTCACCATTAATTTTACATGTGTGGCTCTCAACGGCTCACCAGAACTCACTAAGCAGCCCTCCAGCCAAAATAATTACCCACTCCTACACTAGAGCGTAAAATCCTCAGGGACAGGGGGTCTCTGCAAAGTGTCAGGTGCATCTTATGGCTCCAGAAACATAACTGTACCGGATACAGTCTCTTGGCTGCTTTGATGACTGCATGTTTCTCACAACACAGGCTACATTCTTTGTTGTGAGCTACATGGCTAAAATGGGTGTCTAACCAGGGAATGTGCTGAGCGTATGCGGGTGGTCTAAAATGATAACACCTTCACCAGCTGCCTAACTGTGTGTGTGTGTGTGTGTGTATAAAAAGACTACTGACGTATTAAATATTCTGTTAACTCTTACGTAGAAAAGGGGAGCAGTTTGTGGGGAGTGGAGGGGGGAAGGATGGGTGTTGGGTTACACCAGATAGGAGGCATGGAGTGATCCTTGTATAGAAGTACAAGCAACGCTAGGAAAATTTGGTGAACCTGTGGCTTTAACAATGTATCTCCGATGGGAGCACTGGGTGGCATGCTATCTATACAGAGCTCTTTCCTGCTACTGTGCAGGGAGTTAGAAGACACCTCAAGCGTCATCTAGTCCAACTCTCTGGTCCTGTGACTTCCTGAAGGTAATGGTGACTGGTTTCAGGTGCCTGGTGAACAGGTATCCACACTTCAGAAACCATCCTAGCAGCTGTCCCACTGTCCCCCTCCTTTGGTTGCTTGTTTTGCAGGCTGTGTGGGACCAAATGAACTGTGTGGGGGAAGGTAGGTCTGTCCTGTACCTGTCCCCTGGATAAGAAAAGGGTTCCAGCAGGGTAGGCACTCAGTTCAAAAAGGGAAAATGAAGGCTTGAACTGAGCTCTAGTGCCTCTAGTCAGTAAACTCCCCATTGAATAGGGAGTCACTCTCACTGATTCTCCAATTGACTTAGTGGGTGTAGGCACTGCTAGGTCACATTTAGGAAGCTGATAGTTTTCCACAGATGTCTGAAGGCCTGTCTTGCTTGCCTTGCTGCCTTCATGCTGTGTGATATGCTATCTTTCATAGATTTCATAAATGTTAGGGCTGGAAGGGACCTTGAAGATCATGAAGTCCAGCCCCCTGCCCCAGGGGCAGGAAGTCAGCTAGGGTCAAAGGATCCCAGCAAGATAAGCATCCAAACGTTTCTTGAATGAGTCCAGAGTAGGTGCCTGCACCACTTCTGAAGGGAGTCTATTCCAGGCCTTGGGGGCTTGGACAGTAAAGAAATTTTTTCCTTATGTCCAGCCTAAAACAGTCTTGGAGGAGTTTATGACTGTTGGTCCTTGTTTTTCCTTGGGGTGCTCTGGTGAACAGATGTTCTCCCAGATCCTGATGTACACCCCTTATACACTTATAAGCAGCCCCCGGGTTCCCCCTGAGCCTGCGCTTCTCCAGGCTGAAGAGTCCAGTGGCTCTCAGCCTCTCTTCATAAGGCCTATTCTCTTGCCCTCTGATCATGTGTGTGGCTCTCCTCTGGACTCTCTCAAGCTTATCCACATCCTTCTTGAATTGTGGAGCCCAGAATTGGATGCAGTACTCCAGCTGCGGCCTCACCAAGACTGAGTACAGCGGGAAGATGACATCCTGAGATTTATTTGAGAAGCATCTATAGATGCAAGCCAGAGTTTTGTTTGCTTTACCAGCTGCGACATCGCATTGGTGGCTTATGTTCATCTTGTGGTCAATCATGACCCCCAAGTCTCTTTCAGCCATGGTGCTAGCGAGCATAGCACTGCCGAGCCTATAAGCGTGCTGCAGTGGGTTTTTTCCCCATGGTGAAGTACCTTGCGTTTTTTGGTATTGAACGTCATCAGGTTTGTATCCGCCCACTTACTAACCTTATCCAAGTCAGCCTGGATCACCAGCCTGTCCTCAGATGTGGACACTATGCCCCAAAGTTTAGTGTCATCAGTAAACTTGGCCAGTGCGCTTCTGATGCCAATATCCACATCATTGATAAAGATGTTAAAGAGAACCAGTCCAAGGACAGAGCCTTGGGGGATGCCTCTGGTCACAGAGCGCCATAATGATTTGCTACCATCAACTGCTACTTTCTGGGTCTGACCTCAGAGCCAATTTCCCAGCCATCGGGCTGTGGTGTAGCCAAGGCCACAGTTGGCCAACTTTTCCATGAGATCATGGGACACCAAATTGAAGACTTTTTTAAAGTCCAGATATATGATGTCAATCTATTCTCTCTTGTCCAGGTGATATGTCACCTGGTCATAGAAGGAGATAAGATTGGTCAGGTAAGACCTACTCGCTACAAATCCCTGCTAGCTGTCCCTCAGGATGTTGCCTTCAGCCAGCTTATCAAGAAGGGTCTCTTTGATAATTTTCTCCAGAATCTTACCAGGGATTGAGGTCAAGCTGATTGGCCTGTAATTCCCGGGATCTACTTTCCACCCTTTCTTGAAGATGGGTACCATGTTGGCCTTTTTCCAGTCTTCAGGTACTTCACCTGAGCGCCACAGTTTTTTTTGAATATTTTTGCCAGTGTTTGGGCTATGACACCAGCTAGCTCCTTGAGTACTCTAGGGTGTAATCTGTCAGGGCCAGCTGACTTGAAGATGTCCAGCCTCTCGAGGTGATCTTTTACAAGGTCTAATGCTGGGTATAAAAATATGCCCTCCCCCTAGCCATCCCGCATCATGCTAGGCAGTCCCTTTGGGCAGATGAAAGACTGATGCAAAGTATCCATTAAGCAGGTTGGCTTTTTTCTGGGTGTCGGTTATCAGCTGTCCCATTTGGTTCAGCAGGGGTCCAGTGTTGCCCTTGCTTTTTTTCCAACTCCCTACATATCTGAAAAAGGACTTTTTATTATCCTTGATATGTGAAGCCAGATGAAATTCGGTTTCAGCCATCCCTGGAGGTACAGACCAGTGCTGAGTACTCCTCCTTGGTGGTGATTCCAGCCTTCCATCCTTTCTAAGTCTCTCTTTTTAGGTGTAGGAGGCCCTCAAGTTCCCTGTCAAGCCAGGGGGGTTTCTGTTCCCTTTTGCTATCTTTCCTCCAAGATGGGATGGACAACCCTTGTGCTGTCAGGATCACTCCCTTGAGGAGCAGCCACTCCTCATGGACTCCTCCTCCTGTCAAGTCGTGGTCCCTTAGGGCCTCGACAACGTGCCTTCTGAACTTGTCAAAGTCAGCTTTCCTGAAGTCAAGGACTTCAGCATTGCTGACTGACTTGTCAGCTTTGTGATGGATAGTGAAGGTGATCAGCTTGTGGTCACTATCACCCAGCTTTCCATTGATTCTTAGATCATTGACTAGGTCATCCCCTTTGGCCAGTACAAGGTCCAGTAGCCCTTTACCGCTTGCCGGTCCATTGACTTCTTGAGTCAGGTAGAGCTCGTCCACGCATGTGAGGAAGCTTTGAGACCGATCGGATTTGGCCAAGTGCTCTTCCCATGAGATGTCCAGGTAGTTAAAGTCTCCCATGACAACCATGCACTGAGAGCGTGCAGCCTAAGCTAGTTCCCTGGCGAATTCCTGGTCCTGCTTTTGTTTCTGGTCAGGAGGTCTGTAGTAGACTCCTACTATGGTGTCCCCTGTGCTGCATTCCCCATGTATTTTAACCTGGAGGGACTCCAGTCATCCTCCCTGGGTGCCCGTGTCAATTTGCAGGGACATATAGCTATCCTTGACATAGAGAGGTACAACCCCACCTCTTTTATCTCCTGTACAGGATCTAGCCATCTATACCTGTGGCCCAGTCATAGGTGGAGTCCCACCAGGTCTCCGTTATCCCTATAAGATTGTAGTCTTTCTTACTTAGCAGGAAGACCAGTTCCTCCTGTTTGTTCCCCGAGCTCTTGGCATGTAAGTGTCCCACTGGAAGCCCTAGGCTTCTTGGCACTCCTAGGCAGACACCGTTCCAGGGCTAGGGTAGGTATGGATTCTCTAGGGTGCCCTAACCTGCTGGTTATGCAGTAGTTGCCTAGTGGGCTTGCATTGGCGGTTTTTCACCCATCCCCCAGCGGGCTTAGTTTAAAGCCCAGTCGAGCAGGTCAACCAGTCTGGCTGAGAAGAGCCTCCTCCCCAATAGAGTGAGGTGGAGGCCGTCTCTCCCCAGCAGACCACTGCCTCTCTCAGCAAAGAGTGTACTGTGGTCATGGAAGCCAAAGCCTTCACGATGACATCAGCGCCACAGTCTTCGGTTGACTACCTTGATCCATCTCTCCCTCCTCAGCCTGTGACCCACAACTGGGAGGAGCGAGGAAAAGACCACTTGCGCCCCAGCCCCCTAACCCGACTCCCAGAGTCCTGTAGTCTCTCATGACCCGGCTGGGATTGCTCCGAGCTGTGTCATTCATGCCCATGTGGATAAGGAGCATAGGGTAGTGGTCAGAAGGCTGGATAATCTTTGACAAAGGCATACAATAAGTGTGACAGTTTCTGCAGCATATCATTTCTTTTTCCTATATACTAGAGGCGGGCAATTATTTAGGGCAGAGGGCCGCTTACCAAGTTTAGGCAAGTTGTTGATGGCCGCATGGGTAGCCCCGACCCTGGTTGCCAGCTTGTGATCGGAAGTCCTGCCCCCCAACCCTTGACCTTTGCCACCAGAAATACTCCTTTCAGCAAGGAGTTTTGCCATCTCAGAACCAGAAAAATACCAAAAAACAGAATACCATATTCTAAAAATCGAACATCTACAACATTCATTAATTTGATTTTTTTTTTTTTAATTTTGTCCTGATTTACATGTGTTTGTGTAGTGTACATAGAGGAGATTGCACAATAGCTTAAAATGAAGTCTTACTCTTCTATATTGGGGAGGGGGCATGGAGGGGCGGCTATAGGTTTGTGAGGGAGGGGCTGTTGGTGTGTGGATATGTGGGGTGTGGGTGGGTATGGGGGCCTGTGCATATGGCAGTGCAAGGGGGGGGGGTGCATGTGTATGGTGTGGTGTGCATGTGGGACTTACCCTATGAACACACACCCTCCCTCCCTCACACACACTCTGTCTATCCCTCCCTTATTCCACACGCATAATTTCTGCCTCCCTCCCTCATTGCACTTGCATGCGCGCACACGCATGCGCACACACACACATACACTCTCTCTCTCTCTTTCCCTCCCTCATTGCTCTCTCTGTCTGTCTCTCCCTGTCCCTCATTGCAGGAACATGTGTGAACACATACACGTATGTACACACCCCTACCCCGTCCCACTTACACCGGCACAGGCCCAATGCTCCTGCAGTCCAGTGATGAAGCTGGGGTCCACATGGTGCTGAAGCAGCCAGCAGCATGCAGGGAAGCAGTGAAAGCTGTGGCAGACAGAGGCTTCCTGTTAGGGGTGGGAGGAGGTTGGGGGTGGGACGGCTGGCCTTGCTACTGTGTCCTGCTGGCTCCCCCTGGGTCCTACTGCCCTTGTCTCCTGTCATCTTTAACAGGCAGCCAGGAGCAGATAAATACCAATTTTCTAAATTTTAGGGGGCCCATGGGCCGGATAGAATGGTCTGCTGGGCTGAATTTTGCCTGCCCCTGCTCTCTTCCTTATTTTCACATTACTCACTCCTCTGTGCTCCCAAATAGCTATGCTTCCCTTTGTTTCCTTACCTTGTTCAGGAGGAGGCTTGCAGCATGGCCTGGGAACTTTTGACAAAGATCTATGAGATCCCTAAGGACCGTCTCTATGTCACCTATTTTGGAGGGGACTCCTCACTGGGACTGAGTGCCGATGAGGAGAGCAGAGACATTTGGCTGAGCCTGGGGTAAGCATGGCTTGGGACTTCTCTTTTGCTGATATGATGCAAATGTGCAGGTAAAAACACTGTCATTGTTTTCACTTTCTTTTATGTACTTGGTTGCCACTTTGCTTAGATTGTCATGAATTCCACAAATGGCCCTACAGCCTAGCAGCATCTCATCTCTGGGTTGCTCTGAGTTAGTGTGAAAGCTGAAAGTTTCCTGGCCTAGGTGAAATGAGGCTGGCATTCTCAGTCCTGGTTTCAGGGGAGATGATCATACAATGCTCTCATCTCAGACAAGGGTATTTTATTTTCTGTCTGCTAAGAGGCTCAGGACTGAGCAGATGGAATGCTGTGTCTAGTTTTGGACCCTGTACTATAGAAAAGATGTGGACAAATTGGAGAGAGTCCAGCAGAGGGCAACAAAAATGGTTAGGGGCTAGGGCACATAACTTACGAGGAGAGGCTGAGGGAGCTGGACTTATTTAATCTGGAAGAAAGAAGATGGAAGAAGTTTTTTAATAGCAACCTTCCACTGCCTGAATGGTGGTTCCAAAGAGGATGGAGCTAAACTGTTCTCAGTGATGACAGATAACAGAACAAGGAGCAATGGTCTCAAGTTGCAGCAAGGGAGTTGAGGTTAAATATTAGGAAAATCTTTCTCAATAGGAGGGTAGTAAAGCACTGGAACAGATTACTTAGAGAGGTTGTAGAATCTCCATCCTCAGAGGTTTTTAAGACCTGGCTAGACAAAATCATGGATGGAACAATATATTTGGGGGTAGTCCTGCTTTGAGCAGGAGTTTGGACTAGATGGCCTCCTGAGGTCCCTTTCGATACTAATTTTCTATGATTCTGTGACTGAGTTATTATCTCAAACCTACTGGTGGTCTCTCCAGGACAGGGATGAAACATGTCAGCAGGAACTTTTGTTTCAGGTGGGAAGTGCATGGATGCCAGGGTAATGTGTGTTCCTGGAACCCAACACTCTCAATCCTAGGTCTCTTGAGCTCTCTGGCCCCATTTAGAGCTCTTTCAGATGTTCATTCTCTCAGAATATGCTCCAGTGATGGTGACTGCTCTCCTGGTTAAGCAGGAATGGAGGCAATTCAAGTGCATCAGTGCAGTTGGAGAGAACTCACCTCTCCAGCTCCTCTGCCTGCTCCATGGAGGTTTGTAGCACAGGCATCCAGTGGAAAGGTCCAGCCTGGTGAAATTCACTGCCTTCCTTTTCAGGGTATGTCCCAGCCACGTGCTTCCTTTCCCGCTGAAAGAGAACTTCTGGGAGATGGGGGATACAGGCCCCTGTGGTCCCTGCACGGAGATCCACTATGACCACATAGGTGGTGGGAGGAATGCAGCAGCATTGGTGAACCAAGACAACCCTGATGTGGTGGAGATCTGGAACCTGGTTTTCATGCAGTATGACAGGTACTGGGTAGCAGGGTCACCAGGGATGGCTCAGAACCGCACTCTATAATCTGAGCACCTGTCAGACCTACTGACTTCATCAGAGGTCCTGTTCTTTTCCTGATGGCAGTAGTACATGGGTAGGCAGGAGTTTTTAAAACATCTGTTCTTCCTCCAAGCTCCTGTTGTCCATTCACATCACATGTTCCTTTGTCCCTGCTACATCTATCTCTGCCCTGGGCCCTGTATCCCCTTTTACATTGCTCCTGTCCTAGTCAGTCCTGCTTCTGTGGTTTCCTCTCTTCCCTGAACTGCTGCTGCCCACTTCTTGCTTGCCCCACTGCTGCTTCCATCCCCGTCTGAAGGCCCCTTTCTCAACTCACCAGCTGAGCTGCTTGCTCTGGCACTTGATCCAGAGCTCACTTATGCTTCTCTTTGTTTTGTTCTTTGGGCGGGGGCTGGTGCATTGCTAGAGAGGCCAGTGGGAGTCTGCGTCCGTTGCCTCAGCATCATGTGGACACAGGGATGGGCCTAGAGCGGCTGGTGACAATCTTGCAGGGCAAGCACTCCAACTATGACACGGATCTCTTCACCCCCATCCTGGACGCCATCCACAAGGTAAGGATCTGTCGTCCCCTCCCAGAGTCACAGCTGAGCCAAAAGCACATCAGACTCTCTAACATGCAGAGCTTCGGTTCTCAACCAGGCTACTGCAAGACCACCTCAAAGGTGTTGCAACACAGGTAAAGCTGCCCCACCTGTAAGGCTGTGAGACACTCTCACTGCATTAGGGCTCCATCTCCCGCCAACTCGGAGGTGCACAGGAAAGTTCCACTTGTCCTGCTTCCAGATTATAGAGCCTTAATGCAGGAGGAGGGAGTATGCATGTTGCAGCCCTTCCTAGGTCAGTTTTACCTAGAGACAGCCCCACCCAGTTGACAAGCACTGAGGACAGTTGAGGCAGTGCCATTGGTGTTTCTCAACCAAGGGTCTTGCCTCATTCAGAAAAATGGTGGAGGGGTGCCATGACTGAAGATGATGTGAACCACTGGTATAGACACTGCTTACCCAGCACTCTTCAGGTGGGATACAACAGCTCTCAGATAACACGTAGCACAGGGGTGGGCAAAATGTGGCCTGGAGGCCAGATGCAGCCTGCCAGGCTATTGTATCCGGCCTGTGGGGCCCTGAAAAATTTAGAAAATTAATATTTATCTGCCCTGGGCTGCCTGTCATGCAGCCCCCGATGGTTTGCCAAAACTCAGTAAGTGGCCCTCTGCCCAAAATAATTGCCCGCCCTAAACTAGCAGTGCAGCACAACAGCTTAGACCTGGGCATGCATCCAGCTTGAATCGCAGCAGGGTAATGAACAGCTGGGAAGGAGTTCTCAGGTTGGGACATTACCAGAACACTGGCATTTTTGCTGCATGTTACAAGTGCCCTGGGATTTTAATTGCTTCCAGTGGTCAGGTCCTCACTTTTGATATATCCTCTGACCCACATTACTTCTGTACACTTGTGCACTGGAAGGGCTTTCATGAGAATCAGCTGGCATACAAGGCAGTGTGAAGCAAGTGTAAGGGGATTAGAAGCATGCTTGGTGAAAGGAGCTTGCCACAGGCTGGAACCAGCCCAGAGAAACACTTTCCTAGAGCTATATCATCCAGTGTACAGCCAGAAACATCACCATGCAAACTTTCTCTTCAGATCTGGTTGTCTCTGCTGAAATATCTCCCTTTTTGATCTCTCAGGGCTGTGGAGGGCCTGGGTACCAGGGCCTGATTGGGGAGGCTGATGTCAGATGTGTGAACATGGCCTACCGTGTGGTTGCAGATCATGTGCGCACCCTCTCCGTGTGCATTGCTGACGGCGTGTACCCAGGCATGTCTGGAGCCGAGTAAGGAAGCAGGGTTACAAGGAAAGGGAACTCACAAGGAGAGGAAGGGTAGGAACATGAGTAGAGCTTGTGGGCAGGGGCAAGGGGGAAAGGCAGTCACAGCCTGAGTCAAGAAGTTGGGATAGGAGCAAAGTGGGTGGAGTGAGAAAGAAGCAAGGGTATGGAGAGAGAGAAACAAAGGGCACAGAGTAGGATGGGTTTGGCCTTGATTACCTGCTGGGCCACCCCTGCAGATCATCGTTGGAGAGGTGTGAAGGAGTAAGGAGAGCTTTCATGTGACTGAGAGGGAGAGGAACGTGGGTATTTGAAGGGGAGATGGCGGTTGGGCATTAAGGGAGTCAGATGGGAAGAGAGCTGGCTTGGGGTACTGAGCAATTCTCCCCTTCCCTCAGGGTAGTATTGCGCCGGATCCTGCGAAGAGCTGTCCGATTTTGCTCTGAAGTCCTACATGCTCCACCTGGGCTCCTGGCCAGTTTGGTTCCTGCTGTGGTGGGAATTCTGGTAAGCAGGAAGGTCTTCCCTAGGTGGGAGGGATAGATCTGCTCCTAAGCCAAGCTGTCTGGATGAGCCTTCAGATATTTCTTCCCTGACACTAGGGCAGCTACTCTTGTCAGGCACTTGTATCTGAAGTGAAAGCCCCAAGAACTGGGAGATCTTTGACATTGTGCTCTGCTTATCCCAGAGCCACGTCATGCCCTTATTTAGCACAGGGTCAAGGGTTCATTGGGCTAAACAATGCATTTAGCCCAAGTGTGAACATAAGACGAGGAAAGGGCTACAGCATAATGTGCACTCTGGCACAGTGGCTAGCAAGCTTTGGTCTGTTCAGAGCAGTCTGCTCCAGCGATGCTGGATCTCCTTCCTTTTATTTCCAGTTGCTAAAAACCTATCAAAAGAAATTGCAAACCCATCAAATGTTTTCCTCAGGGCCCTTTTCTACATAATCAAGTTGTTGGGGTTGCCACAGAGCTGCCATGCCATGGTAAATGGGGTGGGAGAGGACATGAGAGATCCCTACAACAGTAAATGGGAGAGCAGTTGGCCATGAGATAGTAGCTATGAATCCAGCTCTGAGCATACCTTATGACTATTCTTAGAGTCCTACCTCTGTGCTACCTGATCTTCAGGCATCACAGGAACACTTCCTTTATGCCTGTCTGTCACCTCAACTCACAGGGGAGTTTGTGACATATTTAATAATAGAATGAATTATAGTACAGCTCTGTCAGAGAGGCAAGCGGCAAAGTGATGACTCTGGGATGTCAAAATACTGGATGTTGTTCCCGAATCTGCTCTTGACCCGTTCCAATCTTGAACAAAGTTGTTTCCCCTCTCTCTGACTCAGTTTCCTCTTATAGTGAGAGGACTAGCAGCTTTAATGCTTTGTAAGGTCATTTGAGGTTCTCCAATGAAAGTGGGGGAAGTGAATGTGCATGCAGTATTTAATTATAACTTCCAGGAGAGGTGGTGAACAAGAATAGGCCTGATCCTACGATGGGACCCTCGCAAGGTGAAGAGGGTTGATGAAAGGGCAAGAATGAGACTCAGGCTGGTCTGCAACCCCAGAGGATGTGGGGAAGAAAGGTTCTTGTGCTGATATTGCATCCTAATGCTTTGCAAAATTGCCTCTCCAGGGAGATACATATCCAGAGCTGAGAAAGAATGAGGATCAGGTGAGAGCATGGATTCTGCTGGGAAGAAGTGGTGACCAGTCCTGGGAACTGTGGTGTGCAAAGTCGCCTTCTTGAGGGGTGTTTGTGTGGGTTACCTTAATTTCTTGCATACAACATGCCCCAGAATGAAATACACACCTTGTTTTTAAATGCTGAATGAAGAAGAAAAGATCTTTCCTTGCAGTAAGTAACCAAATAGCAGCAGCTAGGGAACAGAGCCTGCTCATTGTTCTGCCCCTTGAGTCATGCCAATTTTCTGTTTGCTTTTACCTAGTAAGCAACAGAAACTGCTCTTATTGTATTTTTGACATATAATGCACATTGCACTTTCCAGCCGCTGGTTTTTAGGAAAAGGAAGAATGTTTTATGCAAGAGAAAAAAGTGCATATTGTATACGAGAAAACAGGGTATCAAAGTGTTGCCTTAGGATGAGTTTGCTCCTCTATCATGGCTGAGCTTCCAAAGGAATGTGGTTGAGCTCAGACAAGCTAGGACTGTATGCAGGTACCATAGGCATAGTCAGGGACTATGTGCATGGTGCAGACCCTTCAGTGGCAATTGAGCATGGCTTTTGTAGGGTGGGGTTTTCTTATACTGGGATTGACTAGTGGGTCCCTGATGAAGCCAAGGCAGCTTGTGTACCACCTGGACTGAGGTAAAGGTCTGGGAGCACAGAGCTTGGGTTCCCTTGCCAGTACATCCTTTGCCTCTCCTACTTCCCATACTTGTATAGCAAAGCAGAACTAGGTATTTGGAGCAGCTGTTTTACAAGTTTCTCCCTGCCCAGCTCAACCAGCATCTTTCAATCTAAAACCAGCAGCACCTTTGGGGCACCTTATCCAGATTTCTCATTCACTTGCAAGAGTGGATGTCCTACTTACAGTGTCGCTAAGCATGCCCTCTGGTCTCTCTCAGCAGGTATCTGATTAGTTTTTTCTAGCAGAGGTGCAGGAGGTCTCTAGTGGTATTTGTAGCCCTCAGCAGCCATAGCCCTGAGCCAGAACACTTTTATGCAGAGTCCTGTACAGATGCACAAAGGTGGTCCCTGCCTCTGCAAATGTAGCTCCCTTGGTAGACACTCACTCAGCCTGCTCCCAGCACAGATTAGTCAACATGTCACAGGGCAGGCAGGCTTCTGGAGGACAAATGTAACTGTGTACCTCATCCCTCACCCCAAGGGAATGTCACTGAAGGCGTGCACAGTAGTAACGTATGAAGTGTTCCAAGTACCTTTATTGCACTCCAGAAATGAGGGTGCAGGTGTACTTGGCTTTCAAAGTGCTTCAGAACTGGCCATTCCACTTCTGAAATTACCCTGGTAAAAACAGGAACAGCTTTGAAGCACTTCCCTGTGAAGCATATCATGACCCTGCTGCTGCTCTTCCACCAGATTGCAACCATCATCAATGAGAATGAGGTGGCCTTCCTTTCCTCCCTCCAGCAGGGCCGGCGTATCATAGAAAGGACCCTGCAGCAGATGGGGCCCTCCAAGCTCTTTCCAGGTGAGTTCCTCTCCAGTGCTACTCACTACAGAGGAGGGACAGAAGCAGGGGCCTGCCAGGGATGGAGGGTGGCTTGGTCTTTTGACTGGGTCATTATTGACCCAGAGACACAGCAGCTAGCCCCTTCCCCATGTAGTGGGTGATAGGGAGGCTTAATCCCTTCCTGGACAAGGCAGACTTGAACAAAGTCCTCCACACCTGCTCGCTGTTTGGCAGTGTGGCTTAGCACATGCTAGTGCCAGACAGAATGGCACACCCCGTGATCCTGAAGCCTGAGAAGATCTTCCTGCATTTGCAGTGCCCTGCTTTGTCATGGCTGGGGCTTTCCTTCCAATATGCACTGTCTTGAACTCTGCCCCCAACGAGACATGCTGTGTTATTTTCCTCATGGGAGCAAACTGCCTGTCATAATTATGGATGTCTCTGTGCATGTGTAAAGTCCTAGGAGTGAAGGATGGAATTCTCCATGCTGTCTGGCAGCACTGCCTCTAGTTAGGAAGCATTGCTGATGGGATATACATACAGACTGTCAGAGGTGATGAAAGATTACTTCTGTGATGCTGTTGTATGTTCTGTCCATGGCCATCCAGAACTCAGTCTCATTTCTGTCTCTGCAGTGGAGGTGGCATGGTCTATCTATGGAAACCTGGGGTTCCCCTTGGACCTGATTGGTTTGATGCTTGAAGAAAAGGGGATCCAACTAGACTGGGAAATTGTGAACAAGCTAGCCCAGGAAGATGCTGAGGTAAGAGACAGGATCTGGCCTCCCACCTGTTTCCATTGGTATGGCTTATATCCAGTACTCCCTGCAGATCAAAATGGGGCCTGTCAGGACTCCCATTGTTAGTGCCCTGCGCCACCTCTTGCCTTCCTTCAAAATCCTTGGTTGGTGCTCTACTCAGGGGGTTGACTCCAACCTGAGATATGTACCTACTGAGAGCAGTTTGTCCTGTAACTTTTCATGCCACTTCCTACAGGATGTGTTCTGGAAGCTGTCAGGACAGTGTACTCTGTGCCCAGAAGGGTTGACTAGATCAAAACAACCTAACAGATGCTCTGTGGTGAAAGCAGAGTCTTTCCAGGATGCATGGCATATGTGGGAGTCTTGCATTCTTCCCTTCCCATCCCACCCCTCTACTGGCCTTGTAGTGGATAAATCAAAGTCCTCAGCCTCCCAAGCTATAACTGAAGTGCTTCTCTCTCTATAGAGAAAAAACGCACATTAGCTGGCCCTTTGTGATTTCTCCGCTAGAGGTGGCTTAGTGCAGTGCAGCTGCACTGAACACTAAGTGCCTGGTTTAACAGCAGCCCAGCATCAGTTGCTTCTTGAGGCAGCCCAGCTTTGACTGAGTATATTACTGTAAAGGAAGGAAAGTGAATGGCTGCCATGGTCTGAGGCCACAACCAGTGACCTCAGGGCTCAGGCACTCCTAGAGTGCCCTGCAGCGTTTCCTCTAAGCTGCACTGCGTGCGCCTAACAACATGGCATGAGCACACCTGCATGACTGCACATGCTGCGCAACTTAGAGGGAACAGTGGTGAATTAAAAAGTGGTGCTCGGGTTTAATTCTTGCTTTTGCTCCCATGTAGAAGAAAGCTAGGAGCCAGCAGACAGAACAGCTGGAGGGGTCCGCTGCACAGCTGGATGTGCATTCACTGGCTCAGCTGCAGAGGGACGGTGTGCCTGTGACAAATGATGCACCAAAATATGCCTACACACTGGGGCCAGATGGCAGATATGGTAAGAGCCCAGGTGTGGCGGGCCAGTAGAGGGTGGGTGCTCCTGCGCTGAGCCACTCGCCTCACTATGCCCAACCACCTTCCAGGCTCTGAGGGCCTCCCTGGGGGCACCTCATGTCTGGCTAAACCCCTTCCTGGAGCACACCTGCTAGCCTGGGGGTGACACTGCCACCACCCAGGGTCTGGAGTGATCCTGGCTCTGTGCCCCATGGGAAATACAGGCCTAGTAGCCCTTGAGGGTACTCAACCCACTTTAAGAACTTGGGGTGCTTCCCTCAGTCTGACGCACAAGTAGTGGTCTCCCTTAGTCAGCAGAACCAGGGGGACCCCAAAGCATAATTGACCCACTCCCAATAAGTCTCCCACGCTAGGTACAAAGGAGATCTTTATTGCTTACAAGGAGTAGGTTTGGAATAGGGGACAGGGTAGAACAATGTCAGAGAAATCTCATAGAGCAAACAAGGTGGCTGGGTAGCCTTTGATCACGCATCTGAGTTACTGCGAGCTATATATCTAATTAGATCTCAGGTAGCTTACTCACGAGTATCATCCAAAGGCAGGTGGAGATTCCCTTTGGAGGCAGGCAGTTCATTGATCATGAGTTTCAAGAGAGAGCAAGTTTCAGATGGTCCAGCTTCTCTCTAAGTTTTTATCGTGGCTGCTGCCCCTCCTCCTGGGCAATCCTTAACTTGCATAGACCTTACAACCTCATTTACCTGGTCCAGTAGAGGCCAGCACCTGTTGGCTACTAGCCAGCCAATTTGAAATGCATCACTGGTTGCCTGGTAGACTGGCAGGGTCTCTAGCCCCCTCCCAGTCAGGTTGGCATTACTTGGAACAGGAGCGGGCAATTATTTTGGGTGGAGGGCCACTTACTGAGTTTTGGCAAACCATCGAGGGCCGCATGACAGGCAGGCAGGGGCAGATAAATACTAATTTTCTAAATTTTTTAGGGGCCCCACGGGCTGGATAGAATGGCCTGGTGGGGGCCGCATCCAGCCCCCGGGCTGCATTTTGCCCACCCCTGGCTTAGAACAATAGGGAGCATAAGCCCATCACCCAGGTACGTGATGCCAGTCATGTAGGCAGAGGGAGCAGGTTTCCCCCCTCCCTCAGGAATGTATCCAGCTCAGGTTATAACTCAGGGTCACCTGAGAGAGGGGGCAGAGGAGTCTGACCTCTGCAATGACCATGTTAACCAAATTGTCACATAGAGTTTTTGGGGAGAGACAGAGGTGGTATTCTGCCACACCAGGTACTGTCCAGAGTGCCGGCACAGTGTTAGAGTGGGTATCTGATGCATGGTCTCCTTGGGATTTGCTAAGCATCCTCCCCCTACAAGGAAGAATAGGCCATCTGGTATGCTGGAGAAATGCAGTTTATAGAACACAGGCTCGTACATGGGGTGGGTGAAAACCAATGACGTTTTAATTAAAATGCATTTTTCTTGTTGAACTAGACCTATTTTAAGATTAAGTTTGAAATTAAGGCAACCTGTGTGAGGGCCTAAGCTTGACATTATCTGCGAAGTCACTTAGATTTTAAAAAAAGTATCCAAGCAGAGCATAGTTGTTGGTGATGTTTTAGCAAAGTCAGTCCCCCTTACTACTATGGAAAGTCACTGCAACCAGAGCACCTGCACCTCTGGTTTGCTGAAGCGAGAAACCAGCTTCTGGCAGCTGCAGCCATTTCTACAGATGTAAAAATAACTTGTTTCTTTTTCATTTCATTCTGTTCAGTTTTGTCCAGTTCAAGGACTAGCTCCTTTAAAGTTGCTAAAATGCTTGAAAAAGCAGGAAGGCATGTTTTGTTTTTTCCTTCCAGCCTATCAATACAAAAACCTAGAGTTGAGAGGCTGACTTGCCTGTTCTAAAATCCTGGAGGACGTGGTGACTAGAAACAATTGGTTAATTCCCTAAATAAAGTTAAAGCATCCTTTGTCTAAAACATTTCAGTAAAACTTTTTTCTTATATGCATACCACTTTTAATGTTGTTGTTAATTAGTTACGTAGAAGTACTGGGTTTGCTTTCTATCTTCCTAATTTAATTTCATTTTTTGTCCAAAACCAGCTTGACAAACATCGGGGGAAAATAAATGATCTAGTAAATAAAAAATGTACCATTCCCTAACAGTATTAAGCAGGGGTGGGAAATTATTTGGGCCTGCAGGCCACATAGGCAGTTTTGGGGAGCTGTCATGGGCTAGTTAGCCTCTCTCTCCCCACCCCCCACAACAGCCTGGAGCCCAGGTACCTTGCAGCTCTTCACTGCCAGCAGTGCCCAGCAGCAGTTAAAATTTGTGATTTAAATCAGCCCACTCTGGACATACCTACTGTAGTGATTCTCAACTTTTTTAGACTTGAAGTGCCCCTGCATAACTTTTATGAACTATGTGGCACCCAGTTTCAAAAACATATTTGAGTGCTTACCTTCCTGTATAGGGGCTAGGCAGGGGAGCTGGGGGATTGTCCAAGCAGGAACAAGCCTGAGCCTGTATATATTTGCTTAATTTATAGGCTTGTTTTCTCACACCTCACTTATTTCATCACTTCGCAATACACTTCAAAGGATCTGGTGGCACCCAAGGGTACCCCCTGCACCCTGGTTAGGATCACTGATCTACTGTCTCTGAACTCCACCTGAGACCAAACATGCAAAGTAGATCATGTGCCTGCCCAGGGTAGCTCTGTAGTGGTGGTTGAGCTGAGAGTTAAGGGTTGATGCTACCCTGTAAAGTAAAACATTGTGTTAGATGTTGCCTCTGTTTCTGTTGAAAATGTGCACCAAGCCTATTGCTGACAATCAGGACAGGTATGTGAGTGCTGGTATAGTAAAAATGGTTCAGAGAACCCTGATTTTGTGGGCTGGGGTGGGTAGGCTTTGTTCTTAAGTAATTTTAATTAGCTTTTTAACATTTTTACCCAAGGCACTCAATTTGTCTTGAGAGAAACCTGGCATTGTTGTAGTAGGCCTCTAGATGTCACTGCTACTTTATGTAGAGTTTAATGTCGCTTTAGAATGGCTGGTGATAACTGGAGTGAATTTGGGCCCTAGAGGTAGGGGGTGATGTCAGTGTCTTATCCTCAGCCATGCAGCATTTCTCCTGCTCTCAGACCCTTGTCAGGGATCTATACTGATTTGGGGGGCTCATAAGTGAGACCCAACATCAGAAAACTATCATTGAGCATACTGAGACTGCAGCTTATTGCTGCCAGACCACCTGATGTGCTCCCTGTCCACGGTTAACAAGTGGGACCTTCCCTCTTTGTGTAGAAGCTGCAGTCTGAATGGGTGTGGGGTGTAGACAAGCTGCAGGGTGACCTGTAGGGTGAGTTAGAACCCACCTGCACTCCCATGGGAAGGCAGAGAAGTGTTGGTGGCTGGAGCCCATTCCTGATATGGTCTTGCCTTTTGCAGTGTTCAGCCCTTGTCAGGCCACCATTCTGATGCTCTACAAGGACCGATCTCTCCAGAAAGAAGTTGGGGCAGGGCAGCGCTGTGGTGTCATCCTGGATAGGACCAGCTTCTATGCGGAGCAGGGCGGGCAGGCACATGATCAGGGCTACCTGATGCTCCTGGGACAGCAGGTGAGCCTCTCTGTGGTCCAAGCTTGAAATAAAGGCAGGTTAGACTCCCCAGAGTGGTGTTCCCCTCTTCATTGTACCAGGTTGCTTGCTATAGTCCTCCTGACTGTTGTCTTCAGGCCCTTCCTCTTCTGCCAGCTACTTGGTGAGCTGCGCACTTAGGATGCACAGTGGCTTAGTATCTGGGAGAAGCCCAGTGATTTGTGGAGCAGTGGACAGTTTGGCAAGATGATGGTCTGGGCTGAGTATGTCTCAGCCTTTTCCGTTCTGTTTGTCTCCCTTTTCTGCCCTTCTTTGCAATGCCATTTGCCAGGGAGGCTCAACATCCCTTCTCCTCCATCATGCTGCCCTCTTCCCCAGCTGGGCCACCATATGGAAATGTTGAGCAGTCATCAAATAAGCATGGGCTCAGCAGCTTCTGCAGAGCCAGCCCTGGAGAAATGGAGGTGGTTGCCCAACCTGTGGCTTGCTCCCTCTTCTGTCCTCTTCTTTTCTTCCCAGAGGCTCTGGGGAGAATCCCCACGCCCCTCTCCAAAATACGTGCTCTTTCAGAAAATTGGTTTCTTCCACCACATCAAGAGGCTGAAAGGCAAAGACCACAGCTTCTTTGCGGGGGACTTCTATCATAAATGTAGACTCTATTATTGTGCTGTAAAGTGGGCTGGGACATGGCATATAAACCTCTGCTAACCTCTGGGAATCACCCGTGGGTCACAGATGCCTCTAGTCCAAGAAGACTGGCTGGGATTCCCCCAGCAGGCTGCATGTCTACTTCTCCCTAATGAACCAGAGAGGGCACTGCTGAGTAACAAGAATCCCTTGCAGCTCAGGCCCTTGGGTCAGCCCAGTGGTCCCCTGCGTGTCAGGTGAGTTTGGGGTTTCAGTCATGGTCTCAAAAACTTATCACCATGACTGGTGCTAATCTCCCTGCTCACGGGCAGCCTCTACACAGAAGCCACAGACCAAGTGAACCAAGGGCTGAGTCACGGTTGTGCTGAGAATAGGATGATGCTTGTAGGGGGCTTGTCCTCCCTCTTCTCATCCTGCATCTGCTTTGGGGATAATCCAGGGGGAATCTGTGCTCCAGGGCTGTCAGGTAGATGCTCTGCCAGCCACTGAATTTGCCTTGCCTTGCTGTGATACCATGAAGGCCTGAGGCAAGACCTTTGTGCATACTAATCTGTCACTCTGTCTTGCTCTGTTCTGAGGATGTGCTGTTCCCGGTGGAGTCGGTGCAGCTCTCTGGTGGCTACGTTGTCCATGAGGTAACAGTCCTGCAGACCCTGCAGGCTGGAGATCAAGTGCAGCTCTTTGTGGATGAGGTAATAAGTCACTGCTCTTCACCCTTCTTTGGTCTTGCTTCAGGGGTGAAATGCTTAGCAAAATGAGGGCACAAAGCTGCTGCTCCAGTAGGGCTCTCACATCCCCTGCTCCTCGTGTTTGGAAACGGGCCTTTCCCCCTTTTGAATGGGGTGTGGAGGGGGTGTTCCCCATTAGCCTTGTTGGCAGCTAACCAGAGCAGAACCAAGGCTGGCTAGCAGTGTCTAGCCTAGTGTTGGCATGTCTTTTTACAGACTGGAGATGAGGAGTCCACTCTGGAGTGTGTTGGGACCTGTCTCTTAGACTGTTGTTCATGTGTCCTCCTGCCCTGCCCCTGCATGTTGAAAAGTATTCCATCAGTGCACAGGCATGTATGCATTACATCATGAGCAGGTCCAAGAAGGTGATCCTCCTCCTCTATGAGACACTGGTCAGGCCGCAGTTGGAGTACTGCATCTAGTTCTGGGTGCCGCACTTCAGGAGGGATGTGGACAACATTGAGAGGGTCCAGAGGAGGGCCACTTGCATGATCAGGGGGCAGCAAGGCAGGCCCTATGAGCAGAGGCTACGGGACCTGAACCTCTTCAGCCTCTACAAGAGAAGGCTGAGGGGGGATCTGGTGGCCGTTTACAAACTGGCCAAGGGGGACCAGCAGGCAATGGGAGAGTCCCTGTCCCCCTGAGCACTACTGGGAGTAACGAGGAATAACGGCCGTAAGTTGAATGAGAGTAGATTCAGGCTAGATATCAGGAGGCGCTACTTCATAGTCAGGGCAGCTAGGATCTGGAACCAACTTCCAAGGGAAGTGGTGCTCACCCCTACCCTGGGGGTCTTCAAAAGGAGGCTAGATAATCACCTGGCTGGGGTCGTTTGACCCCAGCTTTCTTTCTTTCCTGCCCATGGCAGGGGGTCATACTTGATGATCTGCTCAGTTCCCTTCCGACCCTACCAACTGTGAAACTACATGCTGCTTTTTATGCATTTGCTGACAGCTGCAGGGTCCCCACCCATGTGCTTTCCTCCCATCAATCATATGGGGGTGTTGTAATGTTCTCCCAGCTCTCCTTGTTGACACAGGGTGTGTTTGCTTTCAGGACCAGCGGCTAGCCTGCATGGTAAACCACACTGCCAGCCACCTGCTGAACTTTGCACTCCACTGCGTCCTGGGAGATGGCACAGAGCAACGAGGGTCCCACGTTACTGCCAAGCAGCTGCGATTTGACTTCAGTATCAAGGTGATGGAGATCCCACATGCTGTTGTTCCCCAAGAGTAATGGGAATGCATGAGACTTGTCTAGAGAAATGATCCCTCCTCTACCTTCCCACCAGTTCCATTCTCCTATGTAGGAACTAACCATTGAGCCTCTTGGCCACTCACCTACTGTTCATTGTCTCCTAGGTGGAGCAAGGGCAGGGCTCAGTTGGCAGCTGCTATGTGGGAGTGAGGATGGCTGCCGTAGAGATGAAGGGGGTTGACAGGATGGGGGTCTTATGGATAGCAGTAGTGTCTTGTAGACTTGGGCTTGCTGTCTGCAGGTGTTGGCTGTATGGCAAGTGTTGGGTGTGCTACAGGGGGACTCCTGGTCAATGTTCTAGCATCCTTCCAGGTGCAAGAAGGATGTATACAAACAGGAAACAAAGGCTATTGGGTCAGGTGAGCACCTAAGGAATGAAGCCGTAGCATTCTAATAGTGCCTAAAGAATGTGACAAATGGTGTTGGATTAATGCTGACCTAGATCACAGAGTAAGGCAGAGGGAAAGAGGATGGAATGGTCCTTATTACCCTGTTTATGCAGTGTGGGTCATTACCCCAGTTATGCAGTGTGGGTGGAAATGAGATACAGAAGAGAAGCAATTTGCTCAGAGTTGGAGGGATAGCTGAGAATTGAATCCAGGAGCCAAGAAACATCATGACCTTCCCCCCACCCCATAACATAGCACTTTCTCCTTCATGCCATTTGGAATTGTGCCTCTCTGGAGAGGTTTTCTGCTGATGAACTATCTCCTTTCTCAGGCTCCCGTGACTACACAGCAGATGCAGGAGATAGAAGGCATAATTCAGGAAGTGATTAAACGGGATGAAGCTGTCTACGTGGCAGAAGCCCCTCTGATGCTAGTGAGCAGCATTCAGGGACTTCGGACCACAGATGAGGTACAGTGGGAAGGTGGATAGGAAACTCGTAAGCCTCAGCAGAAGTCAGCTACGAACAAGAGCCACTTAAGCCATATGAGACATACAGTGATAGATTCCCCAGTGCATGGAATAGAGCATGGAAAGGGAAGTGTGATGGAGAAGAGATGCTGGGGAATAGAGGTGTGCTCCTGGGGTACCCAGGCAGTGGTCTTTCTGAATGCCATAGTCTGGTGGTGTGGAAAAGGCTGCCTGCTGCAGGGAGGTGAGGACAAAATTGTGGTGTTGTCTTAGGCTAATGTCTACCTGATGTTTTAATTTACAGTTGTCCTGTATGTGACAGCTGCTCATGGCTGCCTGCAGCTGCATCTGCTGGAGTCTGGAGTGGGAGGGATGGTCTCAGGCTGTGGCCACTCAGTGGTTGACTCATTAACAGAATAAGCCCTGTTGGCTGTTTGCAGCTGATCCTTGTCTCCTTTCACAGGTGTACCCAGATCCAGCAAGGGTGGTGTCTGTTGGGGTGCCTGTAGACACTGTGCTGACCCAGAACTCTCAGGCTGCAATGCAGACCTCTGTGGAGCTGTGCTGTGGGACGTAAGTGCCCTTCCGCATCACAGTTCTTCCCTTTTTTCTCTAGTCAAAGGGTGGGTTTGAGGGGTGGGATTTGTCCTTCTGATGCCTCTGGCTTGTCTTCCCATCTGAATCCAGGATTTGAGTGAGAATCTCTGCACTGTCTCTACCTACACTCGGGGTGGGGGGCAGGAGGCAGGAAAGTTGCTTAATAGTTAGATTGCCAGGAGGGGGCTCCCCCCGACCTGGCAGTGTAATAAGCTAGATAATCAGGCTTCAGCTATATGACCTTAGGTGATTAACATCCCTTCTCTGCATCGTCTGTTTCCCCATCAGCAACAGTGGGAGAATGATCTTGTTACACTTAAGAAGGCTGTCTACAGGGAATTTGGAAGGCCTTGGACAAAAAATGCTTTATTGGAATGCAAAGTACTATTCTACCCAGCCGTATTTCGTAGTTCAGGGGGCTGCCTGTGATGTAAAGTGAATGCCAGGCAAAGTGCAGGTTACAGAGCACTCACTTGAGACGGAGGTTTCTGCTGGCATCCAGGATGCTGACTGAGGTGTGGATGTTTAATATTTTTTCATTGATCACCTTGGCAGAAAAAGTAGGCATATTCTAATGAATTCCAAGGATGATGTGCAATTAGGAGGCATTGCCAAACAGGGCAGGACCTTATAGAAAGAATTGGATGTCTTGAGGGCTAGAGAAATAGAAAGAGGATAACTTTAAAAGTGCCAAATGCAAGATCATTCCATTAGCAGGAGCTCTTGTTGCTATTCCGTGAGCTTGGGGGACTTATCAGTGAGGAACAACAAAGGAGCAGAAAAACTTGGGTCTGGTAGCTGATCAAAAGGATGATTTATGAGACAGCTGTTAAAAAAGCCAAAGGGATGCACTGAGCAAGGTTTTTCCAATAGAGAAGGGGGAGGTTTTAACACATTTTACGTGGCAGTGGATCAAGCCTCGCCAGAAGTCTTGTGCAGTCATGGGGCCCCCTGTTCAGGAATGATGAATTCAGACTGAAGCAGGTGCAGAGGAGGGTTTCTAGGATGATAAAGGGAGTGGAGAGCTTGTCCAATGAGAGGAGACTAAAAGCCTAGAGAAATGAAGGCGGATAAGGAATATGACTGCTCTTTATAAACATACATGGGCTGTAAATACCAGGGAGGAGAGAAGAGCTATAATTAAAGTTAAAAGATGAAGCTGGAACAAAATCACATGGGTGTAAACTGTCCATAAATAAACTTTGGCCACAAATTAGGTTTCCAGGCATCAGTGGAGTCAGCTTTTGAAGCAACTTTCCAATCAGAGTAGTGGGAGCAGGCAATTTAGTGGGGCTTAAGATGAGCTTGATCAGTTCCTGAGCTAGATAGTATGGCAGAGTTGCCTGTGGTAGCAGAGGATGGAATTTAGTGTTGTCCAGAGTCCCTTCTGTCTTGTGATAGCAAGCCCAGGGTGAGTATGGATGATGCAAACATCCTGACTCTTTGCCCTTTCTTTTCCTCTCTTTGCCCATTTCACAGGCACTTACTGCAAACAGGAGCTGTCCAGGATTTGACCATCATCTCTGAGTATCAGCTGGTTAAAGGGATCAGTCGTGTCATTGCTGTCACTGGGGAGCAGGCCAAGCAGGTGAGAGAGAGACACTGAAACATCCTTTCTGTGGTACAGAAGTCTAGGGAGCAGGCACACACGCACACTGTAAACTGCTGCTCAGTCCTGACCTGCAGTACCTGCTCCTGTGCCTAGTCTTGCTCCTTCTTTCCCCTGTACCAATCTGCCAGGTTATATCATCCATGACCTGTACCTCCTCCCTCACCTTTCCACACTGCTCTGGCAGTGCCCCTGATGCCTCCCCTGCCACTGCCAGAACTCAGCCAAAATAGTAGGAAACCTTTCACTCTTGCAGGTGGGATCTCACCCAAGTACCTAAGTAGGAGTTAACGATTTGACCTTCTGTGCCTTCTTAGTTTCATTTCCTGTCTGTCACAGCTGTCCCTGACTGCTGATTCCTTGTGCTAAGGGGACAGCAGTTCCAATCAAAAAGATTTTGCTTCTTTGTGTATGTTCTTTGACTCCTAAATAAAGGTCCAGACTGACTGGTCCATCTGGCTTGGTTGCTGCGTACATGAGATGTTCTTATGTGGCTGAGTGCCTGACAGCGGGGCTTGCTATCTTACTTGCCCCTGTGTAGCCACATTCCTGACCAGACCCTCCCCTGCAGCAGATTGTGGGGCACACTTGCCCAGCTTGCTGGAAGCGCTGACCCAAAGCCACCCCTTGCTATTTTGTGTCCCCCACAGGTTACTGTTGTGCTTAGTGCTGAGGCGAGCAGCTTGCAGTGGGGGCTGCACATGTTAACCATCCAAGAGAGGCCACTAACACAGAAGTCAGAGGAACTTACCCTTGTCAGGCAGAGCATCTTTCCTGCTCTGTGCCTGCTCTTCCATAATGCCCTTTGCTCTCCAGATACAAAACCCAGGGCTTCCTCCTCTGCCACCTCAGGTCAGATGAGCCCAGAGTCCAGTAGAATTGTTTTTCCTTCCTTCTGAGTCAGGCACCACAGGGAAACTGTACTCTGAGCTTTGAGACTAAGGAGTATCTTCAGGAGAAATGCCCCTCACTGAGGTGTTGTGTCCAGTCCAGTGCTGAGCAACTCCAGGAATGCATCATACAAGCCTGTGTTGGCTCTTAGGAGGATGTGCTGAAGGGATGTGACAGGAGCTTTTCCCTGTAAGCCTTCACTAGTACGGGCTAGTGAAAAAAATAACAATAGTGGGGCTCTTGACTTCTTCCATGAAGCCCTGGGATCACTGCCAGGCATTTAAGCATGGTTCTTGAAGAAGCCTATCTGTGGGGTGCTCACTTTTCATCTTTGAGCAATTACAGATTGAGGGGGAGGATTGTCTCCTCCACCCTCGGTAGCACCAACATAAATACACCCAATGATTCATCACTACTAAAATGCAAACAAATTTTTTTGGTCATTAAAGCTCAAACCCTTTAATCAGCTGTTTTTTGGGAGCCTTCCACCAATCGGCCAACCAAACAGACCTGGCCCTATTTATTACCTCTCTTACGCAGCGTATCTTCTAATGGCCTGTTTTGTCACTCTTCTAGGCCCGGGAAGTAGGCCAGCGCTTGGCTGCAGAAGTAGACTCTCTCTCTGTGAGAGTGAAGCAAGGAAACTCTTCTCTCCCTGAGATACAGAACCTCTCCAAGGAGGTGGGCTGCCTTATCAAAGTGAGTGCTATGTTCCTCACACAGAAGAATGTCTGTCTGTCTGTCTGTCTGTCTTTCCCCTAGGAAGTGTAAATGTGGGGGTTAAGTAGCTGACGTAACTTTCCCCCCTCCCCCCCCCCACAGGAGGTGGACACCACTGCAATGCCCCAGTGGCAGAGAAGAGAACTACAGAGCCTCCTCAAAGCCCTGCAGCGAGCTGCAAACACGGCCATTAGGAAGCTGGAAATCAGTCAGGTGAGGATGCGGCAGCCAGGGCTCAGCAGCCTGCTTATGGCACCAGACTGTTGTACAGTGAAGGGCCAGGCAGGTTCTCTGAGTTTGATCTTCCTTCCAAGGAAACCCTAGCAGTCGTGTATGTTAAAGAGCAGCCTTGCTAAGAATCCAGATCCCCTTGAAATGCTGGGGAAAGCAGAATGCTATTGCAGCTGGTGCACAAAGAAGCTCTTGGTTGGGCTTCTTGTGGCCAATTCGTCTAAACTTAGTCAGTCATTTTATTTTTGATGATGGACCTGACCTTTCACCCTCTGCAAAATCTCTACTTCTCCCTGGGCTGAGAATTTGGAAAGCTTCATGACAACCCTAAGCAGCTGCTGATTTCCCAACAGAACTCCATTGGGAGGGAGGTAAATATCCCTCCTGCCAGACTGCTGGTGAACTGAGGCACAAAGCTGAGGCGTGTCTTTATCACCTGGCCCCACAGCAAGGCAAAGGCAGGGCAGGGAATAGAATTTGGACCCTTGCCATAGCTGCATCCTCTATTTTGTTAATCTCATTGCATTTCAGGCACACACGTTCTAGGAAAGTTTGATGACTTAATCTTCTCTGCAGGTAGCTGAAGGATTTAGAATCTCTTTCAAACAAAGCACCAGTGCCTAATTAACAGAGATCCTGGTTTTCCCTGATAAAAAAAAATCTCAACTTCTCTGATAAAAAAAATCACAAATTCTCTGATAAAACCCCCAAAAATTGTAATTAAATTGAAAGCCCCCCCGGTCTTGCTGGTGCCCCTCACTTCTGCCCACAGGCCCCCCAGCTGTACTCATGCCCCTTTCTCCCCACAGCCCCCCGGTCCTACTGATGCCCCTCACTCTTCCTCACAGCCTCCTGGTCCTACTCGTGCCCCTCACTCTTCCCTCCCACCCGCCCCCCAGCTCCCTGGCCCTACTGGTGTCCCTCACCCCTCCCAGCTTCTCCAGCCCTGCTAGTGCTCCCTGCCCCCCAGCCACCAGGGCTGTGGGGCCATGGACCCAGTTCCATAGCCCCCTGCCCGCAGCAGGAGGCGGTGGCTGCTGCAATGGAGTGGAGCCCATCTCTACCCCGTGTTGCAGCAAGCACTCCCAGAGGGTAGGGAAACCTGTGCCCCAGATCTGTGGTGGGGTTTGGGGACTGCCCGCTGTGGGGTCAGGCTCCTGCCCTGCTGCCCTCTCCCACAGCCTCTGCAGCCCAGTGGGTGCGACCCAGCGCTGCAGGGAACAACGGGACTGTGCAGGAAATCTGCTTGCGGCTGCAAGTTCCGCGCTGCCCTGGCAATGCATCCCTTGCACGCACGGTGACACGAGATTGTACCCCTCACTGCTCTGCACGTGCAGGAGACGCATCGCCAGGGCAGCACAGAGCTTACAGCGGCAAGGAGATCCTTGCATGGCCCCGCTCTACCCTGCAGTGCTGGGTCGTTCCCACCAGGCTGTGGAAGCCCCAGGGGAGGGCAGCAAGGTGGAAGCCTTAGCCCACAGCAGGTGGCCCGCCCCTACCCTGCACACAGATCTGAGGGGTACAGATCCCCCCTGCCCCTTGGGCGTACACGCAGCAGCAGGGAGTTGTCCCCATCTCCACGACAAGCTGCCCATGGCCCCATCCCACTCACTGGGGCTCTGCAGCCATGCATTGTGGCCCTGGGCCTCAAGCCTCACACACTACCCTGGGCCCTGTTCAACTCCATCCCTCCCTCCTTATTGGGGGGGAGTTGCTCTCCAGGCTGCCTGGCAGCCATGTGCATGGCACCCCTTGCCTGACCACCCTCCTCTGCTCCCTCCCAGCCCCCTGCAGGCTGGAACTGCCAGACTGCAGAGAGCTCTTTGCAAAACTACAAAATCTGAAATTGAGAAATCTGCTTTTTATTTCGATAAGAGGGGAAATCCACATTTTACTCCGTTCTTCCACGAGAAATGGAATACCTAAATCCCTGCTAATTAACCACATGCTGGCTGTAAAAATGTATTGGACAGCATGTTCTTGACAGAGGAACTGAGGACCAAATGAAACATGGATGCTACACTCCATTTTCCCTTTAAAAGAGGTTCTATTTCCCACACCCACCCTGGCAAGGCTGATGATGAAAAGGAGCTCAGGATATAGTCTGGCGCCTTACATAGCATTGGGTGCAACGGTGGGTGTGTGCCTTCCTCACCCTCTGCCCATGGCAGCAGCAGTCCCTCATAGTGCTGTGTCTCCTTCTCTAGGCCTCAGAGACAGCACAGATCCTGCTGGAGAAACATCCTAACCAGCCCGTCATAATCGACACTGTCCCAGTGGCCTCCCTCTCGGTGAGTGTCCAGGAAGACTACCTCTATGCAGGTAGCACAAGGGGGAATCAGTAGGGCCAGGCTCTGGAGTCGGAGGGAGCTGTCAGGCTAGAAGCACAGGTGCATTAAGCCTCAGCAGGGGAGTTACCAAAGATTGGAGGTGGGGTGGAGATGGGGAGCTGGAGTCACCCCAAAATTTGCTGGGTCAGAGAATGAAGTGACCTGAGCTGCCCACTGGCCGGTCCAACCGTGTCCTGGGCTTGATGCAGTCACCTGCTGCTCTGTGAATCTGCTTTGTCCCTTGTTCATGATCCTTCCCACTCCCTTCCAGCCTCCCTTGCCTGGGCTCTGACTCTTCCTCCCTCTGTTTCTCGTAGATCCTGGTAAAGGTTGTAAACCAGCTGTGTGACAAATCTGGGGTGTCAGTGCTGCTGCTCAGCCCACAGGCCTCCGGCCAGGTATTCTGTGCCTGTCAGGTGTCCAAGGTAAGCTGGCTGCTGCATGTATCAAGCAAACAGTCTCCACCTGCAAAGGGTTAACGAAGCAGGCCAGGCTCTGTGTTGTGGAGTAGGGCTGCAGAAAGACCAGAATACAGCCAGGCACCACATTGGTCCTTTTTGGTAGGGAACTCAATGGACTCCTCATTGTAGCCTGTCAGTGCTGCTACTGAGGCATGTGGAGGAGCTAAGGCTGAGTCAGGCAAGAGATGCCCAAGCCTTTGGCCTTTCCTAAGCTTGCTTTAGTCTGGACAGGGAGAATCCAGGCACGGGGCCCACATCAGCCATTAGGCAGACAAAGCTGTATCACCTGGGTTGCTAAGTTCAGCCTCCATGGTCCTGCCGGGACCCCAGCTGCTAGAACAGGGATGGGCAAAATGCAGCCCACAGGCCAGATGCGGCCTGCCAGGCCATTATATCCAGCCTGTGGGGCCCTTAAAAAATTTAGAAAATTAATATTTATCTGCCCCTGGCTGCCTGTCATGCGGCCCTCGATGGCTTGGCAAAACTCAGTAAGCGGCCTTCCGTCCAAAATAATTGCCTGCCCCTGTGCTAGAACCTTCTATGCCTCTTTTCTTTATCCAAGCTACAGTGCTCCGGGCTCCCAAGCTAACCTCACTTCATGTCATCCCTCTTTTCCCCAGAGTTCCCTACCCATGCTTTCTGCTGCCGACTGGGCCATAGCTGTCTGTACATGGATGGGAGGCAAAGCAGGGGGCTCTGGCATTGTAGCCAAGGGCTCTGGAAATACCAAGGACCTGCAGGGAGTCTTGACTGCTGCGCTGGAGTTTGTCCGGACTAAGCTCTGATGCTTCGTTTGTGGGTCAGCTGGATAAGCCACAGCTGCCAGCCCCAAGTCTTCGGGATGCTGGAACAGGGCACACACTGCTCCAGCAAGCTCTGTGTATTTTGATGGCTTAACGGGTCCCACCGCTGAACACTGCTGCCACCAGGACTGTGGACCAAGGTTATCTGGTTTCTTGCCCTGTGGGTCAGTGCAGTGCATTCGCCTCCTGAACAGGAGAGAGATGAGAGCTGCCCATCCTGATCTGCGTGACTGGAGGTGGTGACTGATTCCCCCTCTTCGCCAGGAGTCATAGCGGTGGCATTACAGAAGGAGCCAGCCTTTCCTGGCCGTGCTGAGGGGTGTCTCTGCTCCTCAGCTGCAACTGACAGGGATTCTGCTACTGGGGGAGCAGCACAATGGTACCCAAGCCTATTAAAGAGCAGAGATGGGCTGAACATTGCTGTCTGGCCGCAGTTTCTCTTCAGGCCCAGCACAGCAAGGGCTGAGTGGGAGCTCTCCCTGCAGACCTCCTCAGCAGCTGCTCTGCCTCTTTTATGAGCAGTCTGGTTCCTCTTCAGAATGTTACACAGGGGTAGGATGGCCCATCATCCTCCACCAGGGCCCACCCAGCCCTCATATTTTACTGAAAGAAGAGCTTAGAAACCAGCACTGCCTCAGCCTCTGTAGCCAGTACCATAGAGATTGCACAGTGCCTAGTGCCACATCCAGCCCAGGCAGGGATGCAGTCATCCCACAACTCCTCAGTAAAGTCCTCAGTCAGACCAGCCTGTCGGCATTGAGTGAGTGCCGTTATGCCCATTGCTCCTAAGACCCTGCCACCAGTACGAGAGACTTGCTCACCAGTGGCCTTATTCCTGTGCCAACAGTAGTCTCAGCCACACTGTGCTTAGAGATGGAAGGAAATGTGTTGTTTCCAGGGTACAGTGGGTGCTGAAACCATTTGAGCTGGTGCTGATTTCAGTGCAGTTTCAGTCTGGAGGTTAAGAGAGCACTAATAGCATTTGTTCATACTCCCAAGTCATCCATGCAAGCACTTGAAACCTTTCCATGACCTGTGTTGCGTTAGCATCTAGAGCCACTAACCCTGGCTCTGCCATTTGCTGTTGGATCTACAGTGGAAATAGAGCCCCTCCAAGGCACTTGACAGATCACAGCTTGTGCCACAATCTAAGCCGGCAACATTTGCACTGTTAAGCAGTAATGGGAGTCCACTCCCTGTCCAGTTACTCTTGGCTCCTAGGGCCTAAGAAAGGGGTGGCCAACCTGCAGTATAAGTGCCATAAGTGGCACAAGCAGCCTCTATATGGAGCCCACAGTAAATTGGGCAGGGAAGCGGAGCAGCTGATCAGTCAGGGAGCACAGGGATGGAAGCAGAAAGCAGCACAGATTGGGCAGAGGACACACTCACAGAGGCTACAGGGTTATTTTTGGCACATCTGCTAATAAGGGTGGCCCACACTGGTTTTGGAGCTACCATGGCAGAAGAAACTGTGGTTGGAGATGTCTGAACTTCTGGGGAAATTTTCCTATGCACAAGGGGGAAGGTGACTGAGCCATGAAGTCAGGGGACACTGGCAGAGCAGAGGGAGCAATCAGCATTGCGGTGAGCAAGCAGAGCAGCTGCGGGCAAAGCTTGGAGTAGTCACAAAAGGAAGTAGCTTGTGTTTAGTGCTGTGGATGCAGAGTGATGCTGTCAGTGAGGAGCCAGGACAGTAATCTGAGCAGCATTGCGAATGGATTTGGGAGGGGCAGGAGTTGAGTAGCTGTGACCAGGCAGGAAGAGGTTGCAAGAGAGAGCAGGCAGAAGGTGATAGGGGGCAAGGGCCTGGTGTCCAGGTCAGAGCTGAGCACAGCACATGTGGGAGCCATCTTTCCTACCAGACTCCCATGCACAGCTGGCCTGGTGCTAGAAGCAGCCTTACGCCTTCCTTCTGTGTTGGCTGTCACTGCACTTTGTGTATCAGCTCCTATTTCCCTGTTACCAAGGGATGGCAGGGTCTCACATGCCAGATCCTCAGCTCTAACCATTCTTAATATGAATACAGGCTAGTGCCACAGGATGAGAGTAATACCTCCCCCCATCCTGTTATTGGTGGCAATGCCATGGCCTCCCTCCCCTCTGCACAGCAACAGCCTGCTGTGGCAGTGACATGCTACACCATGTGTGCTGTGAGGGTTGCACCTTCTGAACAGGAGGGAAAACACCTTGTCCTGCTCAGCTTCTCCCATTTTAGAGGAGTGGTGGGATAGCAGCAAAGGCTCAGTTAAGCTGGGGGCAGGGGGTGTTGCTGTTTCAAAGCCAGGCTGGCAATGTCACATCAGCTGTAACAAGCTGGCACGAAAACTCCTTGGGAGCCTTAAGGCTTAATGTCACTTCAGACACCTGCCTTGACCTCATCTTCCAGCTGCTGAACAAGAACTGTCTTTGGGAGGGGCAGGGCCCCATTTGCTGGCCAGTGAGGAGATGGAAGGGCTATGGAGAGAGTAGGCTGTTTTCAGTGCCCTGTCATGCTCCCTGCACCCTACAGCACTGACTCAGCTCCCGTCACTGCATCAGGAGTACAGGCAGCATCTGCCTGAGCTCAGCAAGAGTTTTCATGCAGCTTAGGTAGATGAACCAGCCTTACCAAAAGAGGGAGGGCTGTCCCGACACCCCTTCCTGCTGGCGTCCATTGCCCTGGGACTAACTCCCAGCAGGAGACAAAAGTCTTGCTCTACTTGGCACCCAACAGAGCAGGGGCACTGCTGGGTGTTTCTAGCCTAGTTGGCCTGCTCTGGCTGCTTCTCTTCATGGTAGTGTTGTCCATCCAGATCAGATAGGCGCGGGTATTTTGGGAATGGGAGGAAGCCGAAATCTTGCTGACCTCTTGCCATGCCTGAGCCCAGAGGTATTTGTGCTGATGCTGGCTGTACTTTCTCTGCTGGAGGCCTGAATAGAGGGAGTAGTAAAACATAAGAGTTGGATGCCATAGGAACTTGAAAAGCTTAGAGACAAGCTTGAAGGCCGGGAAGTGGGAGGGAACAGGTCTATACAGATCACTCCTGCCCTAGACCGCAGCATGTTAACAGTTACCATGTTCCTGCCCAGCAGTGGCTGCACTGGATTACGGTGAAGGGTGCTACAATGGAGGAAGCTGGCTTCAGCTGTCCGGTGGCTTGTTCTGGAGCATGTTGCTATATTAGTAGATGTTGCAGATGACGTCTCCTCTCCATATTGGAGTGTGGGTGTGAGAAGCGGGTTGGGTGCTACCAGCAGGAGCCTAAGGCAAAGCTGCTCCTGCTTTACACAGCAAGGATGAGGAGGCTTATGCCCGTCATCTGGAGCAGGAAGAAATTAAAGCCCCCCTCCATCCTCCCTCCCGCCAGCCCCACTGCCTAATTTTGTTGGGTCCTTTGAGGGCCTGCCGTACTTCCTCCCCTTCAGCTGGGTGCATGTGGATCTGCACACTGACCTTCAGGGCAATGCCCCTGCTGACCGAGAAGGTGTAGGTAACGTTGTCCTGCTGCTCATTTCCTCTGACAGCAGCAGGCTGCTGCAGTGGAGGCAGCTGGAACGTTGGTCGCAGTCCCTGGGGCTTCTCAAACCAGGCACATCTCTGCTTCAGCAGCTGCTGAGCTCTCAGCACTTCAGAGGAAGAAGGTTTCAGTGAGGAAGCAATGAAGGGCTGGCCTCAACCTCTCACACCTGCACACCCACCACATAGCTGCTCCAAAGGACAGCCATTCACACCCCTTATGCCACCAGGGCCTGGGCAACATCCCTCCCCACCCCTTGCCACACATGCATGCACACCCAAGCTGAAGACAAGCTCATGTTGGTATTTAGATGAGGAAAACTCAGTCCAGCAGGGACTGCTCTTCCCTGAGGGCTGGCATGATCCCAGAGCCCCAGCTTGGTGCTGAGGGGAACTACACATCTGTCGCAGATGGGAGGCAAAGGTGTGGATTTCCTGTCCTCAAGAGAACCCTTGGCACTTCTCCCACAGCTGTGGCTGAGCCCCTGCTCAGGTAACAGATGCCTCTCCTCTCCAGTCCTGCAGTTCAACTGGGTGCATGATGCTTCACGCCCTGTTGAACCACATGCAGTGCCCGGTGCAGTGACAGTTGCATCCTACCCCATGCTTTTTTTCTTTTTTTTTCTTTTTTTGGAGGAAAAAGCACTCTAACACAAACAGTGGACCTAAGGCTGAGGCCTTGGAGGGACTGTGGTTCTCAGCCCCTGACTGGTACGCCTTTTCTGCACAAGGCTTTGGAATGGCAGCTCAGTGCCTGGAGCAGCTGGCTGATCTGGAGGGGAGAAATCCTTCTTCATGTGTTCAGTCAGCCCTGCAGGTGTCTGCTGGCTTGGGCAGAGCAGGCACTTTAGCCTGCAAGAGACAGGACCTAGTGGTGACAGCATGAGGGAAGGGGGGTTGGAAGCTTTGTGGCTGCATAAGTCCATTGGTCGTGTCATCAGGCACACACCCCTTCTGCAATCACTGTGGGCAATCACCTTAGGGTACCAGTTGTCTACACTAAGGAGCTGCAAATCTGGCTGCCCTTTCCTGGGGTGGGAGCTGCAACCTACATAGGAGTTAGACTAGGCAGAAGACACTGGTGCACATGCCCTGAGCCCCAGAGTGATGACCGTCTCAGGCGAGATCTGGCTACCCAGTGAGACAGTGGTTCTCAACCTTTTTGGATTCAATGCACCCCTCCATAACATTTCTGAATTGAGTGGCACCCATTTTCAAAACTATTGTATATGTTACAGAAGGGCCAGGAAGTAGAGATAGGAGATTATCCAGGCTGGAACTAGACTGAGCCTGTGCTTATTTCCTTAGCTTATCTGCTCATCTCAAATCTCTTAACACTCTTCAAAGGATCTCATGGTCCCATCACCCTGGTTGAGCATCACTGTTGTAGGAGGTGACCTTATCCCCACGACCACTAAGGGGGCCTGGTCAGTGTTAACTCAAGATGGGGAGCCTGTTCTGAAGTCAGCTTTGGACATGCCAAGGTGCTGACAAAAAAGAGGGAACTTGGGGAAGCTGCTGGAGAGGCCAAAAGAAAGGCAGTGGACAGCTTGGTTGAGTGGAGACTGAATGGAGCACAAGGCAGGAAAGGGCCTCCCAGGCCATCAAGTCCAGGCCCCTGCATTCACCAGCAGCCCCTTGTCCAAAAGGATCCATGCATTCATCTGTTCTGGCCTTTCAGACACAGAGCCAGGAAGCATCCCATGGGGGAATGCCCTTCAAGGGGCCACAAGCAAAGTGCAAGGGGAACCAGGGGGATGATGTGAAATATTAACTAAGGATTCATCTATTGCAAGTGTCAGGAGCTGCCTAGCAAGGAGGCATGGGATGGAGTTAAAGCCAAGGACCCTTCAGACAGCACCAGCAGCTGTGAAAATCTTCCTGCCAGAGTTGTGTCCTGAGCTCTGGCCCAGTCTCCCTAAGGGGAGCAGGGAGGCCTCCTGTTAGCCAGCTCTGCATATGTTTTTAATTTAGCATGGGAATTATGCAGGCAAGCAGATTGTTTCCATACACCTCTCCTATCTTCCCTTCCTTAAAACATGACTAGGCCACTTTCCTGCTGCAACAGAGATCTTCCTTGCCCTGGGTTTTGGGAGGGATGGACCTGCACTGTCTCCATTTCCCTGATTTCCTCAGGGGATGCTTGGGGAGGGGAAGAGGTCTTGTGGCAGGGAAGAAACTCTATGAGGGCCCTACCTGGAGCTCTCTGGGCACTTGTAGGAGACCGCTGCAGCCAGGCCTTCTGGAAACAAGCCCAGTAGGGCAGGAGGCTGCTGAACACAGAGTCCCTCAGCTCATCAAACAGGCTCGGAGGTGGTAACGGAGCATCCTTCTGGAGGGCCTGCTCAGCTGCCTGCACAGCTCTCTCCAGCTTCTCTGCATCCACTGCCACCTGAAGAACAACCCACAAACAAGCCTGGTATCTGGGAAGCAAGCATCCAGGTGCAGAAAGCTTTCTTCTCCCCCTCAGCAGTAGGAGGCCTCAAGGGACCAGGTGGGTGATAGTCCTAGCTGCTCCCAGGCTGCTTTGACAGAAACAGATACTATGATTTTCCCACTTAGTGTTACAACTGCAGTTGCTACTGTGCAGGACATTGCTCCAGGGGAAGCAAGATGAGCCTGAAAGAGGGGCTGGGGTTTAGTCTGAGCTGGGGGAAGGGTACCCTGGGGTGAGAGGGTGGGACTGTTACCTGAATCTCATCCTAATCCTCACTATAGCATTAGCTATGAACAATGAGGCCGTTTTTCCAGTGTGATCAAGGGTAGACCTGCAGGAGGCCTTTCGCTCGTGCACCAGTCCCTTCTGGACTCTTCGGGACTCGGGGACTGCATAGCAGAGTACATGCCATTCTTCAAAGTTCTTCCCAACTTCTGGGCCCGATGGACCACTGCCGGTTCTCAATGTTTCCCATGGACTACCCTGCCCTCCCACCCAGGAGATGGGGCTTTCCGCTTCATGAATCCTACCCCCTCCAACTGGGAAAGGGGCTCACCCCCAAAACTTCCCCTCACACATCCTACCTAGGAGAAAGGACTCACCTCTCCCTGCCCTCGTCCTCACGTGCTAGGGTATGCATCTGCCCAACAGCAGGGAAGTGTGTGTGGGGTTGCCCTGTACCCACGATGTAATCACCTACCAGGGTCCTGCTCTGATCCACAAACCTCTTTCCATAACCACAGTCCGGAAGCTGGTGCTTCTGGCTCAGCTCCATCTTCTCCTCCCTCCCTCCCCTGCTTTCTCTGTCCCCAAGTAGCAGCCTGTCTGGCTGTCTCCTTGCCCTATCCTTGCCTCTTGTTCCAAGCCTGGGAACTACCTGCAGCCTGGGCTCCAGCTGGGAGAGGAGGAAGCTGTCACGGATCACCTGCACCTTCTTCCTGAGCAGGGCCCCGTTGGGTGTGCCATGATGGGCGTTCTTGAACTTCTGTACCTCCAGCTGGAAGCACAGACCGGTCTCCAGCACCGGGGGACCATGAACCTGCAGGTACTGGAGGAAGTGCAGCATCTCCAGGCTGGGCCAGCCCTCGGCAGCAGCCCGGAGGGACCGGCAGAAGGAGGCTTTGTCTTCCTGGCTAGGCCGGGCCGTGGCTGCAGACCCCACCTGGGCCTTCCTGTTCCTTAAGTGCTTGAGGGCCACCTTGGCAGCCAGTGAGTGCAGGAGTGGCTCCAGCTTGGCCCAGCCCTCCTCCTGCAGATGGGTGTGCTGCACTCCGTGCCTGCTGAGCCCCTCACTCACCACAGCCCAGAAACCCTCAAAGCTCTGAGCAACATGCGAATATAGAGCCGCCTGCATTTCTTCCAGGCTCAAGTCGCTCACTCTGCCCTGGGCCACCTCCACCCTCAGTCTCTTCCTCAGCTTTTGAGGGAGCTGAGGGTTGGCTGACTCAGACCCTTGCTGGTCCCAGAGGTCCAGGAGTTTCAGGGTGCTGCCCAGCCGCTGCCTGTCCCCTGGGGCCTCCCAGCAGCACTCCAGGTTCTGCAGCAGTCCCAGTGCCCTTTGCAAGTCAGCATCCTGCATTTCCTGAGCCACTTTCCTATAAACTTTAAAAACCACCTTGTTGCTGAGCAGGTCCGGGGATGGCTGGGATGTCACTGACACCCTGCTGGCTGGGGTGTCCTCCTCCGCCAGGCCTGAGCCCAGTGGATTGGATGCTGTTTTCTTCTTCTGCCTCTGATGTTCTCTTCCTTCCTGGGCATGGGATCTGGCATTGCTCCTCCTCTTCCTGGCCCTGCAAGGAGTTACAAGGGTTGTCAGCATAGCTGTAGCACAGCAGGCTAGGCTCTTGTTGGGGTTCAGGACTTGGATGGCAGACCCCCTTCTCTTCCCACACAGCAATGTTGAGTTTGCATTTATTTCTCTCAAGTCCTTTCTTGGCACTTAGCGGTTGCTGGGATCTCGGAGGGTGTTTTTTCAGGGCCTGACAACATGGTCATAGAAGATCACTTCAGACAGAGGTACTACAGTGGTCCTACCAAAATTCCAGCCTCGGAAAATGTATGCTGCCTTCCACATTTCCTGCTGTGGTGAGACTGTTTGTTCATATCCTGTGCAGTGTTTGGGTGTGTTAGCAGCTGCCATCCTCCACCCCAGAGGCATGCACATTTCAGCAGAGGGTGAAATGATTCTCAGCATGAGAGCTGTTTGTGATGCACCTCAGGTCCTTTTGCAAACAGGAGGTAAGAGCTAAATATAAACTTGTTCCCAAAATAGCAGCCTGCACTCCTGTGTGCATCAGGGCACTACAGTGCAAGTGTCACCCAGGGCACACATTCCTGATTAGATGCATGGACCTGGAGGCTTCATGCATGAAACAGGGATAGTGGGAAGCCAGGACTTTGTCAAAGGGGCTGGAGTTTTAGCTGTGAAAGCAAGTTTTTAGCTTGGACTCACCTCCATAACTACAAATGGTCCCTGTTGGGGTGGTCACAAACTAATGATGGCTAACCTGAATGCCAAATATCTGTTGGCCCAAGGGGCACACAAGGAAGTACCTGTTTCTCCTTTCTTGCTTTGTTCTACTCTCTTTGCTCCCCATATCCTGGGCTTCAAAGAAAGAGGCTGGCACACAATACCTGTGAGAAAGACAGTGGAACGGGGTAAGCGAGCCAAGGAGAGACGCGCAATGGCTGAGGACCAGGTTTCAAAAAGATTTTTGCCAGGACAACTGGCTAATTGGAAAGAATTATCTATCTCTGTCCACGCAGAGAGTCTGGAGCCAGCTGAGCTATCCAGGACAATCAGTCATTTAGAAGCTCACTCCTAGCAGAAGCACTGGTTCCCGAGGAATTCGCTGCTCCATTCCCTGCCTTCTCCAGCACGGGAACAGGCAACAAGGCAGGGGCACTGGCTGGAAGGGGAGGGGGAGCTCCCAGCTACTCCAGTCCTGGCAGGAAGTGTGCAAAAGGGAAGGGTCTGAGCACTGGCTTTGGGAGGGGCAGGGGACAGAGACAAGAGCTTCTGGCTGCTCCAGTCTTGGCCTCTCCCTACATAAAGAGAGATGGTGCCAAAGGATTCACTGTGTGGCTCTGGAGCCAACAACATAGGGCACAAGAAGCAAGAGTGATTCAGATGAGCGTTAAGGCCTTTGCTGAGCGTACTGAGGGAGAATAATCCAGGAATTGAATGTCTCTGCAAGCTTTGGGAACCTGAGAAATGGGTGTCAAGGATTCTGGGAACTCACTTCAGGAAGGTGGCAATTTCGTAGCGGAGGTAGCAGAGCCAGGACCCACAGAGGACAGCAAGCACATGCTGAGCCACAGGCTCAAAGGCCATGGGCTCCAGGCCTCCATCACTGGTGCTGAGCAGATCCTGGAGGTGCTGGACATAAAGCGGCATATCATAGCCCAGCCCTGTGGGAAGGTGAGAAGTAGAGGAGAGGGCTGACCTAGGACTCCTTCCTAGAGCAAGTTTGACGCAGCAAACTGTGGGGCTTCAAATGATGCAGGCACTCATCAACACTTACTTTCCTGTAGTCCAGCCCAGAAGCCTGTGCACTGGTTCTCTAAACCAGTGGTTCTCAACCATTTTTGTACTAGGACCCATTTGTAAACATTGATGGCCAGTCTCGACCCAGTGTCCTTCACTTGCGATCCACTGTCCCCCACCCCCAGCCTCCCAGTGCGTGGGGAAGGGCATGGGTGACTGTTGCCTCCTGAGTCTGGGGGAGCACCAGATTACCAATGAGGAGGAGGTCCCCACATGGCTGATCGCCAACCGTGTGGGGGGTCTCCCTGCAGCCGATCGGCGAGCGCGGAACCACCCAAACTAGAAAGGCACTTCCAGTTTTGCGGCTGGCGCTTCCAGGGGTTGCATGGCCAATCTCAGGGAGTGCACCCCCTATGCATCATCAATGGGGCAGGGGGGCCCCAAGCAGCCCCTTGCAGGCTGGAACACTGGCAGCCTGCAAGGAAAAAGCCAGTTTCCCACATCTTTCTCCTTTAAAGAAGAATCCATTTTTAAAGTTTGATCCATTTTTTAAATTTGTTCGTGACCCTTTAATATATTCTTGTGACCCACTTTTGAGTCGTGACCCATGGGTTGAGAAACACTGCTCTAGGCAACTCGGAGGAAATCCCCACAGGTCCACTGGTCTACTTCAGCAGGAATCCAGATAACCCAACCACAACACCAGACAGCCACTTCCATGTTGCAGCCATATGCTTGAGATGAGTTATCAGGGCTCCCATTCAAAGCCAAGCAAGGGAAGCAGCTCACTGCACTATTGCTATGGTTCTAGACCTCCTGATATCAGGACTATGACAATGGGTTACTGAACTGAGGGCATCATGCTTTCATGCCTAAAATCAATTTGGGTTGCTGCAGGCTCAGTCTTAAACTGTCCCAGCTTCCTTAAAGTTTCCTAGCACCAACCACCACCTAACTGGTACTCTCCAGAATAGAATACCAGCTCCACATTCAGCACAGTCCAGCCAGTGCTGGTACATGATTGAGCCCAGTGGCTACTGTTCAAGTGGACTCCACTCATACCCCAACCCAGCCATACTCAGTGAAGTGGGCTCAGCACTTGAATGCCCACTTGGTGGAAGACGCAGTAGCTGGGCACTCACCAACATCACATCCCGCATCATGGGCCAAGTACGTGTGAAAGATGTGCCAGGCTGCGCGGTGGACCTGGAGCCGATCTGCCTGCCTCTCCCAAGAGGCCTTGTGCTCCTCCAGTGCCTGCCACAGCAACAGGCTGTGCACCTCTTGAGCATCCTCATACCTGGAGGACAAGCATGGAAGGAACATGAATGGTGTCTTGGACACCTCTTAAGCAGCTGGTGACGGCAGCACACAACTAGCTTGTATAGGACAGAAAATGCCACATCTTGACATTTTCCTCTCAAGCATTAGGGCTCAGTCACAGCCAGCACAGCAACAAATTTTAGGTGTGCAGGAATATGTCAGCTCATTATCCTAGGTTTAGCTACAACTCTGTGCCTTGGAAAGATACAGGAGCCCAGGACTCACCTGATCAGGTAGTGAAGAAAGCCTCCCACACCCCCGAGATCACATTTGAGTGTTTGGAGGAGGCGGGAGGTCAGTGGTGTCATAGTAAGAGGCCACATGAGGCCTGGTGGCTGAGCTGACTCAATCCTGCCACGCCTGGTCCCTGCGGAGCGCAGAACCTGCAGTGGGCATACAGCACAGGAGGGTTTCTCAGTCCTAGCAGTTCTGTGGGTGCAATTGCTCACAACAGGCCAGAAAGAGCTGCCTGAGGCCAGGGCCAAAGGAACCACAGTGAGCCTTAGTGGGAGGAGAGGAACTACTCCAAATGACTCCCCCCGGGCATGTCATTGCCAGGGTCCCAGGCAGGCAGCTGCCATTCACAGTATGGAAGCCCCCTCAAATGCAAGTGGGAGATCACTGGGCAGGAGCAGAATGGGCCCAGCCTCTTCACAGCCCTTCTCACCCATGCTCCAGTCACACCCCCATCTACAAGCACTGCACTGGACCCTCTGCAAGTGGTCGGCTAGGCAGTGTGTCTCAACCCATGGGTCGTGACCCAAAAGTGGGTTGCAAGAATATATGAAAGGGTTGTGAACAAACTTAAAAAATGGATTCTCCTTTAAAGGAGAAAATGTGGGAAACAGCAGTTTTCCCCTTGCACAAGGTGGCTTGGAGCTCCTCATGCCCCATACACCCACCCCCTGCCCCACATGTTGGGGGTATGGGGCAGCATGTCAGGAGTGAGGGGCACTGGGTCGGGACTGGCCAATGTTTACAAATGGGTCCTGGTCCAAAAAAGGTTGAGAACCACTGAGCTAGAGCACAAGGGCCCAATGTAATCCACTGTATTGCTGAAGCTAGCGTCAGAGTAGACCTTAGTGCAGCTTAATGTCAAAAGAACCTGGACTCCAGGCTCCTCCAGCTCCACTGGAGATGTTTCCAAAGCATTTACCACTCTAGGCAGGTCCCTGCCACTGGTTGCAACATCAGCTATGGGGTAGCTGCTTGTCCCATGTTCCACAAAGCAAGTGTGGACCCACATGCTCATACTGGGTGTCAGTGTTGCATACTCAGGATATTAACCAGCTACAGCATTGGACTACAGCAGATGGTGGACACACTGCCAGTGTGAGAGACCCATATTGAACCCCTCCACCCCCGCAACCACAGGGGACAGTACATACACTGAGCCAGTCTCTGCTTCTGCTCACGCGACTCATACATCGGTCCCCCACTATGGGAAGTGCTGTAAACACCTTAACTGAAGGCAGGTGGTCAGCATGCAGGAGTGAGCTAGCCTTGGCCTGGGAGCCCAAGTCTGATGCAAGCCTACTGTGAATGCCAAAAAAAGAAAAGGTAGCACTTTGCTTTCCAAGCATTTTCTTTTCATTTACAAGGGTGGAAGCCAGAGCAATGTGGCTGGACTTGATTGTCCTGCCAGTGAGTCAGCAGCAGAGCAAGGAATAGAGCCCAAACCCCAATAGGATACTATGCCTCATATATCACTAGATCCCACTCCCTCCTAGAGCCAGGATGAGAACCCAGGAGTCCTGGTTCTCAGCCTCTGCTTTAACTACTGGATCCTATTCTCTCCAACCTATTAAAGGCCTCTGCAGTTGGGGAGGCAGAAGGGACATGGAGCTAGGGAAGAGCTCTGACCAACAGCCCAGTGTTCATGAGGCTTTTCTAATATAGCAGAAGACTCTTCACCCAGACCCACAGAGTCATAGGATCATAGGAAAGTGGGGCTAGAAGCGGGGTCATCTAGTCCAGCCCCTGCTCAAGGCAGGATCATCCCTATCCAAGCCATTCCATAGCCTGAGAACTACAAACACTTCCCTCCCCCTCCATAGCCCCCATATTTCCTAGGTGGTCCCAAAGGGCACATACCCAAGGTGCTTGGCTCTCTCATGGTGGATGAGAAACCTAGGAACCCAGTAGGAACGTAAGCGTCTCAGAGCATCATATTGGCTCCTGCTGATTGCAGCTGAAGTCTGCCCTGCGCCGTGCTGAGCCTCATAGATCTGCTCCTGCCAGGAAGGAGAGGGGAGAAAGGAGTGGGCCAGCCATCCCACCAATGGGCCCCACAAACCACACTGTGCCCTGGGGGGAGGGGGTCAGAGCCTCTTGCAAACCCCAGTTCTAGAGGGGTCAGGTGCTTCCTTCCAGCCTCTCCCTAGGCTTGGCTACATCCCTGTCCCTTCCCACACCGTGGCTGTCAGCTCTGTGCTTCTGTGACACTGAGGGTCAGAAGCCAGTGTCTGACTCACCAGGGATCCCAAGCTGGATCCAAAAGCAGGAGGCAGATTCACCCAGCTTCTCCCACATACACACCCCTTAACCTTTTGTGAAACTAGTGGCTAATGCTATCTAGCAGCTTGGAGGAATCACAGACACTGGAGATCAGGATGTCAGGGGTTAGGGACTGATGACTGCACATCCTCACTTGGCCTGAGGAAAAGAATTAACTTAATGAGCACAAACTTCCCTCCTGCACTTGCCTGCCTGCCTTCATAGCAAACATACAGACATGCTCTACACCTGTGGCGGGGCTTGGGCAGTGGGCAGCTGATTGGCATCATGACAGAGAGGGCTTCCAGGATCAAGGAGCTTTAGGCACCAGCTGTCTCCCCTAAGGAACACTCAACCACTGCCCAGCCTATGCTAGACAGGCTACGCAGGCAACCTCTGCCCAGAGGACACCTCAGGTTGGGCTAGCAAGGGCATGAGGCTCCACTTCAGGAGTGAGGGGCATTGACAGAAGTGTGGGGTACATTACGCAGGGGAGTTTACACATTCTCATCCATTTTAAAAGGTCACACAAAGTGACCCTGCGTGAGTCCAACCTCATCCCCCCCACCCCCCCCCAACTTTCTGTCCTTGATCTCCTCCTCTCCCTCGCACGCTAACTCAGGGCCATCTCAGCCACAGGCACAAATTCAGCTACTGTCTCCATGGTGACAATTCAAAGGTCTACCTGTCTTCTTCAGACCTGTCATCTTCGATCCAGCCTGTCTCTCTGACATCTCCTTGTGGAAGTGTGACTGGCAGCTCAAACTCACCAAGGCTAGAGCAGAGCATTCTGTCTTCCCCAACCTGAATCCCTCTCTTCCATTCTTGAGCCCTGTGGATGACAGGACTATCCCAGCTTGAATTCAGGACTGCAGCTAGGCATCCCTTTGCTTGGACCTCTCCCTAGGTCCTCGTATCCAAGCTATGTCTAAATCTAACCAGTTCTTTCTGCATCACATCTCTTAAGATCTGCCCTTTTCTATCCCTTCACATGGCTCAAACTTTCATCCAGGCTCTCCTATCACATCCTGAATTCTGCAACCTCCTTTTCTCCGCCTTTGGCAAACACAATTTTGTCCTACTCATATCCACCGAGAACGTAGCTGCAGAAACTAGGTTCCTAGTCCATTGTTTTGGTCACATCTTCCTTATCTGCCTCATCAGACTTAAACCATTCATCTTCACTTTCATGGCCCTTCATGGCCCCTACCTACCAACTGTATCAGTGGTGTCCAAACTTTTAGCCCCACAGGCCAGAAGAGAGGTTGGTCTGTGGACTGGATCCTGCATGGGTTTGATGCACGGGGTCAGTCTGCAGGTGTGCTCCAGCACACCAGCCTGACCCCACATGCCAGATCTAGCTACATGCTAACCCAGCCTCCCTTGCCTGGATCTGAGCATAGAGTAACCATGCATGCCAAGTCAATCACATCATAGTATGATCTAGCATGTTGGGCCACATTATCCAGGCCACAGGGCTCCCCACAGGTCTGGAAACTTGGCAGCAGGAGACCAGCAATTAACAATACCACAACTCCCCTGCCACCAAATTTCTGGAGCCACTGATCAAAGTCATATCTCCGTCACTACTGGGATGGTGATTCCCAAATCTGATGGGCAGTGAAGGCTAGCATGGTGGGTCAAAGTCGAGGCTAGATTTTCACACAAGCACCTTTGTGTTTTCTCCCAGGAAGCTCATCGTGCTTGGGGGGAGCTCTCCATAGGCATTGACAAAAAGGCCAAACCCTGCATAAAACTCCCTTTTGCCATGATGCCTCAGAAATGGTTAGACATCTGGTGAGCTAAGACTGCTGCTTGTCACACCAGCTGATGTGGTCTCATTTTCTCTCTGTATTGCCCTGTCTGTCTGTACCAGGAGCAGCCAAACTTCTTGCCCCTGCTAGCTGCAAATCTGGACATGGCCAAGAGCCACAGGACACAAATAATCCAAGATGTGCATGCCCTATAGTCAGCAACTTGCACACAGTGCCCCACTACTTCTCTTTCTTCAGGAGCTATAGTTAAACTGCCTAGGAGCTACATGTTGCTCAATGGCTGTAATCTAGCCACCCCTGCTCTATACCTATCTGTTGTCTCTTGCCTAGTACTAGGACTAAGACTGTAAGTTCTCAGAGGCAGGGACAGACTTTCTATTTTGTTTGTACAGCACCAAGTGCTAGCAGGGTCTTGGTGCATGGCTAGGCCTCCCAGGTATTACACTAATACAAATAACTGGTAAAATTAATCAAGCAGGACATGTGCTGCCTCAAGTCCTGAGCCAGCCCCTACTAATAGCTAAGCAGAGACCTGGGAGGCCTCAGAACCAGGCAGCAGCAGGCCCCCAGCATCATTGAAAGCCCAAAATAGGAGCACTTTAATTAGCCTAAGCATTTCCTGGCAGGGGATGCAATACTAGACACACACACATGCAGAGTGCTCCCCAGGGCTCTGCTTTCTCACCTCTGCCCACAGCTGCGATGTTCAGCTCAGACCTGCCAGAGCACAGATACACATCTGCTAAAGCTGCAAAGGGTGGGTGGGGGTGGGGGTGAGGGCTCCCCCCTAGCAGCCTTCCTTACCTGGGAAGCAGGAGGCAGGTCCAGTTTGTACTTGTCTTGAATACTCCTGCAAAGACAAGAAGGGGGCTTCAACTCCAGGAAAGGAGCATCCAAGGCCCATAGAGTGCTTTCAGGAAAGCCAGACCCACAGGGTCTAGAGAAGACCAACCCAGAACACCTGCAATGGTGATCTGAGGTGGTGTCCTGTCCTGTGTGGGTCTCCCACAGGGCATGTGCTGGGAAAGATGCAAAGCAATAGACCTCCAGTGCTCTTCTCTCACACCTCAACCCTTCCCCACCACCTCTCCCCACAATGGATCCTGAAATGTGCTAGATCTGGTTCCTGTGTGGGACAGGTTACTCTGTGTGATTACTCTGACAGGCATTAGGGAAATGGGCACTGCTATGAGTGTCAAGCTGGGGGGTTCTCCTAGGGCCCTTCTCTGTGCACACACATGCTCATTTACCACAGGAATTAGGGGTTCCTCGCCCATGGCTCCGAGAGGGAACTCTCTAGTCTATGCCTATCTTCATGGCTGCTGAGTGGTTCCATCCTCACCACCAGCAGTGTACCTGACATGCCAGGAGGTGGAGCAGACAGAGGTTTGGGGGCAATAAGAAGAGACAACCAGCTTGCGTGGGTTTGGTCATAGGTGCCAACTCAGTGAGTGCTCTGGGGCTCAAGAACCCACCGAAAAAATGAGTAGGTACTCAGCACCCACAAGCCACATTGGGTGAACCAGGTTGAAGTAATGCACTGCCTCTTCTGGGCACGCATGGGGCTTGGCACAGGAATCCAAAAAAAACAAAAAACACCCATCAACAAAACCCAAAGTCAGCACCCATCATGGGTTTAGTAATGGAGCCGTGACCCCTCCTGTGTACACAAGAGAACAGGCACCACCATGGATGCATGCCCCCCCCAGCACCCTTCTGTTCATCTAAGGTTTGAATGCGGCATTCCCCTGGTCACCCATCCCTACCGAAAGAGGTCAGTGTAGAGGAGCTGGGCATCACTGGCTTCCAAGCACTGGGCGCGCTCCTTGGCATGCTCACAGTCAATCCAGAAGTGGAAGAGATGGATCCCCAGGGTGCCCTGGAGAAACTCCTGGAAGGTGTCCATGCCAGCTCTCTACAGCACAAGGAGGGTGAGGGCCCGCTGGAGCATGCAGAGCCTCAAAGAGTAAGCTTTGCAGATGAGGAGGGAGCAAAGCTCTTGGGCTGCAGTCCAGCCCCACAGCAAAGAGCTAGGGGAGCCCACCTTCCCCTTCAGTGGAGTCGAATGCCTCCCTGAACTGCCCCACCAGTCTATTAATGAGACCCACCCATGGCACATTCCCAGGCCTGACAACCTTGTCCTAAGTGCAGCAGTGGGGAGGCACCCCGTAGCCTCCCACCTCCCACAGGACTGGCACCAAGCTACTGGTAGAAAGCTGTAGACAGCTCATCAGAGCCACTGCTGCAAACTTATTCAGGCTCCACTCTCCTGGAGAAACCAGGGACTGGATGGATGGACTGCCAGCTGCTCCCCCACCTCTGGAATAAAGCAGGGCTCCCCCTGGTTTCTGTGGCAGGGATCAGCACAATTCTCCCTGTAAAGGGCTGGGAGGTCCCCACACAGTAATCAGCAATCTGCAGCAGTCTGCTACCTCAGCTGTCCCCTCTGAGCCACAGTGACACTGAGCCCTTCGGGCTGCCCCTAAGGAGCACTCATCTTCTAGGCACAGAGTAGGGATAACATTGCTCCAGGACCGGAACAGACTGATGACAGGTAAAAGTCAAGGGTTATCCCCAGAGCCCCATATAAGTCCACAGTTCAGCACAGGTTGCCCGCTATAGGCTGAACAGGCTCCCTGTCTCGAAGCTGAATGCAGAGCCATAGAGAACTGGCAAGTCCCATGGTGGTGGTGGGGTGGGGGGTTAGGGACAGCAGTGAAGTGGCAGGAGGCAGCAAGGGAAGTACAGGGAGCAGTTCAGAATTCAACTTGATTAACTAGCAAGTGGGGACCTGTTAGTCTCCACCTGACAGACAGGCCAGCCCAAAGCAGGAGGAGGCACCACATGGTAGCTGGCAGAGACAACGGCATCTCCATCCACATGGCCCATGGGCAGCAGCTGGCATTCTTACCGTCCCCAAGATGTCCTCCTTCAGACGCTGCAGAGCAGAGTCCCTGAAACTCCCAAGGAACCCAGGCTCCTCTCCTCCCTCAGAATCACTTGCCTCATCCAGATCAAATTGCAACACCTTCCTGGCATCTGAAAATGACTCCCCAGCCCACCTGTAGTAAAAAAGAGTCCAGGAACATCTCTGGCACGTGGCACAAGCAACTCCCTGGAATGCAGGGGAAATGGGACTATCCAACCCCCTCCAGCAGCACTCCTTGCACCCCTCCCTGCACCCCCCTGACACTCTCCAGTGTTGGGCTAGTACATTGCCATTAGTTGTAGTTATTCTATATTTGCTTTCCACTGAACCCTGGTGAGTCCCCATGTCCTGTCAGAGGAGTCCTCTCCTTGTTTGCTGGATAGTAAGCACTGGAATGAACAAGAGGGAATGGGAGTTCTCAGAGCAGCAGAGCCTATAGGGTGGAGATGACTCCAAGCGTGGGAGGCTTTAGTTGTAGAATCTACCCCAGAAGGGCAAGGGTACAGCTGGGCATGCAGGCCGCAGGGCATTAGGGGCTTCTGCTTGCTATGCCATCACAATCATGATCATACAGCTGCCAGTAGCAGTTGCTTTTTATTACCCCCCCATCCAAGTCAGTGCCACAGGTGGTACCCCCATAGTTACACCACTGTCCACCACCATCCCTGGCAACAGGGACATCCACCAGCCCCCACACACTCCAATGCAGCCACTCATCCCAAGCACATCTCAGCACATACACCCCACAGACAGCACCCTGTGCATCCCAGTTAAAGCACTCCTCACCATACTACTCCCCTCAGCATGCCCAGTACCTGCCCTTCCCAATGCACACACATATCCACAGATTTCTGCTAAGAGCTCAGGGTCTCAAACCTGGCCCCAGGGAAAACTGAACCCTGTGGGCCCCATCTCAGTGCTATTCCTGTGTGCCTCTTACTGGGAACCAGTGTGGGAGGAGGCCCCAGCAACCCCAGCAAACAACATGCGTATGTATTGACGACACGCTACAGGCAAAACATGAGAGCAGGCTCCAGAGGAACAGCCCCCATGGAGGGTAAAGCAGGTCAACCAGTCGGCACCATGCTCCCAACAGGGTACCTAGGATTGGACCCAGAGAAGGTGAGAAACCTGACCTTTGGCCCTTCCCCCTCCAGGCACACCTGGATGTTGTTGGACCAGATGCTGAGAGTGAGACAGAGGCCAGGAGAAATTCCCTCCCCCTTGCCACTGAATGTCTTCCTCAGGGTGTGGGTGGCACCAGCCCAGCATTCATAGGCAGAAGGCATCCCAGGGTGAGAATGCTGCTAAGAAGGCAACACGTCTAGTGGTTAAAGCACAACCCAGAAGTGGGGCCTCTAGTCCAGACTCTGACAAAGGACATGCTGTTTGGCCTTGGTGGTGGGGGTGGATAGGAAAGTGAGGCCTCCCTGAGCCTCACTTCCCTCAATTCCAAGATAGAGGAGGGGAGGCTTAATGGTGCCAAGTGTTGTGTGCCTCCAGATGGAAAGGTGCTAGCTATGTCACCCTTCACAGAGCACTGCTAAGGGTGGATGGAGCCATCAGTGACTATGAGGCTGGGCACACCAGCCCTTGATTCAGTCCCCTGCTCCAGCTGCTGCCCCTGGCTTTACCTGGGCACTCACTCAAGGCCTTCTCCTCCCCAGCACAGGGAGGCGCATTAACCCTTGATATTCTCACCTGTCCAGGTGGGACTTGGCCTGCTCTGCTCCAAGTGAGGAGCCAGAGGCAGGTGTGCTCAGGCCAACAGGCAGTCCCGCTGGCTCACTGGTCCAATCATCCATGGCTCCTTCTGCAATCATGACACAATGGCAGATTATAAATGAATCCATGTGTCCAGACCCTGAGACTGCTATCCCTCCCCCCACCCCCAAACAGCCACGTGGGGTTACACCAAAGTGCTCAGGTTGTCAGCTCCAGTCAAAGGCCCTCCCTATGGGCTTTGGGGGATCTCACCTCCTGCTGTTGAATCTGTCAGTAAACCCAGAGCAATAAAATCTTCTCTAAGTCCTGAGGAGCAGAGCTGTTAATACCTCTGAAAAGAAACTCCCCCTGCAGCATTTTGCTTCAGACCAAGCTGTTTAGAAAAAGACTGCTTTACTCGCTGCAGAAATGCAGCAGCTCCTGGGACTGAGCACAGCAGCTCTTTACCAGTGGCAGAGAACAGTGACTTAGGACAGGAAGCGATAAAGTAGACTGCTCCCAAATGCAACTACAATGGGCATTTAAGGACTTCAGTTACTCATACACTTTACTAAGAGGTTAGATTATGAATTTGTATGGAATGGTTTGGATAGGGCTGATCCTGCCTCAGGCAGGGGGTTGGACTAAATGACCTCTGGAGGTCCCTTCCAGCCCAACTTCTCTATGAGTCTATTGAACACAGCCAGTTAGCACCCTGACTCCTCACACAGCTGTTCGACAATGAGAAGCTACTGGGACCTGTTTTATATCTCCTCTAAAAGAAGGCACCTTGCTCAACTCAGCAGTCCTTGGCATCACAGCGGGGTCAGTTCTGCGTCAGAGAACAGTGCACCTCTCCTGAATCACCCACACAAGCTGCAGCACCTACATTTTCCTGGCATGTCTGCCGTCCAGGTAATAACCTGGAGCCCAAGGAAAGAGGAGACAATACTGCACTGAAGGCAGACTTAGCCTCAGGCAGGCAATTGTAAATGCATCTATGAGCTAGGCAGCTTCCTACCTGTGAGTGAGCAGAGCAGGTGGCTCAGGACACACAGACCCAATGGGCAGAACAGGAGCCCCTCACATTGGGGGAAGAAGGTGGGGAAGGAAAGCTAAAAAGATGGAATGTACCTGGCAAAGGACAGTCCCGTCCTGTCCCTCTCCAAGCCACAGCAGTCTCACCATTGGTTGCTTCCATGCTTGAGTCATACAGGAGGCTGCTGACCTGTAGCCTGCTCAGCCCCTCTGCACAGGGAAGTTGCCCCAAACCAAAGGCAGCTGAGAACTCCAGGGAAATCTCCTGGGGATGCCAGCCAGCATTGTCAACAAGGCAACCTGCAAGGGAGCAGAGAGACATAGCAGACAGCTGTAAAGGGAAGGTCCCAAGGCCAAATGGCTGGTAAAGGGTGAGTCTAGGCAGCTGAGAAGCACCATGGAGCAGTCAGACCCTGAGATGCCTGGGGTCCTTTCCCAGCAGGAGCCTAAATGCCTTGGTGATGGGGATGGGATCTGCCCACAATGTGGAGAGCTCATTTTCCTTGATTCTCTCAGCTCTTACCCTAACACCTGCATGGTGTAGAAAGATTGCCTGCTTCATACAAAACATGTCCCCACAACCCCTTTTGGGGGGACACCATCTTAGGGAGAGAAGGAAGAATAGAGAAGCTGAAAGAAACATTGTCAGATGAGCTGAGCAATCCATGAGGCAGCAAAAACAGCAGAAGAGGAGGCACTTGCACCATAAGTGTGTAGGAGTTAGAGCGGAGGCCAGTGTTAGAAGAACAGAGGAAGTGGGGAGAGACAGGCAGACAAGAAAGCAAGCTCTGTGAGATCACCTTCTGCAGATCCCAAGAGCAAGGGGTGTGGACGGTATTATACTGGGGACAGAAATGGGGAGGGGGGAGATGTGATACGCTTGTCCCTGGTTTTGAGTTAGGCCTGCTCTACACTGGACTTCAAACTATCTCAAAGCAGTGTTTAAACACAGCCCCCCCAGGGCAGAGAGGTGTTTTTCACCCTGAACTCTGAGTCTGATGTGCCTCAGCTCCTGACCCAGCTTTGTGGGGAGAAGCAAGCTGGTGTCACCATTTCAGGTCAGTGTCAGACACTAGACTGGGTGACTTATAGGCCTCCCTTCATTCCCTTCCAAGTCCAGGGGAGGATGAGTGCAGTGAAGTAACCTCTCTCCTTAGCCTGGGGGCAGGAGGACACAGGTATGCTCCAGGGCTGACTCTTGGGGGGACTCACCTAGACGGGCTGGGGTGCTGCGGGTCAACCTAAGAGGCCTCAGAAGCTCATGGCTGGGGATCCCCGTGGTCAGCCCAGCTGTTGAAGGGTGACTGGGAATGCTCGAGACGGCAGCACTGTCAGACTGACGGCTGTATCCACGAACTTCGTGCCGGCTCACCGGGTAGCCCTCATCCAGCGGACACATCAGCAGTTTTGCCAGCTTGTACTGCAGATAAAAAGTGCTCCTGACAGCAGACAGTCAGTCAGTGAAACTGCCAATTATGGCCACAGCAGGGGGCAAGAAACTGCTCCAAGATGCATGCTAACAGGATCCACAATCACAGGACTATCCATGGTAACAGAACCAGGGCAAAGCCAGAGGCTCTGCTGGCATGGCAGGCCAGGGCTGGGACAACAGAAGGGGCTGCAGGGCAGGAGAGAGAGGCACTGGCAGAGCCAGGTGTGGGAAGCCCAGGGCTGAGGCAGCACTGTGCTGCAGGGCAGGAGGGATGCACTCCCTCAGCAGGACCCCAGCATCAGCTCAGTCAAAAGCATGTCATGTGAACATTTCTCACCAGACTCCATCCTAAGCTTGCACCTGCCTACTCCAGCCTCCCCGGCTCTGCTGTACACACACTGGCCTCCATGGAGGGGTACTGTAGCTCTCTTTTCATCCACTGCTCTCCCCCTAGCTCTCCCCCTAGCATTACAACCATTGCCCCAGAAAGGCTGTGAAACCTCCTAGCCCCACTTCTCTGGCTGGACCAGCCAACATCACTCCAACAGGCTGCAACCAGCACGGTCACCTGGCACTGCCCTGCAGCAGCAGGGAAGGCACTAAACTCTTCCCTGGTTAAGACACTGAAAGAGAAACTCCATTGCCTCAGCATCGTAGGGCCCATGACACACAGAGGAGCAGTTCTGGCAGCAGTCCAATAGTATAGAGGTTGCAGTCCTACAGTATAGGACAGTCCTATAGTATAGAGGATACAGTGTACACAGACTCCAGAACTCACCCTAGGAATGGGACTAAGCGCTCCCTCTGAAGCCATCCCAAAGTCCTCTCCCTCTCAGCATCACTTGCTCCGTACTGAGGAGAGCTCAGCTGTCTAGGACACTCCTGGAGGAAGCCATCCAACTCTTCCAGCTGCCCCCTGAGCCGGTCATAGTGCAGCCTCAGAGGAAAAGCCTAGGTCAAAGACACAAACTCTCATCGGCCTGGAAAGTCCCACAGCGCTGGGGACTGGTACATTTCAGGAACCAGCTGTTCACTTACAATGCTGCTACAATGGATGAATCAAACTGAGCTTCCAGCCCTGTGCCTCCCACACCCACTTCTGCCAGCGTCCCTCACTCCTGCACTGCAGCGTCTGAAAGCTGATGACAGGGGAGAGGACTTTCCATGGTTGGATTCTACTGTGCACACTGCTCACTGGCACAGCAGATGCAAGCAGTTGGCCAGGTGAGCTCTCCACTGCAGCATTTTGCTTTCTGCCTAGCTTCTGTTAAATGCCTTCCTCGTGAGCCCAGTTTCCCTTTGTATGCCATGTCCGGGGGAGAGAGCATTTGATATGAGCAGTCAGCCACACCGAGTCTTGGTTCAATCTGGGGAGATTTACTAAATCATCCAGGCCCTGAAGCACCATGTATCTGGGTCCATGAAGGCAGTGTTCCTTAAGCACTCCCAGGGATAACTGTTCTTCTGGTGTGGTTTAATACCTGCCAAGATGCTGGGGCTTAAAGCCCACCTTATGGGAGGCTCCTTCCTAGCTTGCTCCTGCAGCTATATGGCTGAGGGTAGGCAAAACTTGGGTGCATCCAAACCCCAAGCCTCCAGGCTTGGGCCAGCACATAGTTATGCCTGCCAAAAGACTTCAGAAATATCTGAAGCCCCTGGTGGGGGTGGAGGATGCTTATGGGTTGTAGAGCCATTTATGGTTCTGGACTGACTCACAGATGTGGACTTGATTTTGCTGATTTGGCTTGGACCACAAAAACATTCTTTAAAAAAAAAATCCAGGCCCTGAGGCAAATTTTCTTGACCCTAAGCCATCCTGCTTTCATGATGGCAGATCCTAAAGGAAGAAAGAGATGAACTCCATTCTCCCCACAAGTGTACACTACCCCAAGGCTACTTTAATTTACAGAGGCTGCCCTGGTACCTCCTAACTTATTGCACCCGCCCATTCAATGGAGGGCATGCCCTTCAGCCAGATCCCTGACAGTCCCAGTGCTGGGTAGGGTAGTGCTGGGCCATTCCCCTGCCCCATGCCACTGCTTACTGGGGGAACTCCCAAGGAGCTGGGTTGGTCTGCTTTGCAGCCCCTTGCCACCAGCAGAGTGCGTGTAAAGAGGCTGCAGTGGAGCTGTATCATGGGTTTCCAAGTCCAGCTCCAATCAGGCTCTGTGCAACATTGGGATTTCAGCCCCATTCTCAGTGGTGATGTGCCCGGCCCACCTCACAAACCCACCCTCAAGCCTGGCATCAGCTGAGAACTACTCATGCCAGGTAGGAGGGAGGCAGTGACTCACTCCAGGCAGAAGCCCTGTCTTTTACTCACAGAACCTGCCTGCATGTACCACACTCATGCACCTACCTCTCCCTTCAGGCCCTACCCCCTAACTGATCCAGTTCCACCCGAGAGTTAGATCTGCTTGTGCACTCCTCAAACCAGGGGCTGGACCCTCCTCTTACATATGCCCTTGGAAATGAAGGATAAATCACCCCACTGTCCTGCCTACAGGTTCATTGGGTGAGTGCTGGAAGAACCAGGCCATTGATGGGAGCAGAACCACAGCACAGTGGTGGGCTGGGGGGGCACATACTCACAGGCTGAGCCAAGAAGGCATTGAAATACTCCAAGAAAAGATCATCATAGGTCAGCAGATCCTCCAGCACCTCCAGACCTGAAATGAAAGACAGAGGCCAGCAGGGCTCCCAGGGCAGCTGTCAGGGTTTGCAGGCCTGCCCAACCCAGCATCAGGTGTGAGTTACCATCATCTGCCGTGCTCCTGCCTCCTGCTTTGGGAGCCTCCAGAGAGGCTGGTAGAACACAAAGGCCAGAAACAGCTGGCAGAGACTTGGTCAGTGTCCAGAGCACAAGGAGGATGAGAGGAGCCAATCCAGGCCTCTACTTCCCCTCATTCCAAAATGGGACCTGGGGGCAGATGCCAGGTCTGGATTGCTGCATCTACTGTAATGGGCTTTGGGGCACCTGTGGCCGGGATGTCCACTGCATTCAGCAGCCTACAGAGTTGATGCTGGAGTATTTGGGAGGTAGCTTGGTTACTGGTCTCAGGCTGGAGCTCCCTGCAGTGTTGGATGTATTCCCCATCTCCTCTTGCTCTGTCCCACACAGACTTCTAGCAGGGCTTCAGTAAAGGACCCCCTGGGGTTTGCTGACATTGCCAAATAACCCATCCACAAAGCAGTCCCCATGCATATCCTATAATTCATTCATTCTTGCTTTCTCCCATGTGCACATACACTCCCAACAGAGAGCGCCTCCAGGAATATTGTCCAGGGGAGCAGTTAAATGCATTGCCTTGCTCTGGGATTTTTATGCTTGCAGCATACTGAGAACTTTGGGAATGTGTCGCACAACTACAGCCAAACCATGCAGAAATAACCTTCACCTCACAGCTCTACCCATTTCCTAGCTCCTGACTGGCAGCTCCCTATTCTACTTTTGTCCTGGACACCAGTCATGCCAAATCATCACCCTGAAAATGTTTCTGAGTGAACTCCAGTCCTACTACCAGAAAATGGTGGGAGAGGATGCAGCCAACTCCATCTGGAAAGGGACACATGGTACAGGCTGTTCAAAGCCCACCCCCCTGGGAAAGGAAGTGGTCAGGGAGAACGAAGGGGACAATGACACAACTGGACCTGAAGACAGAGAGGAGGACAAGTACGGGATCAGCAGCAGTGGAAGTGACAGCAACAAGGACTGAGAATGAATTGAGACGGGAAACTCCAAATCAGGGCCAGGACTAAGAGACTGTGTTTGGATTAGGGAAGGGCAGAGGGTGGGTGCGCATGGGCACAGGGGAGCAGGTGCAGTTATTGTAACAGGTGCACAAGTTTATTAAGATGGTTTGGAAAAGAAAAAGTGCAATGAAAGTCTACGATAGAGGATATATATATATACCTAAATAAATATAGATATATTTTAATAATTAAAAAAAGATTTTGTGTTGGCCACTAACATCAATGAAGTAGAGGAGGGTGCCAAAGTCCTTTCCACTTATCCCCACAGAAAGGATGCAAATGGTAGGCTGCACTGTAACCCAGGCTCCCTCCCTCTATCTGACTTGTGCTATTTGCCGGCCTCTAATTTAGTCCTTACACCCTATACTCCAGGTGCCTCCTTCAGCTTTCATTTCCTTTAGTATTACAAATCAGTCTCCACCAGACAAGCTGATATGTCTAGATAACCCTGAGCTAGTTCCTCTTCTGAGTCAGGGCAAAAGGACAGGCAATGAGGGGATGAGGTACTGGGGATGAAGCTGGGGCTGCTTAGGGGAAAGTGGCAATGTCTGTGCTTCCCTGGGCCATGCTCTCTCTCTGCCTCTGCTCTTCACAATGACACACCCAGTCCCTCTGTAACTCTGGAAGGGGGCAGAGCTGCCCTCACTTGCCCCACCAGAGGAAGGGGCCAGGAAGCAGGTAGGAGTGGGTCACAGACTGTAACACAGATGCCCCTGGACTGGCTGTACAGTCCCCACTGAATTTATTTGTGCTCCTGCCACCTCTGGGAAGACCCCCCTCACCTAAACTCCTGCAGTCATGGTTCTTACCCAGGGACCTACAGCACCCTGGGGCACTATGAGACCGCTTTAAGAATACCACAGGGTGCCACTCAATATTAGCCCTGTCAGTATACAAACTACACATGATTCAGTGTAAAGCACTGGAACAGGTACCCAAAGACATGGTGGAATCTCCATCCTTGGAGGTTTTTAAGACCTGGCTAGACAAAGCTTTGGCTGGGATGATCTAATTGGAGGTGATCCTGCTGTGAGCAGGGGTTGGACTAGATGACCTCCTGAGGTCTCTTCCAACCTTCATTTTCTATGGTTCTATAATTCTGTTTTTTATGATTCACAAGATAAGACCAGAGATTTAAAACAGGAATCCATAGTTTTAAAACCATTCTGACCTGCTTGGGTCTTTTTTAGTTCTTTGCAAGAGAAAAATTGCTCTAGTATTTTTCTGGAGTCAAGAAATGAGTAAAAGTTCAGAGCTGGCATTTTCTGAGGGATGTCTGGAGGCTAACAAGGGGTGCCTTGGGTCAAAAGAAGAAGACCTTGAGTCTAAAAAGTTTGAAAACCACTTCCCTACAGTATCAACCTGACAAGGGCTCCCAGCGCTCCTGCTTCTAGCTGTCACTGATCACTGGCTCAGGCCACGAAGAATAGCCCCCACCCACAGGACAGCCTCAGTACACTGGAGCTATTCCTTCCCCTGAGCAGCCAGTACTGGCCAGTCAGAGATGGGACTGGGCTGGCTGGAGGCCTGGCCTGATTTCCCACATGGGATAGGACTGGTGTGAACTCACCTGAGAGTAACTGGAGTGAGGTGATCCCCCATCATCATCAACTCCCAGTTGCCCCCATTTGACAGCTGTTTGGTGGCCCCAATGCATTTCAATGAGTTGGGTGGGTCTTAGTCCTGTTCCCAGTAGATGGTTGCCTGCATCATGCACCCCACCCAGATAATGGGTCTGTCAGTCACCTGAGCAGAAAGGCCAAAATCTGGCCAGGCCACATAGACTAAGCACCACCTTGTCCTCCATGGACCTGAAGCAGACCTGGGGGGCAAGTCAGCCCTGCAGGCACTGATCCTGGGGCTTCTCTGAGGCTCTGTGTTCAGGGCTGCTTGTCAGGCCATTTACACTGGCACGAAATTCAGTAACATCTGGGTAATCATTCCCAACCCAGCTGCTCCTCCCTGGATCCAGCCATCCTGAGAAAACCCTGCCCCTACTGACCTGCCACTGGGGACTTTGATCTGGGGGCTTCCTCTGCAGCATGCATGGTGAGACTGGCTCCTCTTCAGGGCAAGCACTGCTTCCCTCTGTCCCTACGATGTGTGTTTGCACTCAACTCTGTTTACCAGGGAGGTATTTACAGTTGGTGGCAACTGAGTCACCAGGTGGGGCAAGGCTGGTTGCTGACTGCTCCGTACATCCAGCGCTCTGGCTTGTGAGCTGGTTTGAAACACAGGTGAAGGGTGCTGGACAATGCTCAGCTCTAGGCCTGGTGGGGGACCCTATCTTTCACTGGGATCCAAGCCATATCAGTTACGGTCACTAAGGCATTGGCTACCTCAGAGGTCTTGCCATTCCTCCCCAGCAGGCAGCCCTTGGTTTGTCTGATGTAGCCTGTGCAGGAGCAGCTGCAAAAGTCAATTTAGCTCTCAAAAGGCACCTATCAAACTGCAGGATCCCAAATCCTCACGGTCACCGTCTATGTTGGCATGGCTACTTCTGGGCTGAAATAGATACATGGCCTCACTGTACAGGTTGGTGAGGAGAAGTGGGGATAACCCCTCTGTATATGGAAAGGTCCCCGAGCACTATCATTTGCACACAGAGCAGACAGGCCCACATGCCTCCAGGTCTAGTCCACAAGGTACGTTTGCAGCTCAGAAAGGCTCACCAGAGAGCCTCATCAGCTCTGGGTCAGCCCCTGAGCGCTTATCTCTTCCTACAGACTTCAGCCTTTGCAGAGTTTGGAGCTGGCCCTTCAGTACAAAGCTATGGTGAAGGAAGATGAGCCTGCATGAATAACCTGCCTAGCCCTTGGGTTAGCTCCTGCAGCAAAGCTGTTCCTGATGGTAATAGCACTGAGCCACATGCAGCTGCTATCCTCATGCTCCTCCCTCCCCCAACACCGCTGGGCCCAGGGAATGACACTGTCTGGGCCCTGCTGTCCAGCAGATGCACAGAGAGGTATGATAGGCCTGGCTGACACCCCAGGTCTCTCTGAGTTGTTTGCACCAGCAGGTGTCACAGCAGTTATTTCCGAGCCTGTGGTTCCAAAGACTCAGTGCCAAGTGCCGCATAGCCAAGGTGCTGCACAGAGCTCCCCAGTCTGCACAGAGCTGACACTAAACCAATGGGGGACCTGCAACTCCATTCACCTGCCCCACTTCTCCTTTCATTTTCCCACATCCTTCATTGTTTTACTCCCTGGTGCTCTGTACCAAGAGCTCAGTCCAGCCCATAGGGTGTGTCAGCTCCTTGTGAGCTCACAGGGGGGAACAGGGCACCACTGTGTCATGGGTGTGTGTAACCTGGCACATCCCACAACCCTGACCACTTCCTAACGTGGGCCTGACTCTGCCACTTCTCCTCCCTTCTGTCATTTATACCAAGACTCACCAGGAGGTGGCAGCCTCCAGTCTCTGTGCTTTGTTTGTACAGTGCCCTAGCAAGTGAGGCAAAGGGTGGGTGAAGGACCCAGAGCCAGTTCAAGGCCTGAGGGGCAGAAGCTAGCGCAGCACTGCCCTAGAGCTTAGGTGACACTTCTCTCCAGCATTGGATCTGGGTCCATAATGGCATCACACTCTGTGACCTGTACTCAGGCAACCCGGTTTCAACAACATCAGTACCCATTGTGGGTCACTGGAGTCCAGTGACCACATCAGCACTGAACGAACCTGCTCTGATGGAAGATGGGTTGGGGCTCTAGGAAGCAACCTCAGTGGGTTCCTCTGCAATTTTGAGGAAGATGATCATTTTCTAAGCTCTAATGCCTAGGCCCAAGTTAGACCTACCCTAGCCATTGTGCTCCCCAAGACCCTGGGGTGGAAGGATGGGGGACAGTAATGATAGCAACAAGGGCCTCACCCTTACCCAACATGTTGTCAAAGATCCACAGATCTCAAAGTTGGTTACTAAAGTGACCGGTTTAATTATGCTCAATGTTAAGATGGGAAAACTGAGGCACAGAGTGGAGTCATGCCTTGCTCAAAGCCATGTAGCAGACTAGTGCCAGAGCTGGGAGTAGACCCCAAGCCTCTATTCTCTTCAATAGACTTTACTGCCTCCCCTACCCATAGCTGAGTCTGTATCCCTCCAAGGGCTAACAGACTGGTCTCCTAGAGATTAGCTTCCTCCTGCCTGCTTGCGTGGTCACACTGGGGCACCTACTTATGAGGTGTAGGCCTGCAGTGCAGTCTAACACCATGGAAAGGATTTGCATGCTGAGTTCAGAGGACATTGGGGCACTAGGAAGTACATGGTTTGGAACTGGGAACTTCTAGTAAGCAAGGAACAAAGTAGGTTCAGAAACAACCAGAGTTAAACAAAGAGCTGGGGAGGTATCTTTACAGGTGTTAGATGTTGGTGGCCACACAAGTGTCCCTCTGCAAGTGAGCCTGTGAATACATGAGTGTGCACGGTGCCTGTGCAAGTGTGCCTCGAGAGGTATGCAGGTGGGTGTGCATAAATGTGCATGTGGGCAAAATTTGGCTTGCATGGGTGCACTTCTGTATATATGCATGTATGCATGTGCAAGTGCCCCAGTGTACATGTGCCTATGTGCATGTTTTTGCCCGGGTGTGCAAAAGAGTATGTGCACAGTTGCATCTGTGCAAGAGTGTGTGTGTCTACGCAGTATGTTTGTGTACACCAGGTGTGCCTGTAACTTCAGCTCTGAGGGGCTTTATTAGTGCACCAGATCGGTCAGGCATTGCCAATGAATAAGCAGATACAGACCCTCTTCAGACTTCTAACAGGTCAGTGCATGCTGCCAAGACAAGGAGCGTGTGTACCCTGGTGCATGTGCATGCTGAGTGGGCAGGCATGTTAGCCTGGAACAAGTACCTAGGCTATGCACAGGTGTGCAGATGTGTGTGCTCAGCTAGGGCACTGGCTAGCATGTCTGAACCATGCTTTGCTCTGTCCAGTGACACAGCTTGATGTGTTGAAGCCTGCCAGTATCTCCTGCTGGCATGTTGTTCCCAATTTGCCCTGCGCTCACAACTAACTCAGCATGCATTCGCAGCGGGTGATTCAGGGCAGGTCTCTGTCACAGCAGGTGGGATCCAGCACAACAAGCGTGGCGCTGAATCCCATTGTCCATGTGTTATCATTGCCCATCCCTGAGCCAGAGGCATGTTGCTGTGTGGTGTGATGGCATTTCTGCTCCCAGCATCCACAGGTAAATCATCTGGAACAGGCTAGCTGAATTCACCCACACCCCACCTCTCTCTGCCTGTCTGCACCACAGATACAACTGAGTCAGTGGACCTGGCTCCAGCAGGCCTCCAGCTTTTGGAGCATCGACCAGATGCTGCAGTGATGGGTTTGTGTGCAAGGACTGAGGCATAGATATAACCAGGCTGTGCCTAAGATGTGAGACCGGCTATAGAACATGGCTGGGGTCCAGTTCACACTGTGCACAGACGGAGGCTGGATCCTGCTCCCTTGACACAGCTGTATGTGTTGTGCCTGGGACAGGAAACAGCAAGGTGGGGAGGGGAGATTTCCTTGCTCCTGGCAGCAACCAGTCACTACCACACTGACAAAGGAGAGTCATGTGAGCCATGCTGCTTAGCAACTGCACCATATGGGATCCATCCACACTGAGCATCTCTGCTTCAGAAACCACAGATAAGGAGGGGGAGGCTGCAGGGAGAGGCTAGTGAGCCACTGGCAGCACTTAACTTTTGCATATGCCCACCCCCCATAACTCCCAAATATCCCCACCCCTTCCCCATGCCCTGGTAGAAAATGCGGCACTGCCCACCAACTCTGTCCAGCACAGTGGGAACAGAGTCATGGGCATCATCACCCCAACCCCACCATCCCATTGAGCTGGACTGCTGAGACTGCCTAGAGACCCCAGCACCATGCCGAGCTCCTAGCCAGCAAAAAACCACAGGGAGCCCTGGATGGGAGAGACCTGGGGAGGCTGTAGAGTCCCCTTCAGCTGGAGGAGTCTAAGGAAAAGTGACACAAACTCCCATCTGAGTGTATTTGCCCCTGCCCTGGTGTAGGGGGTTAGATTAGCTGAGCTCTGGAGGTCTCTTCCAGCCTTACATGTCTGATTATCTGTGCACCAGGCACTGGTAAAGGGGCTGCCTTGGATAGTCTGTCCTCACTCTCTGAGCACTTGTGGGGCAGCCCAGGTAAGGTAAAACCAGCCAAGGGGATGCCAAATCAGATTCCTTCCCCTTCCAGGCTCTCGGTGCGAAGCAGAAGGACTGTTCACGTGCATGGGAAATCTTCTGTCCTCAGCCCCACCACCATCCATCTCTTGCAAAAAACCCAGGCACACCACAGACCCACAGGAAGAAAGGTAGAGGTGATGGGTGGAGGAAGGAAGGACTTCAAAGGTTCAGCAGGATGTAGTGGAGCTTTCAGCGCCCTGCTGGTGTAATGGAGAACAAGGGGAAGGGAAGGCAGCTCCCAGGACCGCAGATGCCATTGCAGGTGTTGCTTCAGAGTCAGGGTGCAGGGTGTGGAGCAGGCAGTATTCCTCTCCCAGGTTGGTTAAAGCCAGTGTCTTGTCTTTCCCCCACAGCCCCTTGAGTCCTGAGCACAGGTCTCTGGCATGTCTTACAGGAAGGCTTCCAACGGTGGTCTGCAGAAATCCTCCCAGGCCTCAAGGCTGAACCTGAGCAGCTGTTTCGAGGAACACCACCTGCACACAGATGAGATGCACAGCCCATCCTCAGGAGCAAGGCTTGGGGGCAGTTTCCAGTAGCCCCTTCAAAGGAAACCTCCAGGAAACCTTCCAGAAAACAGCCCATTCCAGCAGGCTTAGTCTATAAAGCAGTGCCTAGGATTTCTCCCCCCAGGGACATCCTGACAGGGCTCTCAAAGCTTGGGGCATTTGCAGGGGAGTCTGAGTTGAGTGCCACAGAATCAGTGCACAGACACCCTTGGCACCAGAAGGCTGGCAATGGGCCTGTCTAGCATCACCAGGAGGGAGCAAGGCAAAGCTCCCCTTGTGTTTAGCACTTCAGAGCCCAGATCATGACTGGAAGGGAGTGTCTGCAGTGGCCACCCCCTAAGGGCCACTAAGCCAGACTGCAGTAGCCCAGACAAGCCCCTAGCGGAGTGAGCAAGCTCAGGGCAGGCCCTGTTGTGTGTAACTTTGTGGAGGGCACTCCCCAAGCAGAAGCAAGGACGTCCAACTGAGGGTCCAGGCTCTGGCTTTGGAGTGGGGGTAAGAGGGCAATGAGAGATTGGGCTTCCTCCTTCTCTTCTCCCCCTACAGGGCAATGCTTAATCCATGGACCTCAGCAACATTACCATGGGAAGCCAGGTGGTCTCTCCATCAGGGCACATTCCACCCCTGGGCACACAGGAGTGAGGAGAAGGGGTGTCAGGGAGGGTGGCTCACCCACTGGCACCCCCGAGGGCCCTGTGGGTGGCACACTTAGGCCTACGGTTAATGAGGACCTTGTCAGGGAACTTCTGGAGGGACTAGATGTATTTAAATCCGCAGGTCCTGATGATCTCCCCCCCAGAGTGCTGAAGGAACTAGCAGGGGTCATTGTGGGACCTCTGGCACAGCTCTATGAGCACTCATGGTGCTCAGACAATGTGCCAGAGGACTGGAAAAGGGCCAATGTGGTCCCCATCTTCAAAAAAGGGAGGAAGGAGGACCCAGAAAACTATAGGCCTGTGAGTCTTATCTCGGTCCTGGGGAAGCTTTTCGAAAAAATTATCCTGGCACATGTCCAGGAAGGACCAGCAGGGGAGGTTATGCCCAGGGGCAACCAGCATGGATTCATTAGGGGCAGGTCTTGTCAAACCAACCTGGTGGCCTTCTATGACCAGGTCACCAAGTCTTTGGATGCAGATGTCGCAGTGGATATAGTCTTTCTGGACTTCAGGAAGGCCTTCGACACCGTCTCTCACCCCATTCTCAGTAAGAAACAAGGAGACAGTGGTGTTGATGCCTACATGGTCAGATGGGTCACTAACTGGCTGGAGGGCCGCACCCAGAGGGTGGTGGTGGATGGGTCTTATTTGACCTGGAGGGATGTGGGCAGTGGGGTTCCCCAGGGTTCAGTCCTCAGGCCTGCACTATTCAACATCTTCATCAGTGACTTGGGCGAGGGGGTAGAAAGCACCCTGTTCAAATTTGCAGATGACACTAAGATGTGGGGGGAAGTGGGTATGCTAGTAGGAAGGAACAGGCTGCAAGCAGATCTAGACAAGTTACAGGGGTGGGCCGATGAGAACAGGATGGGGTTCAACACTGACAAGTGCAGGGTAATGCACCTGGGGAGGAGGAACCAGCAGCACACCTACAGGCTGGGGAACTCCCTTCTCGCCAGTGTCGAGACAGAAAAGGATCTTGGAGTCATCATCGATGCCACAATGAACATGGGCCGACAAAGTGGGGATGCGGTCAGGAAGGCTAACCATACTTTGTCGTGCATCCACAGATGCATCTCAAGCTGGTCCAAGGAGGAGATCCTCCCCCTCTATGCGGCACTGGTCAGGCCGCAGCTGGAGTACTGCATCCAGTTCTGGGCACCGCACTTCAGGAGGGATGTGGCCAATATGGAGAGGGTCCAAAGGAGGGCCACCTGCATGATCAGGGGTCAGCAGGGCGGGCCCTACGAGGAGAGGCTGAGGGACCTGAACCTGTTCAGTCTCCAAAAGAGAAGGCTGAGGGGGGATCTAGTGGCAGTCTATAAACTAGTCAAGGGGGACCAGCAGGCATTGGGAGAGTCCCTGTTCCCCCAAGCACTCCCAGGAGTTACAAAAAACAACGGACACAAGCTAGCGGAGGGTGGTTTCAGGCTAGACATCAGGAGGCACTATTTCACTGTCAGGGCAGCTAGGACCTAGAACCAGCTTCCAAAAGAAGTGGTGCTGGCTCCTACCCTGGGGGTCTTTAAAAAAAGGCTGGATGAACATCTGGCTGGGGTTGTTTGACCCCAGTACTCTTTCCTGCCACAGCAGGGGGTCAGACTACATGATCTCCTCAGGTCACTTCTGACCCTACAAACTATGAAACTATGAAACTATAAAGAAGCTGCTGTCTCTTTCCTTCAGATCCTCAAGCAGCAGTCCAGAGGGGAGCATGCTGGCCCATGGAGGGGGCAGCTCTGACTCTGGCTATGGCTGCAGCTCTGATTAGTGCTGTCTCTCCTTTTGTGAGAGCCTCCCTGCCCTCACTCCCAGCCCCGGCAGGCTGACGTCACCCTCTGTGGATTTCAATGTGCATTTTCTGGGCTTGCAGCCGAGTGTCGCAGATGCCCCACCCTTCTCTCTCCTCCTTCCCGCCCCCCCCTCCCCCCCGCACCGGACCAGCCTGGCCAGGTTTGCAGCAAGCTGCTCCATGCTGGCTGGCACCGCAGACTCAGCAGCAGCAGAGTGGCAGGATGGGAGGGGCTGCCTGGTGATCGCCTGTATAGAGGGGCTTGGGCGCAGGTGCTGGGAAGTTGCTGAGAAGCATGGAGAAACACTGGTGCTCCCAAAAGGACAGCTGGGGTTTCCTGTGCATAGAGATTTGCATAGGGTTCACTCAGCTGCTCTTGCACACATCAACCCACACAATCAAATATCTGCATTACACCAGCAGTCCCATGCCAGTGTAATGCAGATGTGGCAAAAGTAAAAGATCTGTCCAGGGAGACTACAAGAGACATGATCACTGGGACTTCCAGACACCCAGGCACTAGAGCAGGCAGGCTGTGTGCATTTAAGGTCCCTGTGGCCACGGGACCTCATTCTAACACAGGGAACACGCACTCTCATGCACAAACACACTAAGACTTTCCCACTCACAGGCATGTACCTATAGGTGAACAGTTGCCCTAACTCAAGTGCACACACACCCAGCCTTACACAATCATGTACACCCAGCCTTGCACATGCTAGTGCCCTTGCACACACTGTCCTAATAAATACCTATATAGACACATGGATTCACTCCCACCTGAACTTGCATACCCAGGGCTTCTTCCATGTGCGTGAGCACCCACCCGTGGGCTCACGTGCTCGCATACACACCAGCTGAGCCCTGGCTTTGTCACTTGCACTTCATGCTCTGGAATGACTCAGAAATGGCTTCTACAGAATGTGCACTGATTTGGCCACTTCAGTTTAAAAGCACCTTATATCCACTTAGCAGACTGGATCAGGCTCCATTGATAAGGCTATGCTCTAACTGAACGGCTCCCCCAGGAGCCATCAGTTCAGTCAGTACACTGACTGCGTCTTGACCAGACCCCATCAGGCCAAACAGCTGGCACCAGGCCTAGTGGGTCAGAGAACACACTACTTGTTCCCAGCCTGGCTCAGAGGGAGACGAGGCCAAGCCAGCCAGGGGCAAGCCTATGTCCCACCTTGGGAAGGGGAGGATGGGCAATCCAAGGGCTGTAGTAGACTGGATAGGAAGTGTCATGGCTCAGCACTGTGAACTATCCATGCAGGGAAAGGGAAACTGAGAGTGAGAGCAGGAGGGACACTGGACAACCATTCCCTGGTCCAGCTGCCCCCACTGACCACACATGGTTTGGTTAGGGATGATCCTGCCTCAGGCAGGGGGCTGGACTAGATGACCTATACAGGTCCCTTTCAGGCCTGCTTCTCTGTGATTCTGTGATGTGAGGCCAGGGGCCTTTGAATATTGGATTGTCCTTTTCTGCAGAACTCGGGGCCCAGCTCTGAGATGCTGGGCACCCTTGTGAACATTGTTGGGAGCTGCAGGCACTCAGCATCTCTCCAGATCAGGCCTATATGTAAGCTTCTGTAGCCTAGTGTCCAGGGAAGTGGGACACACAGCTCCCAGGGAATCGCAGCAGCTTGTCTTTGTAGAGTGCCCTTCACATCCAAGCAACTGGCCAGGTTAGGGGGATCGGCCCTTACCATCCACCCTGAGCTCCTGCCTGAGCTCCAATTACAGCTGGCAGTTTTGGGCCTTCTGCTGAGCGGGGCAGTTTGCTTGGCTGTAACGTGAGCTCCCCTTGTTCCCTGACCATGCAGGGTAAATCCACTCTCCCTCCACTTTCTAAGAAGGGCCTGAACCCCAGTCTCAGAGACTCCCTGACCTTGGGTAAAGGCCCCTGCCATGAGCCCATCTTTATTATAGCATGAAAAGTCCCAAGAAGGAGCTCAAGAGATGAGTTTTCAAAGGAACCTGGTGGCTTTTGTACCTAGCACTGTGCCCTCAGGTGCCTGAGCCCTCAGGGAGTTTAAGGGAGCTACTACTGCTCATGCTACCACTCTCCCACAGCTGAAGAGGTAGAAAGGCCTGTGCCGCAGGAGAAGGGGTCTAGTTCTTCCTCACTCAGCATGTGTGGAAGCTATGGTCTCTCCTATCTGCAGCCAACAGATTTGTTGGGGTCTTGTGAACATGTCATTCAGCTTCTGCCCCCAGGTTTGTGCTGGCAAGGAAAGGAGCTGTGCATAGAAAAAGAGAGATTGTGTGACTGAAGCAGGCATACCGTGTGCCTTTGCTCCTACACTGGTCCCCACGGGAGTCGCAGGTACTTCTTGGGCAGGCAATTTGTTTGTGACTCTTCGGGTTGAGTGTGCAGCATGTGCCATCTTTTGTGTTGTTAGCAGAGACTTAGCACGGGGGGGCCTGCCTCCTTCTCCATGGGCCCAGGGGGGCAGTCAGATGCAGGGCAGAAGTCTCTCTCTGGCTGGGAGAAGGAAAGTGGATGCTGTGCAGTCTCGCCTGCGAAACAGCCATCTCTCTAGCACTAAAGCTAAGTGCTACACGAAACAGCAGGAGACTCATCTGAGTTGCGAGGGCCCCCTAGGGTTAGGAGCAGCAAAAGAGGCCTGCTTAGTTCAGTTCCACGTGCTTGTTAAGCGTGACAGGCTCCACCTTTGGGATGTTTTCTGTAGAGGCAAATGTCCTGGATCTCTACAACTTGAGCACTCAGAGCTCTCAGCAGAGCTCAGCTCTGCAAGGACATGAGCCATAGTCGCCCCACATGAACAGGCCGCTGATGCTTCCATATGAAGGAGCCCTCCCCCCTGAGCCTGTGGTGACCCCAGTGCTCTGTGGGAGCAAAGGGGGACACTATGGCCAATTCAATAAGGAGAACCAGCCCGCTTGAGTCAGTGCTGAATGCAGTGCCTCAGTGCTGGGGGACTCTGCTGCTGGAGAGCTTTGGGAGGATATACTGAAATGACATCCCAACCTCGGGTGGCCATTAAATATCCCCTGGTACTGTTATCAAGAGGAGACAGTCACCTCAGTTCCCTGCCCAAATCCCAAGTGGCTGGAAATTTGCCCTGCATAGCCAGCTGGAGCTGGAATCTGCCTTCATACAAACTGTTGCCATTATGATTTTGGAAATGAGTGCCATGTCTCTCCCCAGAGGCAGCTGCATTTCACCATAAAATGATTGTTGTCAATGCTTTGTGGGACTCCAGGATATAAGATACTAGGGAAATAGAAGATACTTAACCAGGCTTCTCTTTATGATTTGATTTATTTCAAGGCCCTGACAAAAATTCCCAGTTCACCATACAGTCCACCCCCGCCTGAGCGCTCCCTTGATCTCATCTATCTCTCCCCTGCCTTTCTGCAGAAGCTCCCCTCTTTGAGTACCATACACTGCTCAGGAAGAGGGGGCCCATCAGAGATTGCACAAGCCATATTTTCACATAGGCACAGATGAGTTCTTTATGGTTTGGAATTTGCTGCTCCACTCATTTTGTCATCTCTTTGCTTTGCTGTTGCAGGGATGGATTAATGCACTGGCCCTTGAGCCCGGGCTCCGAGGCCCCTGCCAATCAGAGGCTCCCTGGGGAATGGAGCAGGGACCTGCTGTGCTCCCCATCCTGCAGGGGAAAGTCCTGTGAAGTACTGGAACTTGTCTGACTGCTCCATGGGGATGGTCAGGGTGAGGTGGCAGCGAGGATCCCTGCCAACCCTGCTGCTTACTGCCCACCTGATCTGTCTCTCTCTCATCCCTGTGCCTGGAAGGAGCCTGCTCCTGCCCTCCCTCCCTCCCAATAGTCAGGTCACAGGGCAGGCAGATGGCTCACGACAGGCTGCCGTGCCGCTGAGGGTGGGTGCAGAGTGTCTGTCTGTATGCAAGTGTCTGCGGGGGAGTGTGTTGTGGGGGATGCAACCCCAAACTGACCTCACACCACACCAGATCCCCCTGCAGGGCAGCACGCAGTTCTTTAGTCCTGCTGCCAAGGGCTGCTTTGGGGCACAGAGAAAGGGAATCCCACTGCCCCCGAGATGCTTCCTGAAGTTCTTGACCCCAAATAAGGCTGCTGATAGAGGTGTCTGCATCTCTCCCGAGTGATGGCAGCTTGTTTGGGGAAGTGTGAGCTCTTCCAGGGGTTGATTAGATACAGCTCTGTCTATCTGTCTGCCTAAAGAGATACATTATATATAGAGAGAAAGATTGTGTATATGTGTGTGTGTATGTATACATCTATATAGATATCTATATAGAGAGAAATACAGGTATAGAGAGAAAGAGAGACATCGTGTGTGTATATATGTATGTATATATCAATATATCTATACATTTTGGTTACATAATTATTTGATGGTGGCATTAAAACACAAGTGTAATGGCTATATAAAAGAGAGCTTTACAGTATAGGAAGTTTAGCACAAATGTAATGTTTCAGGAAAGATTAAAAAAAATTCAAGACGTATTGTGTAGGCCTTCTGCTTTATTTTAATTGCAAGAATCACTAACGGTATTCTTAGACTCGTACTCAAGGTAGGTATGGTCTGTATTTTTCTTGTAGTAGTTTACTGTAATGTAGGTACAATGTAAAATATCTATTAAAAATAGTTAAACAAGAGTCTACATGACCACTAAACTAAAACATTTTTCCTCTCGTGTTATTATATGTTTATGGCAATCCCATGCATCTTAGTCATTTTCCTAAGGCAGTTGTTTTATTTAGTTTTGTGTGTGCCAAATCTGAGTAGTTAATTTTGACATTGCATGTTGTCCTTTATTTATTAATGCACTGTGTAAACATTTAATGGGTCTATTTATTAATGCTTTTTGATACATTCATGTTTATAATGAAGGATGGGGGGCCTCCAATGTTCTGTTTGCCCAGGGCCCCAATAAATCTCAATCTGCCACTGCTGTTTATCCTGCATTTCAGGAACCCTTCCCTCCTTCTCCCTTCCCCCCACCGCACCATGCCTCACCCTCCTCCAGTAACTCAGGCAGGTCTAAGAGGAAGATGCACCAGGAAGACAATCCATCAGCTCAAATATCACTGAGTTTTACAGAGACACGAGGAAAAAGATGCAGAAAACGACTGACCTTTGAAACAGTCGCGTTCTTGGGTTCCCTCCCTCGTCTGGAAGCTCCTCACTCTCCACCATAACCTTCTCTTCTCCATCCCTGCATTTATTTAGAAACACCATCAATAATTAAGAGGCTGCCAGTGTGCTCTGCTGCAGCACTGACAGGTCTCTCTGCTGTTTCCTGCTTTCAGGCTGGCCCCTTTAGTGCTTTAGGTTTGTCATTTTCTGGCTGTGTCTTATCAGAAAGGTAGGATTAATCAGCCTGGAACAGACCCTGCCTATTCCCTCTTACCAGGAAGACCCCTCCAGCCTGCTAGCTCTCCTCTTGCTCTCCCTGGACTAAGCAAAGCCAGGAGCCACTTAGTCCTTACCCCTACCATAGATAGCAAAGCAAATCAAGAGTCTGTCTAGTCTGGTTTCCCAGCTCATGTTGCACTGGCTCACCACTGCTGCAGAGAGTCCACTCCTCAAGATGGCAGCTCTCTTGCCCTGCATCAGTACAGCACCTAGCACAGAGGAGACCTGACTAGCAATTAATCCACTGGGTCCTACACCAGGTCAAAGGGATGGCCTTACAAGGCTGGCATCCTGCCACCAGAAGTAGTGGAAAGGCCCCAAAGACATATCATTGTCCAGTTGTGTTACAGGGAGATTCCTTCTATATGTCAGTGTATGTCACCAATTCCTGATATCAGGAAAAGCTTCACTGTTAGAACAGTGGAACAGACTGCCTAGGGAAGTTGTGAACTCTGCATCATTGGAGGTGTTCAAAAGGTTGGACAGCCACTGGTCAGGGATGATCTAGGTGTAATTATGTCCATGATCTACTATGGATCTTTCCCATGCTTCTGGGATTTGTTGGTTGCCCTTTCCTCCCCCACACTTTTGCTGCTACATGTGTTGGGGTGTTTTTAAGCCTTCCTTGGAGGCATTGGGTGTTGGCTTCTCTCTTGGGGCAGGGGCCAGCCTGATCCAGACAGGGGCTCAGAGATGGAGAAGGTGAGGGAGGTGGCTTGGTGTAGTGAAATGAGGCCACTGCACTCCTCAGAGAGAGCAGTCTTCCTCCTCATCCCAGGATGAGCTCTGGTATGGACTGTTGGATCTCTTGCAACCTCTACAGTGGAGGGCATGGCCCTCTACCTGGGATCTCTTGAGAATATCTTAACAACCTTTTATAGAAGCAGGTGGCAGGTGTGGGTATTATGTCTGTGTTGTGTCAGGGTTGATGGTAGTTTTATGAAGAGTTTAGATAATGGATTGCATAGGATGGTCTGGATAGGGATGATCCTGCCTCAGGCAGGGGATTGGACCTCTGGAGGTCCCTTCCAGCCCTCATTCTCCATGATTCTATTGACCCAGTGCATTTATTCCAGTATAATTGCAGGTATAGTGGGGAGGGGGCTGATATGTAGACAGGTGCATGCCATCCTCATCCATTGCAATGTCTGAGCCTTTTGATTTCTGCTGAGCCATTTGCTTTGACTGTATTCTGCAGCAAGGACACCCACAGGCTCACTGCACATTGCTGGGAAAGCTGTGCCCATCGTCTGTGTAAGTGGGTGCCTGTTCATTCCATTGAGTGGATTCTCATATCTCTGGCACTGACTCTGTACCAAGAGATCTGTTTTCAGAAGCAGCCCCTCCACCTTGGCTGGCAGTGGCCACCTTTATACCAGCCCCTCAATACTGCATGCATGAACCCAGCCCCACTGAAGGTCTATGGATAGCAATGGGGTGGGGGCTGAGTGTGCTGGGGTGAATCAAGCAGGCCAGCTAGAAAATGGGGCTAAGATGCATTAAATATTTTGGGAAAAAGGAGCTTGTATTTTAAAGCATAAGGGATATGGGGGGCTGTCAGCACTCCTGCCCCTGGAAATCAGCCACACTTTCCTCTGTGGTGCTGGAGAGAACACTGCAGAGAAGGCTGGAGAGGACACTCCTCTCTCACCAGGAAAACATCACCAGGACCACCCAGGACCTTGTCATTTCTGGCTGCTAGGGCTGTGGGAAACTCAGGTTTTGAACACCAAGGACTTCAGTGCTGGCTGCCTCCTTGAACGCTTGTGCTGAAAGCTGAAATGGGTGGGAAAGCAGAGTTCCTTGAACTTTCAAGCTGAGACTCTTCAGGTGTTTTACTGACCTGCTTGGGCTTACTTGGCTTGACCTTAATGGGTGATGGCTATTGGTGATGTCACCTCAGAAAGTGCTGCAGTGCACTTCAGTTGCAGCCCATTCTGTTGGCGTGTTGGGCCTAGGTTCTGCAGTGAATATAAGTTCCTATGCTGGTGCATGTCTGGGGAGAGAGGGAGGGAAGTAAGGAGGGAGGGTGCATGCATGTGTGCATGCACGCATATATGCAGGCATGCATGCCTTTCTGTGTGTATCCCATTGTTATCCTGTTGCTTTCAGGAGCTGTCTCCGTTTCTGACACGTTGATGAGACCATTAGAAATGGCCAGACAAGCCCAGGGATGTCAATGTGGCTGAGCTTACCCACCGAGTGTCTATCAGTGGGTGACTCACAGAGCTCCCACATGTGGGCTTCAAGCACTCCTTCCTCACTGCCCAATCCTTAGAGGAAAGTTGGGTGGTGTGGGGAATCTTTCCCCTGTCCCAGTACCTTGCTGCAGTGTTGTGGGGGGGCAGGGAAGGAGTTCCCTTTTCCCCCTTCAGGGGCTGGGAAGCCAGCAAGTGTCTTAGCCTCTTACAGCAGCAGTAAGAGGCTAATCAGTCACAGGGAGTTACTCAGTAGGACGGTGATGTGCAGCTGGAGGGCCCCCTGGGCCTGTCAGTGCCATTGGGAGGGTCAAGGTGAACAGGGAATGGGGCACAGAAGTACAGTATCAACTCAGCAGCCCATGGAGCATGAACTCTCAGGCTGTCCTATCCCATCAGCATTCAGTGCTCATCACACAGCCCACACTGGACCAGCATGGAGAGGGCCCTACCTCACCTGATCTGCCTCTGCCTCTCCACCTGGCTGAGGTCTTCCCCAGTAACCCCAGAGGCAGCACAGAACCCCTGATGGTGCCAGAGGTCTGGTAAAGGGGGATGTCATCTCCCCACTCCTTCTGTACTGTATATCCCTGTTCGTGTCAGCTGTCTTCTGAGTCCACCCAGCCCAGCCCATCCAGGAGAGAGGGACTGGAGAAGAGGATACCAGAGTAGGGCTGAGGACATCTCCCAGCTCTCTCTGTCACTTCTTTGCTCTCTCATCTGTTAGTTAAGCTCTGCACCTCCCTTAGAGCAGGGAACAGCCTCATCCAGAGGCTCAGAAATAGAAAAGGTGAGGGAGAAGTAGCTGCTAGTTGAATGGAACAAGGCCCCTGCACCCCTCAAAGAGAGCAGCCTTCCTCCCCAGCCCACGATGGGCTCAGCCTCTGCTCCAGACATCAGGGATCTCCAGGTAGCCAGATGAGAACCCCTATGAAGGAAAGAGGGACCACATAAAGAGTCATTTGCCTGGACATTTCACATATGCCCCTTCCCCTGACACAGGGATGGTTCTTCCTCACCCTCTCTTGCAGGAAAAAGGGATGGAGCTAGTGTGTCCCAGAGTCTGCTAGCATCCCTTGCCGTATATCACAGGGATGAAAAATGACCTAAGGACTTCAGCTGGAGAGTTTCTTAGTAACACATCAGCTCTGGTTTCTACTGACCAGGATTTGACCCATCTCCAGTAAGGAAGAAATGCAGGTACTAAGATGTACCAGCTCAGAGCATGAAGGGAAAAGGGGAAAATAAATGCCTGATGAGGGATTTCAAGATGCCCAGCACAGACCCCCTAAGAAGCAGCAGTAGCTTCTTGGAAAGGTTTAATGTTAAACTGTTTGGACTATCACAGAAGCCTCAGTCTTACATAGGGACTCCCACTGTACTAGATGCTCCCACTGTACATAGTATGATCTCTTGGCTTCTAACCTCCAGCTGATCAGCCTTGGGCCCATACTTTCTCCTCTCTAGGCCTTGATCTCTCAGGCTGTTTGAAGGAGATAACAAAACTTAACTAACCTCAGAGGTGCTGAGAGAATATAGTCTCCACTAGCAGCATCTCCTTCCAGATGCTGCAACCAGCGTGACCACCACACCAGACACAGCCCAGCTGCCCGGCTACTCCAGCCCATCTGCTCCACACCCACTGCTGAGAGCAGGCGGGCAGGGTCTCCATGGAGACTGGCTTAGGACCCCCCACAGGCAAAGTGTGCTTGACCGGGTGGATGGGATAGGGCCGCAGGTGGGCAGGGCATGGTGTGCAGGAATAGGATAGGTAGGCAAGGCTGGAGTTGGGGTCAGGGCCAGGACTGCAGGGCAGTGGGGGCACAGAGCTGTGCAGGCAGTGGATCGTGGCTCTGCCCCAGGCCCTGGCCCCGTGCTGTCACTGTCTTGTGATCCTGGCCCTGGCTACCCATCCCATAACTGTACGCTGCTCCCAGCCTGCCCACAGCTCCATCCCATCCGCCTAGCCAAGCACGCCCTAGCTGCAGAGGTCCCAGGCCTGCCCACAGAAGTCTCTACGGAGACCTTGCCCTGTGGATCGGTCTAGTAATCTACCTCTTAGGGAACTTTGGCGAGCTGTTGCAGGCTGCGAGGCGGTGGGAGGGAGATGCAGGGTGCTGACCTGGCCTGCAACAGCTCACCAAAACTCCTCAAGTGGCCCTCCAGCCAAAAAAATTGCCAAACCCTGGCTCAGACACTGTTGCTGTCAGGATCATTGCTTTATCTTTTGCAGTGTTCTCTTTTTGCTCCTAATTTAAATAAGGGGCTGAGGTAGGGTTAAACATTAGACAGAGCTGCTTGCTGGAAAGCAGGGACCTGGCAAAACACTGTGTTGGAATAAGAAGCTTTGGATGCTAGTTAGAAAGGGACCTGTGGGGGAAGGGGAGAGAAAAGGGGGGCTGCAGTCCTAATGTAAGCACTGCACAATCATTAATTATAACAGAGCCTGGGAGCTGCATGTGAGGGGCTGCTTCTATCTAGGTTCTCTTCTACCAGGCAGCCACTTTTGTCTTCACTTCTGCCTGTCCCTATGGCTCCACTGACCCTAGATTTGGACAGCAGAGAGCCTGGGAAAGCTCTGCAGCCTGAGAATTATCCAGCCTGCAGCTGTCCCTTCATCTTCATCCCCGATGTCTCTGGAGGAGGCAGGGAGCCTGGCATGCCTTGTGTTGGAGCATACTTCATTTAATTTTTAATTGGCATTTGGATAAAATAGAACATGCTCTGTCACTCGGCCAGGCTGGTAATGGGGAGGAGAGGGGCCTGACCTCTCTGGCCTGCCAGGAGGGAGAGCTCTGAGAACTGAGGGAGAGCCCCACTGGCAAAGAGAGAAAGTGCAAGAGAGATCTGAAGGCATATCATGGAGAGCAACGCCTGAGAGATCCCCAGGCAAGGATCCTCCCAGCTTGGCTCCTTTCATCTTTCAGCAGACAAAAAAATAATCCATCTGAAATTAACCAAGATCCGGTAAATTGACTTTAAAAATGCAGTGACTGCTGAGCTTTCTAATCTCGGAGTTCTTGTTTTGGAGACGCACTCAGGAGTGAAAGCATCACGGATCAGATACTAGGGCTCATATCCACCCTCCCCTCCCCAGCCTAGGATGGCATCCAAGCAAAATGGGAGCTAGGTTTGGGAATTATCAACATGGAAAAATGGTCAGAGAGTCATAGCAGTCATCCTAGACTTAGGATTCACTAGCAAAGATGAATGGCTTTGGCAAACTATAAGGCAGTGATTAAGAAAGGCAAATGTCAAGAGTACACTTACACAGCAAAATGCAGTGCTGTGTGGAGATACCCCAGTTAGTTCAGTACTGGAGGTAAGCTAGGTGTGTTAGCTCAGGTGGAGCACTGAGCTACACCATGATGAGAAATGGGCAATAAAGGTAACCTTTGCCATTTGCGGGGGAACCGTTCTAGAGATCCCCACGAATGGCGAAATCCGCAAATACGGCACTGCGTTCATGAATGTCATAAACACAGTGCCCCTGGCAGCTGGGGGAGGCACAGCTGCGCTAGTGACGGCGGGAGCCCGGCCAGCAGCAAGCGCGGAGCTCCCAAGGAGCTCCTGTAAGTGTATTTAAGATGCAGGTTCAGCATTCGCAAACATTTGAAACCACAAATGCCGAACCCACAAATAGTGAGGGTTTCCCATACTGCTTCTGGTACCTTTGGATCTCTACAGGCACTGACTCAGTGCAGACATAGTCACTGAGGTAGGTAGGAACAACACAAAGGACAACCTTGAAGGCTTAGACGTCCTGCTCCTGGATGTTACACGAAACTGGGACAGGGCAGAGCCCCAGGCAGACAGCCAAGGCTGAAGACTCCCTAGTGCAGATCACAGTGGGTGGCCTGGACCCCACCTTTTTTCCAGCCCCCATAATAGAGTCATGCCAGGGGTTAGCAGGGGGCATGCCAACATGCACAGGTGAGGTGGCCAGACTGCTGTTATCTCTTGGCTGGTACAATCACACAGGGAAGGACCTGCAAATCCATCACAAGCTTTAGTAAGATCTGGCACAGCTGCTCTTCCTGCACTGGGGGCTGAGGCATAGCCCAGTGAGGACTGACATATGGAAAATGCAAGTGGTCTTGGAGCTGGCTTTGTCCCTCTTTCCTGGGCTGCCTCTCCTGGAAGGCACCACTTAGGGTTTTAGCTTTAGGTGGATAATGAAGAAAAATCAGTGTTGTATTTTCATCCCATATAATGCAACACAAATAGAAGTCCTCCTACTTCATAGCCTGGTAATACCAACACTGACTGATGTGGGGAAGAAGGCAGCTCTCTATGGGGACAAAGAAGTTCCCAGCTGCCCCCCACAGGGATTTCTGAATCTTCCTGTGAAGCAACTGGGCTGGACAGGACACAAGACAAGGTATCAGACTGCGGGTCTGAACTGCCCCAGCAGCATGGCAGGGATCCTAAAGCAGCTGTGCTTGTGACCTCTCTGGAGGGGCAAGGATACCATACAACAGGGAACCCTCAGCAAGGTCTCATTGGTGATAGTTAATTTTTGTTTTTCTCTTTTTGGGGGTGTTGCAAGGAGAACCTCTTTGACTCTTCCACCTCCCCACCCCCTTAGTAGCTTGGCACACACAGCCTGCTCCTGTCCCACACTTGGCCAGGGTGAGCATACTGGTGAACATGACCTCCCTCCCTGCACTGAGCAGTCTTGGGCAAGTGCCTGCAAGATGTCCCAGTGAGATAAAGCCCTGCCAGGGCTGCTGTGTGCTGCACCCCACAGAATAGTAGCAAGCAGCGAATGGGTTCACTGAAATGTTCTCCTCTCTCTCTGTCAGCCTGGAGAGGGGGAAGGGTGGTGGTGGAACCAAATCCAATCTAATTAAGGGTAATTACCATTCATCCCAGGAAACGGCAGGAGATGGAACCCACTTTCTCCCGGTCTATTAATAGCTGTCAGCAGATGCCTGGGTCCTGCTGGGATCTAGGCAAAAGCGGAAAGCATTGGGAGGGGGTGGACTCAGAGACACATAGCTCTCAGAGCGTCCTTTCTGCCTCATCTCTGCATGATGTTACCTCCCCTCCCCAGCAGAGAGAGGGGATGCAGTTTCCTCTAGGAGTACAGGAGGCACAGGGAGCTTTTAACTCACATTTGGAAAGTGAATTCTCCAAGGTTTAGTGATCAGGCGCTGTAGTGGGTTGAAGCATTAACCTGTCCTTCTGGATACAGGATTCTGAAGCCTGACCTGAGTCACCAATTCAATGCAGGTGTCAACTTATTCTCATGAACCTCCTCTTTACGCTCAGCTGGACTTTCTGCCACAAAAGCAAGGCTTGTTGGGGCAGGTGACAGACCTCAACCAGGATCATGGAGCCAAGGACCACTATAAACATCCCTTCCCCACATCCTGCTCCAAGCAAAAAGCTCCTAGCACCTGAAATGAGGCCTGTACATTAAAAAACACCCTAAGCCCTACCCAAACCACTCTATCATATACACAATTTTGCCCCAGGGGCAGTATGAGAGGAACAAACAAAACATACATGACAAAGGTTAATCCTGTCACTGAAAGCCCCCCATATGCTAGCATGATGAGCAGGGTATAAAAAATCTTGCAGAATCACATGCTAATCCTATCAAGCTATTTACAGACATAGCAGAAGTGACACGGGCAGCATATGATAGGCTCAAGGGCAGAATGGAGGTACCTTGGCAGTACTGGATGAGAGGAAGTTTGCATCAAATCTTCCTACAATTGGTCCCGTCAAAAATAAACACCCAAAGCACAAGTGCAGTTCCACCAGGTACAGTCTGTCACTAGCACAAATGGTACACTGTGCTCAGATAAATAATTTTGCTAGTGGCAGCCCCATGGGGGAGAAACCAAGAAATCAATTCAGCGAAGATGAGAACTGTGTTGGTGGGATACCCTAGCAGCTGAGCACAGCATCCTAGAGAGAACACACACACACACACACACACACACACACACACACACACACACACGAGTTACCTTCTCTGCCAGTGCATTTCTCTGGCCTAATTTGTTGCTGATTAATGCCTGACAGTACTGACAGTCACAGGGAAATCTAATCCAGGAATTCCCTGCTCTGGCTAAGTGAATTCCAGCTACTCCTGTGCTCTGTGCCACAAGGGATGAGGATTCCCCTGTGTTAATGGTGGGTTCTCCCAACTCATTAACCCTGCAGTGCAAAATGTCTGAAATAACAAGGGCTGCTTTGGCATCTTGTCAAGACTCCCATGGCATCCAGCCCTGTTATTTGTTTGCATTTGCATCTTCCTTGATGAGCAGGAACTGCTTGTTGTTCAAGTGCCTCAGCTAGAAAAACATGCAGCTGAAGAGCTTTGTGTTTTCCCTGCAGTGAGAGGCCGCCAGATAGGTGGAGGGAGGGAGTCCATCAGTTTGGTGCTAAGGCTACATTTCAGTCATCACTAAGCAGTGAAGCAAAGATGGTATTTACCCATTCTGTCAACATATGAGGCCACAGTCACCACAGCCTCTACCATCTAAGCCACAACCCTACAGGACAGTGTCACATGTGCTCCAGAGCTGGACATACAGCCATCCCATGGCAGCAGCAGAAAAACTGAGACAGCAGTAGTGAGGGGAAATGTGAGAGGACCTAGGAGGCTCCACTAAACAAAACTAATGCCATGGGCCAGGCAAAAACACAGAGAACCTACACTGGACAGCAGCCTCCAGTCAGATTGGTTCTTGAGGCATCAACAGATAAACATCCGCTCCTGTACTCTAAACTAGTGGTTCTCAACCTTTTTTGCATCACAACCCATTTGGCCAGTCCTGACCCAGTGCCCCTCGCTCCTGACCCACTACCCCCACCCTCAGGCCCCAGCCTCCCAGTGTGTGGGCTGGTGGGGGGTGGCACATGGTGGGCCCCAAGCAGCCCCTTGCAGGCTGGAACTCTGCCAGCCTGCAAGGGAAAAGCCACAGTTTCCCATGTTTTTCTCCTTTAAAGGAAAATCCATTTTTAAAGTTTGTTCGCAACCCTTTCGTATATTCCCGAGACCCACTTTTGGGTCATGACCCATGGGTTGAGAAACACTGCTCTATACTGCTATAAATCACACCAGGACCAGGAAGAGATTGACAGTTTTTGCTACGCCTTGCCACTAGGTGGTGGGGAAGCAGATAAGTCTATCCCATAATGGATGCAGACAGATAAAACCTAAAACACTGTGTAAGTTGCCTTTGAAGACTTTTACCCGATTCTTTCAGGGGTTATTCATCGTAGAACAAAGTTACCCAGCTGTAGGGGTTTGCATTGTCTGTCTGTTCCTGGTTTACACCAGTGTAATGCCAGTCCCATCAATGTAACTGTTTTGTCTGTCCATCCCCTTTCTCAGGATGTTGCTCAACATTTAGTAACAGCAGGGTGTTTGCATGCACACTGCATTGCAGGGCCAGAGCAGAGGTTTGTGGCTTGCTAAAGCAGCCTGAACTATTAGTACTGCATCACTATTAGGCACAAGCAACTGTGCGCTCAAGCCTCATTTGGGTAAACTAGATATGTTCCCTTCTCAGAGTTTCACAGCACTGTCTCCCCTTTACCCTTCTGTTCTGTGTTCTGCCCTTATCAAAACCACTTCCTTGCAACAAGCAATTATTTGGTGCACACAAACACACTTAGAGTAATGCTAAGAAATTAAAGATGGAGAAGCCTAATCTACTACTCCCCTCTTCCTAGCTCGTCTCAAGAGCTGTGCTGCAATTGTTTCCTTATAATCATGGCCCCACCACCTGAACAAGACACTGGATCCATGTTATCGTAGATCCAGAGGTATTAGTTGGAAATAAGATTTCATATCAGTTAAGTTCAACTGATTGTATTCTACCCCCAAATGCCAATATGCCCAGAGATTTGCACTGACAATGAATCATAGAGGCTGGAGGGGTAGGGAACAGGGAGGAGTTAGCAGTCAGATGGAGAACTGCTTTCCTTTTTAACCTATGAAGAGGATAAGACTGAGGGTCTTGGTGCTGGGAAAGGGATGAATCACTTTTTCTCTCTACCCCATTCATAGTGAACCAGGCTTTTGCTCTGCATTAATAAGGCTGGATTTGGGGTCAGTGTCCACCACTGCCACTCACAGTATTGAGAACATGCATTAATGAGATGTTTCTGCAAGAACAACCAGTATCTAAATAATCAATACTGGCATGTAATTTGCTGTTGTTATTTTTCAGAGTTAACACATACCTGAGCTAAATGAGCCAGTGCATCCCTTGCTCAAAGACACTGTTTTATGTGCTGTGCAAATGTAGGGAGACACCACTACGTTGTTTACATTAGTGTCACAATCTGTAGGATTTTGGCAATCAGAGGGGCTAGAAGCCAATTGTTTAAATGGAAGCATGGACATTACAGCACAACTATGCAGCCAGGTCAAAAAGAGCATAGAGCTGCATAATTTCATGATACGTGGAGCTCTGCCTACAGTGTATTACCTGTGTAGTTTGACACGCCCCAAGAGACTACTCAAGTATTTGGGAAGCATCGTGGAAGAAACATTTTCCCCAATACACATTTTAAGTGCCCCTTTCCCCAATTTCATCTCATTACAGTTTGAGATATTTCTCAATCCCTCAAATAATCCCCTTCTCCTATTAGGTTTTATATCCTCCAGATACTTTGATTTTTGTTCAAAGAATCAAAATCCTCCAAATGGCAGTAGACAGACACTTGGCTTGCTGCTATGGCAAAGCTATATCTGTCTCAGGGCTTTTCCATCTTTCCTATCTGGTGACCCTGTGCTGTGGTAGAAAGTAGCTTGGGGAGTCCCCTGCCACCCATCTGTAGAAAAAAGAGAGGGTGGAGAAACTATGTTTTATTTCCCTCTCTTGCTCCTTCTGCAAAAGTCAGTCCTCCCTGGTTCCAAATCAGAGAAAGTAGATTGTGTTACTATGCACTGGCTCCTTTTTACAGACTGTTACTTATGCTGCCTTTTTGCTTAAAGGGGAAGCTGTCAAAGAGATTGAGCCCCAAATGTGACCTGTATCTTCCAACTACTCTGCTCTGGTGGGCAATGTCTTGTGGCATCTACTGATCCCTCTTGCTATGACATCTATCCCCATGACTGGTAATGAATGATCATTGAATGGATGAATCAATGAATGATCAGTATCACACAAGAACAGGCTTTAGGCATGGTGATTTTGTGAGGATTACTTAGTTAATAAGCCCTGTTCCACAGCCCTTACTTACACTAGCACCATTGACTTCAGTTAGCACTGGTGTGAATCAGGAACAACTCCACTGAGCTCAGTGTCAACGAAAGTACTTACCAGACTTCTCTGCTGCCTTTATCCTTGTCACCCAAGTACCTCCTAGCCCAGAAAATGTGTTCCAGAATCTGTAGGCTTCAGACCAATTTCTGTAAAGTACTTTAAGGGTGTCAAAATAAGGCACACTCCTGCTGAACAGGAGCTTGCCTCTGAAACAGTCCCATTAGTTTCACTGGAACTGTGTGTAGTGTAAGGGATTATTCACTGTGTGTAAGCATAGCCATATATAAAGCCTGAGTAAATTGCTATTGCAGTATTGCCAGCCCAAGCATTCAAAACCCAAAAGTCAGGCCTTTAAAAAAAATCATGAGATTAGCTAAAAATCATGCAATTTGAGATTCTTTTTAAGGTCTTTTTTTTAACCTTCTGGTTTCCTGGGCTGTTAAGGTCACATTTGCCATCTAACCTCCACAACCATGATGGACAACCCCCTTTTTTTCAACGATGAAAGTAGCTGGCACTATCAGAAAACACCAACTATCTTGGGATTTACAACATAATCAGGGGAGTTGGCAACATGATTATGCTTCCTCCTGCAGATAACCTATCTACTAGCCTGGTATATGTATTGCTCTGCTCTGTCCACACCAGCATTGAAAAAGAACATCAGTTTGAAAAAGCCACATTTCCATCTGAAATTTCAGGGTCTACAGGGACAAGAACAGAGGTGAAAGTAACATTTTCCTGGTTGTTTTCTTTGAATATGATAACACACAACATGCTATGGAAATTTCAGTGGTGTTGAGGGTTCAGCCTTTTCCCAATGTTCTGCAAGCAGGTTTTTATCACTAACAGCAGAACCAAAATTGAGCAGGGAACAGAGAAGGATGAAAAAGGAAACCCAAGGATGCTTGGCAGTGCTCTTGGACCTGCTCCAAAGTCTCCTCTAAACATTAGCAGCAGAGCGGGGAGAAGCAAAAAAAAACCCCTCAATATGATTATTAAGTTGTTGTTTTCCTCATGTCATTTAAAAGCAACTTGCAGAAAGTGTGAGGTTTTTAGAAAGAACCAGTTTCAGGAAATTCACACCACCCCAGCTCAGCAGGCTGGGGGATATAAAACCAGTCTGCTTCTGCAGACCATCACAACCAACTTCACACCCTCATGCTCCAAACCAGCAGTATCCAATGTGGTGGCCACTGGCACCATGGATAATACTTCCAAAAACAAAAAAAAAAACTAAGTAAAGGGAAGTTGCATTTTGAAGTTCTGGATCTAATGCAATTTTAAGTAATGGATGAGATGATCGGATTGATCTAAATTTTAAACTTTAATATTCATATTGGCGCGCACTGCTTTTTCTTTTAGATTTGAATGTGCCCTCGGGCACAAATGTTGGGAACCCCTGCTCCAAACCATCCACCATCTCACCCTCACATCCCCACCAAGTGGCGGGACACCTTTGGCAAGGGCTCCCCGTAGACCAGCCTACATTCCACCCTAATCCCACAAACCACTGCGGATCTGCACGAGCATGTATCTGGCAGGCTTTCCTGACTTCAACACCTGCCTCTTCTGTGCATAAAGTGAGACAGGGGCAAAGGCCTACTTCAAATACTGCAAGCTGAAGCCCTTCCACTGCTCCCCAGGAACCTGCCTGCTGCTCAGCTCCCTGCCCTGTGCTTCCTTCCTGATTTCTTGCTCTGCTTTCTTCTTTCTTGTGCTCCCTGCCCAATGTTGCTGCTTTCTGCTTCTTGCTCCTACCCTTCCTGTCTGACCTGCTGCTCTGCTTTCTGTCCTACCTGCTGCTCTGTCTTCTCCCCACCCCATGCTCCCTGCCTAACTGGTTGCTCTGCTTTCTGCTTCTTTCCCCACCCGCCCTTCCCTGAATCTGCTGCTCTGCTTTCTGCTCCCCGCCCAACCTCTTGCTCTGTTTATTGCATCTTTCCCTGCACTCCCTACTTGATCTGCTGCTCTGCTTCCTGCTCCTTGCCCTGTGCTCCCGGCCTGATCTGTTACTCTGCTTTCTGCTCCTTTTCTGATTTCTTGCTCTGCTTTCTGCTTCTTGCCCCCGCACCTCCTGGCTAGGGTGGCCGTCACAGAGGACATTCCCGTTTTCTGTACTCTGTCCTGTATTGTTATGAAACCAGATGGCTTTATGTCCTCTATTTTTCTCTTCAAGAGAAAAATTCCTGTGCTGCTGCTGGCCAATCCCACTACCCATCAGACCGAGGAGCTCCCCGTCAAGAGGAGCTCTCTCTCTTCAAGAGAAAAAGAGAGGACATGAAGGCGTCCGGTTTCGTACCAACAGAGAACACCTGGACTGTCCTTTACAATGGCCACCCTGTTCCTCCCTGCTCTGCTCCTTGCCCTCTGCTTCCTGCCTGAATGGTTGCTCCGCTTTCTGCTTCTTCCCCCTCCCCTCCAGACCTACTGCTCTGCTTTCTGCTCCCTGCCTGGTCTCTCGCTAAGCCGTGGCGGCGCTGGTGCTGATGCAAAGTCCAGGCCCGCCAGAGCTGCCCCGCGCGAAGGGGCGGTCCCGCCCCGCCCCGCCCCGCCCCAGCAACCCGCTGTTGCCTGGCAACCGCGGCCGGGCCGGGCAGGCGGCGCCGGGTGAGCGGGGCGGCTCCGGAGTGACTCCGGAATGGGGAGGGGGGGAGCGGGGCTGCCGCGTGCTTTCCTGGCTGTGATCTCCCAGTCCCAAAGCACCCGGCCGGCCGGCTGTGGTCCTGGCCCTGGCGCGCTTCCCACGGCCCGAAGTGCCTGGCGGGAGAGGCTCAGGGTGCGGCGGAGGGGTGCTTCCGTCTGTGCCCCCCTCACAGACACCTGCCTGAAGCGGGCTCTGGAGCCAGCCTCCCCCTGCGGACCGAAGGGGTGAGCCGGCAGCACCCACAGCCAAACACAGCTCTGGGCTGTGGAGCGGCCCCAGGGCTTTCTAGGGCAGGGATTTGCAGCTCTGATTTGCTGCCTGGGACCTAGAGCCAGGGACGCAGCAGGCCCTAGAGGTCCAGGCAGCCAGTCTGGGTGGATCCGGGGAGCTCGCGGCTCAAAGCCCTCCTGCTCCCCCACTTCCCCTCACCCGCTTTACAGAAATGTCTTCCCTTCTCTCCTCTCCTCCAGAGGCCCCTCTGCTCTGCACTGGTTATTTTCTCATCGGGAAACATGCGGGTTTGGGCTAGTAAAAGCTTCTGGATGGGGACTCTTGTTGCGCGCCTTGCCAGCTGGTTGGCAAATAACTTCACCTGAGTCGCCTGGTTAAGCAAGAAAGACCTGGTGCTCTCCTCCCAGCTTCCAGCAAGTATTTAACTAGCAGAGGCTGTGCTATCGTGAGGTCTCTATTACCATGATGTCATTGCTTTTTCAGATGATGCTATGGTCAATATACTAACATGCTGCATCACGTTACCTCAAATTCATTACTCTTAAACAGTGGTCCTCAGAAGTTGTGACAGAAGCTCATTCTATGATGCTTTAGGCTCGATTTTGTCAAGTTATGTTTGCTTGCTTTTTCGTTTGCTTTGTGTAGTAAGGCATTGGCCTCCTGTGATGACCAGCAGGTAGCAGGGTAGAGTTGCAGGGTAGTTTCACCTTAAAGACTAACTAAAGTAGTGATATATAGAGATCACAAGTCTATCTAGATAGATCTATCCATTTATCTACTTTGGTTAGTCTATAAGGTGAAAATCTACCTGGCCTTTTACCTGGCTTCAGGCTATTAACACAGATAATGACATCCGTGCTACTGACCAGCGCCACTTGGTGAGTTACTGTTGTATCCAAGTAGACAGAATGCTTTTAGATTGGAAGATCAGTTCTGCCTTGTTTACTTGTCAAAATTTAAGTCCAGGGCCTTACTTTGTTTTGTTTTGGGGTTGTTTTTTATTTTTTTATTTTATTAGGTTGAGTACACTGCTAACTTCCAAAACAGTATTTGTGTCTGCTTCAGGTGCTGGTAGTGTTAATGGGGGTTTTGCGTGAGAAACACAAAGTATGTGGGTTTGAGATTAAATCAAGAGCCTTTCGCCTTTAAGTATCCTGACACTCTCAGTCTGGAAAGGAACACCAGAAAGCAATTAGTGAGGAGATGAAGGAAGCATGTTCTGGCTGTTCAAGCACAGCCTTGGGATTTAGATCTATGGTCTGTTCACAGCATCATGATAGATTTCCTGTGTGTCCCTTCCCTCTCTGGACCTCACTTTTCCTGACTGGAAGACAAAGATATTTTGCTTACCTTACAATGAGTTATTTCTTGGAAAGTGCATTGAGATCTTTAGATGGAAGAAGCTAGAGAAGGATGAAATATTGTTTAATTTAGTAATTACTGAACAGTGACCTAACTCCCCATGCTTCTAGATATCAGAGAGGAGAAAGCTACTCCTAATTCAGGACTTTGGTGAGGCTTGGAAGTAGCTTTTTCCTTATTTCTCTCTATGTTGCTGTATAGGCCTATGTTGAATGTCTCTTTCCCACAGTTGCTGGCCCATTAGGTGGCCTTAGCCCAGATACGGATGCAGAATCTATTGAACTGTAACCATGCAGTGCTGATTGGCAAGTGTTGGTTGGTGGTCATTCCTTAGCTACTTTTGTGTTTATGAAATAATATTACAGCAGTGACCCCTACTAGCAGTGTCCAATATGATGACAGTGAATCACAGCACCTTAAGTGAAAGAAGTTCCAGGAGGTCATATTGTCCCTGGCACAGTTTAAATTGTACTGTTGACAGCAACAAACACATTCATGAACAGTTGGCATACCTAGTTTGACCCAGTTTTTTGGACCTAACATCTGTTTTTCCAATCTGGCTGTAGTTAGCACAGTTTCCTTGACCGGTGTGTATTTTTTTTCTTTACCCAAGAACCACTCTTGTAGGCTTTTCTTTTTAAGACTCTACAACAGACTTCCTAATGCAACTGTAACATCAATAAAAATGGGTGTCAGAATTGATAAGAATCCAATTGGTAAGAATTGATAAGAGTTCTTACCTGTGATAAGAATGCTTGACAGCGATCAGGACCTTTAGCCATTGTATCTAACCAAGCTGAGGGCAGACACAAATATAGTGTGTTAGTAATGAGACCTGCAGTTCAGCCAGTGTTTCCACCCATCTAGAGGAATGCTAGAAGAACTTCCTAAAATTCTGGGTAGACAGAGCCCAGATGGGGATACAAACTGTTAGGCTAAAAATTAGTTTTGAAACACTATTTTTCAAATATACTTTAAATATGCAAGCTCTACTGTAGACAGGGACTTTTGCTTACTTCTGTTTCTTGGACTAAATTATCGCCATCAGGGGTCCAATTCAAAGCCCACAGACTTCAGTAGGATTCTTTCCATTGACCTAGATGGGTTTTGGATAAAAAACAGAAGCAGGTGAACTATATGTTTGAGCATACCTTATTTACTCTGGACCTGAAGAACTAGAACAGCGGTTCCCAAAGTGTAGCCCATGAATCTCACTACTCCAAAGCCCCCTTTTAGGTATGAGTTTGATGATATGGGAGAACGGTGGTTCCTGAAGATTTGGGGGTTGACAGTATCCGCTGGCCCAAAAAGTTTGGGCACCACAGAACTAGAGTATTAAGCAGCAGCTTTAACTGGAATCACTTGGAGGGAATGTTGTTGAAATTATTTCTTGCAGACAACAGAAATATACCTTTTTTTTTGGTAATTCTGTGTTGAAAGGCAAAATGTGTTAGTCTGTGCATAAATGAGATTGGGAAGTCACTGAATGTCCCACTTCCTTATATATTATTTAATAGAGCCTTTGAACTCTCGATGATGTTAGCATAGAGTAGGTAAAAAGGAGAATGCATTACTTTTATTTACTATTTCTGACTTGTTAATAAGACAGCCAGTTACAACATTAAAGTTTACATATATGGTAAGCTACACTCATTCAACTCCTAGAATCTGCCATATCAGCAATGGTTTTCTGTCTAAGGTTCTTAAACCCAATTTAGGTGGGGTATAATGAACCTTCAGCAGCCATTTCAACATGGGATTTGCTCTGGTCTGGAGACATGCAGAATCTTTGAACAACAGGAGCAATGCGTGATTACTATGACAAAAGTAGTGGTAATTGATTCAGTGTGATCAGTGAGTCAGTGTCAGACTCAACACTTTGCAACACCTTGAGCCCTTGATCGCTGAGTTGATTCAGGCACCTCGTAGAATAGTTATCACACCCTAACACCCTCACTTCTCCTATATTCATGTTCACACTGAATGCTGAGTTGGAGCAGTAGGGAACTGGAAACAGAGAAACATGTTTTGTTTAGAGCCAGCCACAGTGTGCATCATTAACAGCTGTCCCAGGGGTCCATGCCAGTGGCTAATGCTCTGCAGCATCATATGTGGGATCTGTCTAGAATGGAAAGAGGTTGTGGCTAGGTCAGAGTTAGCTAGTTAGTTAACTATAAACTCTTTAGTTAGTTATGCTATTAACTATAAACTCTTCTCCTGATCCCAGCCAGACCATGGATCACCTGGTTGACTTCACTATTCAGATAAAAGGGAGCATTGCACAGGTATCTGCAGGCCACACCTATATCTGAAGGCAGCTCTGCTCCCTTGGTCTACAGGATGCAGCTTGGCACCCTACCCTAGCGTGTGCTTTGGTTTTCTTAAGTCTCTTTTAAAAAAGGAAAGGTGTCAACTAAGTTACTGTGCAGTCAGGAAACTGTCTTCAGATTCTGTTCTGGAGCACAATCATGGGATAATCTTAGGCCATCCATGCTGATTTGTGATCCCAAACTGTCAGCCTTCCTGGGATGCCTCCAGAAAGGTCAGGAATGCTGGCAATAGGCACAGTGAGCTGGGGCTAGCATGGGTGGTAGAGAAACATCAGCACCTTTAGAAAGGAAGGAAGCACTGGACAGGAAGCCTGTCCTCTTTAACATGATCTCAAGGCCATCTGGTCACTCTTTGACTCTTTCCCTTCTTCCCCAAGTCCTTCAGTCCCTAAAGCCTTATCTTTAGCTAATGTAAATCCATGATGGTAGTAGTCCTATGCACCAGCGGTGAGCTATATACCATCCTTTCTCTTTCCCTCACAATTGGCGATAGCTATCTGGACAGCCCTGGCAATCCCCTGTGTGTTTTGTGCTATTTGAAGAAACCCTTTCTCACTCTTTGTTTCTGACTCTTCAGACTGCATCCCCCTATTTCTTCCAGCTCCTGTTTGGTGTAGTCACCCCACTCTACTCCCACAGTTTCACTGCATTACTGTCAGAACAGTAGGGCGTGAAATAAGTTGTCTGAAATACGTGTGGAATCTCCTTCATTGGAGGTTTCCAAGAAGAGGCGAATGGGTATTTATCTGGGATAGCGCAGGAACAGCTCATCCTGCAGCTGTGCAGGAGGCAATGGATTAGATGGCCCATGAGGTCTCTTCCCAACCCTGTCATTCTGTGATTCTTCCTGGGTGTGCAGTCCTCCTCCTCCTCCTCTTTTCACTACCATTGCCATTGATGTTCTCACACAGATATATCAGGAGATACAATCCATATCTTAAGCAACCCTCTGTCCTCTCTCAAGACCAAAGGACAAAAGCCAACTGCCGTGGCTTTATCTTTCATCTCCTGTTCCCTACTATCATTATTAACTGATTACTTTCCTCTAACATTTGGTATGAATACATTTGAAGATGCATTTACTGACACATTCTTTGCAGTCTGACATGAGTCATGTTTGTTTTACTCTATTTTTTGACATTTCATAGATCTCCTCTCTTCCTTTATGCTGGCTGTTTAACAGTTGCTTCCTCAGACAGTTTTGGAAGGGCTTTCTATCAAAGCCAACTGCCTACTATAAAGGTTTCAAAGAAACAGGAGCTTATGTTGACTGAGCCAGCACATATTGCTTGTGTAAAGGAAAATGGAGTAATCTCGTGTAGGGGGAAAGAAATAATGAGCTTGATCTGGGTAGCAGCATCTGCGTCTCCCTCTGTTCTGGTAGAATTGTGTGGGATCAAAGCACTGTTCCAGACAAATGCACGGGCGGGACAGCATGCCCTGGGATCCTATGTGTCTATAGGCTCCTTCACAGGATGTTGCTGGAGGGCTTTTTGGAGGGACATCTCATCCAAGTCCAGTGCTCATTTCTGGCATAAGCACGAGCTCCATGCCAAAACAAGTCCTAGTGCAAATGAAGACAGGGACTTCCCTCTCCAGTGCACCTGACTGCAAGGTATGTGCACTCTACCCACACTGGTCTAAATATGTCTGTCAGGAATGTCACCTTTGCCCATGGCACCACATCTTGATGACATCACAAGTTGTACTTTCTCAGTTTTCCCTTCAAATGTCATTCATTCTTTTCTGCCTGGTGCCCTATACTCAGGCTGTCTCTCTAATTGTCTCTCCCCTTTCAGCATACCACTTGATGGCCTCTTAACATTTTTAGTTGCCCTGTTGGTGCGGCCTAGTGGGGAAAGCCAGACTCACTTATTTATCTGCGGCCAAGCAAGGATCCGATGGAAAGGAGTTACGGCAAAATTGTATTCCTTCTTTAGCGCTCCCTGCCTGACCTCTCATTAGAAAGCATCTTTCCCTTGCTTCTCTTCTGTACTTGTGCAAACTCCTCTCTTGAAGTCCCTCCAAATAAAAGGCAGTTCTGAGCCTTTTCCATTTCTAAGCTACAGCCTTCCTAGCTCCAGCTGTTGCAGGGACAGCAATTAGTCCCAGTCAAGAAGGTACTTCATCTTCCTCTTAACCCCTGAGCAGCTGGAATAACGTGGGGTGCTCAGGAAAAGGCTCACTAGTATAGATTACTGTCATTGGAAATGCTGAATCATGAAAGGCACATCCCAGCATCCGTGTTGCAGAAATGAAGCCCCTTCCTTTCTAGTCCATCCTTTGCTGTCCTCACTCAAGTCTCTCACTGAGAGTTTTAGCCACATGCTTTACAAGCTGGTGTCCTACACATGGGTATGTGCAGGCCAAGAACAGCGAGTGCAGAGGATGGGAGAAGAAAGCTGGAAGATTTGCCCATGGGTAGGGAGGATTGGTGTTTACAGAACTAATGGTTAACAGAGAGAACTGAGAGTCAGGAGTCTGAGATGTAGGGCTGAATGGGACCTCTAGAGGTTATCTACTTCAACCCCCTGCCTGAGGCAGGATCATCCCTATCCAAACCATCCCATACAAATCCATAATCTAAACTCTTAGTAAAACTATGGTCAACCCTGACACAACATGAGACATAATACCCTAGGAGTCCAGAGTCCTGTATGCTGCTGTCTTCTGATTCTTGTATGTAATTTTTGTGAGGGTCTGAACTGTGGAGGCACAGTTCACGAATGCTTGTGAAGAGCAATGAGATCCGCTGATAGAAGCCAAAAGGAAAGGCAGAGAAACAATTGTACCTAGAAGTGAATACAGTCCCCATGAGTTTTCACTTGTAAAGGTTTGAGACTTCTTTGTAGCAGTACCATACTATTATCTTTATCTGTTACTTTAATTACACTAGTACCAAGCGGCTTTATAGTGTCAGGTACCATATAAATATAAGAACACCAGACTGTTGCTTCACAGAAGAGTTTACAATTAAGACAGACAAAGAGTAGGGAAAAGGCGTATTTCATGCAAGCAAAGGAAGCAGAGTGATGGCTTGTAAATATCTTGTCACAATGTTTCTATTTGTTTTAATTAGCAATAGGAAGACGGTTTGACTGCTGGCCCTTTCCACAACTGTCTTTCTTCTAAGAATGCCAACTGTAAATTCGACTGGCGACTGCCAGCCAGAAGCAGACTGTGCCTCCACTTCATCAAAAGGGATAGCCTCATTCTCCCATGTGAAGATGCAGGAGCCGGTCCTTGGAGATACCAGTGTGATGCCCCCCCCAGTGCGAACATCTGTGGTGAACCCTGCAGCCAACATCCGCCACATGCGACGGATCATTGCTGAGGATCCAGAGTGGTCCCTAGCCATTGTACCACACCTCACTGAGCTCTGTCTTCAGTACATCATCATCAACTTTGAAAGTAAGCCAGCTGCAGCAGGCCTGCTGACAGCCTTGTCATACACTTGAACCTGCAGCAGGCTTATGAGGGCTAGCCCTGCACTGAAGCAGCCTTGTGCCCAGCCAGCCCCTCTGCAGCACATTGAGCAGGGGCAGATCAGCTCCAGGCTGGCAAGCTGACCCCCCATCTCCTGCCAGTTGGGACTGTGCTGCCCCAGCTCAATGTGCTGAGGTCCCAGGCGCACATGTAAATGTTGTGCCCAGGAGCAATAAGCTCCGGTGCAAACTGTGCCACAGTTTATTTGGTTGCGTTAATAGCATGTATAGATGTATCCACCAGTTTCATTTTGTGACCCTTAGTTCTTGTATTGTGAGAGACAGTAAATAATAAATTCCTATTTACATTCTCTTCGCCATTTACAAGCTAGTTTCCTACACATGGGTGCATGCAGGCTATGAGCATTGGGTGCTGAGGATGGAAGAAGGAAGCTGTAAAATTTGCCCCTGGAAAGGGAGGGTTGGTGTTTACAGAACTAATGATTAGTGGAGAGAACTGGGAGTCAGGAGTCATAGAGAAGTCAGCCTGGAAGGGATCTCCAGGGTGCATCTACACTTGCATTAACATGCTTTAGTTAATGCATATTAAATCTAATACATCTGGGCATACATTAGCACACATCAGAGGAGACTCAATTAATTGAGTCGGCTGCGAGTCTGCTGATGTCAAACGAGCTTTAGGTAAAGCACCTCCGCTGCCATTTTGAAGCGTGGGACGCTGAATACATGTGACGCTGCGAATGCTTTAATTAGAGCAGCTCTGAGAGTCGCTCCAATTAAAGCCCCCCTTTTCCACCCCGGAGCATGTATATAGATGCCCCCAGAGGTCATCTAGTCCAGTGGTTCTCAACCTTTTTTGTACCAGGACCCATTTGTAAACATTGATGGCCAGTCCTGACCCAGTGAATAGTTTAAGTAGAAAACAGCCCCCTGCCCTGCTGGTGCCCCTCACTCCCAACCTCTGTGGGGGTTGATGGGGCATGGGGGGCCTCAAGCAGACCCTTGCAGGCTGGAACTCTGCCAAACTACAAGGGAAAACCCATGTTTCCCATGTTTTTCTCCCTTAAAGGAGAATCCATTTTTAAAGTTTGTTCATGACCCTTTCATATATTCTTGCAACCCACTTTTGGGTCACGACACATGGATTGAAAAACGCTGATCTAGTCCAACCTCCTGCCTGAGGCATAATCCAAACCATTATGGATTTAATATTTTATAAACACTTATCATGTCCCCCCTCACACATCTCTTTTCTAAACTGAATAGGCCCAGAATCTTTAGACTAGTGGCTCCCAACCTTTTTTTTGCTGCAACCTTAAATCTAGGTTGCAACCCCTGCCACTGACTCACTTATGCCTGGCAGTCCCAGCAGAGCCCAGACTGGGTCAGGATTGTGGGGGGCAGCAGTGGCAAGAGCCATGCAGACTGTGCAGCAGGAGAGCCCCACAGGCAGACGGAGCAGAGTGAGGGGTGGATCCCCTGCGACCCTGATTTGGGTCGTGCCCTGAGGTTGGGATCCACTCTCCTCATGAAAGCCACTCCATACCACTAATCATTCTTGTTGTCCTTCTCTCTACCTTTTCTGGTTCTTTGATATTCTTTTTGAGATGTGAGGACCAGAACTGGACACAGTATTCAATGTTTGGACACACCATGGATTTATAAATGGGCAAAATGATAGTTTCATTTTTGTTTACAATTCTCTTCTTAATCCCTAACATTTTATTTGCCTTTTTGACAGCTACTGAACACTGAGCTGATGTTTTCAGTGAACTGTCCACATGTTACTGCTAGGCACATGCTTGAATCAGGTTCATCCCTCTTGTAACTCTTGATTTTTATGGAGATTCATGAGGAGTGAATCTGTTCCACTGGGACCTCCCATATAGAATGTGATTCTTAGCCTGTCATATGAATTTCTCTCCATGCCTTGCTTGTGCTTACCACATCAGTTTTTACCAGGACCTGTGAGTTCATGCCTCTCTTCTCATTTTATTACTCAAATCAGTTATAGTCACATCATGGCTCTTGAGCCATAAGTGGCTTTGTGACTTACCTCTTGTGATTCTTCACAGAAGCTGTTATCAAAGGATTTGGGGTTCTTTTTTGCTGCGTACATTGGACGCGTCTTTCCAATAATCATGAAGAATGGAACAAGGGGGATGCTTGTCCCTTTCAATCATGGTACAATTACAGTTGACTCCTATTAGTAGCAACCTGTCAGTGCCTTGATGCTGTGTTGCTTCTAAGATACTATTTCTGTTATAGAGCATCACCTAAGTACACGGTACAAAAAATGTTCCTGTGTAAATGTTGCTGGTAAGAGAACACTGCTCTTAACAGATGTGGCTGAAAACAAGTGTGTTCTGGCTTTTGCACTAGGCGTGCATACAGTTCTTGTACTGTTATAGACATACCAAGCAGAAAGTATTACTAGACTCAAAGGCAGTCTTTTTCTTTTGCCCCAACTCACCCGGAGGATACCAATTGTTGTGGCTTTTTTGGTCAGCACTGACAGTTTATGTGGCTCCTGAGCCAGGCAGGACTGATCATCGCTGACTTAAATTACATTCGCCTTCAGCATAGGGGTGTCATTACGCTACATACTGCACCCAGAGCTAGAAGTGCTCCCTGCTTCCAGTCCAAGAACACATGTAGCGCACACAGGTTGTGAGAGAGGGCTAGGATCCTGCAACACAGCTCCTGTTTCCACAAGGATTGGTTGTCGTGTGACAAGCTAAGAATGGCAGCCTTTTTGGGCGGGGAATTTTCCCCGGGAGTACACAAACTGAGAAGAAACAGCAAAAGTCTGACTCCCAAACTGCTTGGGCATGGCAGTTTAGTGGGAGCAGGTGGGGAAGGAGGTCCCTTCCTGTGGTCATCAAGACTGGAGTCAGGAGGCAGGACAGCAGCACAGGGAGGTGGGCATGCCTGTCCTAGTTTTCATTAGCATGGGTGCCAGTAGCAGCAGTGAAGTTGCAGTAGCATGGGCTTCAACACAGAACATCTGAGCCTGCCAGGGGTTTTCAGTATTTAAATGGCCAGCTGGTCCCCTGTGAAATCTGTGCCAGCCCCATCTTCATTGCTGTTATTGCCTGAGCAAGCTAAATTACAGCAAATATGGATTTGCCAACACATGCTGCAATGGAGGCGTATCCTAAGAGAAGGTCACTGCAGTGCTAATGTTTTGGAGTTTGGAAGGAGAGTGCAGGGGACATAAAGGAAAAGTTTCTAGGGAAACGCTCTATGGTCTTATGCAGAACACTTTTGTAAGGGAAATGCCAAGAAGAGAAAGAATGGGTAAGTGTCACACAGCTTTTCTTCTCAATTACAATTTTCCTTGTACAGACAGGTCTTCATCAATCTATTAGGATGGCAGTGATTTAATACAAACCATGTACATAGCGCTGAAAACATACATGGCATTTCACAGGCACTCCCAGCAGTGTAGACCTTCCAGGGTAAAAGAACCAAGCTGAGACATGTGAGAGTAGTTCAGACAAAAGAGTTGAGGGAGCTCACAGATAGGAGACGGAATTGAAGAGGGGCTCATTGGACAGGAAGTGGGAAACTATCAATACCACAGTCTCAAGAACCCAGGTGCAAAGCCAAAAGTTTTATGAAGAGCACTTACGCAGGTTCAAATATATTCCCTGATAATGGTTATAATCTGAGAGAGGAAAATTCACAAAACAGGCCAAATCTTGCTGTGTAAGATTAGAGTAACTCTGTGGTGTTACTTGGGATTTAAACTTCTGTAACTAAAAGCAGAATTGACAATGATAGATCCATGTAGCAAGAAAAATACAATTGCTAGCCACTTCTATGTAGAACCCAGAATATGTGTGGTTCACTACTTTTGGGGGCCGCAGATGGGGAGCTAAATAAACAGATGCTATTCCCAATCATTTTATAAAATCACTGTTTGCCAAATGTAAAGAACTAATGTTAATAGGTCTGGCTTAAAAAATTAACATGATATTTCTAGGAGGATTGGATTAGTCTGCTTTTCTTCCTTATTCTCCACAGAGAAACCTATTTTGAACCATCTCCTGCCTGAGCACAAAAAGAGAGTGCTGGACAGGATCTCCACAGGCCTTCCCCTCTCTGTGACAGCCAACCTGATCAGCGATGAAGGCTACTGGAAGAGGTGCTGCACTGAGCGTTGGACAGTCTGTGATGTCTCCTGCTATGGGGGCAGCTGGAAGCAGATGTTCTTTGAACGCCACCTGGAGAACATCCTCAAATACTTTGTCCCTAATGTAACAGACCCTGATCGGATCCTGGATGTTATCCCACTCTGCAAGGACTATGTCAGGAAGCTGGAGATTGACCAGTTCCTCCCTCCAGTGAAGCTGGATGAGAAGAAGGAAGAGGAAGACCTGTCTGATTCTGGGAGTGATGTTGAGATTGATGAACTCTCCATGCACCACTATGACATAGGGGGGCTCATTGTTGCCCTCCCTCATCTAGAAGAGCTGAATCTGTCCTATGGAGTGAAGGATTGTGGCATGAACTTTGAATGGAAACTGTTTAACTTCACCTCTAAGGACTGTTCTAATCTGGCCAAGGGTCTTAAGAAGTGCCAAAGCTTGAAAGTAACATGCTCCAAGCTGATTTTTCTCTGTTATGCACACACACACATATTTTAAGGTGTATGCTTAAACAGGGCCAAAACTACTGTAGGAAAAAGCCTAAAAGACCAGTGTTGCTTGCTTCTCACTCTTAGTCTGGCCAGTCTATGGGCAGTTTCTAAATGCCTCATTCAAGTAGCCAAATAGTTTAACCCCCTTAGGCAAAGTTTGAAATCTGATGCCCAGGTGTATTCGTAGAGTGCAGTTCACTGTAATATGTAGAGGCCTAGCCCAAATCACAAACCCAGAAAACTGTTTAAGATGTAGTTCATGCCACACCAATGGCTAAATTAAGATCCAGCAGATATGTCTACATGAGTCATTTACTGGGGAGTAGATTAATTAGCTCTGCAGTAAACATCTTTGCATCTATACATGTGGCTCTATTAGGCCACAGGAAACTAATTAACTCCACATCAGGGTAGTACTTGTAAATACAAGTACTATCTTGCTGCAGAGTTTTTCACTGGAGCACCCTCATGCCCCAGCCAGCCCCTCTGCAGCACGTTGGGCCCCCTGCCAGCTGGGGCTGTTCTTGCCTCAATGTGCTGTGATCCCAGGTGCATGTTCAAGCAGCCTGCCTGGGATCAGTAAACTCGAGTGCAATAAACACCAGAGTTTATGCTTCAAACCAATTGCATGTGTAGACACTCCCAGTATAAGCCACTGAGGTACAGAATCTGTAGGGTGGCACCAGAGCCAGACTGAGCTGAGTGGAATGATACAACGTGAAGATTCCTTGAGCTCGTGAGCAACTGTCTTTGTTAGCTGACTGCAGGGCTTTCCTTTTTGCTGTGCCAATCTAACTGACTGTTTGAAGTGAAACTTAAATCTCCTGCTACTTGCTTTTGGGGGTGGGTTGTCTAGGGTATTGTGTGGCCAGGGACTCAGCTAATATGACCTTGCCATTCACTGAGAGGAGTGGTATTGAAAGCACTCCTATTGCACCTGTTTGGATAATTGTAAAGGGGACAGGGAGGCATTTTTTTCCTTAAGGTGTGGAGGGGAAGAGGGGTTATAAGCAAATGAACATCAAAAATGTTGATTAAATAATAAACAGGGCAGGATGCCTCCAGCAGCACAGATATGAAGGAATCAAGGGGAAGTGTGGGAGCATGGAGGGTGTTTCTGGGTAACAGCAGAAACCTCAGCTCCCCAGTGATTCTGAGATTCAGAGTGATTCAGAGACTCTGGCCCACTATATATTCACACAGAGCAAAGTCAAACTTACCTGACTGCTCATGCTCTGTCTCTGGCTTGGCAGACTTTAGGAAGTGCCTTCTGCCTATGTATGTTAAATGAAATGATCTCTTCCATAGCCATAGAGGTCCCATCTTGGGGAAAATTTAAGACTGCAAAATTCCTTTAGTGAGGGATAAATAAAGCCCCTTAAAAAGACTAGTACCACAAAGATGGTATCTTGTTGTGTTTGGGCTACAGTTCAAACAGTGGCTATTAAACTGTAAGCTAAGGTGAATTTAGTAAGTGCTCTCCAAGGAGGGTAGAAGTGTGAATCTCATTCATTTGGGTACATGTAAAAATCTCATGCGAAATGTCAGTGGGGTCTGTGCCAAAAAAGTGTCATGTTCTTTTCCTCCTACAGGTCTTCAAACTGACCCGCAGCAAAGTGGATGATGACAAGGCCCGGCTGCTGATTCGGAACTTGTTGGACCACCCATGCCTGGTGGAGCTGGACTTCTCTCACAATCTGATTGGGGACCGAGGAGCGAGAGCCATTGGCAAACTGATGAACCACAGCAGACTAGAAATCCTCACCCTGTGCAATAACCAGATTCGGCCCCCAGGTGCCCAGGCGATTGCTCATGCTCTCGCTAAGAATGCAACACTGATATCTTTGAACTTGCGCCTCAACTGCATCGAGGATGAGGGAGGGCAAGCCATAGGCCATGCCTTGCTGAGCAATTCCTCCCTGAGATCCATCAATCTGGCAGGCAATGAGCTGTCAGAGCCCACAGCGACACTTTTCTCTCTAGTCCTTGCTCAAAACACAGCTCTGACTAGCATCAACCTCTCATGCAACCACATAGGACTGGTAAGTAGCTTCTGCACCTGCAAAAGAAATAATTTCTGTGTGCTCCAGTCACAGCAGCTAGTGCCGTCTTGGTGCATCTGTCTGGGTAATTTTATATAAAGCAGATGCAGATCTCCTTCTGCCTCTGAACTGCTACCCTTCTCTAGGGAGCTGAATGTATCCCTTTGTCACACACATCTAAGGTGATTTTGCTTTGTTTATTGCAAGTTACTAGCAGCAGAGAGATTACAGCAAACATCACTAAAGAAGGGGGGGATTCCTTTGTTTCAAACTCCTTGCAGTGCTACGTGACCCTCACATTGAGTCTGTATTTCCTGCTTTGGGCATCAAGAGATGTTGGGGGGGTGGTGTTTTCCCCCAGAAAATTCAGGACATCTTCCTACGGGTGTCATGGTTACTGCACACAATCTGGGAAGAGGTTTCCAAATTAGAAAGGAAGGTGCTATGGGCATGGTAGTGCCATATGAAAGTCTGGCTGAGACATCTGTCCCCTTGCAGCTCTTCTCTCAGCAGTACACAAACGGGAAGGTCTCACTCTCATCACAACCTCCCCCAGCCAGCCAGATACAGACCAGAGCTAAAAAACTGGCTGAGTTGCTGAGCTCACATAACTCTCAGCACTGCCACTGGAGTCTTCCCAAAACTTTCCAAGTCCTGTGGGCCAGAATTTTCAAATCTGGTACTGACCCTTTGGCTGGTGTGTCTCAGGGCCCCAATTTTCCAAACTGAAAATTGAGCATGTGTAAATCCTACTGATGTTAACAAGAGCAGGTCTATGCTGCAGCAGCAGGGTGCTCAGTTTCCCTACTATGGCCTTGTGCACCATCATCCACCCCACTCCACATGTCAGCCCCAGACAGACATGAGGCAGTGGAAACACCCTGGGAGTGGCCCACGGTGCCATCACAAGCACAGCAAAAACTTAATTCTGGGGCACAGTCCAAGCAGTGCTCACAGGGCATCCTCTCCACCTCATTTCTGCATTTGATGCACGTGGAGTGGGAACATGCAGCTAGAGTTTATGGCCGGGGAGATGCTGAGCTCTACCACCACAGTTTAGACATGCCCTCAAAGCTGCAAATGCCCCACATCTCTGAAGATCAGATTTCTTCTGTTTAGCTGATTTAGTAACAATGTTGTACAGCCAGGTTTGAAAAGGCTACCTTTTAAGTTCTCTCTGCCTCTGTTTCCCTCTTGGTATAATGCAGAGGTAGCAAGATTTGCTGTGCCTATCTGCCTGCTTCACAGGATTGTCAGATTTGGTTACTAGCCAGTGTTTTCAAAGAGCTTTGAGGATAGAAAGTGTCTCATTAGTTCCATTTCTTATTATCACATAAACATGAAAAAGCTTGAACGTAGCAAAGCAAAGACCAAAGGGCTTTTTTGCTGAGTTTTTTATACTTTTAAATAATAATCATAATGTTTAGTACCTTCTATCTAAGCATATCAAGGCAATGTTACTGATATCCGTGAATACAGCTTCAGAGTACCTAGCGACCAGGATCTGTTTTATTGTCTCCATTTTACAGATGAGGAAACTGAGGCACAGAGAGGGGCTGAGGTTCACTTGAGTTTCCCCAGAAAGTCAGCAGTAGAGCTAGAGCTGGAGCTGAAAGGCCATAGTCTTAGTTCCCAGTCCCCTGCTGTAACCACTAAATAACACTCTACTCCTAGATGTGGGGATACAGTCCAAGAGTTTTGACCCCCAAGCCTCTGGTCAAGCCACTAGAGACATGCCAGAGTCACCCTGCTGATATGCATCTGCATTGCTGTTCATTTCAACAAGAGACCTTCCTTTCTTTGCTTACTTTCTGCCATGTTTGAAAGAGGCCTAAATGGCAGCAGGCTACCCCAAACAGCAAAAGTTGGGCAGGTTGGAAATGTTTGAGATATAACAAGTCAAAAACAAGTGTGATGGTCCCATTCCCTAGGGATGATGTTAGCAGAAGAGGGAGGTGACACCACCAAAGTGAGTTGACTCCAAAACCTGAACACCTGAGATCTTGGCAACATTTTCCTTCATAGCTTGAGTGTCTTAAGTAAATTGGATTTCCACTGCATGGGAGGGTCTACCACTCCAAATATGTCTTCCATGACATGGTGTCTGCAATGAGTCTGTATATCAGCTGGCTCAGGTGCTGGTAGCAGGCCAGCCAGGGCAACATTGAGCTTAGAGAGGGTTGCCCCCGAGGGGCTTGGTAAATTAGCCTATGCTGAGCTTCATGCTGCTGTGGCTAGACTGCTACTGGACCCAGCCTAGCTAGTGTAAAGCTATCTGTGGTATCTACATAATCATCAACAGTGTGGATGTACACTGAGGAGAAAGCCAGCAAAATAGAACTCGTGACATTTTCTGGATTCCAGCAGTACATTTTATTGTGCTGGCACTTGTCTTTACCCAACTGTGAGCAGGTGAACGGGTGACAGGACACGCCAGAACAGCTCCTTCAGATTTTCATCTCAGTCTGTGCTATTTAGGAGCCATGAGCCTGAAAACCACTGACATGATACCCGGAGGGAGTCATTAGCAAACATCATCTAACTGTGCACTGCATAAGGTTACTGTCCTTTCCTGCCGTTCCCTTGTGAGTGATATTTTAGTCTTGGGTGAAAGTCTTAGTTTGTGAGATGTAGGCTCTTACTCTGGACCTTTCCCCCAGGTTTTATTCACTGTAATGTACAGCCTCCCCAGATGTGAAAGGGAAACACATGTGCCCTTTTCTGCCCTACTTGCAGGCAGTAGGGGAATGCCAGTGAAAGTTAGTGTGATGATGGGGAACAGATAGCAGCGACTCTTAGTTGAAGGTCTCCCCCTTTCCTGGTCCACACTTCTCATCCACCTCCTTTCTGATTCTAGGATGGTGGGAAGCAGCTGTTGGAAGGAATGTCAGATAACAAAACCATGAGTGAATTTGACCTACGCCTGGCAGAGGTGGGACAGGAGAGCGAGTACCTCATTAACCAGACCCTGAGGGCCAACCAGGAGATAGCCCGTCTAAAGACCCTGCAGCAATCAAACTCCCCCCAAGAAAAGCTCCCATAGTTGGATTAGTCTTTCATACATGGTTATTTTGCTCTGCAGCTATTGAAATGAAATGCTTCTTTTCACTGAGGAGCTGGTGCTAAACATGAGTATCTATGTGTGGGGAAGGGGGATCAAGGAAGTAGAAAAGGTCTCAGCAGACAGGACCTACCTAGCACTTGGACCCCAAGGAAGATTCTCATTGGGTTCTTTCATCCGGCATGCTTGGGGTTTGGTCTTTTCTCCATATCTGCAACCAGGCTAGGTTCCCAGAGAACTCCCACCAGCCAAAGCATACTCTCCCATTCAGCACACTCACCTCCATTCAGATTTTTCTCAGTTCATCTGCTTTCCTTGCTTTATGCTCACCTGCCAAGGCAGGTAGCATGAGTGTCTTATAGCTGACCTTTGGAGCAGCCTTTGTCTTGAAACCATGAAGCTCACTGCTACAGTGAGACTGAATACAATGAATAGACACGTCACTGCCAAACCCAGGTCTCCCACATTGTACCACCTTGTAGCAGAGCGATGTTGTTTTCGGCAAGGGGAAAACAGGATGGCAGATGACAACCCTGCACCCAGCACTGGGTGGCCACTCTCAGAGCTCACTACATAAGAGCACAGCGACCAAGAAGGAGCAAACAGGATAGGAAACCACCTGTTTTAGGTCAGCTCACCCTACACATAGGCTTGATCGTCTGAATTTTTTCCAGTTTTTATAAAGCTGTTCTCCCCTTACCTTCCCCCATCACCCCTACACCTGCCATCAGTCCCAAAGGAGAATACATGTGGTGTCTAACTAGCAGTTTTGGGAGAGGGCTGTTTGTCTAGTAAAGGGCCTGCCCTCTGTTTTGGATTTCCTTCCAAAACTGAACATCACATAGCACAGAGAAGCAATCCCAAGAATGCCCATATCAACAAAGGAGAGAGCCTCCTCAGTCACTTGTCATAGGACATAAAGGCTGCATATTGTATATGGAGTATGTGGTTTGACCCAATCTATAATGATACTAAAGGCTTAGACTCCCTCTCCATATCAGGGCACACACAAGAGGGATTTGTACACTCTGAATTGACTGCATATGCAACTCATACCTTCTCTATATTCATAAAGCCCCTCCCAGGCACTTGGTTTTAAAGTCTGGGTGGAACAGAAATCAAAGAGGGATGAAACTGCACCACGGCAGCCCCACTGCCTGCCCAGATCTGCCCCTGCAACCACCCAGGTTTCTGCACTTTGTTTTTATCCCAAGGTTATTTTTCATCCACAGCTTCCAGTTAAAGTGCAAAAATTTGGGGAGTAGACAAACCACTCCAAATGAGTAAAACTCTAATTCTTGCAAGGGTAGCTATCCATGCTTTGTTAGATTGACATCATCCTGGCTCACGGGTCAATGGTAAGGTAGGAACTGGATCTGATGTGGCCTCATGGAGGCAACGTGCCTCTAAGTTCAACCCCTCAAAGTGCCTGAAGCCAAGTTCTGCTGTCTGTCATGTCACCCGGGATTCAAAATGAGTCCCAGTATTGTGTTCAAGCCAGGATCATTAAGGGGAATGAATCCAAGTGACAGGCTCCTGCCTCAGCTGTGAATTGTTTTTGAACACTTCCTACATCAGAAGTTCTGTTTCAGACCTTACCTGCAGGGCATGCTGCTTCATTAGGCTTTTCCCTGAAGGGTGGTCTAAGGCAACGTTTCTCAACCCGGGGGTCACAACCCAAAAGGGAGTTGCAAGAATATATGAAAGGGTCACGAACAAACTTAAAAAAATGGATCAGTAAACTTTAAAAATGGATTCTCCTTTCAAGGATAAAAATGTGGGAAACCATGCCTTTTCCCTTGCAGGCTGGCAGAGCTCCAGCCCACAAGGGGCTGCTTGGGTCTCCCCATCCCACACACCTACCCCTTGCCCCACACACTGGTGGGTTGAGGCCTGGAGCCAGGGGGGCAGTGGGTCAGGACTGGCCATTGATGTTTACAAATGGGTCCTGGTAGAAAAAAAGCTTGAAAACCACTGGTCTAGGGTGTATAGTGGTTTGGATGGGGAGAGAGGGGGGTTGAATTGTGTGTAGTTGATCAAGAGCTTTTCTTGAGTTATTGATCCAGCTGAGGTTTGGCCTCTATTTTTATAAAAACTGTCTACAGCCCAAGGTAGAAGTGTGGTGAATCTAAAGCATTATGTCCAATAGCATCTCTGACAGTATTCACCAAGGGAGGGGGAACATCTTGTGCTATGCTGCCTTAGATTTTCACTGGCATTGCTATGGGAATAGGTGAGGTTTGTTTTACAACACTCACTGTAGTATGACCATTCTCCTGGAACCCCTTTTCAAGAAGTTGTTTGGCACTGATCTGCAGGCCAGAAGGATTTGAACATCCAAGCTATACTTCATCCAGCACTCTCTACCTTACAGACCTCTCTCAGCACTGAAGAGAAAGTGTCAGGCAGTCTCGCCAAACACAGAACTGCTTCTCTTGACTTATGAGAGTGAGATTCTTCCTATCAAAGCAAGAAGAAAGAAGCAATATCCCTGTGAAAACAAGATATCTGTGTAAGAGGCACAGAGCAACATTGCCTCACTCAGACTCCTCTGGGCTGGAGGGAAAATGTTTGTTGGGCCCAGTCCACTAGATACCAGAGGAGAGTAAGAGGAAAGAGGTCACACATGGGACTCTCTAGCTCCCTTGATTCCTCCTGCAGGAAGTCTGAACCACAGTAGGCCTGCCATGGTAATGTCCTTTTGCCTTGTGAATGGTTCAGGGTCAAAACAATGTTCACCCCCTGACCTTTAACTAACACTGGAGTGGCCTGACAGTGCCCACAGGCTCTGACATGCAAACACTTGCAACTGAGAGACAAGTCAGTGAATCATCTGAAACTTTTATTACACCGATTTGGTTTACAATCTTTGTACTTTGATATTCCCAACAAAAAAGGCAACATTGTGATATACTGTTTGTACATATATAGAGAGAGACAGACAGAGCTAGATCATATTGACAGAGTTAAAAGTAAAAACTGTTCCCAGTGCTCACAAAAGAGTTTGTTAGATACATCCCCACTGGTGCCTCGCTCTGGGTGACAGATACAAACATCCATGGCTCTGCTGCCTGCAGCCCCCTGGCCAGTGGGGCCTTTAGCTGCTTGATGTTATGGCCTTATAGATCAGAAAGGATAGTGTGAGGTTATCACTGGTGGCAGCAGCCAGGCTTTGAGGTGTCAGATGCACCACTCTGCAGTCCTTGCAAATCAATGCATTCACTCCCTCCCAAGTGGTGCATGGATGTTCCTGGTAGCTTGCACTGCAGGGTATACTAAGGGCATCAGCTACACAAAGTTGCTCCCCCTCCCCAAACATCTCCAGAACATGTTATTCATCACCTGCCACCTAGTACTTTATGTTGAGGTGATATTCTTTTCTTACTATACAAAACTTTTCCTTAAATGATACACCTGGATTCAATGAGATTTTAGTTTAATAACGTCAGAAAAAAAAAACAAAAAACAAAACACAAGGTCTGGATTCAGCCAAGTGGGGCAAGTGCAGCTTCCAGCAAGCTCAGATGGACCTGTCTGCAGCAGGGCTGCATGTGTGCTGGGAATGGATGTGCCTAGAGCATTAGTGTAGCGCTCTGCCTGGAGAGCAGGGCTATGCACTGAAAATAAGTTAAACATGGGAAATGGATGAGTCCCCAAACATGTGTTGCAAATTAACACTCTGGCAGTTGCACAAAGCATAATAGGTTTGTTTGGCAGTCTCTGCTTTGGATGGAGCTGGCAAAATGCAGGAGAAAGCAGGGCCATGGATATATTTTACAATAAAGTGTGTATTGACTCACCTTCTCAAACACACACAATTTTTCTACCTGTGGCCCGCCAGAGGTTGGCAGGAAACTAACAGCTCGTGACTACCACACACACACGTACAGGTGCCACGGCCAGCTTGAAGATGTGTCAAGACAGCCATTTTGAAATCTCCTTGACTTCCATTCCTCAAGCTTATAAAAGAAGTGAGAGAAGCTGATTTGTGAGGGGAGGTAATATCCTTTCTTCAATAGCATAACCAAGGGCGGATGATGGGGCAGCAGCCATGGGCAATTCTTTTGGCAAGGGGCACAAATATAACTCCTGCCACAGCTGACAACTGGCCAGGTCATCTGCAGCGCAGCAGATGGTGCTGCCCCAGGTGTTGCCCAGGGCACAAATCTGCTGTGGCACATCTCTACCTTTTACTGGAATGCTCTGTACAGTTGGGAGAGAGAGCAGACAAGCTTTTGAACATCAAGCACCCCTCAACAGATCTGGGAAAGAAGCATACACAATCCAGGCATGGCTACTTGCAGAATACTTGAAGGCTCAAACTTGTCTGCTTTCTCTCCCAACTGTACAGGTTTGGTCCAATGAAAGATATTCCTTCATCTCCCAAATCTTGCTTCTACCGTATCTGTGGATCATTACAGCAAGAACAATAGCACTATTTATAATGGTGTCATCCAGCTGGGGGGGGGGGGGGGGGGGGGGGGGCCCAAGAAAGAAAACTGAGCAGCATAAGTGGCCAGGCACAGACCACAAACAAGGAACCATCAAAGTGGATATTCTGACAGTGCACACACGTCCAACCATTTCAAAAAATGAGCAAGTGAATAAGAAAGAATGTCAGCTCCTGGACAACTGACGAGAACAAAGGGCAAATGCAGCAAATGAACAATTCTCATTGTCAACAATCCATTCAGCTCTACAAGCGATCATGGGTAGCATAGGACACTGAAAGTGTAGGTAGGACAGACCTTCAGCTTCTAATTTGAGGAGTATCTGCTCCAGCTGTCTGTGCCCAGAGGCTCCCACGTGCTCTATATGCAACATCCACTAGTGTGGAGGACCAAAGGCTGGGAAACCATCAAAACCTGACTGTGTGTGTAGTTTGGGATGGCTTCAAAAGCTCATCCTTAAGCTTGGAGCTCTTGGGAGTAACATGAGAGCTTTTGCTTTGTATGTGCGCTTAAGATCCTCCATCCAAGCTGCATGGAGAATAAGAGCTGGTTCCTTAAAGCACCAGATGGCGAGCTGCGCTTCTGCTTTTCTGAGCTGAATGCATATGATCGTAGAGCTATTCGTTTCATGGTGGCTGCCTGCCCACATCTCTCAGCTTCTGCTATAAGCGATAGTTGAATACATTCTTGAGGTGTTGTGCTAGCAGTGTAATATACATGTAATGGGCTGGGCAATATCCAGCCTTAACTGGGTAGTGGGGGCACTGGGTTGGCTTGGGGGAAGAAGGGCATGCACACAGCTCATTACTTCATTCAGCCCCTCCCTCTAGCCTGTGCTGGCATTGCCCATGCCCCACACTGAGCAACTTTTGCTTGATGCCGGGGGAGGTGGAAAAGTGTTGCTGCCTGGTTTGCCAGGTGAAGTGCTGCTGCCAGCAGCCTCAGCTAGCCAGAGAGGTACTGGAAAATGGCAATTAAGAGGCAGGAAAGGAAGACAAGTATCCCATGGGGTTTGCATGTTTGCCCCGAGACAGCAGGGCATTGCCAGACACTTCCATAGCATCTGAAAGGGCCCAAGGGACAGGACTGAGGCTCATGCATCCTACCTCAGAATGGGCTGAAATCTGGATTTCAAGCTTTCTTTTTCACAAGTGGGCGGATTAATTTAATGCTCTGAGAAGCAGGGACAAGCAGTACCAGGCTGAACGTGCATAGCACAAGCAAGATTCCTGCTGCTAAGCTCTGATGATCCACCTCAACCCTGATGGACAGCTAACCCCACTTTATATCCTAGACTTGTGTTCTCCACAGTCCTGCTAACTGCCCTTAATCCTGGCCTGGAATTTTACCAGGAGCCTCACCACCCTTGAGAGCTAGTGCTCTTGCTTCTATAGCTGCCTCCCTGCTCCCAACCCAAAGGTATCCCAGTTCTGACCCAGAGGCTGAGATGTAGCGACAGTGCTTTCTCCAGAGCCCTTCCCACTGTTCCAGCCTTCACCTTCTCCTGTAAATTATCTGTCTGTGGAGAGTGCAAATGAAGCTTTCTAGCCTTGTTTCCCTGTTGCTTAGCTGGGGCAGGCTGTGAGGGGTGGTGGAAAGCAGTGCAGAGACAGTGCTCATAAAGGCTTAAGCAAGGCCGAGGGAACAGCTAGAGAGAAATGAAGCGCTTTATCCACACTAGCCAAGCCAGGGAAGCAAGTACCACCAGAGCCCTACCACTGCCCTGCCAACACCATCCCCCTGACCTTGATGGATAAGCCTCCCTGAAGGCACAAGGCAATTTAGTCATTAGTACCAATTACACTTCTGAGCCTCTGGCTGCATTATCCATTGTGGTTTGGCGAGATGGATATCTGTTCAGTGGAGACTAAGCCCAGAGCACAGGGCTGGGAGGCAATGTTATTGCTCTGATGGCCTGGGCTCCTTAACACACTATGTGGAGACACTGAGCATCTCTTGTGTGCCTAATATCTCCTGGGCGAACAGTGCTCCATTCACAATGTCCAGTCCTTTCCACACCCTTTTGCTTGACTCACCTATTTTGTTCTCCCCCTTTCACCTCTTGCCCAAAACAATCCCCTACCTTGACACACCAGCCTTCCCTCCACATCTGCCATGAGAAGCCATCATTTCAGCAAAGCCCACAAGTGCCAAGCAGCAGGATGCTAGCCCCTGGCCCACTCCCACGTTTCTGATCTCTAACAGGGATATCTAGGACTTTGACAGTCAGCTTCCATCTCTCCAACTGGAAACCCCTCAGGGCTGGGGGTGCCCCATGACCTGGATACCAGATGCAACCAGAACCATATCCTGAAAACAGAGGCAAGGCCCCCATTGACCTTAGCAGGAGCAGCACTAGGAGCCTGTGTTTATAAAGTGCCCTAAAAGTAATGTCTCTGTACAAAACGTTTTCTATAGTGGTAATGCCTTTTGGTCTCTAACAGGATTGGGCTCCGGGGGCAGCCAGGACACCCCCTGGTGGCTGCACAACTCCTGCCTTTACTCTGGCTCCCCTTCCTTTTCCCCCCCACCTGCTACCCCTTGATATAATGGTTGATTGGTGAAAAAGGAGGCCACCCTAAGATCCCAGAGTGAGCCCTTGTTTGCTCTCAGTCTGTGCGTTCCTCCTGAACCCTGATGTCCTGCCCTCTGGCCCCCCATGGTCTGGCCATGCCTCCAGGCACTAATCACCTTAAGGGCTAATGTTGTAGCCTCCACCCTCCCCTACAGCCATGCCTGTACCTCACAGGTGGTACCAGTTGATTATTTCCATGGACACCTAGCCCTAGTTTAATATCTAGTCTCTTCAGGACTCACTCTTCTTGTTCAAGTCTGTGCCCCTCTCAGGCAACAGACTCACTAATCCTCTCCCTACCCTTCTTAGGAGGTGGGCTGAATAGCCCTCCACAGTTCCCACCCCTTTTGGGCTGTGGGCCCCTAGCCCTAGTCTATGCCCTGCTTTGGGCATGCCCCCCTAGCTCTGTTTCCAATTTTTTTTTTTCTCTCTCTCTCTCTTGCTACAGTCAAGCCCCTACCCTTTGGAAAGGCTCAAGGTATCCAAAAGCCCCTCAGTTACCACTGGGACCTCTCCAAACATCCGCTTCAGTCCCTTCCCAGACCACTGGTTTAACTGCATCAAAACCCTAAGCACTGTGACTAACCATAACCCCTTGGCTGCATAACAAAAATCATTTCCACCCTGAGTCCCAGCTCCCCACCAGACCTCAGTGCCTTACTTTCCAGTTCCCATTTGCATCAGGACCTGTTTGTGTTACAGCTACAGAGCTCTTCCCACTGCAGCCTCCAAGGCCAGATCACCTGTCTTGGCACAGGCCCAGGCTTATATGTCACTCAAGTCCCGCCCATTCCTGGTCAGATGACTTGCTAGTCCTAGCACAGCTGCTTCTCTCCTTCTACTGGACAGCTTGTTGCTGCTACCCCAGCTACCTACTATAGCTGTGCCTCTGTTGCTTTGGCAGGGCTCTATCCTATAGTACTACTGGTGTGCAACCAGTACAGCAATAGTTCCTCTCAGCTTCTGGCCTCTGGCTGCCTATTCCTTTGCAGCTAGCCCTGGTTAGGCTGCCTGCCACTGTTTTTTTTTTTCTTCTTAAAGTAACAGGAGCCCCAGGCTCCCTGTTATATCCTCCTAAATTAAAGCAGCTGGACTGGTTCTCCTCTGCATTATTTATCAGGGCCTTCTGTTCAGGGAGAGCAGTTTTCCTCCAGGTTCTGAGTCCTGGAGGTCTGGAAAACACAAATGGCAGGCCTTTTCAGCTTCAGGTTAATTTGGTGCCTTTTCTCTTTACTTTTTTGAGGCTCTGAAGCATCTGCCTGTCACTTGTTCATGGCCAGGGTGGGAAAGTAGTAGACAGTGGGAAAGTTTCCTGCAGGAGAAGCAAACCAATATAAGCAGCAGGACGTAAGGGATTATGGATGTGCTATGGTGACTAAAGAACCAAGGCTTTCCAATGCAGCTCAAAGGGGTCTTGATGTGTTCTAAAGCCTTCCTCATGATATGGCTATTGCCTCTGTCCCTGTCTCTGCCCATCCCTGCACATAACCACTGACCACCACAGCAAACAAGATATTCCGCAACTACCTTTGCACAAAGCAGAGGCATAACAATGCAGATGGGTGCCCAGATACCTGCCTCTATGCTGGATCTCCCCTTGGTGCTGGACTGCCATTGATACAGAGACATTATCTTCTTCTACCTTCCTTTCCTATTCTTTTTATTCTCTGCCACTAAGTCCTCACTATTTAGTAGAGCTGGTAGAAATTTTCCAAATGTGAAGGGTTTTGAATACATTAACGTTTCAACACATAAAAAGGCCCCAGTCCATGCTAAATTCATATTGCCCGGCTGCCCTCAAGTCAATTGCACGTTCCTCCAAAGCTGTCTCCTAAACCAAAAGCAGTGTAGCTGTGCTTCACTTGGGAAGTGAGCACCGCCAATGGACAGGCCGTTTAGCCTGTCCCTAGCTAGCCCATCTATGGCCAGCCATAACAGACTGAATGCACTGATGTTGACTAAACATGAAAGCTAAACAGTCCTGGACCTTGCTAGTACTTTAATGGGAGACCCCTGGGGAATCCTGGGTCCTGCAGACAACCTACTGCCTGCCTATGGCTGCACTGCTTGTGGTTTAGAAGGCAACCTGCCTGGGCCAGCACACTGCTCTTGGGGGGGTGACACGGCTGGGCATGGCAAATTAACCATGTGGACATAGCCAAGAGCACCCAAAACATTAAACTAAACAGCATGGGTCTTTCTGATTAGCTATATTTTGAAGAAATCATTTTTAAAAATCCTGTTGGATCAATTGTTTTGTTTTCAACCAGTGCTACAATAGCATAAGTGCAATTTCACTGAACCCATTAGATAATTTCCCTCCCGCCACCCGCCACCTCTCTTGAGGCTAGATTGTTCCCTAGAGGAAAACGCAGACCAAAAAAAGCTTCTAGCTGACTTGAACAGGAGGAATACATCTGTTATCACCTGATCTCATGCATCTGCTCCTGTTTCTGGAGACTCGTCTGTGCTCTTAAGCCTGTGTTTTGAATCCTTTTCCCCCTGATTGATTCGTGGGCTGCCATCCAAAGTCGGAACTCATTAGATGTCAGCTGACAGTGCAGCTAATGGACACTAGGATCATGTGACTGATACAAATACTAAATCATCTTGACACATTCTAGCTACGCTGTTTCTTTCACTAAGAGAAGACCTAAGATTGCAAAGCAGCTTGCACTGATGGAGTGTGAGAGATCCCCAGGTATGTCTGTGGATGAGCATTACTTTGTTCTACAAAGTTCACTGAAGTATAATCACAGTGGGTGATCCACGATAGTCCCAATTTCCAGGGACTGGTGATATTCCAAGAAGGGCACCTATGTTCTAAGAAGTTTGGCTTTGCCCATGGAAAGTCTTAAGTCTACAAAACAGAAAAGGAGTGGGGGGTACAGAGAGGGGGTGGAAGTCTTTCCTCAAGGCCTTGAGGGGAAAGAAGAAAAAAACAACATTGGTTTCTGACAGCAGTGGTGCTTGTTACCAATGCCAGAAGCACACACTGTGCATTGGAATGGACTGATGCCTCGGCAGTTTCTGAAAGTGTTGCATAGGTGGTGATGTACCTGTCAGTAGAATGGATTGCAGGAAGATGAGGTCCCACTGGATTCCACAGAGACATTGCCCCCAAGTAAGATGACTAACGTGCAGAGAAGGAGAAAGGGAAGTGCATGAGGCTGTTTCCATCCAGGTTCAGATTAGACCTTGAAACTTCTTTCCACTGGTGGGTGAAAAGGCTGTGGAAAAAATGGTCCTTGGGAAAAGGGTCCTGGCCCTAGGTGGTAGAGGTCAGTTTGTTTGGTGAGTTCTGATGGAGCTGACAGAACAAATCCTTGGGCAAAATGTTCCCCTTCAAAGTGTTACTCATGGTTCCTTGACACAGGGAGCAGAGCAAAACAGGCTGGCCATTGGGGTAGCTGGCCCTCACAGGCCCACTGTTTGAAGACCAAGTAGATCCATGAAGCTGGATCCAAGCAAAGTCCCAACATTAATTCTACATATAAAATTAATACTGCAATGGGATGATTAGTATGGGCTCTTGAGGACAAGCGAATCTGTGGAGATGCTGGTTCTTCTTCACCCCAGCGTAGCTCCACCATCTTCAGAAAAGTTACTCTAGGAATGAATGCAGCCCACTGGTTTTTACCTCAGATGGGACTACACCCTTCCCTTCTTTCCAAAATGGCTGTTATTTCCACTGAGGTCAGCAGTACCCACATGGGGAAAGAGGAAACAAAACCAGCCCTGTGTCCTAAACCATATGCTGTATTTTCTCAGATACAACACGCACCTTTTTCCCCCCAAAAAGTTCAGCTGCTCAGAAATGTGTTAGAATCAAGGATATATGGCAATAACAGTTTCTGCCTGTGCCGGGGAATGCAAAAGTAAGGTTCCAGTGCAACTCCTGGGGCTCTCTAGCTGTCAATTGTGAATACTTTCTCTCCAACCCCTACCCAACTCACTGCTGCAGGTTCCTGCTGCAGAAGCTGCTACTCACTTACTTTACTGCTACTTACCAGTATTTTCAAGGAAAGATCTTTTTTCCAGATGCTGCCTTTCAAAAACAAGGTATGTATCTCATTTGGGGATGTGCTGTATGCTAAAAAGTACAGCGTGTTGCCCAGTAGACCCCACTCATCTTGGCTAAACTAAGTCCAGGCCAGCGTGCACCTTTGGGGTCCAATATTACAAAACAGCCCTGATTTTTAAAATCACATGCCACAATGGGATAGTGTGGATCCAGAAAGCCAGATATTTAATTTGTTGTCCAATGAAGACCTATTTAAAATACGTTTTAAAAGGTCTCAAGGTACCAATCATGTATTGAGACATACAACAGCATGTGGTTTGGTCACATAAATTCTGGCTGGTGTAATATTTCACACAGACATCTGACATCCCACTGTGTATGCTGCGGCACAGAATTAGCAGTAGAGCCTAGTTTTAAACTGGATGGCTGTACAGTATAAACTGTGTTATAACTAAACAGCAGTTACCAGAGATATGATTAGAATAGCTTGAGTAAAACAAAAAAAGCTGAAGGTATTATTCTATAACCGGGAGCATCTTTAAATGGGAGGGACTATATTTTACCATGACTGCCCCTGAAACCTGGCTGTGACTTGGTTTATTAAACCTTTTGTCTTTTTCAGAAATAATAACACCTCCCACCCGCACAATCAAACAATCAAATTCCCATAGGCAGCCCCAATAGGGTCAACTCCTGAATAGAAAGTAGAAACCAAACTAAAAATGCCGCTCACATGTAGAGTGCCTATCACCTTATCTTTTTTTTCCAAGGGGTGTTGTATCTGCATGTGTTTGCAACTGTCTTTTTCCTTCCAGATTCCCCAGGCAATAGAGCAAATCCCCCTGTGCCCCTGATGCTGTTGCAGCTTAATCAGAACCCTGGGAAAAGATGAGACACTTGTTGGGAAACAAAGGACAGGAAAAGGACTGTTTCTCTGAACTGTGAATTTTAGGAGAGAAGGGATTTTTTAAAAACCAAGTCCATAGCAGCCTTTTGATTGCCCAGAGTGAACATTTCTCTGATCCATCATTTTTGAATGACTGGGGGTGGCAACACAAAGCTATTTTCTCCCCCTGGCTTACCTGCACCTCCCACATGTATGAACCATGGAAGAACTTTCTGAAATATTATCTACTTTCCCCCTCACCTGTGTGACTTGTGGGACACTGCATTTCACTGAGCTTAGGCAGTAATGCTAGGCTAGCCACTTTCACTTCCCAGTTCTTGTACCAGCAAAATGTTTGGGCATCCAGTCCTGACAGGGAGACTTCCAATATGCTGAAAGTGAAGAAATGGATGGCACACATTTATTTAGGTGAGAGGTGGTTAAACCATCTGCCTTCCTTTTCTCCCATCACTTTTAATTAGCAAAGCCAAAACTTGGGGCCTACCTTACTTGATGGGCTGTTCTAAAGAGCATGGACTTTGCTGGCAGCAAAAGGAAACATCAGATAGATCACTCTTTAGCTTTCTCACAGTGTGAAAGAGCCCTCTCCAAGGGACATATTATCCACTCAATGTGCTGGGAGGAGACGGGGCCTGGCTCCTGTCCCATTTCACTCATAACGTCAGGTTATGTGGGGAAAGCCTGCTGTCAAGCATCTCACTGAAAACAAACCCCAGGCCTTGGGAGATGGTGATGAGTGGAACAGGGAAGGAAAAAAATCCAGCAAGGTTGTGCTGGTTCACAGCTCACCTGTCCATCCCCCTGGTCCCAGCAGGCACCTGTCCACACCAGAGGGGAATACTCTGCTCTGCTCTGCTCTGCGCTGTGGGAATGGGAAGAGTCTCCAGATTGTTCTGCTCTCCCTGCCCTTCCAAAAGGGTGAGCAAAATCACCTGCGAGATACCTTCTGGGCTGTGCAGAGAGAAGGATCAGTCTCAAGAAAAGCCTTAGCCTGCTTGGCTCAGGGGTCATGGCTTCTTGTTTTGATCCTTCCCCTTCCCCCAGGTTTTGTCTCCTCAGGGCTGAATGGTAAGAAGCAAGGAAGAAACAAAAGCTGCAGAGTCCCTGGGGTCAGGGCTTTGTATAACAACATCCCAGAAAGACTCAGGAACTCTGGGGCCGGAGGGGAGAGGTCTGAAGAGACAGGACACATCTGCCCCTACCAGTAGTGTCATTGGGGAGGAGGCAACTACTCTAGCTAGGCAATGGAAGAGAAGTAACAGGATTAAGATACAACAGGGACAATTCTGGTGAGATTGTGAGGAAGCATACTAACTAGCATGAGAGGAGCAGATGGGGCAACTGAATGAGCTGTCAGAGGAATCACCAGCACCAGCGCAGGCAAGGTTGAGATCAGATACCAGCCTGCAAAAAAGAGTGGGGGCTGGGCCAGTTAACATAATGGTACCAAGCCTGGGGGGCTTTAAGGTATTGGGGTCCTACCGCATCAAAGACAGAGGAAATACTAGTGTGATGGCTACAGAGCGTAGAACATGAGATGCTTTGGGCTGAATTCTAATACTGTGGAGAAAGAAACCATCTTTACTTTGTTGCCTTGGCAAGCTCCCGTCACCTCCCACCTATTAGGAATCCCACAGCCACTAGCCTCCTCATCCTTCAGACACACACCCCAGCCCTGGCTATGGCCTCTGCTCCCACATCATTCCAACCCTCTCTAGGGCAGGATATGGCGATAGCTAGAAGGTAGTATACTGGACTCCAAGTTCAGGCCCCTGTTGAGCATTTGTCTGGCCTGGTTTAGATGGTAGTGAACCTTCCCTGAGCTACAAACTGGACCAAATAATCCCCCTGATGTCCCTTCCAGCCATGTTTTTCTATGATGGTGGGAATGGATGCTGTTGCCTGAGCCATCCCTGGAGGGGGCTAGATACCTTGCTGAAAGAAGGGGACCCAACTCCAATAAGTCCTGCATGCTGGATGGTTCCCTTGAATACACCTCCCTGCATTAACCAGCACTGAGTGGCCTCAGGAGGATCTCAGCCAGAGCAAAGGGATACCTAAGGCCAGGAGACAGGGCGTGATAACCCTGAGTGCTGTCCCTGGAGAGCTACTTTGTGCCCCTAGGACACGGCTTGGGTAAGAGTCAGCATGTTGGGGAAGCCGCTGGATCTTGCAGGGATTAATCAGCTGCTGCATTTGTCCAATCCCAGTATTTCCTTGCCTCATCCCCGGAGGAGGGTGCTTGTCTGTGCCATGGTAAGAATCACACTTATCTGGCTGGGAAGGGGTATCTTAATTCAACTGGACAGCTGAGCCTATTAAGGGGATAACCACAGGAGAGCAGCATGCTGGCATACGCAGGCAGCTGGGGCTGCAGAGTCAAGCTGGGTAGGAGCTATTTCCTTGCACATATGCACAGAAGCTGAGCCTGTCTTTGCGGCATCAGCCTGAGATGCCAAGAGCTCCTCCCTTCTGGGGCTGCACAAACCACCCCCGTGCTGATAGGGCCTGCCCCCCACCCAACTGCATGGTGCAAACACACTGGAGTGAAGGGCAACTCATGGCCAACCCCAGGAGCAATCAAGGAAAGGAGATATAGGGCTGCTAAGTGGTCAGTGGCAGAGGCAGGGAGGCCTGTGCAAAAGTTCAATTTGGGGCTCCACAAGGGCTGGCACGCATGCAGCCTCTGAGTGGCTTGGGGTTCTGTTCAGTTGCAGGCTGCTCTAATGGCTATGCCCACCCAGCTTCCAAAGTGGGGCATGGGATGGGAAGGGAGGCTTTTCTGCCCACTCCAACCCAACTGCTATGGAGGAGCTGGGGCTGGCCTACAAGGCAGCAAGCTGCTCCTCTAGCCAAACCAGGGGTGCCCAGTAGCCTCAGTGTACATGCTACAACAGGGGAGATCTGGGGTTGGTAAATGAACCTAGTTCTTCACTGCTGAGTCTGGCAGGGGCATGTATTCTGCTCAGCGGCCCTGCAAGCCGCAGTGGGGTAAGAGGCTTGAGAGCATGCCAAGCTGTTAGCAGCAGATATTGCTGGGGACAGAGACAAGGCTGCTTGTCGCTGCACTGGTGGGCTGGGGGGGTCACATGGAGAAGGTGAGTTTGAAAGTTGAGAGCGGAGTGTATGGGGGCATGGCTGGTTGAGTGACAGGTGTGAGGAAAGGGCCCCATTTCTCAACCTGCAAATGCCCTTCTGCTCCAGCCAGCAGCATCGATAGGAAACCTGGCCTTTCCCTGGAAGCAGATTCTCCGTGCTGAGACCTTGAAGAGGGCAGAGCTTGAACCCAGGGAATCACCTTTATGACAGTGGGCCTGGTCAAAGCTAATGGGCAAGGGGCTGGGAAGCAGTGATAAAGGAGGTGGGCATGAAAACCCTTCTAACCTGCCCCAGTTCTGCAATTTCCCCTGCCTGAGAGGAACTGAGAGACCTTTAACACCCCATGATGCATCCACCTAGACAAGACACTTCTCTCACTGGAGACCAAAAGATCTCAAGTGATCCCTCACTTAAGACAGGAGTACATGCTTTAAAATGGAGTGTCTTGGGAAGGACATAAGGGCCTGATGCCCTCCACTCAGCACTGTCCTTACTCCATTTGAACTCCAAGGGCTTCAGGGTAGTTACTTCTGATTTTCCATGACATAAGGACCCTTTTCGCCATCTCCAACTAACCTCCTGATGAGCCATTCCCTTGACATTAACAGGAGCTACACTAGACCCTGAACAAGCAGAGAACAGAGCACAGCAAACTAAATCCAACAGGCATAAGGAAGACAACTCCACTGAGTGGTGTAACTAGGGTGTAGTTACTGGGGCAACCACCCTAGGTGCCAACTTGTGTGGGGGAGCATAGAAATAGTTGCTGCCAGCAGGTGCATATTCACAACTGCATTGGCAACCAGAAGCCACCTCTGTCCCTGTAGTGAGGACACACAGCCACATTGCTACACTGCTGCCTCCACTGGCATCAATGGCATAGCATCCCCTTCCACCAAGGCAGGGTTAAATAGCCTGCAGACAACACAGCATGAACAGTGAAAGAGGGTGTCCCAGGAAATGGTAATCTGCACCCACCAGATGTGTTGGGGGCACTGGAATGAAAGCCCGGGATATAGGCCTGCCCCGTACTAGGGGGTAGGGCAGTTAACAAGACAAAAATCTTAACAAAATTGAGGGTAAGCCTTTAAGAAATGTTTTGGTTCAAACAGTCTTTTCTCTGAATCTACTGCCTGAGAACCAGAAACAAAACTGACACCAAGTGAAACCAAACAAGCTAATTTCAAGGAGTGAAGAGCAGAGATGAGCACAAACCTCCTGGGCAGAGGAGAAAAGTCAATAAGGTGGTTCAGCTAGTAACAAAGTGACAGACATCTGCTTTATAAACAAGAGGTCTCCTTGTTTAGAGAAGAAACAGATGATGTACTGACTTTTCTTGGAGAACAGTTCCCTAAAATAGCTATTATCCAGCAAGGCTGGAGAGGAAGGACAAAGCTGCCTCTGATCTAGCAGAATGCAGAAGAGGGTTTCTAACTGAGTTAGTCTCTAAAGTGCCACCCCACCCTGCCTTTTGCCTGATTTTAGACTAACATGGGTAACTACCTCTCTCTGATGTACTAGGTGAAGCAACCTAACAGTATTCCCTGCAGATACAGACCCTCTGACTAATAAGTTAGCAAAGGACAGTCTGGTTGGACTAACTATGGTGTACTCTACTGTTCTACCTATCCCCTTCATCTTCACACCTGACCCACACCAGCAGGGATATATACCTGCTGCTGTGGCCAGCTAATTATGTTAATCCTTTAGCACAAGTGCTAGAGGTCTGTGCTGCTGCTTGGGTTTTCAGCCTGCTGCCAGCTGGAGATGATATTTACTACAGGTCACATCCTGTGTTGGGATGGGTGAGGGGAATGGAGACAAGCTGGTGGGCAACAAGGGCTAGGGAGGATTAGGGCCTCCAACAAGGGAGAAAACAGTTGATTGACTGGGAAAAGAGCGTCTAGAAAACAGGAGAGGGACTATAGTGGGCTAAAGAGGCCTGGGAAGCTTCTCACTGAGAAGGAAATGCTGGGTAGGTTTGCACGGAGATACCCAAGCTGGCTTTAAGCAAGCTCCCTGTGGTACTGGAATCAGTCCCAGGCCTGGCAGCACAGAGCTCCATGTGGGCTAATCCATCCTCTCCACAGGGTAGAGATACCCACAGCAAAGTGAGGACAGAGCTGGTGGAACTTTATTTTGAAAGGTCTCTACAGAACATACCCTTCAGCCTTGACTACATCTCCTTTCACCCTCCTGAGTATTCACAAGGCTCACCTTGCACAGCCTTCATCACTCAAGGAGCTTCATAAGCTACCTCTGTGTGAGGAAGGGATTCACCTCTGTATGAGGAAGGGGGTACGGGACAGGGAGTGGTGTGGTATGTGACATGCAGGTGAAGGAAGCAGCAATGGTCACTTGCAGGTATCCAAACCCTGTCTTCTGATGCACTTGACAAGGGAAGGTGTGAACAAGAGATGGAGGCAACAAGGGCAGCCACACATTGGGTCAGAGCTTTCTTCAATGTCTCCCCACATGAACCATTTGTTTTGATTCAGCTCAACTTGAAAGAAAAATGTCCCACCTGGCCATCCCTATTCTGCACTGAGAGCCCAATCCTGCGCCACTGCTCACGAAGGGAGCAGCACTGATTTCACATGGTCACTCATGTCCATCAGGCTTGGGTTCAGCACCAAGAGTTGGCAGAGCAGGCCTCTGAACGGCTTTGTCCACAAACTCAGCCTAGCAGGAGGTGATGCCCATGGGCACTAGCTGAGGGGGAGCAATTTAAAGAGAGTGACCCATTTAGGACAGAAACCCTGCTCTTGGACTGTACAGGCAGAGCCTGGTAAATCAACAGGGCTCTGCCCACCCAGATCTAACTGCAAGATTGGGACCTTAAGGGCAAACTCATGCCACCGCTCCTCATATTGAACTCTGTTTCCATTTCCAGGTATGTTACCTCACTGATCTGGGGTATTTTAGGGTCTGTCAGGTAATTTCCCCCCTAATTTAGCTATTTCAGCATAATGAGGTTGGGTTTTTTTCTCTTGTTATGCCTAGGTTTGTTAAGCATTTCAGGGCTTTTCAAAATTTCAGGTTATCATGAGAGCTTTCTGCCTCATAAATCCACTGGGACTCTATGGTCCAGCATTATGTGAGTCTACAAGCTGCACAAGCTGCTAGGACTACATGGGAGGCACATTCCACAGCATGAGAAGTGGCCCACTCCAGGCAGTGCAGCTGAAGAAAGGAAATAGCAGCTCTACTCATATGAAGGGGAAACAGGAAGGAAAATGTCCTTTTCATGACTGCTTCAGGAGTTTCTCAGTATGCTTACATTTGAAATTGGCACTTCTAGGCCTTTAGAGGCTGTCTGAAGGTAACTTCAAGGAACCCATAATAGAAACACTGATGCGCCAATATGAACCTTTCAGCAAGGGGTGTGGGACACAAGAGGAGCAAGGAGGCTGGAATCTCTTTTCATTGTTACATGTTGGTAGCAGCCCTTTCCCTTCACCTCCGTGGAACCCAAGATCTTCAGAAATTCTGGGGCATCTCCACACAGCCATCTACCCCCTATCCCCTCAGAGCTCCAGTCCAAACCCAGCCCCCATCTTACCGCAGCTTACTTCATTTCACAACAAAGCAAGAGGCACCAACCTGCCCATCTATTATTAACAGATGATCTGCAGCTGAACCTATCAGCTTCCTCCTCCCACCACCAACTCCTGGCTTGGCTGAATTAATTAGGACCGGACCTCATTCACTTCAAGGCTGAGAGGACCTCAGCTTCCCAACTCACCCCCTGGTACTTCCTGGTATCCTGGTTCCAGGAGCCCAGCACACAACCGTCTCCTTAGTTTGCCTTGCAGGGGGACTTTTCTCCAGCCAGCCCTACTGGCTTCATGCCATGACTGTATTTGGCCATGTCTGGATGTTCCTTTCTACGTCCCCTGTTGCTTTCTGCTTGCTGGAAGCCCAAATGGAAAGTCCTGGAAGGCTTTCAGCTCTAGCTAGGGGATGCTGACTCTCAAAGCTTCAGGGCTGAGGCTTTCTAGCCTTGGGATCCTCTGGAGGTGGTGCTGCTCCCAGCAGCTGAGAACAGTGTAACAGTCAGAGCATGGTCTAAAAAATAAAAATAAAAAAAGAAATGCTGGGGGGAGGGAGGGAGGGAGGGAAAGATCTGGACTTGAGGGTTTTGAGTATCTCCTCTAAGCTGCCCATCAGCTCCATGGGCTTGGCTGCCCCAAGATCTTTGGCACGCTAGGAGCTAAACACCAGTCCCAGAGGAAATGTTCCACTAGTCCCAGTCCCCTTGGCCTCTGCAAGAGGCAGGGACGGAGGTCAGAGATGCAGTAGGGTGCTGTGTGGTGTCATTCTCTCTGAGCCCTACTCAAGCCAACCTAGGTCTCCAGCAGCTGCACTGGGAACCAGGGCATGCTGCTCCCCACTTCTGTCCCGTTTTTCCGTTCCCCCTCTTCTGTTGTTGTTGTTATTTTATTTTTATTTTTTTTGCATGATAGCTGGTCTGTAGTTTTATGCCATGCCACAGGGGGTGCTCTTGCTCGCCCAGCTTACTGTCACCCCGTCTTCCACGACGTCATTGCTGCCAGAGGGCATGGGAGCTATGTAGAGCACCTTCGCTCCAGGAATGAGAGGCAGCAACCTCTCTGCCCCACACGCCAAGCACGGAGCAAGAGCCTTGTTTCCTTGGCTTGCCCCCTCCCTTCCTACGTCCTGCGTCTGCCCACACGTGGGCCCCCAGTGGTGCTCAGCAAGGAGACCTGGCCGCCCTCCCCGCTCACAGAGAGGTCTCCACACAGGACCCGTTCCGATGGAGGTGGCGGTGGTCATGGTTGAGGCAGCCCTCATTGCGATGCACGATGAGGACGGGGAAATAGAGGGCATCCTGGTAAGGGGGAGGGTCCTCCTCCTCCACGGTGACCTGGCTGGAGAGGCGGGTCTGCTCCGTCGGGCAGCTCTGCTCATTCAGACTCCCGCTGCGGCTCTGCCAGAGGCAGCTGCGCCGCGAGCCATAGAGGCGGCCCAGCGAGAAGCGGCTGCTGCTGAAGGGGATCCTGGGGCTGCCATTGCAGATGCTCAGTGCGCTACGGGAGAAGATGGAAGAGCTGCTTATAGTCCTGTGGCACCGCTCACAGTTCTGCCGGTAGCCCCCATATCTGCAGGCTGAGTAACTGGTGCAGCTAGAGAGCCCCACCAAGTCCATCAGTACAGCTTCTGAGTAGCTAGGCACCAGCTGCTGGTTTGACCGGATGTGCCACTCCAGTTCGGTGCTGTCCACCGTGTTGACGCGGGGCATCCTGCGACAGAAGGAGCGCTCCTCAACTGGTGTCACTGCCACAAAGTCAAACCCAAACAGCTTTTCCACATGGTAATGGACGTAGGAGGTACGGTACTCATTCAGCACCCGCAAGGGCCAGGACAGGGTCAGGAGGGCAGCCACCCAGAAGACATAGTGGGACACATACCAAGGCAGGTTATCCGGGTCCGAAAAGGCCACCATATACTCCTTGAATTCCACATTCTTGAGGTGCATCCCCTCCCTGGCCTCCATGTAGTCATCCAGCCCCTCATTCTCAGTGAAGAAGCGAGCTCGTTGCGTCAGGTAGGAGTTCTCAGACTCCACATTGGCAAAGCTAAAACACTTGGTGAAGCGAAGCCGTGTGGCTGGGTAGCTCTCCAGGTCAATTAGGTCCTTAGAAATGTCCTTTACCCCACAGTTGGAGTAGTCAAACTCAGCCTCCGCCACATGCGTGTTGACTCTCTCATGGTACACTTGGGTGGTGGTGTAGGCGTCCCCATTGCGGTAGCGGGTGACCTGCCTGGTCCTGCGAACATAGTGGTAGCTGATGGCTTTCCACCAGATGCATGGGGTAGCTTGCTGCATCCTCTGGACGCGCTCATGTACACTTTCCACATCCACCTTGTACTGGAGCTCGTTGCGGGTGTAGCAGTGCCAACATTCCACCAGGTAGACCACGTACAGCATCACCAGGAAGGCCAGGGGGATGTAGACATAGCCATTGGAGCAGGGGCTGTCATGGTACATCAAGGACTTGCCCTTGTAGGCGCTGTCAAAGGTCAGCCGGGTGACCTTGGTCACATGGCACCAGGTCATGGCTCCCATGCAGCCATACATGAGAAGGGACAGGAGCAGGCATTTCCAGTGGGATTCTCTGCAGAGGGACTTGCTGAGGGACTGCTTCACTGGCCGCTGCTGCTCCATGTGCCCAGAGAAACCAGGGAGAGGGGGAGAAAGAACAAGAGGAAAAGTGAATAGCCTGAAGCAAGAAGGGGAAAGCCAGTACACCACAGAGAGCCTTGACTAGCACCTGCGATCTACTGGCCAGAGACCAGATCAGAGACTGCTGACCGGGGCATCCTGATGAGGCTTGTGGTGTGCAAACAGCTCTCTCTATTATGTAAAGAGCTGACATAAAGTGGTTCACTTTGAAAGGGGATCAGTCTTGCTGCTGCCTTGCATGGAAGGGTCTGGGGTCTACCTGTGCAACAGCCCTAACACACTAGAAAGTTCCTGCCAGCCCCAGTCAGACTTTCCTTTGGGATGACCACTCTTCCTGGACACTGCATTTCCAGGACAACTTACTCTATGTTACACTGACTTCCCAGGCAGGCAGCAGATCCCACAGGGGAGCTTCTTGGGCTAAGCCCCTCAGTCAGCAAGTGAGAGGGGCAGGAGGCTTCAGCTTCATCCAGAAATGATGCTCCTCCATGTGCTTTGTGGGACCCATGCCCATTCCCACCCACCTCCTGAAGAACCCCCAGCTGTCACTATGGGAGGAGATACCCACTCACTGCTGTCCCACTGGAGGGTGGTCAGGTTTTCTTCCCCATCAAATATGGTCAGGGTCTGCTGTCCTTGTCTTTGCTAGCCAAGCCTGAGAATACATCTAGGGTCTGCCAGCACAGCGGCACCACTAGAGCCCTCCCAGCGATTCTCACTGGAGAACCCTTTTGCCATATAGCTTAAAGCAGCTCCTCAAGCAGGGTCAGACAGACCAGCACAAGGACTTTACACTACTGCAGCTGCATCAACACTAGGCTTTGGCTGACACAGCGGTGCTAAGCGGGGGAGGGGGGAGGAGACAGAGTTGTGCATTGTGCATTTTTTTCTCTGCCCCTGTGCCAGCAAGTATTTGAAGTGCCCATGAAGTCTTGCTTCCCCCTTACTTGCTCCATCAATGAACCAGTGCTGAAGGGCTGGGCTGTCTGGATCCTACCCCTTCTGCTGCTTGAAACCAAGGCTGGAACTTCCATGTAGGCTATGGGATGATGATCCCACCTGCAATGCTCTGCCTTAACTCATTTTTTCTGCCTATTACCACCCTAGGCTAACTGGCTGTCTCCCCCTGCTTCCCACCTCTGCCCAGCAGCGGTGCTCATCTCAGCAGCATTTGCATTCACAGGAGAGTTGCTGGAATGTAAGATATTCCAGATGTTAAGCTACTGGGCCCAGTACAGAGTCCCTGCCCTTCAGCTGCAGAGCTGTAAAACCCTCTTGTCCTGTTCTCACTGTAGTACCTGACTGAACCAGGCTGGCAACAGGAGAACTGCTGTAACCAACCCTCTCCCCACCAGGGACATTAAACAAGCCCTTGGCTCTCAAGGCTTTTAGTTACCAGTGCACAGAACATCTGGAGATGCCTGAAGAAGCAAAAGCTACTGAGGTACCTTAGCAGATCCCCAGGGATTCATAGAAACATGGTGTGAGCTGCCCCCTGCCTTGTGTAATACAAGTGACCACTCATGTGCACTGTCCCTCTGAGCACTGCAATCATGGCCTCTTGCATGCAAATTTCCCTTGCCTGGACTTCAACAATGACCCATGGCGTATGTGTTCCCAGCCCCTCTGGCTCTCTAACAGGGGCTTCTAGCACAGAAGATTTCCAACCAACCCCTCCACCATGGCAATGGTGATCGCTAGCACAAAAATGCCCCTTGCCCTCTCCCCCAACGTAGGAATAGTGACCTTTGCTACATGAGTTCCCTGCCCCTGTGCTCTCCTTCCCCCTGAGGTAGTGACCCAAGTAGTGGCCCCCATTTCCCCACCCTTGGCACTTCAATAGCAGCCTATAGCATGCAGGTCCCTCCTGCCAGGACAGTAATAATGGCCTTTGGTGTACAAGCTCCCTTGCTCCCCTGCCCCAGCAGTGACCTAGTATGTGTGACTCTACTCTCAGCCCTGCATCAGTGACTGACACCTCTCACTCTGGTTGGTATGTACCTTCAGTGTATTATGCCACAATCAGAAGAGAATCCACATGTGATGGGCAGAGCCTCTTTCATGGCTTGCCATTCCTGCAGCTTACCAGGGTAAAGTGCTACAGGGTCAGGTCTAAAGCTGTGATCTTCAAGGCCCCATAGTCTGCAGTGCTAATTAATAACAGATGTGACTTAGGTGCTGCCTTTCATCCCAAAGGATCCCAAACGCCATCCTATGTCCAGCCACACACCACTTTCCAACCACTCAAATGTAGCTACCTCTGGGGCAAGATAAAGCCAGTATTTGACAACAGCTATCCTACCAATTGTTTGGGAGAAGAAGTGAAGATTGCTCTCCCCAACTGCAATTCAGAGGTGGGAAGGGATGGCTGGAGGCAGAAACAGAATTCCCTGCTCTGGCATTTGGCTGGGACACCACAGTGAACATTGCAATGCTGGGGAAATTGCTCCAGGGGAGGGACACTTTCGAGCACATTCGGCCTACTGACTCCCATGCACTTGCAACAAACCTGGAAAAGTGGTGGTGAAGTTGTGCTAAGGTGTGCTGCTCCAAAGCATGCCAAAGACAGTGGTCTCAAAAGTGGCCCCAAGGGATGTCCCTGGAGCAGGCTCACCACCTGATCTCTGGGTGTGTGGGATGCAAGAGCAGGAATTGTGGGGAGGAGGGCTGGCATGCTTGAGTGCATCCCTCCTCAGCCACACCAAGGGAAGTGGTGTGGATATATCCTAGGCACAAATGACTTAAGATCCCCCTGCTCCTATGTGGGGTTTTCTTATATGTTTTGCAAAGTCATCCTCCAGAACTCTCGGCCACTGGATATCATAGAGACTGGCAGCTTAGACAAGTGACACCCGTATGCGAATAACAAAAACTTCTAGAGCTACAAATATAAACCCTCCTGCCTCAGGGCACAACCCAGAGGGATAGGAAGAAACTGTCCACTTCTGGGTCTTTTGTACCTCCCTGTAATCACAGACAGGAAACAGGATCTTTGTTCTGAGCTGGCGCAGCCATCCTGTGTTCCTGGTTTACTAGGATAAAGATACCAAGCTCCACACAGTTTCCTGTGTATACAGATAACATTGGATTTGGCAAAATTCCTAACCAGTACAATCCTCTATAAGGACAGTAAATAGCCCCTTGCATATTATCCAAGAGCCAGGTTTTGCTTTTGCCCCAAGGTGCTCAGCTGGCTCTCAGCATTCTCTCTGATGCCCCAGCCCCTGCCCTTTGAGGTTCAGGTAATGTACTGCTTTATGCACACACACAGGTTTGCTCCCCCTCCTGCAAAATATAAGGTGGGTCGATCATAGCTGCTGCATCCCACCCCAGAGGGGGCAGCATTTCAGCAAGAAGGGGAACAATTCCCTGAAGGTGCCCATTGTGGAGAGTGTTTTGGGATGTGACAGGGATCCAATATGCTAGTTAAAGAAACACTGTCAAAAAAATGTTTATTTGTGTTGGTTCCTCCCCAGTGTTACTGAGAATGCCCAGGATTATTAACACTGGAAGAAACTTTAGTATCTCATCACTTTTGTTTCCAGCTACGAGTCTAAAGTGGTCACTTTCCCTTCTGGTTCTCTTGTGTGATGAAATGAATGCAGCTGCTTCCAAGTAAACTTCTCATTGTTATTATTAATTCATTGTTAGTTTTGCTGCATCACCCTCAAGCTCCAGGCATGGACCAGGATCCCCATGTTCCAGGTGCTGTATACACACACACACATGAAATGAAAACAATGATTCCTGGCCCAAACTTGCAATCTCACTATGATAACCAACATATACAGACAGACAAAGGAGGCAATCAGACAGTACTGGTCAGACTGACAGACAGCAGGATCAGCATACCCACTTAGTGATGCCATCATTATGACTTTGAGTCCCTGAAAAGGTTTATTTAGAAGTTGCATTTAAATTATTGGGTGAAGCTTTGCAAACAGCTCTAACTGGTTCTGAAACACATAGGTGCACACACACATGCTCTAAGGCTGGGCCCCTTTTTAAACAGAATAGACTAGGACCCTTTTAAACTCCTGCACACTGTGGAAATCACTGGAAACCACTGGACACAGAATGCCTGTGATCCAGCTGCAATTACCAGAGATCAGGGGTCTTAACCTGCAGTGCTCTCTACTACCCTTGTGCACAGTGAAAGAACGTAAGAGTGTAAATGTGATGTCAGCAGTGTGCAGGCAAGCTCCAGGGCACAGCCTCAGCCCTCCTGGTTCAAGTAACCCTCTGGGACTTCTTCCACCCAAGGACCCCAAAGTGCCACACCAACACTAATGAACATGGCCTCATGACCTGTCCATTGTCCTCACCACAGGGAGAGGAAACAGGGGCTCCTAGTAGGGAGGGAACCTGCCAAGGATCACAGAGTCATCAGCAGATCTGGGAGTGTGATCAAGATGTCTTGGGCTTTAACTACACAAAATCAGTCTCAAGCCCAAGCCCCAACATGGGGAAGAGAAGCTATGCCCACCATGGTCTCTCCGACTCCAACCCTTTGCCCCTGCCACCACATTCTGAGCTTACCAATACCACAGGGAGTTTCGCTACTGTTTCCAGCAGGACCAGATTTCAGAGAGCCTCTCACTAAGCTTCAGTGCATCCTGCCCCAGGAACTGGCCTTTGATGAGTGGAACACAGCCACATGTAGAAAGAACATCAAAGCGGTGCGCAGTCAGGGGAGCCAACAGCGAGAGGAAGGAGAGTTGCACAGAGGCCCTCCTCTGTGTCCCTCCAGGGCCTGTGCAGATGGTGGTCCCTGATGCCTGTTTACCATCTGGGCATGAGAGCCAGCACTGAGTAACAGTATCCCAGCCAGGGAAGGGGCCCCAGTGTAGGTTTAAGCTCCAGGTAACAGGCCTGGGCACAAAGAGCAAGGAGCTGGCTCTGCATGTAGTGGATCTGGGAGCCTCAGATCTGGCAGAGGCAAGCCTCAGCCTTGCTCTGAATCAGCACAGAGAATCATCTCAGTGTCACAACTGCCAGAGAGCAAAAGGATGAAGTAGAAGGAGAAAGAACAGAGAAGGAAGAAGAGCACCTGCAGGGAAGGGCCCACTAGAGCTGTGCTGAATCCTCTCTGCCCAGGCTCCTAGCACAGATACAAGGGTATGCCAGCCCTGCCCTGCACTCTGCTTCCTAGCTCAGCCCTGCAGCATCAGAGAAGCTCCCTGTCTCTCCCTGCCCTCTGTTGCCCTTCAGCAGCATGGGAGCTGTCCTGCAAATTCAGAACTGCCCCTGAATCCATGAAGGGGAGGGGTAGGGGGAGATGAAGGGATGTCTTTTTCTCTGGTCTTCCTCCCACACTGTGAAACCTCCCCTAGGAGTAGAGCTTGCAACCCCTCCTGCTTGGGAAGCTTCACTGGCACTGCTCAGTGGGGGAAGCAAGGGAGGGAGGCAGGGGCTCAGAAGCAGGGTGGCCAATGGCTTCTAACAGACCCTCGGGGTCCCTGCTGATCTCTGCCCCTCCGTGGCTTCTCTGCATCACCGGGAAGGATGAGCACATTGGTTGAAACCGTGCCTTGTTTGCAGGTAATGCACAAATAGAACAGAGGGAAAACCACCAAGAATTCAATGTGCGTGATCAGCAGATCAGGGGAGGGGGAAGATGACATGCTCACACCATGTCAGCCTTTGGGGATTTGGAGGTAGTGAGTACAACCTTGCATCTCACCCAGCAGATTCCCAGCACAAGACCACATCAGAGCCTGCATGGGTTGGGCTGCCTTGTTCAATCCAGGCAGCCCCACAGATGGACCCAGGTGAAACCCCTTGAAGTAGTCTATCTAGGGCATCACAGAAGATGAGGGTGGGGCAGTGGGGAGAGGTTGCAGGCAGTGCTTTATTTCAGGAACTGTGTTAGCAAGGCTCTAGTCCATGCATTAGCCTCCTCCTAAGACTACGCAGCATTGATACTGCAGCGCTTTACAGGGTCACACTAAACCCTGCTGCAAATTGTTTACAGCCCAGTTTTATTACAGGCTTTCAAGGTAATACACACACACACACACACACACACACACACACACACACACACTCTGCACTGGAGAGAGAAACCAGCCCAAACCCAGGCCAGTGCCAACACCAAGGTCTAACCACAGAGGGAGGAGAGGAGTCAGCACTGGGTTTTCATCCCAGAGTGAAGTGCACTATCCCTCCTATATCCCAGGGCTGTATATCCCCCTGCCCCTTCAAAAGACAAAAAACTCCAAAGTAGTTTCCCCAAGTGGAAATTCAGACAGGGTGGCTTTGGATAGAGCTCCAGGTTGGAAAGGAAGGGGGTAGGAGACATGGAAATGTTCAGAACTTCAAACAAGCAGGCATGTAGATGATAAAGCCAGTGGTAGGGAAATCCTTCTGTTCTCAGAACAGCATCCCTATAAGCAGTGGAGGCTGTGCTTCACAGGAAACCGTACTTGGCCCACTGCAGTCCAATGAAATGAGGTGAAAAGTTTGCCCTATTTTACTGCAAACAGTGTTTCCCTATAGCCATCAGCATCCCCCACCAGCCATGCATCAATGCACTCAGCTATGGCAAGCAAATCTCTGTACAACTGCCCCACTGCACAGATCAGTTCTTCTATGACTAAACCACAGGAGCAGGAGTCAGACCTCCTTGCTTCTACCCTTGGCTCTGACACTGACTCACAGCATTACCCTTGTCAACTCCCTCTACTTCTCTGTGCCTTAGTTTCCCACTCTAAAATGGGGGTGAGGACCTGACCCAGGTCCCTCAAGCTATGGAAGGTCAATTAAAAAAATATACATGACATGTTTTGAGATGCTCAGTTGGGAAGGGCAAAGGGTGAGGTTAGTCCTCCTGCTTGTCTCCTAGGTCTGACACAGCAGTAGGAGCATCCATTTGCACAGGTTCAGCCTCCAACATTATGGTCACCCCAGAACACAAAGTCAGGGTTGTTTCTGAGATACCTGGCTCTCCTTCCCCAAGCTGAGCAGCGACTGACAGAAGACAAAAATTGTGCCTGGTACTGAAGGAAGTATATACGACTCAAAGAAGCATGGGGGGGGAGAAGAGAGAGGAACAAGATGGCAGTGAAAGTGTTATTCCCTGGACTGAAAGCCTTGAAAAGCTCCTTCATAGTGAGATGGAAGAAATCATCTCCTCCTCCCAGCTGGAAGCCTGGCAGGAGACAAATCCCACGTGCCTGTCCCTAACCTCTCTGCTTCCCCGACTCTGAATACAGGGTAAATCAGGCACTGTGTAGATAAGGCTCATTGCTCTGATCAGAACTACTCAACCAAAACAGATATGCCCTGTCCATACCTGTGATCCCTCCCTTGAACAAGCTGTTCTCATGCCAGGCTCCTACACCCTTTCCCACCCCTACACTGCCCTGTTTGGTACAACTCTGGCTCAGAGAAACAGATGAGCTGCAGGGGCATTGGGTTTCTCACCTCAACAACAGGGACCCTTGCAGGTCTATGGACTTCCCCCAACTCATCCCCAAAGTCCTCAGACACTCAAGTGAGCAGTGTCAGGCAAACAGGGCCTGGCCTGGAGTCTGAAGGGTTATGTGTGGTTACACTGCTCCCAAACATTGAAATAACACAGCAAAAGGCCTAGAGCAGCAGGCTGGGGTTCAAGTGTCCTCCACTTGGCAGGGAGGGGCAGCAGATCGCAGGTTAATCCATGGGGAGTCCTGAGCAGCAGTTTCCATGGCTCTGCCATGCAGATCTGCTTGCATCACATAAGAGAATAACAAGCCTTGTGCCTCCCCTTTGTCAGCAAAACAAGACACAGTGGGGACAGACTCTGCCAGCACCACTCTCAGGAAGCCCCATGGATTTCAGTTCAGGGCCTGGCCATCCCCCAAGGGGCTAGGTACAAGCAGCAGCAGCAAACCGTGCCACCATGCCCCATATCCCTATGCTGCAGCCCCAATGACTAGGAAACAGCTAGCTCATCCCCAGGCTGGTGGTACTGCTAAATAGAGAGGGAAAAAGAAAGGGAAGACTGAGCCTCTGGAAGTCAGGGAGACCTGCAGGGATCCTGCTCAGACCATGCCAGGAGGGTCTTTCCCAGGGATTTGAGGAGGGTTTGTTCCACCCTTGGACCTCACTTGAGCAGCAGAACTGGGAGCATGAGGAAGATTCAAGCTGGCTGGCTGGATGTTGGCATGACATCAATATGACCTACACCATGCCAAACTGGGTCTTGGCTCCGTGAGTGTTTGGGTGTCAGTGAGATGAGGAGAGGGTCTGAGGACATCCTGAGAGAAGCTGTCCACCCAAGGAGATCTTCACTGGCTCAGCCCACCACGTGTGTTAGCATCAAGCAAAACAGAATGGGTTAGATTTCCCAGCATCCCCCCACGGCCCCCTCCCACTCCAGTTCACCTGTCAGTCACACACTGAGCAATGGCAGAAGCTGCGCCACACTCAAGGCATGCAATGTGACAGTACAAGGCACATTCAGGGAGGGTAGCTTTCCTCACTTTCCTCTCTCTGTTTTCCAGCCCTCTGCAGGCTCTGCCCAGTGGGCACGCTCCCCAGCTGGGACTTGGACACACTCCCCAGAGGCTCCAACACAGAATGCAGCAGTCTCTCCTGCAAACCCCAATATGAGTAAATATGTCCCAGCACTGATGGTGCAGGGAGCCTCAGGCAGGAGAGCAGCACTACTTCTGCCTGACCCTGCCAGGTACAGGGCATTTGAGAGGAGCAGCAGCTTGCTTTGGATCCAGCCCCTGGGAGTAGGAGTCCAAATTCAGCACAATGGCACAACTGTTCAGCCTCTGGTATACAAATTGCAGAACAGGGAATGGGGTCTTTGCTCAGGGGCACAATGAACATACCAGCACACAGAGAGTGTGGGCCTTTGTTTAACTATAGTGGGAGCTCCTTTTGCTCCACAGAAAAAGGGATAAGAACCTACCGTAGCTGCTGTCTGAGGGCTCCTCTGATGTAAGCAATGGAGTAACTATGCTTTTAGCACTTGGTCTCAAATCCTTCTGTCAGAGCCCTACTGGCAGCCCCAACACGAAAAGACCAAAATCCTGACCTTCCTCTTATGGTCCCTGTAAAGCTGAGGTGTGTGAGGGTAGCTGACCTGGCACTGTCCACATCATATGTCTCTATACAGAGACCTTCCATCTCCAGGACTCTCACTCTGGCACCTTTCACCAGACATTACAGCCATTTAAAACAATAGTTTTTAAAATCCATTCAGATAAGGATTTGGGTCCCTTTGAAGCAGCATCACACTCAGCTTTGCCCTGGGGACCTGGATTGTCACAGCCTGTTCAGGTCAAAAGAGTAAGCATGATAACCCCTGCCCTACCTCTCAAATTGACTCTAATTGCCAGTATCTGCATGGAGGCCCTTGCCTCTAGAAACTATGGATCATGGAAGGGCAATAGGGAAAGCAAGGGCACTGGCTGAGCTGGGTGTAGGGAACACAGGGATGGGATAGCAAGGAGGTTGCAAGACAGGAGTGAGAGGCACTGGCAGACTTGGATGGGAAGCATCTCCATAGGGTCCTAGTCTTTCCCTCTTCCCTTCTTCAGCCAGTACCTGAGCTTCCCTCTATCACAATTACATATATATTTCAGAGAAGTACGTGTGCATTTTCTTCCCAGTTATATAGAAGGCAAAGAATTACTGGGATTATGCAGCAGCCATTACTGCAGCTCCTCAACAGCGGCTGACAACTGTTACCCCATCCTCCCCCCAGCAAGCTACAACTGCTACTGAGAGTCCCTTCCCCCCCAGCCAGGAACTGGCTACCTGCCTTTCTAGCCTCAAGTTCAAGGAGCAGAGGGCTAAGGAAAGGACTATCCAGAGCCAAAACTACACAGCCTGCAAACCCTGCCCAGCTGCTCACACCGTGGCACTGCCCCACCAACCCTCCTGATCAACACTGCTTCATTTCCATTTCTCAGAGCCCTCAACCTGTGACCAGGCTCCTCTGTGGTAAACCCATGGACCCGCTCCTCATCCTTCAGTGCCTGGACTTTACAAGAATGCCCAGCAGGATTGGCCCAGCCCTCCCCTTACCCTGCACTTCAGACCCCCTATCTCACCAGTATTTGAGCTACCCCTACTCCTAATGGGCTCCCAAGGGGCATCCTCCCCTCCTTCTCAGATCCCTGATGCACTCAGAGCAGCAGCTGAGGACCCCTGTGGGTTCTGCCCCCTCCCCAAGCCCTGACCACCTGTGCCAATCCACTCATCTGGCACAGGGAGGCAGGCACTTGTGCTATATCCAGGCAGGCTGCCAAGGGGTATCCCTTATCCACCTTGCAAGGCATAACAACCTCTCTCTACTGCAGTGGTCCAGCACCGCTCTGCTCTGTGCCCAGTACCTTCTGCTTGCCAGGAAAAAAAATGAAGTGGTGATTTTGTCTGGCCCCTTCAGCCCTCCCATGACATTTTACCTTTCTACCCTACCCTGGGTGCACTTCTCCCCTTTGTCCCCAATCACCAGATCTGCTACTCCACAGCCCCTGCATGCCCATACTTGCTCCAGGTGTGGGCAGTACAGCTTCAGGTACCATGGTGATGAGCACAGTGAGAAAACTGAGAGGGATATGGAGAAGGGAGATGGATGGAGGCATCGATAAGGATAGATGGGGAGGCAGAGATCCTAAGGACGAAGATGGAGCAGGTGGGGGTAGGCAGGGAGGAAGGGAAGCAGATGGCCAGATGGACAGAGAGAGAGGAAAGAGAAGGGAGATAGAGGCAGAGAGCGAGAGAGAGAGAGATGGAAGACAGATAGACAGAGATGAGAGAAAGAAGAGCGATAGAAAAGGGAGAGAAAGAGGCACAGAGACAGAGAGGTGGAAGAGAGAGAGGGCTGGGAGGTAGGGAGAAGAGAGACAGACAGACAGACAGAGGGGGGGGGGGCAGAAAGAGAGAGGGGCCGCGGGCTGTCAGAGCCGCATGGGGCTGAAGGCTGCGCGGGCAGCCGTGCGGGGCAGGACTCAGGTGCCAGGCGGGGGCTTCCCCCAGCCCCGGCCACCCGGCCCCGCTCCCGCGGCCCCCCGGAGGGGGAAGGGGCAGCCCCTTGCCCACCCCTTCAGCACCCGAGGCCACTGCGGACCCCAGCGCCTCCCGCCCTGCGGCGCAGCCCGAGCGGAGCCGGGAGCCCCGTCCACAGCCACACAGCCCGCCCCGGTCCCGGTCCCGCTCACCTCCTCGCGCCCGCCCTCCGCCTCCTCCTGCGGCACCGACGTGCTGCTGCCCCGCTCGCTGCCCGCGGCCGCCGAGGCTGGGGGGGACATGGCGCTGGGGCGGCGGCGCCTCCCGGGTGACGGGCGCGGGCCAGCGGCACCCGCATTCTCCCGCCCCCGGGCTCCGCCCGCCCGCGGCGCGGCGCGGCGCCCCGACCCACCCGCCCGACAGGGCGCAGGGAGCCGGCAGCGGCGCGAGGCGCTGCGGCGTGACCTTGAGCCTGCCTGCTGCGCTGCCGCCTTTTGTGTGTGTGTGTGTGTGTGTGTGTGTGTGTGCGCGCGCGCGCGTGTGTGTGTGTGTGTGCCGCCTCGGCTCCTGTGGCAGCGCCGCGCCCGCCCCCCGCCCCTCCTCCGCCCCCGCCCGCTCCCCGGGCCCCGCCGGGCTTCCCCAGCTGCCCCGGCCTCTGTGGGGGCTGCTGCTTGCCGCCGTTCGGGACCAGCTCTCCTGCCCCTACCTGCCAGCCGTGGCCCCTTGGCGGAGCCCCCAGCCCTCCTGCCCCTACCTGTCTAGCAGCCAGCCTGACCCCTTGGCGGAGCCCCCAGCCTTCCTGCCCCTACCTACCTAGCGGCCAACCCCGCCTCATGGCGGAGCCTGCCAGCCAGGAGCCTGCTAGCACCCCTGTGTGTCAGGGTCAGCTAGTTTTTTAAGAAGAGGTTCCATGAGGGATTGGCATGGGAGGGTTGAGGTAGATGGATCCTGCCTCACTGGGGACAAGAGTTTGCTGCAGGCAGGCACTGCCCCTGGCAGAGGGTGGCAGAGTCCCCGAGGCCCCCTTTGATCCCAGGGAAGGACAGAGCAGACAAAGAGCAGCCCCTCGCCCCCAAGAGGGCTCCACAGTCCCCCAGAGGAGGGAGCAGATGCCTCTGAGGAGGGGGATGGAAGGTGCCCCACTTGCAGGCCAAGATGATCAGCAGGGAAGGTTGTGACACAAATGTGGATGAGTCTCAGCTGTTTCTGGTGGTGGTGTCATCATCTCATCATGGTCATAGAGAAGGGGGTCTAGAAGGGACCTCCTGAGGCAGGATCATCCCAATCCAAACCATCCCATACAAATCCATAATCTAAACTCCTAGTAAAACTACCATCAACCCTGACACAACAGGTTGCAGAGGCCTTATGGTGCTAACTCAATCAAGAAGCCAAACGGGGCCAGTCTCTTCTCTCCTCTCTAGGGGCCAGTTTGCCCTCACAGGGTGGAAGAACCTTAAGTGGGTGAGGCTATGGAGGAAATTTGCCCTGCTGCTGCCTTTCTGCTATGGATAGAGACCATCAGGCTTGGCAGCTTGGATCATCTCCACACTTACTGGTCCCAGCTGGCAGTAGCTGCAAGCACGCATGTGAGTTGCTGCTAGGTGGAGGGCGTCATGAGCCAGAGTCATGTAACATGCAGACCCTGAGGCAGCGAGCAAACCCAGGGCCCTCAGCACACAGGACACAAGCCCCATGCACCTGGATTAAAGAAACAGCTGTGTCAACAGACTCTAAGAGTGGGCATGAACCCTCATGAGGTTCAGCCACTAGGGAAAGACAGGATCTGTCTCTTGTAGGCATTGGTCCTCTGTCCATCATTAGGGAGCCACACACCTATCCAGTATGTTACATATAGCAGGTCCTCTCATTCCCCCTGTGGATTCTGCCCACCTCAGGGAAACCAAGACCAAGACCCCTTGCATTATCACAGGTTCACACACCACATGCGTCTCACTCTCTGTCACTCCCTTTTTGTTGCTGGGTTTCTCTCATCTCTCATCTCTCACTGGGTTTCTCTTGTCTCTTAGACTCAGTTCAGAACAGCGCCAGGCACCTAGCACTCCCCCCAAAACATCTCCCACCTCCAAGACCCACTAAGATCCAGGAGATCCCAGTGGTTTCTGGTTCCTGGTTGATGGCAGCTGAAACTTGGTCACTATATAAGAACCACCTCAAAGCCTCCTCCTTTTCCTTGGGATGAAATCAGGTTGCTCAGGAAAAGCCAGGGCCATTTTTCTTAAAAGATTATATTTTTCTGTACCTCCAGGCAGTCTGGCCTGGATTCTAAGGAAAGCTCCACGGGGCTCTCTCCTATGTCTACCCAAGCAGATTTTATAACCAGGAGCTCTACCGCTGGCAGTCATTGTGCGGCAGTTTTGAAACCCTCTCAAGCTAAGCAGGGTTGGGGCAAACTATACCCTGACTGCCATGAATGATCTCACTCAGAGTGCCAGGTGTTGAGCTGCTTCCCACAAAGCCATCCTGCAGGGCAGGATGGTCTCCTTAGGCTAGCCCCAAAACCTCAGGAAGTCCTTAAAACCACTCGAGCTCGTTTGAAGCCCTGAAATGTCATGAGCTCTGAGGATCTGACCTGTGTCCAGGATGTTCAAGAAACAATGGACACAAACTCAAGAAACAATAGGCACAAACTGATTGAAGATCGCTTCAGACTGGATGTCAGGAAAAACTTCTTTACGAGTCGAGTGCCGAGGGTCTGGCACAGGTACCCCTAGAGGTAGTACAGCCACCCACCTTGGTGATCTTCAAAAAGCATCTTGACGCCCTCTTTGCTGGGGTCATCTGACCCCAGCAGTCTTTCTTGCCCAAGTTCAGGGGGGCTAGACCCAAAGATCTTGTAAGGTCCCTTCCAGCCCCTAACATCTATGAACCTAGGTACCCCTGCCTGTTTCTGTGTGAGGAACCCAGCCCAAAGCCCATCCAGGTGTGGAATTTGCAGCTTGGGCCCGGCTCTGTGGATGAATGGCCTTAGGAAGGCAATTTCCAGCATTTGGTCCACCCAGATGGGGCAAGGCAGAAAGTACAGGGCACCATAAGGATTGCAAAGACTCCGTCTGAACTCAGCCTTGAGACAAGGTGGTTCTTCCCTATGCCAGCTCTTTCCATCCCTAGGGGCTGCTAGGGAAGCAGCAGTTCACAGAGCTGATTAGCTTCATTCAAGGAAATGCCTAAGGGGGACTGTGCCAGCTACTGGTACCCATGGAAATGGGTGTGGCAACTGATGGGTAAGGTTAAAGGAACTCATCTCCAAAACTCGTCCGAGGTTGGATTTCCTCTCCTTTGCTAGCGTTTCCATGGGAACAGCAGCAATCAGGAGCAGTGGATTGTGAATTTCATTGCCTGCTGCCCAGCTGATTTCCCCTCTCCCCATAGACAGACTTTGGATCCCACCAGCTTCAGCACCCCCAAAGTGATGGGTCCTATCTCCCTGAGGAGAAATCATATGCAAGCAGCTTGGGACAGAGCAGAACACACAGCCATGAAGTCTATGGCTGCCAAGTTTTCTGCATGCCTGCGAATATTATTCCATGCACATTTTAATGGACTGATTTGCATATTTACAAATAATTTGCATGCAGCTATACATTTCAGCTTCTAAAACAGTGTGGGTTTAGCACTCATAAAGGCAGCCGTCCATTTGACCTTAACAGCACAATAAGAACAGGGAAAAGCACCTTCCTTAGGGAAGTCTTCTGGTCTCTCCAGGAGGGCAGGCTCAGCCAAAACAAAAAAATAAAAGGAAAAGTGAAGGGGGTGCAATGAGAGATAAAATAGGAGAGTCTGAAAAATGAACTAAAATTATTCCAGGGTCCTTGTACTCATTTAAGATGGGAACTGTGATCTGGGTTATCAAAAAGTCTTATTCCTATAACCAATAGGTCTATAGCACTCTTTAAGCTACAGGACAAACTGGTGGGAAAAGTATGATGTTATCTTCTGTGGAGATCAACCCACATAAGGAGAAGTGCCTTGTAGTGGAGAGAGAGCAATTGAATGTTATGTATCAGGCTTCCTGGCATTTGTTCCTGACACTGGGAGCAGAGACTGAGGGCTAGAGACTGCAGAATTAGGCACACACTCTTGGGGTACGCCTTCTAAAAGGCAGCAAGGAACAGGGAATGAGACTTAGATTCTGCTCTCCGTCTTCTCTGAAGTGACCTTGTGCACGTTCTTTGTTACCCTATATGTTAAATGGGCAAGCAATAGCTAATAAGATGAGCTATAAGGCTCAGAGAAACTTTAATGTTCAGCAGACAGTGCCAGACCTGGAACCAGAATGCACGGTTTCCTCTGGCCTTCCCCTGGACTGATGGATATTCAATGTGAGGGAGGAGGCTCTCTCTGACAGATATGTCTGGCATTTTTCCTTGGATGCAGGAATGAGTGGCAGACCTGCCAAATGCAGGAGCTTCCCACAAGACACGTGACAGGGTAGGGCTGGATGGAGCTTTCCCCAGCTCCTCAGAGTCACCATTTTTAAATGTTCTTTCTTTTTTAAATGTAAACATAGCCCTTCAGAGCTGTCAAGTAGTTGGCTCACATATAGGTATCCCACACTGTCTTGGCTCCAGCATTCAGGAACCCAATATAAATGACATATTTCTGTAGGTTAGTAGGAGTCCTGGACTCCCACAGAGCCTCCTCCTCTCCCTTAGTGGCTGTGGTGCTGTGATTCTCCCCAAGGTTAATTACACATGTGGAAACAGAGGCTTTACACTGGTTCTTTGTGGTTCAAGGCTGGCATCAAGACTGGCATCCAGGTTGTAGCCGTATTAGTCTAGAGGCAAAAGGAATCAGAACTCCTGGTAGACATGATATCTTTTATTAGATCAACCAGATTTTTGCACCAAAAAATAGATTTTTTTTTGTTGCAAAAATCTAGTTGGTCTAATATAAGCTATCACATCTACCACAAGTTCTGATTCCTTTTGCTCAAGACTGTACAATCAGTCAGCAGCAGAGCCAAAGCAAGAACCCCAGAGCATGTATTTCCAGGTGCTGCCCTGATTATTAGACAATGTTGCTACCCTTTCTCTTGAAAGCAAGTGACAAATGGTATCTTTGCGCTAATATCTTCCAATTCATTGGCACTTGGGGGTGTGTGTGTGTGTGTGTGTGTGTGTGTGTGTGTGCATATTAACCTTGGGGAGAATCACAGCACCACAGCCACCACCAAAAGATGAGGTTTATATTGGGTTCCTAAATGTTAGGACCAAAACAATGTGGGATACCTATATGAGTCACCTGGTTGACAGGTCTGAAAGGCTGTGTTTACATTCCTGAATGCAGGTGAGGGAGCTTTTAAGAAGCAATGGGATGGGGGGTAGCCTCCTATGGGTGACTGTAGGTGTGTTCATCTCCTTCCAGATACCTTACACTTGATCAGTACTTTGTGGGGCCATTTCTGTCTATGCAGCCTGGATGTAAAATTATCAGAATAGTAGCACTTTACACTCATTTTTCATCTGTGTAAAAAATGTCATAAGGAGCCAAGCCAAAGAAGAATTCATCCCTTTGTCTGGCTTTGTGCTTGTAGCATTATCAGCAAATCTTTTTCTAACCAGCTTCATGATTAGGAGGGTTTTAGTTCTTGCCCAACATATAAAGCTTCAGGAACTGTTTGGAACTGTATTGAGTGGTGCTGCATTTTAAAACAGGTGCTGATAGCTAACTGCCCTGGCCCTGTATATTATGACCTGAGTATGAAAATAACTTTGCAAGTGTCAAATAGATGGGTTACCTTAACTTCCCTCCTTCTCAACATTTCTCTGTTTATACTGCCAAAGATCTCAATAACGCTTTTGGCTTTAGTGGCCATGTCTACACGAGTGGTGGACTGCCCAATTGTTACTGAGCAGTCATTTAGTACTTCCATAAGCATAAGCAAGTACTAAATGACTGCACAGTAACCAGTATTACTGCGTAGTCCCATTCCTACACAGTCTTTTTCCAATGCTACTATGCAGCAGCAACAAGCTACGGCACAGTAGCTCATTACTACTGCGCAGTAGCGTCGCATCGTGGTTAGTGCCTGGCAAAGCTACTACGTGGCAGCAATGAACTACTGGAGCATCTAACATAGATGTGCCCAGTATTACATACTGAGAGCTCAGCAGATTCTGTGCCATGACCCCCAAAGTCCTTTCCAGAATCTCAGGTTCCCAGGGTAATATAGATACCGCTTACATCCTTTGGTTTCACTTAGGCCATCTCTGCTTCTTGCTCAGATTTGGAGAAGAGCATTTTGTGCATGACTTATTTGTCTAACATCCCTCTCAGCAATTCAGGTTGTACAATAAGATATTTGTTTATTTAGATTTCTATCCTGCCCCATCCAAAAGGGCCAGATATTACCAAAAAACCCTTGCTTCTCTCATATTTCCTAGAACATCATGGCTACAGCAACTCTCCAACCATACTATTTATATGGATCCTTTTGTTCCTAGATGTATGATTTCACATTTGGCTGTATTAAAACACATTGTTTGCTTGTGTCCAGTTTCCCAAATAAACCTGCTCACTCTTTATTAGTGACCTGCAGCATTTACTGCTCTGCAGTCTTTGTGTCATCTGCAAATGTTGTCAGTAATGATTTTATGTTGTCTTCCAGGTCGTTGATAACCTTAAATAGCACAGGGCTAGAACCAATTTCTGCTGGACCCCACTAGAGACACAGCTGCTGAAGGATACTTTGTGATTGCCACCATTACATTGACACCAATCAGTTAGTTTTTGATTTAACAACTTCTGTGTTGATTTTTGTAGTGTCCAGTTTCTTAACTAAAATGTTATGCACCACCAGTCAAAAGACCTACAGAAGTCTAAGTCTATGAAATGATGCTATTACCATCACCAACCAGACTGTTCAATTTCTCAAAGAATATGAAATTAGCTTGACAAGCTCTATTTTCCATAAACCTTCCATTAATAATTTTATTTTCCTTTAATTAATCAAGTCCCATATTTTCCATTCCATTAATCCTCCATGGTCAAATGCAGGTTGACAGGCCTCCAGCTACTGAGGTTATTGCCATGTACCGTTTTTAAATAGTATCACAATATTAGCTTCCTTCCAACTTTCTAGAATTTCCACAGTGTTCCAAGACATTGAAAAATCAATGTTAACTGACCAGAATGTTCCCCTCTTTTACAGGTCTTTGGTTCAAGTTTTCTGGACCCCCGATCTGAAAATGTTTAACTTTAGTGGCCTGCCTTAATCCCTGAAAAAAGTATTTCTTCACTGTATGACATGAAAACTCAAAATGGCTTTTTCCCAAATACAGAACAGAAATATTTATTGAGCAATTCTGACTACTTTGCTTTATTTTTGACAGCTCTAATATTTCAGTCTAATGATGGACAGACACCATTGTTAGGACACCCTTTTTCCTAATGTGCTTGGAAATCTCCTTATTCTCTTAAACTCTGCTAGCCAGAGATTGCTACATTTCTTCCCTTGTCAATTCTCTATAGTTCTTAATTTCTGATGATTTATCAGCTTCCCCTTTCTTCTACTTAATATTTACACATATCTGTTTTCATTTCCTCTCTAAACCTGCTTTTAAACAGCGTTTTTCTTCTTGTTGTAGGCTTGTGGCTTTTAAGAGCATTTTACTACATGCCCAAAACAATTTCTAATGATCATTCCCAATTATCCATTATTTTTGTCCCCAAGTGATATGGCTCAAGGGTTTTCAGCTTTGTGAAAATGTCTCTTTCAAAGCTCCAAGTGTGTATATGTGCTGATACATATGTGTATATTTACATGTACGCATGTGTAATATATAGACTATATAGAGATAAAGATAAATTGATCACCAAAAATGAAGTACATATAAATTGGATTTAATATCCTTTGCAATATATAATATATATCCATATACATAATACAGATATATCATACCCATAACAAATTAGATCAAATCCAGTTTACATGTACTTCATTTTCAGTGTTCAATTTCTCCTTATCTGTCAAGATGGCATCTGATACAGAAATTTCTCTTGTTGGATACAACATTTTGATTTAGGAAACTGTTGTGTACAATATTTAGAAATGCCAAGCTTATTTAGCAGCAGTGACATAAGATCTCTGGAATATATCACTCAGATTGAGGTCTCACATGATAAGGCAAGAGTATTGTAGATCTTCTGGGGAAAGATATTACCCAGAAGCTCTGGTACCCAGTTTAAAAAGTAAATCTGTGCGATAGGCATTTGGCCATATTGCGGCTCTGGAGCCATTTGGAGATTTGTATCATTGCCTTACTGTTCCCAAAAGTACCAGCATGTGGACTCTTTTGACTCAGCTGCACAGCATAGCTTGGATATGTTTCCCCCTTATATTTGCCTGTACAGTGATTGTGATCTGAGGCATGCAGGAGTTATACTTATGCTCTGGAGCCCATTGGAAACCCTTCTGATTCTTACTGTGATCCTTTTCTGACCATCATGGTGCCATGCAATTTTCTACCAAGTCACATGAGAACACAAATATTCAGTGCTACACTCTTTTTCTCTGGCTTCACTGCTGCATCTGGTTCAAGTCAAATCAATTCCTCCTCTGACCTTACATGGCCCTGTGTTTCCTCTGCAGAGCTCTCCAGTTTCATAGGTAAGAGTCAATCACAGGCATCATCATCTGGTTCACACTACCTTTTGAGTGCAAATTGGAGAGAGTTCCTGGATTACAGCCCCTTCCAAACTTCCCATGTAGCTGAGCTAACTACTTCACCCCACTTCCCCAGGCAGGGTTGCTCAGGCCATCATGACCACAGAGGAGTGAACCAGAGAAACAGAAGGATTTTGCCTAGTGATAGGAACAGAGCTGGGAGTTGTGTCAGGTTTGAATGTGAATCACCACCTCAGCACTGGACTCATTGGAATAAGTCTTTGCTGGGACTTGCCTTTCCTGCCAGGGCTAACCTGGTCAGAGCTGTATTGAGCTGGTATTATTCAAAAAGGTCTGGTGAACTCTTCTCTATTTGTATTATTCTCCCAAAGGAAAAAGCTGACCAGGCAGGTAAAGGGACTAAGCCCATCCTGGGGTTTCCAATGGGCCCTAGAGCATAAGCATAACTCCTTCATGACCCAGAGAATAACATTGTAAAGGCAAATACAAGGGGCAAATACATTATATGGGCAAATACATATCCAAACAAAGCTGTGCAGCTGAGTCAAGAGTGTCCACAAGGGGAAGGAAAGAGAAGTGTAGAGTAGAAGTGGCCTCTTTCTGTCTGCCTGCATTACCCCTGCCCCATTGCGCCCACCAATGTGGGCAGAAGGGTGAATATCCTGGGGAATAAACACTGAGTGCACTTTAAATGTGATCAGCACTGGGAACAGCTGGTTACCTGGGCAACGCAGCCTAGTTCATCACTTATTCATGGAGCTTGGGCGAGTTCATGCTCCACAGCCTACGCTGGGCCCAGTTCTCTTGGCCCCTGGGGAATGGCCACCTGCCCTTCTCACAGCTGCACACTGCCACTCACTCAGGCCCTGAATATTTCAACAAGTAAACTGTTTGCTCCCTCCACCAGCTTGTATCTGTAGTCCAGAACCAAACCTGCCTGCTTTCCGCTCTGTCTTTTAACTCTTTCCTAAGAATGGAGCTCCTTGAACAGAAATGTGCGGAAAGAAGATGGGGTTTAGCAGTGGGAGTGCTAAGTGTGGTTATGTTCACATAAGGCTCCTGGTTGTTAGGTTAAGTGAGCCCTCACTACACAAACGTGCACAGGAGAGATGGGTCAGCACCGCTGTTCACTGTGCTCAGATCAACAGGAAACTGCCTGGACTGCTGGAAACCCTACAGAGTCTGGCTCCTCTCGAACTCACAGCCATGTGACCCCATTACTTCTGGGTTACTCCCAGTTTATATTAATGTATCTGAGAGGAAAGTCCAGACCCTGCTTCATGCAGGCAAGACTTAACACAGTCACTACCATTCAAGCAACTGAATCCCCTCTGGCAACTTATTGATGTTTTCAAGAGCAGACACTTGGCTGCAATGGTTTAGTCAGGGATGATCCTGCCTTGAGCAGGGGCCTGAACTAGATGACCTCACAATGTCCCTTCCAGCCCTACTTTCCTATGTAGCTATGATCCTATGAACACTTGCTTGTCAGGCTAAAGAAGTCTTGTCAAACTGAATTGATCGGTCGCCTTAGGTAGGTGTGAGGTTGATCCCACCTTATAAGGTTAGGAGAAGCAGTCGCTATATATGTCAGGCCCTTGATCTCAGAAGAGAGGAAACCCAGGGGTGGACTAGTAATGGGTGGTTTCACATCAGGAGTGAGGGGCATCAGCAGAGCTGGGTGTGAGCAGCCTGAGGCTGGGATAGCAGGGGCTGAAGGACAGGAGTGGGGAGCCCTGACAGAACTCCATGTGCAGGGATCTTGTACATCTCCTGCCTGCACTTTATACTCACACAAAGATACTCCATTGGGATTTGACTTGCAAGTCTTGTGATTGGGTCTGAAACCTGTTGGGATGCCCTGCCTCCCAGTGGTTCATCCTTCTACATACATCAATTCAGAGAGCAGTGAAAAGTGAATGAACCTGAGATAAGGATAAATCAATCCCTCCTCCTAACCAGTACCAAGTCAATTCTGACTGCCAGGATCTAGTGGTGCATACAGGTTGAACAACTGCATCCTCCAAGCAAGGGCAAACCAGATTCTGTCCCCCACTTTCCAGCCGTGGAGGTGAGTCCATGAGATCTGCTGAACCCTCTGTTCTCATTCTGCCACCTTGGAGCTCCCCCTGCTGGATAAATTCTGAGTAATCCTGTCAGCCACTACACAGAGGGCATGTCTACACAGTCGTTTACTGCAGAGCTGCCTAATTAGCTCTGCAGTAAAGTCTCTGCATCTACACGTGCAGCCCTATTAGGCCACAGTAAACCAGTGGACTCCTCCATAGGTTAGTCCTTGTAAATACAAGGACTATCCTATGGCAAAGTTTCTATCCCCTAACAACTATGAAACTGCGCAGCACTGCATATGTAGACACTGATGGGGCTGGCTGAGGCACAAGGGTGCTTCAGTGTGGTGGGTGCCTGCCAGCTAGCCCCATATTGCAGCACCCTCATGCCACAGCCAGCCCCCCTGCAACGCGTTGAGCTGGGTCAGAGCACACCTGGGCTGGCAGGCTGACCCGCCAGGTCCCCTGCCAGCCAGGGCTACTCCATCCCAGCTCAAGGTGCTGCAGTCCCAAGCATATGTTTAAACAGTGCACCCAGGAGTAATAAACTCCTGCACAACATGCACCAGAGCTTATTGCTTCTCATTAATTGCACATGTGGACTTGCCCAGAGGTAGTTAGCTGTGTTAGTCTGAATTCAGGCAAGAGACTAGGGCAGGGTGGCATTAGAGACTAAGTGCTCAGAGAGGCATGAGCTTTTGTCAGCACCCACCCACTAGCATCTGATGAATTTTGTTGCTGCCGACAAAAGCACATGCCTCAGTAAACCAATTTGTCTCAAAGTTGCCACCCTGCCCTGCCTGCTACTTTATAGTAACTGCTCCCCCTACTCTAAATGGCCTACCCCATTTCCACTGAATAAGTAGAATAATTGTCCATATGTGGAGTTACACAGTGTAGAATCGTTATTGCACAATAGCCATTTCAGGCTACTTCCCTGGGTAGACACGCCCTCTGTTTCTTATTCTTGTGCTTTGTCCTACACTACAATGTCGAGGCTGCAGTTGCAGGAGGAAAAGATTCGTAAGACACCCACTTAGTTGGACTCTTCACTGCCCCTGGTATCAATGGGGAATTACCCTGTTCCAGCCAAAGGTGTCACACTGATGTGAGAGAATAATCTAGTCCACTGTTTTCAGAGGATTTTTCTTACGTTCGTGGAAATATTCTTAGATTTAGTGGGAGTTCATTTCTTACAACTACTGCATCTGGGGATAAACATGACCAGACATGGACTTTCAAGAAGGAATGAGTGAGTACAGGGCCTTGGATGAACAACTAGGAACTGCCTTGTTCACCATGGTATATTCAATATGGTGTGTGTCTTTGCTAAGAAAGGTAGGGAGTATGACCTCTCCTTGTAACAACCTACCATCTTAATTTTCCCTCCCCAAACACAGATTCATTTGATCTCCCACTAGAGTGTTGAAGCAATGTAAATCCATAGGTGCTTCTTGTACGAAGTAGTACTATAATTAGAGCTACCACTAGAGGACAGTCAGGATTCTTTCTGGGCCAAGGTTTCCAAAGAGCTCAGGGTCAGACTTTCAAGTGCACAGCATTCAGATTTTCCAAAGAGCTCAGCGTTTGCTTTGCACCCACGCTGCTCTTTTGCAAATCTGGCCCTGACTGTGCTGCCATGCTCTTCAGCATCTATATTGCCACATTACTCTTGGGACTCAGCTGGCTTTCTGGTGACATTTGTGGGACACTTTGTTTCCAGTTCAACCACAAACCCAGTGTGAATAGCTTCTGTGGGTGCATCTCCACATGCAGGGGCGTGCATCTGCTGCATCACAAATAGCAGTGGTACATCTTTGTGCCACTGCTTCATGCCTTGGGGCACACCCCTGCACACACACTCCAGTGTATGCCAAATTGTCCCAGTTGGGGTAAGGGAGGCTGAGGCCAGCACCTGTGATGGTCCCAGCAGCTGTATCAGGGGTCCTGAGGTCCTCCTGGGGCAGCAGCAGTGCCAATCTGGCTGCATAGAGCCTGTCTGGCAGTCAGAGTGTGGCTCTGGACAGCCAGGCTTTGTTTCCGGTAGTGCATGCTGCTGCCGCATATACTGCACCACTTTATGTGCAGTTTTTTGTTTGTTTTTGTTTTTTACACCAGGATCTCCCAGTGTCAAATTTTGGCACCATGCTGCAAATTAGCTTGGCAAATGGTTGCATGTGCACTATGTGCAGTTTGTGGCACCTCAAACAGCTCTGAGGCACTGAAAACCACACATGCACACTCATCTGGATGCACCCTCTCTTGCTATCTTGGGCCCTTCAATCCCATCCAGAATGTGGTTCATCAGAGGCAGTTTCCTCAAATTCTGGGCTAGAGCCACATTCTTCAGGTGGAATCTCCTCAGTAGTGCAAGCTTGTGAATGAAGTGGACTGAGGCAGGAGAGGGAGGACTGCACTCCCTAGGGAGCACAACAGCTCTGCACTTGAGTGGAGACATCTGCTGTCATGTAGACCATGTGCTTGGTGGTGGATGCTGCTCTGTGGGTGAAATAACACAAACAGCAGCTACAGGGGTGGTTGAAAGCAAGGAAAATCCTACATTTTAAAGGGGGCTTGGCTACCAACACAATGTTTTCCCATCTCCCTGCTGAGATTGCATTTGGGGCATGGTGGTGGTACTGCTCAATCCAAGCCATTTGCAGCCCTCTCCACTTCTAGGAAGCTGTGCATCTTCATTATGTACTTTCCAGGCACCCCAGCTCTCACCACAAGCCATGTCTGTAACTTTGCCCACAGAATAGGAAGCCATCCTTCTTCCCTGGCTCTAGTTCCAATCTAAGGGCAGATTAGCCAGGTCGGGTCCCCCTCCCAGAGTCAGAACTTCATTGGAGTAACCTATTCTTTTCCCTTCAGACTTCTCTCACGCCAATCTAGTGATGCCTGAAAGTGCAGGTTGAGTAGATCTGGTGAGTGAGGGCCTCTGTTTCTTCTACCTATCATACACAGGCTGGGTATAAAAAGCCTTGTTCCATACTATGCCCACTACACCTGCCCTCAGACCATCAGTCCCCATAGTCTTTACCCTTGAGAATCCTTGAGTCAGGTAGTACCAATGACATGGACATCTACTCTTTGGCATCTCAAGTAAGATGCAGCAAAACTGTCTCCCACATGAGATGGAAAGTTCCATATTCAGTTTCCAGCCCTTAGGGCCAGTTAGTCCCCCATGAGACTGAACAGTTTACTCCTGGGTCACTGTTAACCAGACTGGAGCAGGGATAGATTGAGCCAGGACCCATGAATCTAGGCTGGAGGGCACCTACAGAGAAACATTTGGATCCAAGAACACAGAGGGTCATGGCTACAATCTGGGTTCCACTGGAGGAGCTAGGGAGCTAGAGACAGCAAAGGCAGGACAGGGAGCCCAGGGCCCAGAGTAACATTTCACTGCCTGGAATTCCTTTGCCAGGACCAGATCTGGCCCCAGCCTGTTGGGTGATGGAATCTCCTCTCTGAATCAGGCAGATGAGCTGAGTTTCTAGCAGGTCCCTGGCAAAATGTCCTCTTAGGAAACTTCCACTCCCAAGGAAGAACAGTGCTGTCCAGCTCTGGTACCTGGAAGGTGGAGCAGTAATGTGTATTGACACTGGCCTCTACTGGCTGTAAAGGGAATTCTCTTTCTGTGACTTCCTTGGCTATTATTCCTTGGTGATTATTAAAATTCTAATATTGCATTTTTAAGCAGGGGCCTGACAGCATTTTATGATTCACAGTTAGGGCTTTTACTTTTAAATGTATAAAACCAGATCAGAATAGAAATGTTTTTCTGCTGTTATTTTTAAATTTTCTCTACAAATATTGCTTGTCCCTGGTTTAAAACTTCTGCTGAAAAGTTGGAACCCCAGAAACATTTCCTGGGGACTTGGAAATCCAGCTGGTTAGAAGGAGAAAATGAAACTGACCCACGGACTGACTGTGGGGCAAGAAGCAACAGGGGTGAGCAAAACGGACTTCTATCACTGTTTTCATCCAAACTGGAGGTAGAAATGTACCCACAGTGTATGTCTACACGTGTGCATTTACTGCACAGTAACCAAAATTACTGCACAGTGTGGGCACACGTCTACATGTGCACACCTGTACTGTGTAGTAAATATCATGACTTATGCTGACTTGAGCATAAATTTGATACCTGCATCATACAGATATCAAACTTATGCCTGATTACTTACTGAGCTGTAACACACATGTATGCCTTACTGCATCTTACTGTGCCTTACTTTAGTCCCAAGTCAGCCCACACACAGTGTTAATGCACTTTAACACCTGCACATGTAGATGCTGGCCTATTCTCACTTACTGCACAGTAACTTACTGAGCAGTAAATTTAAGTCGGCATAAATGCATGTGTAGACACACCCATGGTGTATATTTTAAATCTCAGGGGTTTGATTGTGACAGCGTCCCTAGGAGAAAGCTGTAAAGGTTAGAAAAGGGAATTGGATCAAGGTGCAGATGGAAGAGGCGCCTGACCTCCATAGGTGGATGCAGGATTTTGAAAAAGAGGGTGCAGATGGTGTTGTGCATTATCGCATATAACATAACACATTTTTTTCCAGTTAAAAATAAACTAGAAGCTTTACTAATAAGCCAGGGCTATATATATCCTTCATTTTAAGATTGAAGCAAAAACAAATATCCATTTATTGGGATGTGCATTATTTGCTATTTCATATGTATAAAAACACAACAAAATAGGCAACAAATATTCAGAAGATGTTGTTTCTTTAGTCCTGTAGTCATTAGAATTAAATGTACCTCTCTTTTTCAGACTCATAAAAGACAATTTAGCATTCTTGAGCATCTTGACAGTGCATCCAGTGCTTCACTTGAAGTTATTTCTACATCTGAGTTAATGTTTACCTGCGTTAACATATCCACACACGAGTTAATGTTTTAAGCTAGTTAAAATCAGTCTGTAGGGCTGTGAAATAGGAGCTACATTATTAGGAACATCTAACAGAGAGCAGAATCGCAGAGGAAAGGCTAGCTTGATTAGTGGAATATGAAGAACATCAAAAGAATATTAAAAAGGAAGGTCATTAATACCTGTGGAATGAAGAGTTTAGAAGGGACCAGAAACAGTATAATGAGCCATAAAGTCAATTGACTCCCTCACTGCTGCCTGAATAGAAATACTGCTCCAATGCCAAGCAGTTGGCTTTAAACTTTGGGTGGAGCAGGAGTCAAAGGCAGGTGCAACTGCACCAGTGGACCCCCATCCTGAATCTGCCCCTTCTGGGCTCTATACCTAACTCAGCCACTGAGGTGCATTGCGACTTTGTAATTTTCGCTCTCGTGCTTCAATTTCTCCATCTTTAATTACAATATTCCAATGACCAGTAATGTTCCCTTGCTTTTTTGGTGCCCTCCATTCAAGGGTCTCAAAGCATTTTGCACACATGGATGACATGAGACTCACAGCTCCCTTGGGAAATAAACAAGTAACATTAGCATCATGGTGCAGCAAGGCTAACTTGGGCACAAAGCAGAAGGGATGTGATTACCTGAGTCAGAAGCAAAGCCAAAAGGAAACCCAGATCTCCCAGCTCCCAGTCCTCTACTGCAAGCAATAATCTATGCTTCTTCCCAATGCCCTTTTAACACCAGAAAATCCCAAAGGGCAAAATAAGAGGTGCCTGCTAGAGAAGCTCCTCTTTTGTTACTCACTTCATGAGATCCTACCACTGCTGCTCCACTAGCACCTGCTGTGCACCATGGTCATACTCTCTCTCATCTGATGATCTCACACACACTGGCAGGGACATCAGAATGGAAGGCAAGGCTAGATCTGATCTTTCCCTTCACTCCTAGTCAGCCCTGCCCTGGGGCCATGATCCCCGCTGCCCTGGCAGGGTGAGCAAGATGGAGCAGAGTAACCAGAGCAGCATTCCACAGCCTCACCCTGGTCACAGGAAATCCCACAGCCAGGGCAGCAGAGCCTGACACCCTGCTGGCTGTGACTGAAGCTAGGTCCAAACAAACAGGCACTGTCCTTCCAAGCCTGAGCCAGGCCATCTGAGCCTACTAAGGCCTGACAGTACTGCTAACAGCTGATTGCTCCATCCTAGATTGTAGACATTTTGGAGCAGGCTGTGGTTGTTGAGCACCCAGCTCAGTAGGCCCTGTTCCTGAGTGCAGTGACTGTAATAACTATTCACAGCTGGCTGTGGGGATGGGGCTGCTCAGTTTTATGCCATGAAGGCAACCATGATGCATGGAGCTGAATTAGCGGAGAAAGTATGCAATGAACCCACCTATGATGTGGAGAAATGAGCTTCCAGGGAATGGAAGGACTTTTCTTATTCTCTGCCTCATTGGGGTGCAGGTCCTCTGCCAAGTCACCCAAAACAAGAATCCAATTAGTTGCAGGGGTAGAATCTATTATACAGATCCCTTACCTGGTAATGGACTGACTCATTTCATGCAGGCTGCCTCAAACCCCCTGCAGCATGAAAGGCCCCAATCCCACTTGCGTAACAGATAGGGACCAGACTGTGCAACTATCAGGATTCACCTTCTTAGACAGGACAGGGAAAGAAAGGGGGTTTACGTCTGGTAGGCCAGTCAACCAGAAACAGAGCTGCAGCAACAACAATTCAACTGCACTGACAGTCAAAAGCAAATGCTGACAGGTTCTGAGGCCACCAGTTCTGGTTAAGCTTGGGCTAAGAGCAGGGAGGTGCTACCAGTTACCTCCAAGGTTGGTGGCCCATGAGTTCACTGAGTTGATCGTTTTCAGTTTAGGGAACAAGACTCCACTAACTTTGTGGCAGAGAACCTCAGGGGCAAATGCGTTACAGGCTTAACTCCTCACACCTCACATGAGAGGTTACCTCTGAACACATCTTGAAAGGTAGAAGACAGCAAGTGTGCATGCTTTGTACAGAGCTTGTTCAACTGGGCATAATTTTTACAGGTAGGCAGAAGTCCTCAGTTTCCAGAACTGTTCATTCAGTGTCACTCATTGGTGCTAAACTCTCTAAGAAATCAGTCCAGGGCAGGGTTCACTGAGCTGGCCTAGAAGCTATGCCTTTGATTCCCATTGCAATTATCACTGGGGCACATCTTGGAGCTTAGCTGGATCTCTGTGCCCTTTTCTGCCACTAGGCATGCAACACAGGAAACATCAGCCCCTGTCAGACAACACTATGTTCCAGCAGTGCACTGAAATCAGTCATGGTGGGGCTAGAATACTATATGAGGGAAATGCACAACTTGAGGTTACTTAGGAGGTAACTTACAGGTGACTAGTGCCAATGTCCCATTTCCCACAAGATAAACGATTATCATGGAAATTCTTGGGGTGGGTGAAGGTCACCTTTCTGCCTTTACTAACCCTCTTACAGCCTCCTAGATATGATTCTCCCCCCACCCTCCTGCCCCCAAGCCTCTTGAAAAGATTCACTCATATCCGGGGAATGGAAGCCACCTACTGGAATGCAGAGATGCTCAGGACGCACAATTCATGGGCATCGGGGATGGGTATTCCCTGAAGGACATGTGCCTGTACTACTGACTGCAGCTGAAAAAGATTGGGAGGGCTGGTTCCTGCATCACATCAGGAAGGACATGGCATGTTTTCAGAGTTGCCTGTTCTTCCCCTACTGTCAGGTGTTTCCTGAGGGACTTTTCAGGGACTTCTACTGATGTGCTAATATGAAGGAGCCTGCACAGGACACTCTCTCAGGAGGACCTCAGATCCAGGATTGAGTTAAGAAGGTTGTATTCTAGATCTGGGACATGAAGATTATTTAACCTTGCACCAGAGGGGATAGGAGGGTCAGCCACGGGTACTTTAGGGCAGACCCAGACTCTGAAGAAACAGAATCTAAAGCAGGGACACTGACATAGTGAGATGAATCACATGAGCAAGAGGAAAACTTGTGACTGAAAGTTACTGATGGTACCACCAGCTTCCGGAGTCTGCCCGCTGACCTCCACTAATATGTGGTCACTGTTTTCTTGTTTAGCTTGCACACAGCAAGGGCTCTGGGTAAATGCCTGAATGGCTGATGTGAGCAGCTATGACGCACGCTCATGCCATCTCATAGCAACAGACATAGCAATGCAAGGGGAAGTTGAGTTTTGCATACAGTCTGATCTGTATTGGCTTCCTTAGCACTGATCCCCAAAGGAGTAAGGTGCTTCTCAAATCAGCTGGCAAAGGGACTAAAGACATGCCTGGTGGAATTATCAGCTCTCCCAGGCACACCCTCTTATTGGAAAGATCTGTCTTCAGGCCCTTGAAAAGTGAAAACCTCCAGGAAGAGAAGTGCCTTGAGGGCTTCAAGAGAAAATAACTAGGAGTGACATGGGATTGCTGGGCAAAAGGAGACAGGGCTGAACCTCCAGAGAAGTGTTCCGGTAACAAGGTCTGCTACTAGACTTTCCCTGTGCTTGCTTGGGACAGTGGAAATGTAACTGGACTTGATCATGACAAATCTGTTGTACAGATCAGTCACGTTTGCAGTGAGGATGATGGCCTAGATTAGATTTGTGAGTTCTCATTTATAGCTAAGCTGAAGCTGGAGAGTAAGAGGTAGTGGACATAGCTCCTGTTTGGGCTCAAGAACTCCCACACGTTGTTTTCTCCCAAGCTGTAGGGGGGCCAGTGGCAGAGCAGGTGATGTATCCTGCTGACTCAAGTGGTGTGAGTTTCTCTCTGAACTCATGCAAAAGGCTGCTCCCCACTTGGCTTGGCCATGAATGAATACCTGGTCACTTGGCCTGGGGAATCAAGGGTGGTAAGATGTGCTGTCAGCTATACCAATCTTTGTGTGCCATTGGCCCCAGAAGCTGGTGTGCTGTAATCATGCTAGCTCAGTGGGCTGCTAGGGTTAGGGAAACCTTTGATAATTTTTTATTAGTGAGCCACATGACCTTGGGTGAGTCAGTTCACCCCTCCGTGTCATAGCCTCCAACAAATAATGACATAAAGCTGAAGAAGGATTTGCTGCAGTTCCCTATATTAAAGCTTTCCTGATACCTCCCTCTGTAGGTAAAGCAAAGTTCTTAAATCATGTATTCAGTTTAGTTTTTCTCCACCCACCAGGGTTCAGTCAGTACCTGTGTATGTCACAGTCAAGTCACAACTCTGCTGGGCCTGGCAAGATCCTTCTCACTCCCACAGCAAACTTGCCTGATATTTAAAGAACCGACAATAATAAACAGAGGCAAGTGTCAGATCCTGAACAAATGTAATCCAGGGGAGGAAATGATCACTCAGAAACACCACATAGAGCATGTGTCTGGCACACACAGCCACATTGGGATACAGTCCTTGTTGCTCATGCTCACATAGACAGACCCCGCCAGAAGCAGGAAAAATTGCAGACGAGTTTCTTTTTAAGCTTGCCCGGTGGAGTCTATGGAATCCACCAGGTTCCAAGTTGGTTATGGCTGGTATAAAACACTATGTGGTTCAGTGTAAATTACTATCAGTAACAACACACATAATCATAGAAAAGCAGGGCTGCAAGAGGCCTTCAGAGGTCATCTAGTGAGTCCAACTCCCTGCCTGAGGCAGGATCATTCCTATCCAAACTATCCATTGTCTAACCCAGTGGGTTTTAACCTTTTTTAAACTGAAGGCACCTCTAGTTTAGCTCAAGGCATCCCTCTTAGACTCGAGGCCCCCCTTGGAAAATGCCAGCTCTTACTTTTCACTAATTTTTTGACTACAGGAAAACAACAGAGCAATTCTTTTGTTGCAAAGACCTCTCAGAAGGACCCAAACTGGTCAAAATGGTTTTAACACTCTGGATTCCTATTTTAAATCTCTGGGTTTATCCTGTGCATCACGTGTGCTCACCTGACAGGGCTAACATCATGTGGCATCCCATGGCACCCTTGAAAGGGTCTCAAGGCACCGCAGGGTGCTGTGGCACCTTGGTTGAGAATCCAGCAGTTCCCAAACTCTGACAGTTGCACACCACCAATTTTAAACAATACAGCCTTAAGTACCACCAGCAAATTTTTCAGTCCAACCTTAAGTACCACCAGCAATTTTTTGTCATATAAAGTAATTATAATAAATCTGTTAATGTGTACCACTGCCAGGTTGCCTGCATACCACTGGTGGTATCCGTACCACAGATTGGGAACCACCTATTAGCAAAACTAGCTGGTTCACCCCAACACAACCACAAGACATAGCAACCCAACCTGTCACAGGCAGGGGTAGATTAAAAGGGGTGCACTTGCACCCCCTTTTATTCCTGCCCCCCTCCAAAGTTTAAAACCAACTGCCTGGCAGTGGTAGCAGCATTCCTAGTCAGGTGGCACTGAGGGAGTCAATTGACTTCATGGTTCATTATAATCTACAGATGGGTTCTTAGATGGGATGGGGGAACCCTTCATTCCACCAGTGTTAATGACTCCCTCTTTTTTATAATGGTCTTGATGTTTCATCAATCAAGCTATCCTTTGTTCTGCAATGCTGTTGTCTGTTCACTGCTCCTAGGGAGGATGCTCTTATTTCACAGCCCTGCAGATCTTAACTCCTTCCAGTGAGGTCCCATTTGTTTTTGCTTCCATCTTCAACTGCATAATACAGGCCTGGACCCTAGCCTATCAGTAAAGCTTCTAGTTTCTTTATAACTGGAGCAAAATATGTATTGTGTTATGGGAGTTGATGCCTCTCACCACTTGCACCCCACTTTTCAAAATCCTAGATCTACTCATGCTCACAGATAAAGCAGGGGGATTGTGGCAGGCACCATCCTGCTGCTGCCAGGGGGTGTTAAAATACCTTCCAGAGCTCCAAGGAAAGGGCCACATCCTCCTCAGGTGCCAGCTAAGGAAACACCTGGTTAGCTAGTCCCCTCCTGAATGAAACCAGAGCAATACACCTGACCAGGAAGGAGGCTCTGGTGAGGGGGAATCCCTGAGGACTGCAGAGCCGTTTTCCTGTCCCTGATCTGTTTATATCTCTGGGCAGTTTCACTGGGGTGTGTCCACTGGCTCCTTGGACTTGTTTGGGGGACAGTGGGTGCTGGCTGGTGTGTACTGCTCTACATACCCCACTGGTGCACCACTCATCATGAACCTGTGCCCTCGCTCCCATCCCTGTCTTGTTTTTCATTTGCCCCAAGGAATCTGTTGGTGTGCCCACTGACCTCCCTTAGCAAGGGAGGCTCATAAATTGCCTTGGTAGGCCTAGGTTCATGTTCTCTGGCTCATCAAACAGGCCCATCTCTGAGCAGTTTCACTGGGCAGCATCCACCGGCTCCTTGGATGCACTGGGGAGCCAGCAGGTGCTGGCTGGTTGATGTGCTCTGCTTTGAGTCTCCTCTTGGTGCACTCATCATGAACCTGTGCCTTCACTCCCGTCCCTGTTTTGTTTTCCATTTGTCTCAAGGAATCTGTTGCTGTGCCCAGTGGCCTCCAGTGGCCATTGTTTGCCTTGGCAGGCCTAGGCCCATGTTCCCTGGCTCATCATCAAACAGGCCTGTCTCCAGGCCGAGTTTCACTGAGCAGCATCCACTGGCTCCTTGGACACATTTGAGGGCTAGTGGGTGCTGCCAAGTGTGTTCTGCTCCATGTCCTCCTTTGGCACCCTCATTTTAAAACTTTGACCGCCCTTTCCCTCCCTGTTCTGCCTGTCATGCATCCCAAACACTCACTGATGTGCTCTTAATGACCCCCCTTCTTAAGGGGGTGCTTTTCAGCTTTACTTGCTGGGCCTAGACTCACATTTCCTGGCTCATCAAACAAGCCCGTCTGTGGGGAGTTTCACTAGGGTTGCCAACTCTGTTCGAATCTATTCCGGACAGTTTCAGGCACACCAACGACTGCAACACAACGCCAATGACCTGCGCGCAGGCACTGATCAGTTCTGGATTAGGGTGCTTAGGCTTTACGTCAGGGCGGCAAACGTGCACTACCATGACATTTAAAAACCCGCTGGACTACTGTATAAATCGGATTCGACCCATCGTATTAATTTGAACGAACGCCCTATCGTTTCTCTCCAGGTGACTCTCAGCAGTGTCCTGGAGATTTCTCTCTGATTCATCCCTGGAGACTCAGGGAGGGTTGGCAACCCTCCGTTGCCCGGAGCAGCGTCCACCAGCTCCTCAGAGGCAGCGAGGAGCCAGCCCAGCCCCGCGCCGCGCCTCCCCGGGCGGGGCGGGGCGGAGCCGGGGGAATCCCGGGCGGCGGTGACTCAGGCCCGAAGGAGGAGCCGGGGGTGCAGCTCGGCCGCTGCCAGCCATGAGTGCCCCGCCGGGCTCCCGGGCTGGGGCCGGGCTGCTGTGAGCCGTGCGCCGCACCATGTCGCGGGCCGAGGGCTGCAAGGGGCCGGCGGAGGCCGAGGAGGGGCAGTGCGACTCGGGCATCGACTCGCTGCGCTCGCTGCGCTCGCTGCCCGCCGCGGGGCCCCGGGACGAGCCGCGCGGCCCTGGCAAGGAGGCACTGGAAGCCGAGGAGCGCGTGGACTCCAGCTACGGCTCCGCCTCGCTCACCGAGCCCCTGTCCGCCCTCGCGCCGCCGCCGCAGCCCGAGGAGCGCGGCGCCCTGCACGGCCTGAGCCACCAGCAGCTGGAGGCGCTCGCCTACATCTCGGAGGATGGAGACACGTGAGTGCCGCGGCTTGGCAGACAGCGCGGCCACGGCCCGGCTGGCACGGGGGACGGGCGGCTGCGGAGGTGGCTCGCTGCCGCCGCCGCCAGCCTCAAGATGGAAAGTTCCCTGGGTTTAGGGGGTCTTTTCTTATTTTTTTTTTCAGATGGGTCCCCTCCCCAGGAGTAACTGGTGGCCAGGCAGGAAAGGTCCCATCCTCTGGTCCATGGACCGCCAAACCAGGCAGGAAAGATTCTCTTCCTTGGCCCATAGATCTCCATGCCGGGTCATAGCTAGTGACCACGGAGCAAAGGTTCATTCTGATCCCTGGTTCATAGACCTTGGTCCTTAGGTCTCCCCAAACCAGGCTGCAGGTGGTGACCAGGCAGGAAAGATTCCCCCCCCCCCCCCCTTATATCTCTATGCAGGTTTGTAGCTAGTGACCACAGGGGAAAGGTCCCATGGACCCCTAAGCCAGGCTGCAACTGGTGATCCCTGGTCCATAGACACTCCCAGCAAACAAGGCTGCAACTGGTGACCAGGCAGGAAAGATCTTCCCCCGCCCCGCCCATAGATCTCCACGCCAGTGGTAGCTAGTGACCATGGGGGAAAGGTCCCATCCCTGGTCCATGGACCCCCCAAACCAGGCTGCAACGGGTGACCAGGCAGGAAAGATGCCCTCCCCTGGCCCATAGACCCCCAAGCAGAGTGCAAGTAGTGACCGTGCGGGAAAGGTTCTGTCCCTGCTCTGTACACCCCCCAAGCCAGACTGTAAGTACTGACCATGCAGGTTAGCTCCCATCCCTTAGTCCAGAGACCCCCCTGCCCAAACCAGGCTGTAGCTAATGACTAGGCAGGACATGTTCCACCTCCTGGTACCCCGGGGCCATCATGTTCTCTCTCTCAGGTTTTCAGGGTTTGTTTTTTTTGGTCCTAGTGAAATATGCTGGTCGTTTACCAGGGACTCTACAATTGAGCCAAGTAAACGGAACAAGTGGGGACGGGGGCGGGGGGAAGAAGCCGCTCCAATCCATTTGCCGCTCAGAGTTGCGGGAAATGCAAAGTTGGGGTTCCGGGTGGGGTGAACAGTCAGAGCAATACAGAAACACACATCACAGTGCAAAGTTTGAGTTTCGGCCTATTCAGCGGCTGCCAGGAAAAATGGAAGGTGGCGGGGGGGGTTCTACGTCAAAAGGAAAAAAAATAAGTGTTCTTTTCATCCACCAAAGCACAAAGCTTCATTTGCCAAGTGAATGGCTTGGCTGCATGAGATGATTACCTGAGGAAAATCAGTTATGTAGAGGGGAGCCTAGCTCCCACCTCTTCTGTGGGTTGGAGCCTTGCTAGGGAACAACTACGAGTCTCTTGATGTGGCTGGTTTCTGAATGTAAATCCTCATGTGCAGCTAGCCCGTCTGCTTTGTGGGGTCTATGACCAAAGCAGCGTGAATTTTGATGACTCTGTAACGTAAGTTCCTGAAGAGGCACTGGCCTTATCCTGCATCTCTGCTGCTTCTCTGCTACAGCTTTTGGTGCCTTTTGTCTTTGAGGACCTAATTGCACATCAGTGCGTGGTGCAGACGCACCGTATTGAACCTGTTTGCTTTGGCTTCTGGTAACTGAGTTCAGCTAATTGCTCCTTTTTCCTGTTACCCTTTACCTTGTCAGGATGTTTCCATCACAAAATCAAAGAGCATGTGTATGAGTGTCTTAGCTGCTTGAATAGCTGAAATGTTGGTCCACAGCCTGGATGCAGGCCAGAGTTGAATACAGTACTGAATAATGGTACAGGAGGAAGAGAAACTGGAGGGGGACAGAAGCCACTGAACAAGATGTCTGTAGCAGAGAATCAAAGGTCCTGTTAGCTGCAGAGAGGGAGGATCTTGGGCTCACCCAAGGAGGTGCTTCTTGCTTGATAAAAGCTGGTCTCATCTCAGCTATGTGTTTATTTCCTGGTTGGGAAGAAGGCATGTGCTAATTAGTCCATTCCTGTGTGTTGTGGGACATGCTGAGAAGACTGACAGCCTTGCAGCAAACCTCATCCAAGCCAGGTTAAATGAAACCGTGTCCCCTCCCGCCACCCCCAGCATGGTTCAAGCATTGGTTACTCTTTATTTTCTCATCTGGACATTGTAGCCCACACAGGGAAATTTCCATGCCCGACGTGATCACTTCAGTTGCACTGGCATAACTGCCTGCGTGGATACACTTAAGCAAGATACAACTAAAATGAGTAACTTTCCCTGTAAGGGCAAGCCCCAAGGCCTGTGAGTCTGTGGTGCATTTGGTGACTGCCAGTTTCCCTTCCCCATTGTGTCCCTGGGGTGATTTTGGTTGTAAATGCTTCAATTGATTTGGGGGGGAGGGGTTTGATCCCATCTTTTGTAGGGGTGACTGAGCCAGTTGCTTGTCAAACCAGCTTGTCCAGAGCCTGATCCAAACCTCCCATTAATAGGAGGGGCAAACACATGATCGGGTGTCCTCCAGGTGTTAGGCAGCAAACCACTGAACTCATTTCACTCGGATTCAAATGTCTTCTATGCTGGTTTAGGTCAGCTAAGCTGCCTGCTCTTATCTTCAGACTCCACTGGGTGGTCAGTTTGGGCTAGCTGCTGCTGCCTTTTGCTCCCTCCCATCAGGAGGTGGCTGCGCAGAGGCTCTCCAAATGGCTGCAGCTGCTCTTCTGTTTTTGCTTACTTACAATGCAGTTTAAAACAGGAAATCTAAAGAGTGCGTGGGGGGGACAGGGGATGGAATGGTTGCTACTTATGTAGCCAAAGTGAGGTGGAGTGGGGTAGTTTAATGCTGAGAAGAGGGATGGGGAATCCGCACTTCTGGGTTCTCTTCCCAGCTCTAGGAGTGTTCTAGTGATTCGGGCAGGGAGTCTGCTCTGCCCCGGCCTTCTTCTAGTCCCTTATTTTCCTGTGTGTAAATTGGAACTGATCAAGTCCAACTAACAAATGTTTGTGAAGTGTTTAGACATACAAAAACTAGAACTCTTGGTTCCAAAATGATACCTTTTATTAGACCAATTGGAAAATGGCAAGAAAATTGTCCTTTTCTGCAAGCTTTCAGGATCAAAGTCCCTTCGTCAGGGAAGTGTTTAGAGGCCTTTGGGTGGAAGCAGCAAGTGCACTGCATGGCTAGCTTTCCTTCAGCTGCAGAGGCAGACCCACTGACCCACAGCATTCCCTTGCACCTTAGCTCATGACCCAACAGCAGCGGGAAGATAGCTCCTGCCTTGTGCGACTTGCTGGCTCGCCTCCAGTGCAGCAGACCTCAAGCTAGGATTCAAACCGTAATCTCATTATTTCTCAGTAGGCTCCATTGGGCAATATCACTTCCTTGTAACCATTGTAATTCTGAAAAAAGACAAGTTCTGGGCTTTTAGCTTCTAGTTCCTGTTTCCTCAGTTGCCTCTGCCGATTCAGGACTGAACCTGGCATGAAGCAGCATGCTCCCGGTTGGTGATGCTTTGTGTGAGCTGTAGGGCCTAGTGCCTTTGCCAGCCAGCACTGTCCTTCCATGGAGTTTCCTATGGGCTTGCTTGAGATTTTATGCCCCTAGGAGATAGAAAGTGGGGAAGGACTCTATTATCAAGTCCAACCCCTGAATTAAAGTTTATAATTGAGGTGGAGATCTCATCATCATGTGGACACTTAGTCTCAGCTGGAACCTCCCATAGAAACCTAGAACTTCATTTGAAGGTGCTTGTATAAATAGACACCAATTGGAGCAGTTGAGCCCAAACTGACTGCCTCTTCTATAGAAAAGAGGTGGTGCCTGAGGATGCTGGCTGGGCCAGCACAAGTGAAGTGAGTTTGGTGCTTGCTCCCTAAAACCTAAAGGACATTTAATCATGTTAAAAAAATCACTGCTGAGTGATGATAAATTTAGGAAAGTCAGGACTAGGATAGCAGATTAGGGAAGAGGGATATTGGCAGAGCTGGGAGGTCAGGTCAGGGGCAGGGAGACAGCAGAACTAGGGTCTGGGGGGATCCAGGCAGTGAAACAAGAGAAGATGCTACAGGTCAGGATTGATAACTAGCCAGAAGAGTTAGGGGTTAGGACTGAGGTGCTAGCAGAGCTGGTAAGGAGAGATTGGAGTCCAAAGACTGGCACAGAAAAGGGCAGGGGCTATAGGTCTGGCTGGCAGAGGAATGGTTAGTATGGCAGGAGGAAAAACTTGCTATACTGCTCCCATGCATGCTCAGACCGGCCTCTGCCTGGGAACATGCGGCCTTTCCATTGGATCTGGACAGTCTTTCCCTGCTCAGTGCACTTCCAATGGAGTCGGTATCTGTGGAAGCCAGAAAGGGGTTTTCCAGCCTGGGGGATGGGCTAGCTCTGGACAGACCACAGAGAGCTTTTCTGTTTGTGCCCCAGACTCTAAACAGGCTCAATCTTTGTTAAGTGTGTGCTGGGGAAACCCCCCTCCCTCTTGCCAGAGCTAGGCAGATGCAGGAGGGCCCCAGCTGCAGAGTCCTGCAGAAGGGGTGGGGGAGGGACTGTCTGCCTCCTGCAAGGGGACGGAAAAGGCTTGCCATTCACACTGGGGTCCTGGGCAAAACTGGTGGGGTGATGCCACAGGCTCCCCATGCACTGCAGAGAGGAAAAAGATCTGCTGGCAGAATGGGCAGGTAGGCCTGAACCTCTGTCTGGCCCTCTTGAGACAGCCATGCACTGGTTCACAAGATCTCTGCTTCCACCACCAGGCACCACTGTGATAGCTGAAGAATTAGCCTACCCATTGTGGAGAGGCAGACTATATGTACCAGTGTGCCTGGCCTTGCCTTTAGTTAGCCAGGCGGGAGTCCTAGTGTTCATGGGGCAGCACCTTTGTGCAAAGGCAGCTGTTATGTGCATGGTGTCATGCAAAGCAGGCACCATCTCTGCCGCCCCCTCACGTGGGCAAAGTTCAGGGGTCCCTGCATTGAACACCCTCTCACAGTTTCCTTTGTGTGGAAACAGGGCCAGGCCTATTTTGGTTGTGCTACACCCATGCAGGGTATCTCGGGGAAGTAGGAGCTGCAAAGGGGAGCCCGACTTCCTCCTTCCCCAGCAGTGTGGTTAGTGCTGCTGTCTGCTGATAGGAAATCACATGTCGATGACTTGTGGACCGAGACAGGTTAATGAGGGATCAGGGCAGATTAAAGAGTTTTAATTTGTGTCTGTGTCTCAGAGCAGACACCCTTCAGGTCTCTCCTTCCCCATGGCAGCAACTGGAACCTGCAGGGGTGAAGGAGCTCTTCCTTGCTTTGCCTAGGGTGCCTAGCCACGGCCTGCTCTGATGCCAGGCCTCCTTGCAGCACATCACTCGGTGACAAAGGCAGGGTTAGCATCTCTCCACAGTGATGCATTGTGAGAGTCTGACAAAGCTGCCTGCCCCTGTCCCTTGCATTTCACCATGTCCTGCCTCAGCATGGCTAAGCTTTTGCAGGTTCAAAGTCTCTGCTCACTGCCTGTTTGTACTGCTGTACATACTGTTCCTTTTCATGCTTCTGTATGTGTCTGGGCAGGGAGAGGGGCGGGGGGCATCACTGGGCTTTGGAGGACTCCTGATAGAAGGGAACATGGAACAGGACAATGAGAAAAGATATGGGTGACTAAGTAATGGGGAACAGATCAAAAGAACCTGGCAAAGGGATGACTCTGGGAGGGGAAAATGGAAGCATGTGGAAATCTGCAGCTCTCCAATGGGTGTCATGGCACAGGAGGGGATGTGATAGGGAGGAGTGGGATACAGTTAAGGGAATTATTCAGCCCTGGAACAGGCTCCCTTGAGATGAGGTAGAATCACAATGTCTGGGAATTTTTAAGTGTGGGTTAGGAAAAACTTTTGTTGGCAGTTGTGTAGACAGAAACAATCCTGCCTTGAGCAGGAGAGTAGCTTAGATGAGCTCATGAGGTCCCTTCCAGCCCAGTTTTTGTCTTTTTTCTTGGACTCTGAAGGGCAATGCTGACATACCCTAGGCTCTTATCAGCTCCTGTGGGAAGGATGGAAGCCACATTGTTCAGGAATGTATATTTAGCATGTTGCTGGCTTAGCGTGGGCAGGATGGGCTGAATGGACTAATAGGGGCTTTCCATCTCTAATGACAAGGGTTCCAAGAGCCCAAGTCTCCGGTTTGTCTTAGCCACAGAAGTGCATCCTTTATCTGGCTTGGTGTGTAATTTCCTCTTGTTTTGAGCTGTTGGGGCCAGAGGTGCCGCCATCAATAGTGTGCCCAGCTCGCTCATTCCACTGGGAAATCAGTAGTCTGCACATTCCACTGTCGTTCCACGTGGTGTGGGCTGCACACGTGGGGAATTGAGGACACTGCCAGCTGCTGCTGTTAAGGAGGGACAGTCCCTGGCCCAGGCTTGGCATGGCTTAGCTAAAGCAGTATAAAGCCTAGTAACTCTGCAACAGGAGACAATCCTGGCCTGGACGTAACTTTTCATTTCATGATAGCACCCAGAAATGCCAGGCAGGATCAAAGCCTCTTCTTGATGGCAATGTCTGCATTTCTTAACTAGGATTTCCCAGATCCTGATATGGCCATGATCCTTGCAGGAACAGGATGCATACCCAAGAGGATGTCACCTGGGTAAATTTAAATTCCTGCCTTATGTAGTGCATTCAGTGTCCCTTCTACAGTCTGATGACGATTTCCAAGAAAAGTCTTCATGTTTTCCACTTGCACGGATGCACTTCCAAGGGGAAACCCGGGGAATTTCAGCCAAAAGGGGAAGAATGTTTGGAAAGTTCCAGGCTCTAAAATGCCAAAGAAAAAAGTATCCCTTGATCCTCAATATAATGAGGAGCTAAGTTTCTGTGAAGTGGCTGGGAGCAAGTCAGGATGGATCTCTAACAGACTTGATTGAATGATCCCCTTGAATAATCAGGTGTTTGCTTGAATGATGTTCCCTCACCATCATCAGCAAGTGTGGGAAAGGGTTATAACATTCAACTGATTCATTAAGGGAAAGTATTTTAACACCCTGACTAGAGATAAGGGTGATGAGAGACTGGAGAGGATCTAGTGTGTGGGCTGGGCAGGCCTGAGGGAGGAACCCTACAAGCAGCCAAATTCATGAAGCTGATGTAATTAAAGACATCAACTTCTGTCCACATTGCTGCCAGGATCAATATGCACTGGAGTATTACCGTGTCCTTTGCCAGAGACAGAAGGCGCCACCATTCGGAGCAAGCAAGGGATCCTAGAACTGATAAAAGAAACTCCTCAATTATGATTATACTCATGAGTTCCAGCCCTGCACTGGCATACTGGGTTATTGTTTGTCTGCGAGCAGTATCTCTAAAGTAGATTCTTGCAAAGTACAGGTTTGTTTCCTGGCCAGTTGCAGTGGGTATGTGTGGGTGTTCAGAGAAGAATCCAGCATGCCCCAAATAGGATCTGCTCCTTCTGCTCCTGCAGGGTAGAATTTATTCAAGACAGTTCCTAGTTTTGCTGCAGATTCCCACCTTCCAGCCTGTTACAAAACCATCTGCAACTGTTTGAAAGCAGCTCCAAACACCCCAAGTCTTTTGGGTGTCTCTGATGTAGATTTTGGCTGGCCCTAGTGATCTTACAGGATAGAGAGGTGGTCCCTCAGTCTGTAATTGGCTGGTTGAAACCCACCTGAACTGCACCGCAGTTCTGATCAGGGGCCCACTTCTGCTGCAGGCTGAGCCAGCCCTTCCGTGTTGCTGTCACCTGTTCTAGCACTCTCAAGGGAAGCAATAGAGTCCAGGGGCTGTGGGGCAAAGCATGGTGTGTGAGCATGGGTAACAAACCTACCCCAATAATAGGGCCGTAAAGAGCTCTCCAGCTTAGATTTCCATAGTTGACTCTTCTCTTATTTATCCATTGTGAGAGAGGCAGGGAAACAGGCCAGGGGGAAGGGTGGGCTCCATCTGCTTGTACAGCATCAGCCTTAGACATCTTAACAAGGCCTGGGAATACGTGGTCCTAAACAAAGCCCACTGGCCTGGCCAAAATGAACTGGTGCTCTGGGCTGCCACCACTTTCCCAGTCTCCTGCTGAGGTCTGCAGAGCTGGCCTCCAGCTGGCTAAGTACTGCACCCTTCCAGCAGCTGATCTGCCAGTCAATGCTGAACCATCTCTTCAAAAAGCGATGGCTGCACAAATTGATGTGTGTTGTGTGGATTCAGTCCCAGTTTATCATTTTATGCTGGCCTCCTCCTCAGAGCCCTTTGTGGGCTGATGTGATACAAGTGGGCTGAGTTTCTTCTTTTCCTGGCTAAGACCCCAACCTTTGTGAAGGAGTGAACAGCAGAGTAGCTAGCTAGTCTGCAGCCTCTGCCCCCCCATCCCCACCTGACCTTCCTAACAGTGGGTTCTGAAATGCATGGCCCTTCCTACAGAGCCCTATGTTAGAGTGGTTTGACCCCTGTATCAGGTGCCTGGAAGGGAACACCCTTCAGCAGCCCTGGAGTGGTTTCTCTGTAAGAGTAGTTGGACTGCATCATGGTTTGCAGGCAGAAGAGCTAGACACTTTTTCTTAAGAATAAGTGAGACCACACAGGGGGGAGACGCTTGCCGGGAGTGGCAGCATCTTGTCCCAGGGGAGTGGATTTTCCATACTGTGTTCTTAACAGCAGACTGCTCTCTACCTGCAGTACCCCTTGCCTGCCTTCTCTTTAACCCCAAACCACCTCCTACTAGGGGAGCTCCAGGTCAATATTGAAAGGCTTCAAGATTGAAAGGCCAGTAAGGGATTGGGGTGAGGAGAGAATGTTGTTAGCCAGGATTGCGAACATCTTACTCAGCGGAGTGAGACCGGGGCTGGGACAGCAGAATTTCTGCAAGCCAGGAGAAAAGTGCATGAGCAGAACCTAGAACTGGAATTGGAAGGAGGGCCTGAGGCCAAGAGAGAGAAGCCTTCAAAGTGTGTGTGTGTGTGTGTGTGTGTGTGTGTGTGTGTGTGTGTGTGTGTGTGTGTGTGTGTGTGTGTGTGTGTGTGTGTGTGTGTGTGTGTGTGTAGAGCCCAGGAACAGACTAGCAAAGGTGCTGTGGGTTGTTCCAGCCTGAGGCAGGCTGGCTGAGCAGTGTGGCAAAGGTTCCTGTTGGTGGTTTCACTTCTCTGTGGAAGGGGTTAGCAGGGCAGGTTATAGAGCCGGAACGGGAGAGCAGGAAAACAGTGGAATTCCCCTGCTGTTTTCCTCCATGATGCGTCTTGTCCAAGTCCTCGTGCTGCAGATGCCATTTCCTCCTTTTCTCCCACAAACAGCCCAGTGCTTTGCATGCAAACTGGCATTGGCATCATTTCTTTTTGCCTTTCCACTTGGAGAAAGCAGAGGGAGAGTTCTCTCTGGCTGTGCATGGAGCTGAGGGGGAGGGAGGTCGGACAACATTGGGTGCTCCATCCCATGGTTCAGATGCATGTGGGATGAGTGAAAGAAGGGCCAGCCAGGGTAATAGTCCCCTTCCCAGTGCTGCCTCTCCAAGGCCTTTGCGAGCAGGCATCCATTGCACTTCCCAGATGAGAATGCATAATCTCTGCTCTGTTTTTTGGAGAAAGAAGTGAGTCAGGATGTCTCACAGCCCCACAGTAGCACAGAGCTGGCAACAACCCAGATGCCAGGCCACTGCCTTGATTGCAGCCAATCTGTGGTGATGCAACTGCTTTTCTAACCATGCAGCTGTTTCCCTTTGCCACTGTTCCCAGCTCAGCCACCTCCCTTCTCTGGCCACCGACTCAATTTCACTGCCTTCCCCTCTCCTGCTTTTTCCCCTCCAAAATGTCTGTGCCACTCTGCACAGTACTTAGCCATCCCAGGCACAATGTAAAAATCAGACTGTGTTGCAACTAATCCAGGGCTGTGTAAGATGCCAGGGCACTTGTAGGGTCAGCAGCAAAATCAGACTGTGTTGTGAGACCAGATAGAAGTGCCGTGGAGCAGGACCCCGATCCTTCTGCTCCAACAGCCTGGATCTTTCCTAGGTGACCTGAACAGGTTTCCCATGTGCCATTAGCAGTATAAACACTCTGATCCACAGCCGAGTGGTTCAGAGCTCAGCAATGTCTGCCTTCTCTGCTTTCTGTCTTTCTAAGTAGTTTGTGGCAATGTGATCATCACTGTTTGAAAGGCAGCATCATCTGAAGGCTCCACTTTCATGGAAGGCACTATAAAAATGCACAGAGATTGTATGTGCACACCCTGAAGCACTTAGAGTCTACATAGGCCAGGCAATCAACAGGTGGGAAAGGAAACCCAGGCTCTAAGAGGGGAGAAAGGCCCCTTTGTCCAGATGCCCACTGCTGACCAGTGACAGAGGCAGATACAGAGCTCCCAGTCCATTTATTTGTCCACTGGACTGCGCTACCATCACCCATCTTATCTGTCCTCTGCACACAGTCCTTTCCCAACACCCCTCCCTCTCCTAGCATAACCACTTGCTGTTCCCTGTGTCCATCACTTCTGGGGTTTGTAGCAGGGAAATATTTGGGTGAAAGGGTGAGAACAGTAGGCTGGAGGAAGGGCAGAGTTAAGGTTGCAAAGTGTGTTGTGCAGTGTCTGGTTGTTGCAGGTATTGAAAGATGTGTGCCTGTGGGCGAGGAAGAGAGAGCATGTATTTATGTCCTTGCTTGTGGAGGGTTGTGTTGCAGGATTATCTGCTTTATAGCAGAGCTCCAATCTCTCTTCATAAGGGCTTCGATTTAGCATTACCCTGCTGCCGCTGTGTCAGACAGGGCCTTTTTGTCCATGGGACAGTATAGGCATTGTTGTCGGGGCTAAGGAAGACATCTCTGAGGCTGAGGCCTCTGTGCCTTGTACCTCCCAGGAATGGGTTTCCTTGCTTTAGTATAAGACATCAACTGTGCCATGAGCCAGATCTGTGGAGCCAGCAGCTGCAACAACAGTGAGTCTGGTATTCGGGCCGTGTGGCAGTGGTGGAGCTCTGGCAGGAGGGGCCAAGTGGAGACAGATGTGCTCACTCTCTTGCCTCCAGCAACTGGGTCCATCAGGGTCCAGATTTTCTACAGCAGGATACCTCCCCCACCCCCAAGCTCCTAGCAGTTTGGTGATAGTCCAGCAGGCGGGATGAAATGGCTCCATGGGCTACAGCTGTCCCATGGGTTGCATGTTTGACACCCCTGGGAGATGATAATTCCAACTTCTTGTTGATGTTACAAAGGCCAAACACCATCCTTCTGCACTTCAGGCTTAGCCCTCTGCTGTGATTCCCTGCTTCCCTGGTCCACTTGGGAACTTGGGAGGGGGACCTGTTACACCCAGTTTCAGGAAGTCCAGGGTTGGCAGCATCTGCCATGGGAGAAGCGGGGAAAGGGGCAGTTGCAGAAACAAGGAGCCAAAGTCCAGGCCTGAGCTGTGGGGAAAAACTCCCAAATGTCCCAGATGCATCCTAGTTACAGGTGAAAACCCAGCTCTGACTCAGCAGGACTAGTGACTGTTTGTGTGCCTCTATTGCTCCTTACAGCTCAAGATCTCAAGGTACCTCACAAGCCTTTAAAGTGTAGGTCATTTGCTTTTGCAGGCAAAGCAAGTGAGGGTCTCTGTCTGCCAGGCTCACACCACCTGGCAGGTCATGGGCACCAAAATGGATTAAGCCATGGAAAGGCCAAAGGGATGAGGGATAGCAGCTAACACACAACAGCAGCTACAACAGCACAGGGCTGGCCCAGTGAGGGCAGATTTACTGCTAGACAAACCAGGGACAGTTTTCTCATCTTTTCCTGTGCCTGGCTTTCAGTCCCAGCCTGTATGTTTCCCAGACTATCCAAACCCTTGCCCACATGGTCAAGCTCATCTGCTATGGCATAACTGGTCCCAAGCTTACCTCTCAAGCTTAGCCCCTTTGTTCCCACATCCATGGCTTTGGATTTGGGAACAGAATCCAGGAATCCTGATTTCTCTAACTGTTGACCCTCATAAATCAGACTCTTCCTTCTGAGAAGTGAGGACAGAGTGCTAGCTTGGGGCTTTCAAGTCTGAGTTTGTCAGCTTGCCACCTTTCCCCCCCTTTATCAGGTTGCTGGGTACAGTTGCTGCTGAAGAGGAGTTTGGGGGATTTCAGGGTGGGGGCCTGGGTTGGCAGGCCTTGGATAGACCTGTGTACTTTCACACCACTTCGGCTCAGTCCCCTGGGACTGCCTTAGCCCCTGAAAAGTGAAAGCAGCGGAGGTCTAAAGTTCAATCTGAACTGCCTTGGAAAGTCCCAGAGCCCAGCGCCTAATCGCTGCATACCTGCCAAGGCCAGAGGAGGAGCTTGTGGCCCTCTGTGGTGAAAACATGGGGACTGGCAGGGACGCAGTGGGAGCTGGGTTTGAAGATACAGGGACTGTCCCTGGTAAATGGAAAAGGGAGGCCTGCGGGCACATGACATCAAGAATGTCTGTCTGCACAGAGGCTTGGCTGGAGGTCTCGTAGGGCTTTTTCCTGAGTACTGAGGATAGTGGGAGCTGCTGATTGAGCCTGGCATCGGCATTTTCACCACTGAGACAGCATGGCGCATAACTCTGTAAGTGCACTTCCAACTTGAGCAGCAGCAGCCCCCTAACATCCCCAACCCCAGAGAGGTGCCCAGTGGAAACTGCTCTCTTCTCTGCACACCAGAGGCTGAGTCAAGCCTGCTTTCCTAAGTGGCTCCCAGATGTCATTCTCCATCCCCCTACGCAGGGGGAGCTCCAGCCTTGCAGGGAGCCCTCCCCATGTGGCACTCAGACATGCTGTGGGTGGCTGCTCCCTTTAATGGGGCAGGGGAATTCCCTCCGCCTGCATGACCTGGGGCTTCCCCGGGGATTTTGCCTTCAGGCACAGATGTCCCCCAGGGGTGGGCAGCAAAGGAACCTGCTGCTTAATGCTGCTCTGTCTCCCACAGCAGGGCCTGGCTTGGGGTCCCTTGCATCCTGCTGCTAACACACCTGAGCTCCCCATCCCTATTTTCTAGGCAGGGCTGAACCTGTGGCACTGCCATGAAGCAGGCTGCAAACTCAAGTCTCTGCAGAGCTCCTGCAGATCTTCAAGTGCATTGTAGGCCCAGGTGGCCTCCCTGCAGCTCAGAGCTGAACACCCTTTCCCCCCAGCCCTCCACATGCTCTAAGAAACTACCACCCACACAAACCAGCAGGCCCGGGGTGCTGTTGAGGACTCCGGTCCCTAGACCTCCCATGCCTGCCCTGTGGGGCTTGTGGCATGTATATAGTGGCTGTATCTGTTAGCCACTATACACATTACTGCTCCTGAGACAGTTCAGACAGGATGAGCTGGAGCACAAGCAGGAGGGACTGTGCTCTATTGCAGGTAAACATCAGCTTTTCCTTGCTGCTGAGCTGTGGCAGCACCTGGACCCATGTGTTGGTAGGAGGTAGGAAGCCCCCCCCCCCCAACATGATCTGCCACCCAAGGCAGGGCTTTCACATGAGCTGCCCTGCTGACTCCCCTGGGAGATGAGAGGTCTTGCTGTGATCAGCAAGGCTCCCTTTGTGACTTAAAAAGCCAACCCACCCACTCCTTGCTTCTGCCCCCTCCACCAGTGCAGGCCTGACCCCAGCAGCGTGGGTGGGCTAAGAGAAGGCCAGGAGTGCCCTGGCTGCTTCTATAATTGTATAGGTGGGGGCGGATTGGGGGGCCATTTTTTACTTGCCTGAAGGTGGCTGGTGAAGTTGAGGAGGCTAATCATAGCCTCCCTGCAGGGCTGAAAATTACTTTTGAGAGCTTGAACCTCTCTCACTTTTGTTCTGACTGCTTGGGAGAGAGTGGAGACCATCTTGACACTCTTGTGCAAGTGTGGCCCGTGTGTTCTTGTGGTCTGTGAGATACAGGTCTTCCCACAGCCCCAGAGTGGGAAGCTCTGTGCAAGGACTGGGGTCAGGCTCCAGTATGGGGGAGCTGGCTCTCTCTTCCAGCATGGGAGGCTGGGTCCTGAGCCATGACAGTCCCTAGGATCTGAAGTGAGCTTGGGTTCATGAAAGTTGTGTTTTCTCTCTCTGTATATAGATATATGTTTTATTTCATTAGTCTATAACGATGTATATCTACCCTTGCCATCAGTCCCCAGCATAGCCGATACTAAGACATCCCTTACAGGGGGCTGGGAACCTTTCTGCTGCCTCCTATACATCGTGTCCCTGTTCCTTCATTGCTGGCAGTGCCCCAGCTAAGTCTTGGAGGTGATTTACAGGTTATTTTGGGCTACTTGCCAGGACCCCTCCCAGGTCTGTCCCCTGCCCCCACTGGTTGTCCTTGAGCCAGGAAAGCAGAAGTGTTGTGGCTGCAGGGAGGAGGGGTGTGGAAATCCCCTGGCAGCTACAGATCGTACTAGGCTCCAGCCCACTGCAGCCAGTCCCTGGTCCCGCCTCTCTGGAGCAGATTCCAAGCTCCCTGGACTCGTTGACTGGTCATTTGTACCTCTGAGAGTATAGGGTTTTGCATTTGAATGTGGCACGGGGAACAATTAAAGTACCAGCTGCTGTCTTTTTGAAAGGGCTCCAAACCTTGCTGTGTCTGCACCCTGAGAATCTTGTGAAAATTGCTATGTATGGGGCTTGCTCTGCAGGGACATCTGGGTCTGTTCACTGCAAGAACTGCTCTAGCATCCTCTGTCACCCCCTCTCCGTATACTGTACTTGGCTGCTCAGCTGCACACTAGAGCTGGCTGCACTTCAGGGGTGTGGGAATCTCAAGTGGCAGTAAAACTCTTGGGTCTTGTGGGCTGATAGGGTCAAGAACCTTCCTGTAGGGTGCCCAAGCTACCTGCAGCATGGGTGACTGGGGGGGTGCCTGAGATGACATGGGGAATAAATAAGCAGCAGGGACTGCAGGTGAGGCTCTGAGGGGTCAGAAGACCTGTTCAGAGTGGGGGAGGAACCCTCTGTCATGATGACATCCCTGGCAGTTTTTAAGGCCCAGCTTGACAAAGCCCTGGCTGGAATGATCTAGTAGGGGATGGTGCTGCTTTGAGCAGGGGGTTGCACTAGATGACTTCGCGAGGTCCCTTCCAAACCTTATTTTCTGTTTGTCTATGACTGCGCTGTACCCCGCCTGTAAAAGACACCACTAGCTGGACCCATGCCTGCCCTGTGGGGGACACTCCTATGTTACAGGGTGCGACTGTTTGGACAGTGGGTGGGGCCAGCCCTGGCGGAGCCTAGTGAATGTGCCAGAGCTGTGCCAGTTTCTGCTGGCACAGGCACACTGGAGCATCTCCTGGAGCAGACTCTCCTGTAGGAGGCACAGCCTGCTCAGACAGGCCTGGGGCTGCCTGGCACAGGCCCAGTCTTTTCTCCAGTTGTGATTGCATGGAAGTGTTCACCTCCTGGTGGAGTGGCAGTGGCAGCAGCAGCCTGGGCATGGTAACACTGATCTCTTCCCTTCCTGCAGGCTGGTGCACCTGGCCATCATCCATTGTCACCCAATGGTGGCAGTCTGCATCGCCCACCTGCCCAGAGAGGTGCTGGAAATCCAGAATGACTTGTTCCAGGTGAGTGTCTGTCTGGGAGGGAGGCAGATGTGTGCTGCCAACTTGGTCTGTACCACAGGAATGGGGATGTGGATACAGTCAGTACAACCATTTCTGGTGTCTCCATGTTACTGAGCTGTGTCCACAGGCTGACCTAGGTGGGCCCCAGGGCAGCAGTGTGGCTGGAATCTGTAGGGGACGCTGAGAATGCCAGCCAGAGTGTTTGCATCCAGCACCAGAGGCTTTGAGCCACTGTGGCTGCCTTGGGCCTGACACTGCCAGGCCATGCTGCTCCACAGTGGTAGAGAGAAGGATCGTAGCCACCGGACTTCTCTCACCTGGGCAAGCTGAGGCTGTGAGGATGGAAAATGGGCATAAAGCAGAGGGAACTTGTTCCTTGGTATCCTCCAGGGCCCCTGCCTTCTGACCAGCATGTGAAATTGCTGGGTTCCACCTATCCTCTTTGCCCCAGTGGCTCCTGACCCTGCTGTCTCTCTTTCCCTACAGACCCCGCTTCACCTAGCTGTGTACCTTGAGCAGCCTAGTGTGGTACAGGCACTAATGCACAAGGGAGTGAACCTAGTTCTGCAAGACCGTAATGGCAACACGCCGCTGCACCTGGCCTGTGAGCAGCAGAGCTTGCCCTGTGCCCAGCAGCTGCTGCAGGAGCCAGCCCCCGGGCAGCACCCGCAGGACCTACAGCTCCAGAACTGGCAAGGTGAGGAGCAGTGCTGCAGGAGGGAATGGCTGCTGGGGATGGCTCTTGGTTGTAGTGTGTAATGTGTGGGAGGAGTAGGGGGATGGGAGCCAGGTGCTGACTCTGTAGCTGCAATGTGTGTGGGGGTGGGGTGCCAGGTGCAGTGCCTGGTTCTGTAGGTGTGTGGGTGTGTGGTTAGCACCAGACTCCATGCTGAGATGCCCTAGGCAGAGAAGGCTTTTTGTTCAGCCTTGGTGCAGTGCTTAGCTAAACAGGGCTTCAGTCTGGGACTTAGGGTTCCTGATGATATGTGTTGTACCTAGAGCTGCCTCTGCTGTGTCTTCTTCCCAGGCCTCACCTGTCTGCACATCAGTACCCTGAAGGGGAACCTGCAGCTGATGACACTGCTGCTGCGGAGTGGAGCAGACATTAATGTCCAGGTAATGCAAGACGTGGCAGGTGAGGCAGCTGGCACTGCTGCCTGAGCCGCTCTGTGCCCCTCCCCCAGGCTGGCATCGTGGGAATAACCTATGCAGGCACAGGCTGGCTGGTGACAAACTTGCTCCTGTATCAGGCAGTGGCAACGCTGATGGGACATGGGACTTTGGCATCAGGGCTTCTGGGTGGGTATGGCTTTTCTCTTGGGCAGAGAGGAAATGCCCCATGTCATGCAAGGCCCAGGGCAGCCCTTTGGCTGGGGGCTGGGCTGCAGGGGGAAGGTGTCCATCTCAGCAGTCTTGTGCCCTGTGTGGTTCCCATGGGGGTGGTGCAGTGGTTGCCATTGTGAATGGTCATCCTGTTTTGGGGGCTGCCAGTGGGAGAGATTACAGGGCCCATTCTAACAGCCCCTGTGCATTGCTGGCTCTAGGAGGGCACGAGTGGGAAGACGCCGCTACACCTGGCAGTAGAGTGCCACAACCGCGAGGCAGTCCAGTTTCTCCTGCGCAAGGGTGCCTATGTAGACGCCCAGATGTACAATGGCTGCACACCCCTGCACCTGGCTGTGGGCCGGAAAGATGCTGCCGTTGCTGCCATCCTGTCCCACTCGGGTGCTGACACCCTGCTGAGGAACATGGAAGATGAGACCGCCCAGGACCTGGCTGATGGCAACGATGATGTGAGTCTGCCTGTGTCCTCTGCAGGGCAGCCTGTGGTGGGGCCTCAGGAAGCTGGCCCTGGCCCTAGAGAGAGGGTACAGGAGATGGCACACCTCTGCACAGGAGGCACTGTAAGGGCAGGAACATTTGTTGTGAGGAGCTCCCAGCTACTCCAGTGGCAGCTCTTCCTGGCTGGAGAGGAAAAGGAGGGCTGGCTGTGAAGGAGTTTGCTGTTGCCTTGGTTTGCTCTGTCCTGCTTAGGAGGAGCTAAGTAATGGGCCAAGTGCTCCTGTCAGCATTCGCCTACCGTTTGCTGCACCCTAGCCTGGGTGGGTGGGTGGGCTGGCCGCCTGCATCACTGCCCTGCAGTGCAGCCAGTCCCTGTGGGGCGCAGGAATGACACCTGTTCTGGGCACACTCAGTGAGGTTTTAACCTAGCTCCTCAGCATTAACCCTCTTCTCTCCATACCCTTTTCTTTCACAGCTCTTGGCCCTCCTGCCTTTCGATGACCTGAAGATCTCGGGGAAGCCTGTTGTGTGCTCTGAATGAGGGATCAAACTGACTTCGGGGGCTGCCTCCCCCAACTCCCTGTGGGAGGCAACCTGCTGCTGCTCCCTACTCCTTCATGGACACCTGTATGCAGCACACTGAGCTGACGTGCATGGAGATGCAGCTTGGGAAATCCTTCCTTTTCTAGCAGAGTGCCCGTGGTCTCTGACTTGCACTCCAAGCAGGGAGCAACTGGAGGAAGGTAGCACCATGAACACTACATGAGACTCTTGAATGGTGCTTTGGGACCTCCAGCTTGTGGGATGGTACCTGTGCTGCAGAGAGAAGGGTCTGGCATTCCCTCACACCCTCCCCCCTCAGCTGGGGGCAATTGGAAGGGGACATCAGTCTCCACGCTGTACTGGAGAGCAGCCAGCAGGTGGAATGGCCTCTGCCCTATGACCCCAAGTAATATTGGAGCAATTGGAGGGCAAGGACCATCCCTTTTTCCCAAAGAGGCTCTCCGCGACTCCCTTCCTGTTGAATAAATTCTTCATCTATTTGCCTCTGCTCAGGGCTCTGCGATTTCCACATCCCTTCTCAGCATTGTGGGGGGCTATGCACTCACCAGAGCTGTAGCCCCCAAGTGGCAGATTTCTCCACCTGCCTAGCTCCCAGCTGTGAAGGAGCTGAAGTAGACAGGAAGGGAGAGTCTTCCTTCAGCTCTTCCACCTCTACCTGGCACACCAGAGATAAAGAATGGGAGCCCCCAGCCCTGCACATGAGTTGCTGGGGTGAGGCACAAGGCCCCACCTGGGTCCAGGGGATCCCTTGCATAAGTCCAGCATAGCTCCAAGGGACCCTGGCTTGATGAGGAGCAGGGCTCCTTCTCCTGTAGGCAATTCCATTCTGCCTATCCTTGCCCCCACTCATGGCTGCTGCTGGACACCTGTAGAGAGGAGGAGCTGTGGGGGGTCTGAGTTTCCTCCCCAGCACTGCTGCTGGCTTGCTGCATCCCTGCAGACACCCTCCCCCTGCTATGCCCTGGTTTTCCCCCTCCATAAAGAGGATGCAGAGACCCTGTGACCCACCTTCTGGGGGGTGCATGAGACACTTGGTGTCTGGATGTCAGTATAGGGATGAGAGCCTCCAGTAGAAGTGGCTGGAGCAGAGCCAAGGGGTATTAATTGGGAGGATGGCAGTCTATCACTTCCCCCTGATGGTGGATGCCATATGTTCCCTTAACTCCCACTTCAAGAGGGCTGTGTAGGCAATGAGCAGAGCCTTCAGAAGTCAGCAGGCCAAGCAACTAAGGGAATGGGAGTGTGTATGCCAGCGTCAGTGCCCCTGACCCCACCTTGGCTGGGGAAATTCCCAGCCCAGTGGCTGGGAGCGGCTGTTATTGTTTGGGGCAAGTCCTGGATGGCGCAATAGCCTGGGATGCTTAGAAGCGCCTGCTCCTTCCTTCTCCCTTCTTGGAAAGGCACATGCAAGGGAAACATGCCAGGAAAGAAGCCAAACTTCCCAGCAGGCTCTTCTGCAGCCTCAGCACAGCCTCTCTGGCCTGTTCTAAACCACCAGCCACACTTCTCTTTCGTGCTGCCTTTTGCCATCTGCTCAGGTCCTGCTGGGATCACAGGCACAATAAGGTAACTGGCCTCAGCCAAAGCCAAGTGGACATTGATCTTCTACATCTCAAACCAGCTCCATCTTCATTTGGGGGTGAAGGGCAGGTTCTGTCCTGGAGAGGCATAGGACTGGAATAATGGGAGGAGCTCTGAATCAGGAATGAGGGGCATTGGCAGAGCCCAGCACTGGGACAGCAGGTGGGTGTAGGGGGCTGCAGCTTGGTAAGAAGGGCAGTGATGAGAAGACTTGTTCACCTTTTTCTAGTAAAGGACCACCCTTTTCAGATCAAGGGGCACCTCAGAAAGGTGTCCTGTGTTGTCACCCCATGGCTGCTGGTGGTATTGCAGTTGTGTTGTGCTTCAGCTTTGCAGTTTCACCAGGGCTCCTGTGCAGTTGCACATCATTTGTCACGGCCTCAGCCTCAGCAAGTTCCCAGGCTCCAGTGCAGCAGTACCCACCCTTTTTGCCCTGGGGCTGGTTGATACCTGGACCAGACCATCCTCAGGCTGTATCCAGCTGGTGAGCCAGAGCCAGTGCTGCAGAGGTCCAGTGAAGGGCAGGTACAGCTTGAGCCCACTCCAGCCAGGTGAGGGTAGGGGGCCCAGCCCCAATCCAGCTGTAGCCTGGCTCTGAGCTGACCATGTCAGGGAGGGGGTGTTGCAGTCAATGCTCAATCCAGCCACGCAGCAACAGCTTGGCCTCAATCCAGCTACAGAGGATATAGGCAGGAGGGGTGCAGCATAGCCTGGCCCTGATCCAGCCAAATACGGAGGAGGTCAGGGGCCTTGTCAGGCCTGGTTTCACCACACAGGGCTTGGTAATTTGGCAGTGGGAGAAGGATGGCAAGATTAATTGCTACCACTCCCCCGCTACTAAATTTCCCAATTCAGGGGAGATGCCATGGCTGTGCGGGCTGGATTAGGCCATGGGCCAGGGGTTGAGCACCCCTGCTCTAGTGCTTTCAGCAAATGTGGGGGGTGCCGGGACTGTTGGGGAATGGACAGCCTCCTGTCCCCACTGAGGGGTCCAGGGGGTGTTTGAATATTATTTGTCATTTAAAAAATAAAACGTTTAGTTGTGATTCGTCTTTATTGTGGTTCCAGTTCCTGATCTCTCCCTGGGCTCTGATCCACATGCCTTTCTGCAGAGGTAGAAGCTGGTACCCAACAGCTCTGCAGGGTCTCCTTGGGGGGCGAGCAGCACTGGGCTGAAGCCCTCTTAGTACTAGGACCATGAGCCAGTAGGCATCTTTACCCTAGGCCAGTTGGTCGTGCCTGGCATAAAAAATGGGACTTCAGCAGGGCGAGAATTTGTTTGGTGCTTCAGCTGGATTGTTCCAAGGTAATTTTTGCAGCACCTGACACGTCCCTGTGGACTGAAGTGGTCAGAACAGGCCTGTGCCTGCCTGAAGATATGATCTTTGCCTGCGTCGTCTTCTATTCTTTGGGTCACCTGCACTCCCACAGGCCTCAGCACTAAGCCCGAGTGCTGTTCTGAGGTCACCCCACCACCAGCCTGGTGGGGGGTAGCATCTTCCTCTGAAATAGTACTGGATTCCCTGCTCTCCCCTCCTTCCGTGCCTCTGTCCCTGTCTGTAAATCAGTCTCATTTTATGAATGAGCTAAAAAGGGCACAGGCTGCTGCTTCTGTGGAGCATTTAGTCTCTAAGTCGCAGGTCTGAATCCATGCAATACTGCTTTAGTGACCCATGTACAATGAAGGCATGAGAGAAGGTGGTCTCGGCATGACAGAGATTCCCGTCCCCATCCCAACTCCCACTGGCACGGTTCAGCTTTAGCAGCCAAGCCAAGAGGTGACTAGGCTGTTTAGATGGAATTCCCTTGGCACGCATCACCCAGCACCCATTCTCTGGACTGCGAAAGGAAACAAACAAGCCAATGACTGCTATTTTAAAGAGCTCCCTGGCCTAAGCTAGAGTCTGGGGGGAGGAGAGAGCAACAAACTGGCTTGCCATCTTCTGCAGGTTCAGCTGGGATTCAACCTTCCCCGCTCTTTCTTCCTCAGCTTGGGAGTGGCAGAAACAGAGCGAGGAAGGGGAGGCAAGTGGCCCTGTGGCACAGATCAGCACTGCTGTACTTCCTCACCCTCATGTAGGGTGGCCATCATAGAGGACAGTCTGATTGTCCTCTGCCCTCTTTTGATACAAAACTGGACACCTTTATGGCCTCTATTTTTTTCTTGAAGAGAAAAATAGAGGACATAAAGGCGTTGGGTTTTGTATCAATAGAGTGCAGGGTAGCAGAAAGCTGGAATGTCCCCTGTGATGGCCACCCTAGCCCCATGTGTGCTCAGGGCAGGGGCTAGTGTTGGGCTGGGGGCGCTGGCCACTGAACCAGGGTGGGGGGAAAGCCAAGCGGTCGCCATGGCAAAGCTCTGGGCTCCGAGCAGGCAGCCTGCGCTCGCAGGGCAAAGAGAAGTGCCCCGCCACCGAGGAAAGGGGCCCGCTGGAGCTGAGCCCCGTGCCTCGCCTCACGGCGGCCCCTGCTGCAAGAGACGAGGAGCCCAAACCCCACGGAGCAGGCCCAGCACGGGGGCCACGCCAGCACCACCCTTGGGCACTGGGCTTACTCAGCAGCTGCGCTCGGCGCCGGCCAGCCAGCGGGGCACCCAGAGCAGGGCCGTGGCACCCAGCCACAGTGGTAGCTGTGGGCATCCCTGCGGGGCCCAGAGGGGCGCCTCCTGCTGGCCGCAGCGCCCGGCCCGGCCCGGCCCGGCCCGGCGTAGCGCCCAGGCGGGAGGCTCCGGGCCGCCGGGGGCGCTGTGGGCAGCGGCGGGCGGGCGGGAGGCGTGCGGGGGTTCCTGCCCTGGCAGGCGCGGCCGGAGAGCAGCGCAGCGCAGCGCAGCGGAGCAGCCGGGACCCCGCGGGCGTGCGCCCGGCCCGGCCGGCCGCCACCATGGGCCGCAGGTGGGGCTCGTCCCGTGCATCCACGCCCCCAGCCCCGGGCATGCGCCCCTAACCTAGCGCATGCCACCCCCTAGCCCCGTGCTTTCTCCCCCCCAGCCCAGTGCATGCGCCCCTGAGCTAGTGCATGCCCCCCAGCCCTGTGCATGGTCCCCTAACTTAGTATGTGTGCCCCCCCACCCCGTGCATGCCCCCTCCAGCCCCAGGGGGAGCTGGGACCCCGGCAGCCTTGGGGCCATGCATCCCCTCCACCCCTTGCCTGCAGCTGTGGGGGCTTCTCGTGTGGGGCCCAGCAGGGGGCAGGTGCTGGGGGCAGGGGCCAGCTGTGCCTGGGCGCATGCCATTGAAAACTCCTGGTGTGAGGGGCTCGGCAACCTGCCGCTCCCCCCCCCCATGTCCCCCCCTCCCAGCAGGGATGCAGCTGGCCCTGGATATGGGGCTGGAGGGGATCTACACTGCACCGGCACTAGGCTTCATCCCCATTGGCCCCAGTGGGCACCATCAGGGTGCTGGGGGGGGCAGGAACAGCCCTTGACCCTGGCCAAGGCAAGGTGCCAGCTCCAGCCTGCATGGCGCATGGGACAGCTACCAGCCATGTCCTGTGGTGGCTGCCCTGGGAAGGGCTGCAGGCTGGGGTCCCGGTGAGAAACAAGCCCCCTGGGCAAGGGCCCTGGTGCCTAGGCTGACCTCCACGAGGCAGGGCAGGGGGCAGGGATTGGGCCCACAGAAGTGGTCTGGCCTTGAAGTTGGCCGTGGGGTGTGGATGGGGCACTGGCGGGGCATGCCGGCTCCGGGGCAAGGACCCGTTCCCAGAAGCCCTGGGAGAGCGCCACGTTCCAGCAGTAATTGCGGCTCCCCTGCTGCCAAATTTCTGGATCCGTGGGGGCCCCTGTGGACCGGCTGACATGGTCCTGGACATGGGATGGAGCTGCATGTGTTATTGGCCCGGCAAACATTGCCAGCCATCACTCCTGATCACACGCATGTGCTGGGGGCAGCCTGTGGACAGGCCCTGCAGGGCTCATCCAGAAGGTTGAGCACCGCTGCTCTGGACTGTGTGTGAAGTGTGCTGAGCTGTCTTGGAGAGCTAGCCCAGCATTTCAGTGCCTAGCTGTCTGTGATGGTCTGGTGCTGACAGAAGGATCATGGAAAGCAAAACGCCAGTAGCATGGCACTTTGCTGCTCACCCCAGGTGCAAAACCCCAGAAAAGCCTAGGGATCTTTGAAACAGGAGGTTCTTCCCCCAGACTTGAATGCCTCTTCACAAGCTAGGGAGCAGGGGAGGCCCAAGGTCCTCTGAGCCAGATCTGTCCTGCGGTGGCCGGGAGCCTGCATGGCATTGACTCCATCAGCATGTGGCTGGGGTTAGGCCATGAAGTGTCTTGCTGCTGTCACTGCTGCCAGTGTTACCAAGGGCCACTTGTAGAAAGACTCATCTCAGCATTGTGTTGCCTGTTGTTGGTCTCGGGATAGAGTTCAGCATCTCTGCTTGCCCCTCTCCTTTCTGCCGGCAGATTGTACACTGCCAAGGCTGACATATGAAGTCCTCCTGCCTTGGGAGAACCAAAGACAACTCACTGCAGTCATCACAGGGATCTGGTTTTAAGTCTTTAAGTTGGCCCCATTTTGTGTGTTAGTCAAGGGGGCTGGAAGGGAGAGGCCAGAAAGGCACCCTGCTAGAGTTAGGAGTAGGGTGGCAGGACTCAGCAAGGGAGGCTGCAGGACAGGAGTCGTGGATGTCAGCAGAGCTGGATGGGGGCGGTTTCTTTGTTCTGTAGATTTCTCCCTCCCTCCTCCCTGCTTTGTCTGGGACCTGTGATCAGCAGGGATCTGGGTTTCCCTTCACCACAGAAAAACGCAGTAAAGCTTGGATTTTCTCGTTTTAAGGAAAAAAGCCCAGGTTTTCTCCTTTAAAGGAGAAAAACGCAGGAAATGCCAGGTTTTCCCTTGCAGGCTGGCAGAGTTCCAGCATGCAAGTCGCTGGGGGGAGTGGGAGCAGGGCAGTCAGGCAGGGGGCACCATGCATGTGTGCACACATACACGTGCACATGGCTGCCAGGCAGCCTGAAGAGCAGCTCCCACAGGTAAGTTGGGTCAGGGGGAGGAATTGAGGCCCCCATAGCGAAGGAGAGAGTTGGGCTGGGGCTGCTGCCCAGCCGGATAGTGCATGGGGCTTGGGGCCTGGGGCAATGCATAGCTTCAAAGCCCGGGCAGGTAGTGGGACAGAGCCATGGGCGGCTCATCCAGTGGGGAGTGGGCTGGTTCCCCACCACTGTGCACGTTCTCAGGGGGAGCATGGGGAGCATATGCCCCCCAGATTTGCGTGCAGGGTGGAGGTGGGCCACCTGCTGCAAGCTCAGGCTCAGGCTCCCTGCCCAGCAGGTGGGACCCGGTGCGGCAGGGAAGAGCAGGTCAGGGAAGTTCAGTACTGCCACTGTGAGCCCTGTGCTGCCATGGCGAGGTGCCCCCTACCCACCCGGGGGTGGTGGTGCGGAGTTGTGCCCCCAGCTGCTGCCAGGTGGGCAGGGGGCACCTCTCTATGGCAGTGCAGGGCTCACAGTCTCCCTGCCCTGCTCTGTCCTGTTGCCCCAGGTCCCAGTGGGGAGTGAGGGGCACTGGCAAGGCCGGGGGGAGTGAGGAGCCTGGACTTATATTGGTAAGTAGCTGGGGCAGGGGTAGCTGTGATTTTTCCATGATAAAAAACCCAAAATCCAACACCAAAATTTATAGGTATTTAGAATTTATTTTATTGTAATGACTGAGACACTGGCAGGCTTCCAAATTGCTTTAAAATTGTAAATATATCAGTAAAACTTTGTGTTCAACTGATACCTGTGTATAGTGGTGTGTCATTTTAATCATGGATTTGGGGTTTTTTAATTAGAGAATTTGCAAAGTGTGGTTTTATCAGAGAATTTGCAATTTTTAAACAGAAAAAACCAGGATCCCTGTTAATCAGGGTAGAGTTGGGCTAGGGGAAGGGGTATTCTAAATCTGTCAGCCAGGGCCTAAATTGTGATGTGCCAGAAGCCGAAGGGGGAGGACAGGGAAGTGGGAAGGGAGGGCTATGTCCCACCCAGGTTCTGGGATAGCATGTTTGAGAGTGACCCTCCTGTGTTAGGGGGAACAGTAGCTGAGTTTGTGATCCAGATTTCCTGGCCGTTCTGCAGGCCTGAGACTATGAAAGCTCCTTTCATCCCTGGCAAGAGCGAGTGTGCTGCCTGCTTGTTGCATAGTGCTACCTGTAACACTAGCTCCCTGTTTGAGTGACGCTGGAGGAGGGAGGAACTTGACGCACAGAACCAGCTCATGGGGCCACAAAGCAATTAGCCGCTGAGGGGGAGAGAGAGCCATTGTCCAGCTGCTGTGGGCGTGGGATAGCAGAGCTGTTTCTTTTCCACAGTGGCTCAAATGGGGCCAGGGAGGCCTCAGCGGATGCTGTCCCAGTCACCAAACCATGAGTCCTCTCACCTATTCTGGCCATCTGTACAGGCTCCCCCAGCTCCAGGAAAGGCAAATGCCTTCAGCTCTCTCCCTGACACCCCTTGTATCCTCAGTACAGCTGCCTTGCCAACCCCAAAACCCCCGTTTCCCTCCTCCCCCCATCTTTAGAGCACTGCCCCCCACTTGCTGCTGATAAATCTAGTTTAAATGTGACTTCTTGAAGCAGGGAGTGGGGGAACCATACCGGCCGCCTTGCTTCCCCCAACATACCAGGGTCACTATGGTTGCTGAGGACTTGGCTTTTGGGGGGAGGGGTACAAATACATCAAATGTGTGTGGGGAGGAGGTTGGGGGGATGCAACTTTCAGCCCAGAAGTCCACGTGGGATTAACATACAAGGACCCTCTGTGTCCCCCCTGTGGCAGGAAGCCCTAGTGGTTTAGAGGGGTGGTGCTGAGTCAACAATGCCACAGATAACACAGTGAAAGCCAGGCATGGACAGAAATGTTCCCAGGCCCCTTTTACCCTCAAACACCAGGCCAGTTGAACCCTGCACCCACTCTGATGCCAAGACCTTGTTCTTGCTGGGCCTGGTGACACATGAGAATGGGGCAGTGAAACTGGCCCTGGAGCAAAACAGCTTCTGCTTGTCTCTGGGTTGAACATTTCTGAAGTTTTAGTCATGTGAGAGAAAGAGAGAGATGTGTGTGCATGTTCTCTCTGGGCAAGGGCTCTGGGTGGTGGGGAATCTGCCCAACAGGGACACGCCCCCAGGTCCTGACAGGCATGGGACATGGTTGATGATGCAGGGAGGGGGAAGAGTGGTGGGATGTTGAAGGCACATTTGTTTCCTATCTTAATACTCTGTTTCTGGTTTCAGGTTGCCAGGGGTTAGATCAGGGCTGGCCAAGAACAGTGTGAAGGAGAACCGCAGATGTGATAGCTGGAGGCACACTCTGGGTGGTATCCTCCAGGGCATTAATTCATTTTTGGAGCCCTCCTTGTGCAGGTCACTTGGGACATTCAGAACAAGTGAGTCCCTGGCCGCCAGATACAGAACCCAGGCAGGCAGCCTGACTCCCAGTGCCCTGCTTCAGTGCTATGGGCTGATCAGAGCCCCTTCCCCCTGCCATGAGAGTGGGTGCTGCCCGACAGCACTGTGTGTACAGAGAGTTATTGTGGGGCAACAGCATCCTTTGCCCTTGCTGACCCACAGCCATCGTTTGCTCCCCACTCTTCTACCTTTAGTGAATTGCTGTCCCTGGAGGTGAGTAGAAGCCGACGGGGACTCTAAGCCTTTCCTGAGGAGAGAAGTCCTGCTAGTGCTTCTGGGTGCCTGCTGTGCTAGCAGGAGCAGCTCTCTGGCTAATCTAAGAGTGTGTTAATCCCTGGTGCTCCAGAGGAAAGTGGTGGTAAGAGCCCCACCACTGTTGAAGGTGTCTGGCTAGAAGGGTGAGCCCATGTGATTTCCACTTGGCTCTCGGGAGTATCCTTGCATGTTCTCAGGGGCACGTCCTGTTCCTACCCAGCAAGGTCAACCCCCATCCTGCCACCCCCCTGCCATTCTCTTCCGTGCCTGGCAGCGTTCCAGCCTGTCCAGCGCGCTCTACATGCCTGTCACCTGTAGCGCAGGAGGTGTGAAGGGAACCGCCCGTTGTTTTGCAGGAAGGTCGCTCTGGTCCGGATGCTGAAATATGAGCTGCAGGGCAAGAGCTGCTGTTCCTATTTTATAGCTTTTCCCCCTCCCCCTGAGTAAAGATTTTGGCTGGCAATTAAGCACGTCCCAGTAAGATTTCCAAGGCGAGACAGCAGTTGGAGCTGCGTCCTGTGTAAAACTATCATCAGCACCAGGGTTTGACACCCCCTGGGACACCCAGAGCACCTGGGAAATTAGGGCTGCAAACACCCTGGGTTACAGGCCAGAGCTGATAACTTTGTCAAGGGTAGTTGTTTCTCCTCTGCCCCTGATCCTGCAGGTGCTTTACAAGCCACCTGAACTGGAACTGCTGCGGTCACCTCTGGGCAGGATGCCACCACGGCTGTTTGACTGCTACCAGAAGAGAAAGGGAGGAGGCTTCTGTTGTCTGGTGGAGAGTGAGGAGGCTCACTGAGATTGTCTAACATGGCACCTGGCCAGGGCACTCCCCATACTTAGTGCTGTTTCCTGTCCTGTCCCCTCCTGACTCACCCTAGCCAGTTGATCTGAAAGCCCCAATCATGGAGATGCACCTGAGCAGTTCAGAGAGGGGTGGAGCAGTTCTCAGCTCCCAACCAGGCAATGGGCTGCCTATGCCACCCTGAAAGGACCTTAGTTCTGTGAGTGATTGGAAAGGGCTTTGCTGCTGTGCCTAAGGGCTCCGTCCTACTTGGGGAGCGAGGGCTGGAGTCCCTTGTGTTGCCGGTATGCTGTGGCACGTTTCTATCGCTGCTGCCCAGGCCAGGGTAGCACCACCTCCTGCCCCCACCCCAGGGCTCACTCTCTGGATTTCCTTCTCTTGGTAGGTTGTACCTGGCTGTCATGCTAGCTGCTCTTCCACCCATGGCTGCCAGTGAAGCAGTACCAGCTGCCCTGCAGGACACATGGGGGGACTTCTGGCTGTTCCGTTTCTTCATCAATGCTGCTGGCTATGCAAGCATCCTGGTGCCGGGGTACCTGCTCATCCAGTACTTCAAGCGAAAGAATTACCTGGAGACAGGTAAGAGAGGATAACGCACTTCAGTTCTACTCCTGTTTTCTGGCCTTGTTTGGCCTGGACGTGCCTCTGTCAATGCACCTTGGTCCTGACCCACAGGTCTAGGTCCCTCTACACCTAGGCTAATAAGGGACTGTTCATAGGCAGCCACACTCATCTAGATCATCTCAGCTGCCTTATCTCAACCACGACAGCTATGGCTGTTTCCTGTTAGATAGCCTGGAATCCATCAGAGGCAGCCCAGGGCAGCATGGGTAATGGGTTTATCCTTCAGACCTGCAAGCATGTGGGCTCTTCTGGCTCAGCTCCTCTCAACTCAGATTAGGGTGTTTGGTTGGGCAGGACTTTGGTTGAGGTGCCTCAGACCGCCACAGATCCTGTTATGAAACTCCAGGTGCAGTAGTACAGGGGCTGACACTTGTAGATACTCCGAAGTCAGGGCAGAGTGGCATCTTATAGCCTAAGTGATTTAGCAAGGCATAACCTGGAGTGAGTGAGGTGTGCCGGTGCTCCTGCTGGGACCACAGCCTGAGGTTCCTGGCTGGAGGATCTTGCCCCTCCACTCTGGGTCAGACTGATCACCATATTTGGGGTCAGGAAGGAATTTTATCCCATGGTCAGATTGGTGGGTGTTTTTGCCTTCCTCTGGTGCAGGGGGGCGTGGCCCTCTCCCTGGGATTACTTGAGCAAATATTGACAACCTTTTGTAGAAGTAGGTGGGGGTGTTATGTCTGTTTTGTTTTGGGGTTGACGGTAGTGTTACGTAGAGTTTAGATTATAGATTTTATAGGATGGTTTGGATCAGGATGATCCTGCCTCAGGCAGGGGTTGGATTAGATGACCTCTGGAGGTCCCTTCTAGCCTGGCTTCTCTGTGATTCTAAGCTTTCATAAGCAGTAGCTAACATGTATTTAAATTACCACTGTGTATTTAGAGCCTCTGCTGCCTGCAGGTCTGTTCATACCATCTGATGAATCAAGCTGCTGTTTACGAAAGCTTATGTGTTGGCTACAAATGTCCAACTCGGGATCCTTAAAATTCTGGTTTATTAGGCGGATTGAAACACTGTAATGAGTTAAATCATAAACCTTGGGGCTGGTCCTTACACACACACACACACACGCGCGCGCACACACACACACACACACACACACACACTACAAGAGTCAGGCATACCTATCCCACAGGGGCTGGAGTCTGTCGTTGAAGCTTCTTTCAACGTGGTGTTATCTTCCAGAAGGGGGTCGCCGGCTGGTCCTTCTGGCTGGACAGGTCGGGTGCTGGTCAAGTTGGGGGTCACTTTTCACTGCTTTTTAGCTGTCCTTGGCAGACTTTGGTGACTCCCCAGTTTTCAGGTTTGCCCAATCCAGGGGTCGTTGACCCTCATGGAACTTTCCCCCTCGGTGGCTACTGGATGGCATCTGTCAGCCCCAGGGGTCGTCCGCATGTACGTGCAGGTTTGAGAGTCCGTTGATGAATTTTGAATAGGGCTCTGGGAGCGGTTGATCTGGAGATATTCAGCCCAAAAGTTGGTCCCCGGCGTTGATTAACTCAGGCCAGGGCTTCTAGCCCTTGATCAGTGAGGTTTAGAGATTTTCCGGTTATTACATTGTCTTCTCTTGAGTTCTTCCCTTGGTTGATCTGCAGTTTCCCAGGTGTTAATAGCTGTCTGCTACTGTGTTACACATTCAGTCACTGATTCACTCCCTCTTTCAGGGGCCAGCCTGATACAGGGAAGGGCAGTTTGATTCCTGCCCTTGTTAACATTGTTACAATGTATAACTTACTTATGAAAGTAAACACATTTAGTTGAAAGGTGAGGAGTATAAAATATAAGCTACAGAGGTAATGCCATGGCGCACAAATAGATAAAAATACCAAAATACAAGGGGAGATACAAAATGCGCACACACAAATTTCAAAACACAATTCCTTATCTTAAAGTGAAAGAAAGAGGAAGGAAGAAAAGGTAGAAGAGGAAAAACATATCCAAGGAGGGGAGACCAACTGCAGGCAAGAGGAAAAGGGGCTTTCTGCTACATATGCTTCTCTGAATTAATTAGTCTCTGAGGTGCTACTCTGCCCTACTTTCTGACTGACTTCAGGCTAACACAGCTATACTTCTCTCAGGTAGACGCTGTTCTGTCCGACTTTCTTCTATCCAGTGTTAATTGTGGCTTGTGCCCCCCTGGCCCTAACCAGGCTAACACTATCTCTGGTTCTCTTGCTCCTCCAGGCCGTGGCATTTGCTTTCCTGTCATTAAGTCATGTGTCTTCGGTAGCGAGGCCAAGTCTGCACACCAAGATGACATCTCTTTAGCTGCCCGGAGTGAGCCCATGGAGTCCTCAACAGCCCGACAAGTCTTCAAGCTGCTCTTCTGTGCTGTTGGCCTCCAGGTAGAGACTGAGCATGTTTGTAGCCACTTTCTGTGTGTTGTGGGGGTGGGGAGAGCAAGAGGATAGAGGGATAGAGAACAGGACCTGATATGCAGGCAGCTGGTTTGTAGCCTCCAGAGAGAAGGCATCTCAGTGTCTGGGACTCTTAATTGATTTGGGCTGTGCCTGGTTGCATTGTATGCTGGGACATGCAGACTGTAAGGGCAGCAGCAATCCACTCATTTGTCATGTGCTCTCAGCTGGTAACCTTTTGATCCTTTGCACTACAATAAGCCAGCATCTGCTGGGCTGGAAACTTGTCCAGTTGGTGCCCTCTGTGGATCCAGATGGATGAATTCCTGCAGGGCACAATTGATGTTTAAAGTAGCGGCTGCTCTGGTCTGCACTGGGCATTGGGGCAGCCTGCCTTTTGACTTGCTGTTCTCACAAGCACTGAGAGTCCTGACTGCCCCAAGGGCAGGAATGTGTTGAAGCAGAGGCTTTCCCCTTAGGGAGATTTAATTTGGTAACAGAAAAATCCCTCCAGTGTTGGAATCTAGCTGCAGTGAGGAGGACACATTGGGCCCCACAGCTTTGAGCTACAGCTACACTATAAGTGCATGAAAGGCAGGCCAGAGTGAGGGAAGGTTGGTTTTTGAAAATGAAGGCATTGGACTGGGCCTCAGGACAGTGCAGTTTGTTTCCTGGGTCTGACACTGCCTTGCTGTGTCACCTCGATCAGGTCGCTGAATGTCTGTAACTCAGGCCCTGTCCTGTGGGAGGTGGAGACGCGGATGTCTCCATCAGTGTCTGAGGAGCTCGGGTACCGTGGCAGCGGGGCTGTGTAAGTACTTGTGCAGATGAGCCTGCCCTGATGGCAGGTCTCTCTGTGCTGGGTTAGAACAGAGTTGTCACTGATGGGAGAAAGGGCTTAGGGAATGACTATGAAAAATTGTTTATACAATGCAGGGGCCGCAGTGTTGAATGCCAGGAACCCCTAGAGCAGAGTTTCTCCTGGCAGCAGGTTCCAGGCCGTGTCCTTGTCATATTCTCTGTTCCAGTTTTTCTGGTTCAACAGACAGAGTAATACCTAACTACGTGTCTTGTAAAGTGCATTCAATCTGAGCAGGGTTGATGGGGCTGCAGGAATGTGTGCTTTGCCATTTCCTTTTCTTTCTGTTTGAGTTTGTGGCTGACACCTAGAGCCAGATGTTTTCTATGAGGTATTAACTGTAAGGGGAGCTTGGGGGCTGCCCAGATCTGTGTGTGATGAAGTGCCACACACTGTGCCCTCTGTGTGTAACTGGTGGGAGCGAGGAGGGAGCCAGCTGGGCTGGCCATTTCTCAGAGTCTGTAGTCTGGTGCTGGTGGGGATTGTCCCGTGCTTCCAGCCTACTGTGTGTTCCTGTCCTCTGCTGGTTGGAAGTGGGGAGGCATTTGGGCAGGTCTGTACCTTCCTGAGCATGAGGCTGCCAGCTACCCTTGCTCCTCCTCACTTTTCTGCTTCTCCTCCCCTCTACAGGTCTCCTACCTGACATGGGGTGTTCTCCAGGAACGTGTCATGACCCGGACGTATGGGGCCACGGAGACAGAGCCAGGTGAGAAGTTTAAGGACTCGCAGTTCCTGGTCTTCATGAACCGGATCCTGGCCTTCACTGTGGCTGGCCTGTACTGTGCCCTGACCAAGCAGCCACGCCACGGCGCCCCCATGTACAAGTACTCCTTTGCCTCGCTCTCCAACATCCTCAGCAGCTGGTGCCAGTACGAAGCCCTCAAGTACATCAGCTTCCCCACCCAGGTGCTGGCCAAGGCCTCCAAGGTGATCCCAGTCATGCTCATGGGCAAGCTGGTATCACGCAAGAGCTACGAGTACTGGGAGTACCTCACAGCTGCGCTCATCTCGGTGGGGGTCAGCATGTTCCTTCTCTCCAGCGCCCCCAATAAGCATCTCTCCACTGTCACAACCTTCTCGGGCCTGGTCCTGCTGGCTGGCTACATTGTGTTTGACAGCTTCACCTCCAACTGGCAAGATGCTCTCTTCACCTACAAGATGTCCCCCGTGCAGATGATGTTCGGGGTGAATGTCTTCTCCTGCCTCTTCACCATGGGCTCGCTCCTGGAACAGGGTGCCTTGGTGGAGTCGGCCCGCTTCATGGCCCGTCACTCGGAGTTCACAGTCCACGCTGTGCTGCTCTCAGTCTGCTCTGCCTGTGGCCAGCTCTTCATCTTCTACACCATCAGCCAGTTTGGGGCGGCCGTCTTCACCATCATCATGACCCTGCGCCAGGCCTTTGCTATCCTCCTCTCCTGCCTCATCTACGGCCATGCTGTCACTGTGGTGGGCGGTCTGGGTGTGGCCGTTGTCTTTGTGGCTCTCTTCCTGCGGGTCTATGCCCGCAGCCGCGTGAAGAAGCGCAGCAAGAAGCTGCCCCCTGGCGATGCACCCATACAGAAGGTCTAGGGGCTGCGGTGCAGACCATGCTCTTGCCCCCCTCCTCCCCCGTGCCATCTCCAGAGCACTCACTTTATTTGTCTCCTCTTCAGGAACCTACGGAGAGGCAGGGCAGGGAGTTGGTGACTCTCTTCCTTCCAGCAGCTTTTCCTGGAGAAGAAGCTGGAGTGGGCCCAGCAGCAACAAGATGCACTTACAGCTGCTGTGGCATCTTTCTCCGTTTGCCTTAAATAGATCTGAGAATTTCAGCCCCTGCCTCACCCCCAGAGATACCCCCACCCCAGCCAAGGGAGTGGGAGCTGTCTGATTCCTGTCCGAATTTCCCCCATCCAGAGGGCAGGAGTGTGTAACTCCCGCCCTGGCTTCGCCTGTCTGTTACTTATGTCTTCTCTGGAAGTTTATTTATGAGTGTGAGAGCTTTGCCTCCTAGCCTCATCTTGCCTCCACCTACACTCCTCGTTTATTTTGCCTCTACAGAGCCAGCTACAAGGGAATGGCAAAAAAACACTAATTTTTCTTGAAGAGTACCTACAGTTGTGAGGGAAGCTCCAGTCCCAATATGAGACACTGCAGGGGTGGGAGTGCTGGCTGGGGGGAAGCTCCCACCAACTCCCAGCAGGTGGGAAGCGGGCAGGCTCATCCAATGGCTGGTGCTATGTGAAACAGTTGCCCCTTCCTTTCTGGTTTGGCTTATCAGGTCATTTTGCCTCTTCCGTATTTTCCACCCTGTCCACCCAACCTCGAGGTAGAGAAGTCTGCAGGCTCCATGCCCTTCCAGAAAGTCATTATGGTCTTTTGTACTGCTTTTCATTGCCATCTACTCTCATAGTCTCAAACTATGACTCCCAGAATCCCCTGGGTCCCCTTCAGGTGTTCTTTCTGTGGCTTTTGGCATTTGTCATTGTCTCCTAAAGTTCAGAGAAGCACAAATGCCCTCCTTGTATTCTCCTCTTCCTGTTTGCAGGAGGTGCCAGTGCCAGCCCTTCCAGGGACTTGGCTATGTACACAGTGCACCAGGGCCTGAAAGACAGGACAGAGGCTCACATGTGGTTTCCATTTTTTTCCCCTTTGCCTGACCAGTGGTTGCAGCTCTCCCACTGGGATGCAGGGAGCTTGAAGCCTAGCCCTGCCTCAGGGAGGGCTGGGGTTTTACCCTTTTATTGCTGAAGTGACCTGACCCATGATGCAAAAGGGAAATGGTTTTGGTACTTTTGAAATGCAACTTTTTTCTCTTTTTATTAAATTAAAAATCTGCTGCAAACTGTGCCCTCCTGGGGGCAAACACTGGTCTGAATGCATGTGGTGGAAAAGGGCAGTCTCTCCTGTGACCTTGATCTAGGGACTTCAGTCTGGTTTTAGCTGAGCCTCACAAATGCTAATGCTATTTCTACCCCTGAATCTATTGGATTGGTCTGGTTCCTGGGAAGTGCAGTTTAGTCATCTTCCTCCATAGGTGCAGCCCTGCACATGGCCTCTGCTAGCTCTGCCCTTGGCAAGTGGAGTAGGGCTGCTCTAAACCCACTGCCTGCCTGGCATGCTGAGCCTCCTCCACTGTTGCAACAAGGCTGAAGAGGCTTGAGTCTGTCATTGTGTTCTCATGCAAAGCACCCAGCTGGAGGGCTGGCTGCATGAGCGGAGACACCTCCCTGCAGCTGGGCCAGGGACCAGCTAACTCACAGAACCAGAAGGCTGGGATGTGCAGAGACAAGAGTTGCTTTGCACCTAGGCTGTCATATTGGGATGCCTTCTTTGTAAGTGCTCTGTTGCATGGTGGTCACCAGCACTCAGGAAGAAGCTAGCAGACAGGAAAAGTGGGCAATGAGTAGCTGCAGTATAAAGTGACACTTCTACATAATGACAGACTGAATGGGGCAGGCCTGCTTGCTCTGCAGAGAAGATATGACATAAGTGATCTGGAGAAGGTAGCCTTTGGTTTTTCCCAGTGCCAGGGGCTGGTCAATCAAACTGAAAGGTGGCAAGTCCCACATCTATCAAAGGAAGTATTTTTTTTCCCAGGATGCACTCTTGGCCTGGGGGACTGCTGCTCTAAGACTAGCCAGGCCAAGGTTGTGGGAGGATTTAAAAGGGAATGGGTACTTATGGATAATGCAATCCTTCAGATTTACCATGGCCCTTTAAGAACAAAAGGTTATAAGCCCTCTTGTATCAGAGCATGTCATCCTACTGCTGGGGGAAAAGGGGTGAGAAGAAATCTACTCCTTCCCCCCCCAAACATATTCAGCAGAGGCCATAGTCACAAACTGAATAGTTTTGTGCCCTCAGGTATCGCTCCCTGTACCTTCTGGCATCATACGGTCCCACTGAACAGTGTTTCTTCAGGGGCTTCACCTGGAAGGAGCTGGGTGATGGCAGGCCACTGAGTTGGGGCTAGGCTTGCTGGATAGGAGCAGCTGGGCTGGGTAGGGTGTGTGGGCAGGTTATGGGAGGTGTAGAGATGTGCTAGAGCAGAAAGGATTAGCTGGAGCTGGAGAAGAACAAGCTGGATCTGAAAGACAGGGTGCTAGAGAGACCCTGAAGAGGGAAACAGATCTGTGGGAGGGGGAAGCTTTTTCACTGGAGCATCAGAAGTGGATTTCAAACTGCAGGCTTGGAAGAGGGATAGTTTTTCATTTGCATTCTGTGTGTGTGTGTGTGTGAAGTTTAAGTTAGTACCAGTTTGGGAGTTCCCTAGTTTCTGCCTGGTCTTTCAGGGAGAAAAAAAAAAATGCTTTTAACTGAAGAAGAGAGGACTGGAAAAATCTCGCTACATGTTTTATAACTGCTTTTCTAATCAGACTTAAAGAGAAAAAAAAAAAGAGAACATGGAGGCTGTCTCAGCCCCCACAACCTCTCTACCCCTGACTGCTGAGAGCAATGCCACCTCTTGAATGCAGCCTGCAGTGACTCAGCTTTAATTCAGATGTGTAGTCAGTTGAGAACTGCAAATCCCAGCATGCAGTGCACACTACAAGGACTTAGAGAAGAAGGTTGGCTGGGTTGCCTTGCATGCTGGGAGCTAAAGCCTCTGTCCCTTTGTATTGAATGGAGGTTGGCTGCAGTTGGCTTTGCCTGGTGCTGGCCTGCAGTCAGCACAGCACTCTCCAGCTGTCCTCAGTGGGCTGCTCTAGTGGAGAATGACACTGCAGCATTAGCCAGAGGTGTGGACAGGTCTGCCTGCTGAAGGTGCCCCAGCATATGTGCAACTGCACTGCAGGTTGAAAATACAGGGAAGGAGAATACCTTGCAAAGCTACTGTCCTGCATAAAATGACTACCTGCAGTACCCACCCTCATCCCAAGTCCCTCAGGGTAACTGACCAACTGTGCCAAGCAGCTGGAAGCTGGGCACTGCCTCACCACTCGAAGCTCAAGGAGCAGAAAGGGAGGCCTAAGCTAGGTGGTATCCTGCAAGCTCCCACACACACCATGGCACTGGAGAGGCACAGAAGCAGGTTGGAGCAGAACCTGCCTACAACACCCCTGAAGCTGAGATCCCAGGACACCCTATGGCAGGGGTAAGCAACCCTCAGCATAGGTAGAAGAATCATAGAAGTAGGATCGGAAGGGACCTTGTAGATCTTCAAGTCCAACCCCCTGCCTGGGCAGGAGGGAAAATGGGCTCAAGTGACCCCAGCCAGGTAGGCATTGAGCTACTTTCTTGAAGACCCCCGGGGTAGGAGCCAGCACCACTTCCCTTGGAAGTTGGTTCCAGATCCTAGCTGCCCTGTTAAGTAGTTCCTACGGATGTCTAGTCTAAACCTACTCTCCAACTTGTGGCCGTTATTCCTTGTTATCCCGGGGGGTGCTAGGGGAAACAAGGTCTCCCCCAAACCCTTCTGGTCCCCCCAGTGAGTTTATAGATGGTCACAAGGTCCCCCCTCAGCTTTCTCTTGTGAAGGCTGAACAGGTTCAGGTCCCGTAGCCTCTCATTGTAGGGTCTGCCCTGCTGTCCCCAGATCATGCGGGTGGGCCCTCCTCTGGACCCTCAATGTTGTCCACATCCCTCTTGAAGTGGGGTGACCAGAACTGGACACAGTACTCCAGCTGCAGCCTGAGCAGTGTCACGTAGAGGGGGAGGATCACCTCCTTGGCCCTACTCAAGATGCACCTGTGGATGCACAATAGGGTCCGGTTAACCCTGCTGACTGTGACCTCGCATTGTCGGCCCATGTTCATCTTGGAGTCAATAATGACTCCAAGATCCCTTTCTGCCTCCGTGCTCTCAAGAAGGGAGTTTCCCATCTTATAAGTGTGCTGCTGGTTACTACTGCCCAAGTGCAGCACCCTGCACTTGTCAGTATTGAAATGCATCCTGTTTTTGTTAGCCCACCCTTGTAACCTATCCAGGTGTTGCTGCAGTCTTTCCCTCCCTGCTAGCGTGCCCACCTCACCCCAAATTTTGGTATCATCAGCAAATTTGAACAGGTTGCTTTTCACCCCGTCGTCCAAATCGCTGATAAAGAAATTGAACAGTACCCGAGCATGGCACATGGAGGCATTTTGCTTGGCACATGCACCTTGGGGCAGACAGAAGAGGAGGGCTCGGGCTGTGCTGCCACAAGGATTGGGCTCCTCATGGCTCTCCAGCCATTGGACCCTGGCACACCAACTTCTTGCAAGTGGAGCTTGTGGGTATTTTTGACACTGCCCAAAAACATTACTGACCCCTGTCCTTGGGGGTCTTGGACAGGGCGGAGTTGCCTGCTGCCCTTGTCTCTTACAGGGCACATATCCCTGCACTTTACTGCAAGGTCATATACCTACCCTCCCCCTGCCAGCCACTACTCCAGCCCCACCCCACCCCACCCCCACAGCTTCCTGCTGATTCCCAAGCTTCCCCTGGTCATTCCCATCTGGGCAACACCAGACCTCCTGCTCTGTGGGGTGGGGCTGGCAAAGACAAGGCACCCACTCCATGTGAGTCATGTTCTTGGAGACTTTAATTCCACTAGAACAAAATACAAAACAGCAAACCAAATACAACATCCTACCCCAGGGAGGTGGGAGGGTGGGTGAGCAACTGCTGAGAGGTTGGGGCTGAGTTCCCTGCTGTGCCTGGGAGAGGCTCAGTGTCTACCCTAGGCAGGGAGGGGTGAGTGTGGTGCCCAGCAGTGGCATGAGGTCAGGGCCCATCCACACCCCCACCCCAAGCAGCTGTTTCTACACAAGCAGAAAGACAGAGGACAGACCAGGCGGGCCTGGAAAACCCCACTTCACCCACTACTGACCAGAGGGAACAAGTGAGACCACCACTAAGGGTGCTACAGTCAGTAGTAGCTATGGGCCCCCATTTCCCAACAGCAGTCAGAGGAAGTGGGGACCCTGTGGGAGCTGGAAAACCTTTCCCACACATGCTTTAGTCCACCTCCTCCATGCGAGATGCATCTTCTTCCCCCTCAAGAGGGGGGATTTCATCAGACACGGCTGCGCTGGGCTCCTCTGCAGCTGCCACCTCCTCCTCATCAATACCTGGATTAGGGGGTGAAGACATAGGCAGGTCACTATGGGGATTTGAGTTTAGCCCCGCTGGTCTCAAACCAGTTGTACTGGAAGACCCTCCCCCTGGCCCCATGTTTTTGGTTGGACAACTCAGAGCAAGAGGCCACTTTTCAAGGAAACTCTTGCACTTGCTAAAGAGCCTGAAAACGTTTGCAATTCCAACAGCTCACTGAGGGCATTCCAGAGTGCCCCCCACCCCACTCCTTTATGACAGGGAGCTAAAATCTCCCAAAACGCAGCACTCTGCTAGGAGTTTATTCAGCCTCTAGGGTACAGGGACACGGGATATCTACAGCTCCCCTGGGGCTCTGGCAGGCACATTTCAGACTCACTGTGTTACTGGCAGAAAGATTCTGGCTTTCACCTTTTCCTCTTCAAAACTAAATGTCTTCCACTTAGAAAACCCCTCTAAAGACCTGCATTTTCAAACCAGCTCTACCCTCACAATGCCATCATGTGCCACTGACTTTTCAGTCTGGTCTTATGTCCAGGCCCTGGCACCTTAAGCCACTTACAGACTACTCCAGCCAGTACAGGACAAAGCCAATCCCCCCTGCCTGAGTAGGACATGTCTGCTTTCGACTGGCACACACTGCCGCCTCCACATAAAAAGATGCGCTCTGCATCCCTCACCCTCCCATCTGCAGCACTGAGCCAGGATGGGAAACAGTGCCCCCCTCCAGAATCTCTATTTTGTCTAGGAATGGAGGGAAAGGTGAGAGCTCCAGGAGAGGTGCCCCTGGGGCAAGACATGGAGCTACTACTCTGCCCCAAGGAGACCTGCTAGACCAGGGGTAGCAAACCTGCAACACAAGTGCCTCAGGCAGCCTCTGTATGTGGCATAGATGATCAGGGAGGGAACAAAAAGCAGAGCAGATCGAGCAAGGGAAGGGGACTGGCATGGCACACCTTAATTTGTAACAACCTGCCTGAAAAGTTGGCCCCCACTGTGCTAGACCAACAAAACCCAATGTGTCCCAACTCCCACCTTTGGGGCTTGCTGCTGAGGTCAGGATCCTTGAATTCCCAGTGCTGAGGGGATGGAAAAAGCACCTCCTTCCTTAGGGTCAGCTAAGAGCGCCACAGCACCCTGGCTGGCACACTTACCCAGCCCCAGCTTGATCATCCTGTAGATGCGGTTGGAGTGGGTCTGGGGGTCTTCCAGGGAAAAGCCGGAAGACAGCAGGGCCGTCTCAAAGAGCAGCACCACCAGGTCTTTGACAGCCTTGTCATTCTTGTCAGCCTCAGCCTTCTGGCGTAGCGTCTCCACAATGGGGTGGTCGGGATTGATCTCCAGGTGTTTCTTAGCCATCATGTAGCCCATGGTGGAGTTGTCCCGCAGGGCCTGAGCCTTCATGATGCGCTCCATATTAGCCGTCCACCCATAGGTGCTGGTGACAATGCAGCAGGGAGATGAGACCAGCCGGTTCGAAATGGTTACCTGGTGAGGTATGGAGTGTTAACCACTTGGGAGGTGACCAAGCAGGGGTCAGCATGCATCTGACTGGCCCTGGTCACAACCCTGCTGAGGCTCCAGCATTCACATTAAGCACAGCTGGCAACACCCGTAGTGATGACCTGCAAGGACTACAGTCGAGTCCTGGCTGTCAAAAGAGGCACAGATGCCCTCCACAGCCCAGCTCCTTGCACGTACAATCACTGGATCACCACCACTTCTTTATGGAGGAGCCAGTGGCAAAAGGGGTAGGGAACCTTCATCCAGTTTGAGGCGCCGTCTGGGACAGCACAGGCAGCTCTGCCAGCCCTGTAGCACTCCATACTCATTTCTACACTTACCCGCTCCCAGAAATGCACATATTTGGGCCAGTGCCCCTCGCCCGCAGCCTGGCTGCTTAGAGCAAGATGGTGCAGTGCATGTTGGGACCTTCAGTCTCCTTTAGCGGCTCCTCTGTTGGAGATGAGGGACATCAGAAGCATGCACTGAGCCAGGGCCCAGCCCCCACCTGCATTCAGGGGGCGCAGTTTTCTCCCTCTGACCCCTCTCTCATAGCAGCCTGGGACCCAGTCCCAAGCCAGGCTTCTCCCCTCAACCTTACCTTCTCCACCTTCTTGTCCAGGATCTCCTTCATGAGTTTGCAGAGGCTCTCAAACTTGGCCTTGCTCTCCTCCATCTTCCTCTTCTCCTCCTCATCCTCAGGCAGCTCCAGCCCCTCCTTTGTGACTGATACCAGGCTCTTCCCATCAAACTCCTTGAGCTGCTGCACACAGTACTCATCGATGGGCTCGGTCATGTACACCACCTCAAAGCCGCGCTTCCGTACACGCTCCACAAAGGCTGAGTTTGCCACCTGCTCCTTGCTCTCCCCTGCACCAGGTGAAAGAAAGAATCACCAATCTGAAGGAGTGCAGCTGGCTGGAGCATCCCCTGCTCAGGGGCCATGTCTCAGCTGAAGCCCAATTACAGGAGTTTCCTGGCCCCTGAAGGACTACAGACAGCGCCCGGCCCTTGGCAGAACAGAGACCATGGGACTCCCACACCCAATTCCCTGCCAGGGAGCCAAAGCACTCTATTAACAAGCCTCTTTGTTTACAAGACAGGCTGCAGTCCCAACTTGAGTGCACCCACATCTAAATTCCTGGGACAAAGGCTCCCCAGAGAGACCTCCCAGTCACAAGCCCCTGGATAGGACCCTGCTGTCCACTGTGCTTCCTGGAAGCAATACACAAAGGTCTCTCAGGACCATCCGCTTCAGGGAACACCATTCTGGGGAAGCGGAAGAGTCTCTCAGTCAACATAAACCTCTGAATGTTGCATTAATAACAAGGAATCCTGCTAGGCTAAGGATACACCCTCGTCCCTTCTCTGTGGGTGAGCGGGTTAAGGGAGGTTAGGTCCACCAGGCAGTGCACATGACTGATTGGCAGGGCAGATGTGTGAGTAGGTGTGGCTCATCAGGTAGATGGCACTTACCTGTGATGTAATAGATGCTCTTCTGCGTCTCCTTCATGCGAGACACGTACTCTGAGAGCGAGGTCATCTCGTCACCTGACTGAGACGTGTGGTAGCGCAGCAGCTCTGACAGGCGCTTCCGGTTGGCAGAGTCCTCATGGATCCCGAGCTGGGGGCAGAGGAGAGGACGTGCAGCCCCCAAGAAGCGACTCTCCAGCCTTTGGAGCTGAAATCTTGCCCCTCCTCTACCCCCTGCCCCAACTCCCACACCCAAGGACTTCCACACCTCAGTCTGGGGACAGATGTGGTGAGGGAGTCCCAGCAGCCCCCACAAGCACCCTAAAGTAGTCAGCTCCATCAGCAACACACAACAGTCAAGGCCCCTCTGCTCCAACATGCTCCTAGACAGAGGTCTGTGTCACGATGCCACTCAGAGAACAGACCACAAGCCATGCCCTCTGACAGGCTGGAGAAGGAGGTGAATCATGGGCAGTAAGAGGCCCCACCTGCCCCAGGCACTGGATAAGCCAAGTCTCACCTTGAGGTTCTTGGAGAAGGCCTCATAGAACTTCTTGTAGCTCTCCTTGTCCTCAGCCAGCTCCGAGAAGAGCTCCAGGCACTTCTTGACGATGTTCTTGCGGATCACTTTGAGGATCTTGCTCTGCTGTAGCATCTCACGGGAGATGTTCAAGGGCAGGTCCTCTGAATCCACCACGCCCCGGATGAAGTCTGCAAAAGAAAGACAGCAAGGAGCTAGTCAGTATGGCTGGGGGAGAAGTGGTCCGGAGGTACACCCACCCCTCGCACAGCAGAGGTAACATGAAGAAACCCCATGCATGCTTTGCTGCAAGCTGCACCCAGACACCAGCTCTTACTCAGGTACTCGGGAATGAGCTCGTCACAGCTATCCATGATGAAAACACGCCTCACATACAGCTTGATGTTGTTCTTCTTCTTCTTGTTCTCAAAGAGGTCAAAGGGGGCACGGCGCGGGATGAAGAGAAGCGCCCGGAACTCTAGCTGCCCCTCCACAGAGAAGTGCTGCAGAGGGGAGAGGAATGCACCTCCCTTCACACATCTCTCCGACACATGCACACATACACACCACCCAGCACTAGTTCCAGGCACCTCTGAAGGCCTGAGAGGCTGCCTGGAGCAAGCCCTTCTTGGTGCATTAGGCAGGTGAGACCCCTAGCATTGGACTCTCTCCATCTCCAGCTCAGGACCACCCACTCCCATTGCTCCAGAGGGTACTGGCCAAGACTGCTACCCCAAAGGCTTGTGCCATAGGGCAATGTCCAGGCCTTTCTGGATGCCCAGCGTAACAGAAGGGACTGGGAGCAAGAGTCATGTAGTTCAATGAGTCAGCATGCCCCCACCCACAAAAGCAGCTCAAATGGGCACATGTGGCAGAGCCGCCCTCTTGATGGACCCCAGCTGGGCCATTTGGAACCCCCCCCACGCTGCTTCCTCCATTGGGGCCCAGCTATGATAGGGGTGCACTGAGCCTCATTTCCTATTCCATTGAGTAGCAGGAGGAGCCTCTGGGCTCCCTCCCAGCCAGCCCTACCCTCACCTTGACAGCCAGGTGGTCCTCCCAGTCATTGGTGAGGCTCTTGTAAAACTCGCCATACTCCTCCTGGGTGATGTCATCAGGGTTGCGGGTCCAGATGGGCTTGGTCTTGTTCAGTTCTTCCTGGTCAATATACTTCTCCTTGATTTTCTTGGTCTTTTTCTTCTTCCCTTTGTCTCCCTCTTCCTCCTCCTCCTCAGAGCCCACGTCCTCAATCTTGGGCTTCTCCTCGTCCTTAGAAGCAGGCTCCTCCTCTTCCTCCTTCTCCGCTTTCTCCTCCTCTGCCTCATCATCACTGATCTCCTTCTCTCGCTCCTTCTCCAGCTGCCAAGTGGAGGAGCAAGAAGAGTCAGAGCCAGGGCACCTGCCACCCCCTGGGCCTCCTCCCCATGGGGAAAATTGGTAGCAGCAAACAAATACCCCATTGCCCCGGGGCCATGGGGAAGGAACTTGCAGCTGGAATGGGTAATGGCACAGATGAACCCAGCACTGGGGCACAGCATATGAAATGCAGGCTCAGTGCATGTCTGTAGTCTTCGGCTGTCTGGCCCCACTGGGAGAACAGAGGACTTGCAGCTACCAGCAGCTGGTGAGGTCTCCAATTGCTCGTGCAATAGGAAGGAGGCCCATGTTTGGGGAGGGTACTGCAGTGTCTCAGCCCAACCCTGACCAAATGGGGTAGGCCACTGTCTACATCCCTGCAGAGACCTCAAAGACAGGAACTGTTGTCAGCCTTGGCCATTTTCAAGGGGCCTAGGCCAGGCTGCAGAAGTGTGGCTAAGCAGAAGGCCCCAAAGCCTGTTTCTGGAGTAACTGTAGCATAAACCTTTGCAGGTGAGATAACTAGCTTGGTCAAAGTAAAGGAAGCCATCCTCATATCTAACTAAAACAGTAACGAGATACAATTAAACAGAGCACAAGGCCTAAAAAGAGAAATTGTAAGGGAAGACCATACATTAAATAATTTAGATATACCATTTCATAACTTTAGCTTATAGTAATTGATATAACCAAATGTATTAGATGTTATTTTACTCTAACAGATATATTTTTGTTATGATGCTTAGACAAGTTGTAAAAACACAACAGCTTTGTCAGAGAAAACCATAAACTAAGGTAAAGAAGAACTAGGAGTGTTGAACAGCATTCCACAATGGGGAGGGAAAAGGAGGTAAGAAACCCTCCCTTTTACTTTCATAAGGATATAAATACCAACTAACAGCCAAGTCCACAAGAGATCTGGTTCAGTCTAGCCCCCAAAGTTTCAGTAAAATAAAAATTTAAATAAAACCTTTTTCTCCTACTGCAGCAGCAGACAGAGCCAAAGTCCTTTCCCTAAACTTCTGATCAAAACCATCACAGACACTAGGCATGTGGCTGGGAAGACTCAAGTTGGAGTGTGCCATCTTCTCCACACTCCCATCCCCACATGCTCCACCTGCCCTTCCCAAGGATCCCCACTGTCCTTTGCATACATACAAAGAGGGTGATGGGGTAGCCGATGAACTGTGAGTGCTTCTTCACCACCTCCTTGACACGGCGCTCCTCCAGGTACTCTGTCTGGTCTTCCTTCAGGTGAAGGATCACCTTGGTGCCACGCCCAATGGGCTCACCTGCAAGGTGGCGAGAGAGGCAGCAGTGTTACTGACTGTAGGCACTGCAGAAAGATCACTGGGAAGAGGAAGCTGGTCTAGAGGCAAGGCCTCTGCCAGGGCCTCAATCTAGTCAACTCTGTGCTCCACCAGTGTGAGGATCAAGGCAGGAACCCAACCATGAACAGAGAGGCCGTAGCCACAGTAACAACTGGTCCTGGTAAGAGATGCTGCACCAGGCATGGTGATCATGAACCACTAGACCGGGACCTCTTCTCTCCCCAACACACCAGAGTGTCCCCACCAAACCCTGCTAGGGGCCCTATCCTGGCAGACATGGTGAAAGGAACGTGGCTGGCTCCCTGCTGGCCTCTGCCCATGGTACATACCATGATCAGTTCGGACGGTGAAGGAGCCTCCAGCTGCTGACTCCCAGGCATACTGCTCATCATCGTTGTGCTTGGTGATGACCATCACCTTCTCAGCCACCAGATAAGCAGAGTAGAAGCCCACGCCAAACTGCCCAATCATGGAGATGTCCGCACCAGCCTACAAGGGGGAAGGGAAAGGGGTGAGGAGGGCAGCAGACCAGAGACAGGGGATGCCTGGAGTGCAGCAAGCCATGTCCCAATGACAGGGATTCAGTCCAAGGGCCAGCATGCCTATCTAGAACACGTGCACACAGGGTGGGGCAGAGACTATCAGCTCACCCCTGAACAGGAGGCACATAGGCCACCAGCACCAGGGAAGTCTCCCTGGGAGGGCATAAGGCTAAGGTGGGGGGGGCATCCCCCAACCACACACTGTGCATCAGAGCTTCCTCCTGGCCAAAGTCTGCAAGGCTCTGGAAGGGCACAAGCCCCATAGATGCCTAGGCCCCCTGAAGGATGCATCTCCACCTGTGCCCAAGCTGGAAGCCACTCACCTGCAAGGCCTCCATGAAGGCTTTGGTACCAGACTTGGCAATTGTGCCCAGGTTATTGATGAGGTCAGCTTTAGTCATCCCAATGCCTGTGTCCACCAGGGTAAGGGTACGCTCCTGAGGGTTCGGGATGATGTCGATCTTCAGTTCCTTGCCGCTCTCCAGTTTTGAAGGGTCTGTCAGGCTCTCATAGCGGATCTTGTCCAGAGCCTAAGGAGAAAGGAGAGTTAGCATGGCCTCCCCACCCAGGATTCATTCACTCCATGAGCCCTGTACCCTTTCCAGCTCCATACAGCTCTATACAGGGAGGCCCACAAACCCTTCTTTTTGAGACAGCAACACCTGGGCAGAGGACCCACAAGCCTGATCAAACCATCCAGTGCTGAGAACAGTGCCCAGTCCAAGACAGGTGCAGCAGCTGCTGTCCCCTTTGTGTACCATATACACCACTGGGGAAATGCCTGGAAACCACCAGGCACCCCCAAATAACTCCATGCCAATCTCCTTTCACAGGATAGAGCAGTGGTTCTCAACCCTCTTTTTAGGCCCAAGACACCCCTCCTTAGGCTCAAGGTCCCCCTTGAAAAATGCCAGCTCTGAGCTTTCATTCTTCTCTCAACCATGGAAAAATAATAGAGCAATTCTGCTGTGAAGATCTCAGGCTGCAACAGGGCAGGAGGGTTTGGCCACTTTGGGGCAAAATCTCTGGGTTTCTCTCATGAACCATGGGCAGGTGTTTGCACACAACACCACTCCCACAGCACCACAGTGGAGAATCACTGGGATAGAGGCACAACCACTGTCAGGTCCGGCCTTCTGCCTGGGCATGCCAGGCCCTGCATGTGCCAGTTCTACTGCTCCAGACCAAGAAGGGGACCCCCGCCATTCCCAGACAATCCACACTCAACAATGCCTGAAGCCTCAGCTCCTTGGAGGATTACTCCCAGCAGGTGTTTCTTTACTCTTCACAAAGATAGGTGCCCCCAGCATGGCCTCCTTGAGAGACAGGCAAGGTTGAGACATATCCCAAGGCCCTTAGGGCACCACCCTGCTTCTCCCAAGGCCTCAGCAGCACAAATAATCAGCAGAATTATTAGAAACAGGCACAGGCTGTAGATCAGCACTGGGCTTGGCCATGCTGATGCCCAGGGGCTCAGAGTAGGGGTGAGCCACCCCCACCTTGCCCTTGCCCTTAGGCTCACATCAGAGGCATTGGAGATGAGCTCCCGCAGAAAGATCTCTTTGTTGGAGTAGAAGGTGTTGATGATGAGGGACATGAGTTGTGCGATTTCAGCCTGGAAGGCAAATGTCTCCACCTCCTCCTCCCCATGTTGGATTTCCTCAGGCATCTGCAAAGCAGGCAACACTGTCAGCTCAAGGAGGGGACACCAGGGAACCCTCCACCCATCCCAGGGTAGCCTAGGTGGAACCTGGGGAAGGGAAGGGGATCCACAGGAAACCTCACACCCATCTCAGGGCAGGCTGATGGAATGCAGGGAAGGGAAAGGGACACACAGGAACCCCCCATCCATCCCGGGTAGCCCAGATAGAAGGTGGGGACACACAGGGAACCTTCTACCTATTTAGGGGCAGGCCGATGGAAAATGTAGGAGGAAGCAGACATGCAGGAACCCCCCAGCCATCCTGGGGCAGGCCCAGATAGAAGGTGGGAAAGGGAGGGGATGCACAGGGAACCGTCCACCCATCTCAGGGCAGGCAGGTAAAACGTGAGGAAGGGAGCAGGCATGCTGGACTGCCCCCCAGCCATCCCACATGGAGTCTAGGAAGGCAAGGGGATGGCTGGGGAACCGTCGGCCCATCTCAGGGGAGGCTGATGGAAGGTGCAGGAGGGAGCAGACACACAAAACCCCTCCAACCATCCCAGGGCAGCCCAGATGGAAGGGGACACACGGGGAACCTCCTGCCCATCTCCGGGCAGGCCAACGGTAAGTCTGGGAGGGAGCGGACGCACAGCCACATGCTACCCCCACCAGCCAGCCCAGCCCAGCTGGAAGGCGAGGAGACGTATAGGGACGTTTCACCCCTCTGAGGCCAGGCCCATGACGTGGGGAAGGGGACAGCCCAGATGAGGGCGGGGGGGCTCCCCCGTCTCAGGCCAGGCAGATAAAACATGGGGGAGGGAGCGGACACACCGGAGCCCCCCCCAGCCACCCCGGGGCAGCCCACATGGCAGTCGAAGGGATGCCTGGGGAGCCTTCACCCATCTCGGAGGAGGCTACTAAAACGTGGGGGAGGGAGCAGACACACGGGACCCCCAGGGCAGCATCCACGGGGCAGGCCGCTGGGAGCGGACACAGCCCCCAGCAGAGCGCGGCGCCCAGGGCGGGAGGGGACACGTGGGAGGCCGCAGCCGGGCCGGGGCGGCCCCGGGGGAGGGCGGGGGGCGCAGGCGGAGCCCCCCCCGTGCCGCGGCCGCTGGGGTGGGACCTCGTACCGTGCTGGGCTGGGCTGGGCTGGCGGGAGCGGGGAGCACCGGCTTGGGCCTGGCGTCTGGTTGAAGCGCCGGAGAGAGCGCGCGGCCGCCCCCGCCCGCCCTATATAGGGGCTGCACCCGGCCGGCCCGGCCCCCGGCTCCCTCCGCCTTAAAGGGGCTCCTGCCGCCCGGCGAGCGAGGTCCGTGCTCGGCACCCCCCCTCTCCCGCCATTCGGGGGCTGGGCGCTGATGTCCCCTCGAGACTGAGCCGTGAGGGAGCTCATCCTTCAGCGGAGGGCATGCCCGCCAGCCGGGCTAGCCTGAACCGGGGCAGAAAGCATGTGGAGCTGCTTCCCGTGGGCTATATGGAGAGGACGAGCTTTCCAGCCTGATTAACTGTGTCTAATTAAGTGAGCTCCGGTTCAGGAAAGCTTATGCTAGATGTAGAGAAAGAGCCAGCTTTCATTTGAACATGTGGGCCCTTACAGACTAACTAAATCAGACATCTCTCTATCTCTCTCTATTGATCTCTCTCTCTATATATACATATCTGATTTAGTTAGTCTGTAAGGGCCCACATGTTCAAATGAAAGCTGGATAGAAACCAGCCACAAAGTTGTTACACATTTTCACACGCTAACTCTGCCGCCAGTTGGCTCTCTATAGCTGCATGGACACTATGGTGTGATAATTACTTTACACTTCTTGCGCGATTAACCAGATATAATTGCATGCTATAGGTAACATGCAGCAGGGGGCCTATGGTGCATCTCTACCCTGTTAGCCGAACTCATGGCAATCTATGTGGCATTGAGTCCAGGCAACCACAAGCAACTGCTTACCCAAAGATTTCTAAAGATCGCCCTTCCACAGGCCCTTGCACCACAGCTCCAACCACCACTGCCAAGAACCTCCCATCTCCAGCATGCCTTGGATCAGCAGGTCTTGTCCAATAGATATATTATTATTATTATTTGAAAAGCCCACTGGTTTAGTTAATAGAATGGTAGCTGTGGTGAGACCATAGGTTTCTTTATCCCAGATGGCATCATGTTAATAACAACCCTCTTCTCTCCTCCTCCTACCCACCCCCCACCCAGTGATAGAAAACAAAACTTCACTGGAGCCTGTACTGACTAGCTTTAAAGGTGGTTATGTTCTGGGTCACAGAGTGTAAATGCTAATGAAGAAGAATGCGGAGAAAATGAAAAGGGTTGAGGAGAGGGCTGCAACAATGATGAGTGGTCTGGATGCTAAGCCTGGGCACTCAGAGCCAGCTCAGTCTCCACCTACAACTGAGGACTATGCAGGGAAGAGATTTCCAGTAGCGCACAGCTCTTCAGTCGAGCAGACCAAAGGATAATGAGATTCAGTGGCTGGAAGGGGAGGCTAGACCTATTCAGACTGGAAGGAAGCTAAATAAACCGCTGGAACAACTGACCTAGGGACATGGTGGTAGGCACCCATTCTCCAACATGTAGGTGCCTGCCCTGCAGCATGAAACCCCAAGCCCAGAGGGAGGCTCACTGGGCAGCAGCACCCCATGGGGGGGGGGGGAGGGGATACCAAGGAGCCCTTGCACACAAGTCTGGAAACAGAATCACATCAGTATCCTCAAGTCAGCAGCTTCCTGGAACCAGCCCCTTAGCCAGGCTGCAGATGATGCCATCCACTTGGCATCCGTAGCCTGGAACCAGCTCTGGATGGGAAGTGCCCTTTTTCTCCTAGAGCTGAGCAGGGCTCATTTGTCTTTTTAAAAACAGTTAGACAAAGCAATGCCGCCATACCCCCTCACCCACTTTTTTTGCCTTCTTACCCAGTGATTATAGCACTCACCTTGGAAAGTAGGAGACCTGGGTTCACCTCCCTTCTCAGCTGGAAGCGATTCAAACCTACATCTTGTGCTTCCTGTAAGAGTGCTTTGACCACTTGGCTGACCACTTAGGATGCTTCCAAACAGAATAACCCCCATCTGCCCTGTTGAAGCTGTGCTGCCCTGCAACAATGTGTGTGAGGGTCATGAAGTGAGAGATAGCATAAGAGATCATGTCCCTGTAGCCTGGGCAGTAGTGCTCCATGCTGGGCCCTGTGGGGTCCATGGAGCAAGCCGTGGTAAGAAGTTACTCCCAGGAACTGCACTGTCTCACCAGGTTTGGGTCTGGGAGCTCCAGTTTCCCCAGCCTGGGTTAAGGTGTTGCATTTGGAGCTGGTCTTCACAGCATTTTTGTGATGCCACAATTATACCAGCTTAGAAGCAGGTAGAGCTAAATTAGTGCAATCTCTGGGTATGTACCTAGTTAGAAGAAAAGAAAAAATGATCCCACTGCAGTGAAGCTTATCCCTGTACATTTAGAGGTGAGGTGTCCTACAGAGCACCCCCTACTTCCATTTTCCTTTTTTCCAGAACAAAAGGTGTAACAGAGGGCAAAACACCCTCAGCTGCTTCTTCAAAGACCCCAGGGATGATGTGCAAGCTTATGGCTTCATATTCCACATATGGAAAAAGAACGGGGATTATCTTCCTATCCCCTTTGTGGGAAGCAGTTTCATTATTCAGAAGATGCAGGAGAGGTTCAAATGGCAGAAAGCCATAACAATGCATTTTCCCCTGAGTACCCCATAATCACTGCACTCCTCAGGGATGAGCCACACTTAGCTTTTTGCACTGCTGGAAGTGACTACCTGGAAGCCACTGAGCTCAGATCAAAACCTTCTTAGAGGTAGGTACCTTCAGCACAAACTAGTTTAATCTAGGCTGATAATTTTTCAAAATCTAGTGTAAACAGTTCAAGTGCATCTACACCACACTTGCAGCAAGTGGGTAATGATATCATTTTTAAGGTACACAGTGACACAGTTTTCTCTCCGGGTTTATACCAATTTAACCTCATCAGAAAAAAAAAGAATCCTTTGTGTTGGAAAAACATTTCTAGTGGTATAATTAACATCTTCACCATAGTATTCATTGTTATAATGGTACCACACCAAGGGGTTACAACCATTTAACTCGAGCCTTTTTTTTCTCAGGCACTGAAGTTAGTCAAATAGAGTGCACCCTGCCTGAGCAGAGACAGAACCAGAGATTAGATTGCTAATATAGACAAGCCCTTTGCTTTCTTCCGGGGGGGGGGGGTGAATGACAAGGCCAAGTAATTAAGGATTTGATATAAAATACAAGCACCCACATTCTCTAAATTAAGGATTAGTTGTAAAATATGAGTGCCCAAAATCATGCCAAAGCCTCACAAATGCCAGGTATGCTCTGTACAGGGGTGTAGGTTGTAGTCGTGTTGGTCTAAGGACATAGGCAGACAAGGTTCTTTGGGTAAATCTGATATCTTTTATTAGACCAACTTAAATAGTTGGAAAACAATTAAGCAAGCTTTTGGGTTCAGGTATGCTCTGTACTAATTTTATTTTAAAAGTACCTTTAGCTGTAGAGGCAAAAAACAAAGGACTGAACACTTCTGTCTGCTGGGAACAGACACCCCACTCCCTGGGGCAGCACAGTGAATTTGGTCCCCAAAACGGAAACCCCTGCCAGGCCTGGAGCTTGAAACCCTGTGTTGGTGCCAGACTCATCTTGCTGAGCGCAAGTTGTTTTACAACATGAACGTAACCTTCCCCTGCTAATTCCCTGCCTAGAAATACAACTCCTCTTCCTTGCTCTCCTGCTGTATTCTGCCAAGTATTTCAAGCTGGGGGACAGGTGCCCCCTGGGTGCCTCCAACCTTGTCGCCTAAGCCAGCCTGTGGTGTGTGGGCCCCACATGGCCTTTCTCACTTAATTTGAAGGCAAACCTGCAATGGAGAAGTGCAGCCTTAGTTGCAGAGGGCACTGCAGGGCTCTAGAGGGATGCTTCCTGGTGCTGGACCCTGAAGACCTGGGGCTGCACAGGCTGCCCCTAAAGCCAACATCCCCAGCTCCCTGATGCAGCCAAAGGGCTTGCCAAAGCCCTAGGGCTCCACCAGCTTTCAGGGAACCTTCCCCATGAATTCCCTTCCTCAGCCTGGAGGGGGAAGTTGCTTTTGTGCTGTACACCCTGTCAGGAGAACTGGGGGGGGGGGGGTCCTGCCTCTAGGGCAGGCGCAGGTACTTCTGTACCAAGTGCCTCTTGCACCTGCCCTTGCAGGCAGGCCCCTTGGCCAACAGCAGCGGAGCAGAGGCTCAGAATGCCTTGGGGCCGCTTGCGCGTTTGCTGGGGGGGCCTGTCACAGACACGTGGGGGGAGGGCGCAGAGTCACTAGGAGCGGAAGTGATGCACCCAGAGGTGAGTGGGTTGCCTTGCTTCATTGGCTGAGGCTTGCTCGGCACATTTCCGCCTTCCTTGGGATTTGCAGAGTCACTGGTGCATCAGGGGGCCGGGAGGAGCAGGCAGCCTGCGGGGTAAAGGGAGGGGGGGACTATTTCCTGAGCTGTTGGCGGAGGAGCACGACGGATGTTCTAGCCTGTGCTGTAACTATGACTTGCTTCCTGCTAGGCCTCCTCCTCCTCCCCCCTCGTGGAGGAGCCCTGCCCCCTCCCAGCCACTCCCCCAGCGAGCTCCTGGGCAAGCCGCGGCCGGCTACTGCAAGAGCCCAGTGCCTGCTGTGCAGCACCGGCAGGAGGAGCTCTGGGCCAGGACCAGCTCCCCAGAGCTAGGGATGACATGCAGGGCAGGCGCAAGAGCCTGCATCACAGATGGGGGAGCTGCGGCTGTGCTCTTGGCACGTTACAGCCTCCCCCCACCTCCTCCCAGCTCTGAGCTCGAGCTATTGGGAGGGAACAGGCTGCTTGGATGTGGGATGCTGCCAAGGCAGGAGCTGTCCCGGAGGTGGGGGGGATGCAGCCCCTTGTCATCCCACCTTTATGATGTGCTGGAGCTCTGCAAGGATGCTAGAGGCCAGGACCCAGCCCCAGGGCACCTGGAAGATCCAGCCTGAGGCAGGGGGCTGGACTAGATGGCCTCTGGAGGTCCCTCCCAGCCCGGCTTCTCTAGGATTGCAAGGGCTCCGAAGGAAGGGGCACATGGTACCATGCTGGGGCTGGGATGAGGGCTGCTGGGTCTGTTGCTGGCTCTTGCCAACTTGCTGCAGGATGTCACTCCCCTGTCTGGACCATAGGGCCATATGTGCACAGCCTGGAGGTGCTGGTCACTCTGGAAAGTCTGGAGAGGGCAGAACCTCAGCGTGTGGGTGTCATTGCTGTACAGGATTTGGCACTGTCCCCCCAGTGTGGGATTTGCTGGTTGGAGAGTGTCCATGGGTGATTCGGGTGTGCACTGGTTTAACCGCATGGGTGCAAAACTGGTGTTTAGAGCAGTTGAGAGCCTCCCACGGAGGCGCTAAATAAGTACAAAAGTGGGAGTGGAACCTAGGAGTCCTGGCTCCCAGTCAGCCCTGTTCTAATCATAGTACTTCATTCTTTCCTTACTTATCGCTGCCTTTGTTTGTGTGCCCTGGCTGTCCTGCAGTGCCTCTTCCTCTCCTGGGGTTTTTTTGCAACCTTAAACCCATACCCAGGACAAACCTGGGGAGGGAGAAGAGCTATCTGATCCAGGATCCAGCTGCCCCTTCACTCCCATCCTGCTAGGTCCAGCTCGTGCTTGCCTTGGGGAAGGACCAGCAGTGCTGTGAGGTTTCCACCTTCCCCACCAAGAATGGACCTGCCTTTTGGCAACACAGCTTGGCATGCCAAGTAAGTGTCCTTGAATAGGATCAGCTGTGGCTCTAGGGCCCTTCCCACACCCTCATGACTCCATTTAGTGTCGTGATCCTGTGCAAGAGGTCTTTGCCCTGCCTAGCAGCCCCAGCATGCATGGTCCAGTGCTCACAACACACCAGGCCTGCAAGAGGGGCTCTGAGCCCAAGGCCCTGAGACAGCACACCAGTGGCTCTAAGTTTCAGGGATCAAGATCTCCCACCTTCCTGCCACAGTCTGCATCTCCATCGTGGCTGGTGTGCATTCCCCTCCAACAGGGCTTGGCAAAGGTGGGTGAGCCTGGTGTAGCCAGAATCAGCCCAAGCAGGGAAGGAAGCCAGGATCCAGTTTAGTTCCCATCCCCACTGACTGGGCAAAACCATGACTGCCCTACTGCAGACTCAGCTGTAACAAATCCCTGGCCCCCAGGACTGGTCAGGGGTTGCTCCTCAGCTCCCCATGGACCCTCAGGAAGTAATGGTAACAGGACTTGGAGCCTCCTGCTCCAAAAGCCTCTGGCCACAGGGAGAATATCTGCCTTACCTCCAGCCTGTGGGGCTTGCTAGCAAGTCTGACTCCATCTCACAGGGGCAGCTCAGGCAAGGTGGGGTCTAGGGTGGGTAGGAAGCAACTATGACCAACTGAGGTGGCCCACCCTTGTCATAAGAACATCTGAGCACTGGGGCCAACTTGTAAGAACCTGTGCTGTCTGAATGCCAGTCTCTGTGCTGCAGTGGCCTTCTGGGTGGGGGCATTGCTGGAGAGACCCTGCTTCCAGTAGTGGGGTAGGTGGGAGGGACTGGAGTATTGCTGTCAGCTCCTTTGTGACCCCAAGCCCTTCCCCTTCTTCTCCAAGGTGTGACTGATGAGAACTGCAGAGGTACCAGCATAATCTCACCCCATGGGCAAAGGCTGCCTTGCAGGAGGTCCCTCTGCCAACTTGGATGCCCTGTCTCCAACCAGGCTGTTCATATGTCTCATGACCATGTGGCCAGTGAGTGGGGGGGGGGAATGAGGGCTGAAAGGGAAATGGGACGCTGAGGTGGTTGTCTGACACACATCCCTTCCTCCCACTCAGCAACCACTCCCCTTAAACACTGGGCCCTTGTTTCCTTGCATGGGGAGACAACAGCTCTTTCTGGCATAAGGGCCATGGCTGAGTGACTGGCTAATGCAGCTGTGGGTACAACCCTGGCCAGTGAGCTCATGGCTCTGCCAAACCAACCAGTCTGGCAGTGAGTGGCATACAGAGCCCAATGTACACCAGGATACAAGGGCGCAAGTAGAGGAGGAATCCAAGGATGGGAAAAGTAGGGGCCATGGTAGAGGGAAGGGAACTGGCAGAGCTGGGTCTGGGGAGCCTAGGGCTGAGATGGCAGCTCAAGTCAGTAGAGGCCATCAGTAACTACCATCAGGTGGCTGGTTGGTGGGTTGTAGATTCAGGTTGGGTGTCTCATGCCAGCTTTAGCCCCAAGCTCATCAGAAACCCAATACTGAAGTCACCTGCTGGCTGACAGTCCTTCAGAATTGCTCCTGAGACCGAATGCTCTCTGGGGCTGGGTTGAGGTATGTTGCTGTGCACAGGACAGGTAGATAAAGGACAATGCTCATTTCCAGGCCTCCTGCCTTAGCAGGCAACCCTAGACTAGGAGCTAGGATTGGAAATGCAAGCTACCAGAGGTCATGCTGCCCTAGAGGCAGGATCAAGGCACAGCCATCCCCTGGGCCATTCAAGACTCCACTACTGGTCGGATGTGTGATTTGGATGCAAACCAAGCAGCTGGGCTGGGAGCTGAGATCCATGTAATGAAGGGCACGTATCCATCAGTCAACACGCTCCAGCAGGTAGCCAACTGCCAAGTAAAACAAGCTAACAAACACAACAAGATGTATTAGGCTAAATATTTGCTTCACGATACAAAGGGGGTTTACCCGTGGTTGGGATGCTGGCACTCAGGGTGCTTGAGTTCATATGAAACACCAGCTCCTGGAGAGGGCAGAGTGGCTCCCCTCCTAGCATTTCTATCTAGTTTGTGTCCTAGGCAGGCAACTAACCCAGATATGGGTTGCAGGTGATCTGTGGATCAGAAGGCTGTGCTGAGCACAGGTTAGCAGGGATGTGCATGTGTTGGGGTCTGACTGGGATGCCACTTTGGGAAGGAATGGGAACTGGGAGAATGTGCCTCTGAGGAAGCTGCAGCTAGACCAGGCCAGGCCTGAGGGCCCTTTGAGGGGTAATGTGTAGTAGGGTACAGCTGCACTTGCTGCAGATGGTCATTGCACTCCTCCAGCATAGGTCCCAGGGCTGCTACTCAAGGAAATTCAGGTGTGATTGGAAAGGCAGAACAGCCAGCACACCAGCACTCTACCACCCTCAGGGGATCTCCAGCACACAGACATGGCCTCCTCAGCCTGGCAGTAAGTTCCCAGCACTCGGTCACTTCTACCACTCCATCAGTCCCTCCCCAGCAAGACAGCCCATGGAAGAGGGCACCACTCCTTTGCACTTCCTGCCCGGGGTCTGTCCCTAGGGGATGGATGAGGTCCCTCAGCTACACATCCCCACTCCTTTGTCCATGGAGCCCTGCCAACCAGCCTGGAAGCAGACTGCAGGAGCAAGCAGAGTAGGCACTAGGCAGCCACTATGTGTAGCCTGCGAGGCATCTCCATGCTGTTCTCCCTCAGGATACACTGAGGCCCGGCCCTTGGCAAGGCTATAGCCCACATGCTCTCCCCCTCCCTAAGGGCAGCAGCATCAGAGGCAGTGATCTACAGAAGGGCATGTTCAGTCTTTGTATATAAAACAGCATCTATACAGATAAATTTACAGACATAAGTGGGGCTGGGGCCAACACCTGGCCCCTGCCTGCAGTGTGGTGGGGGTAAGAAAGGCCTCATGGAGTCTGAGCTGGTCTATGGCAGTGATGCCTCAGTACTCCCCCTGCAGCCAGAGCCCTAGCCTCACTCGCTGCAGTGCACCCAGCAGGGACAACTCCTGGTCTGCTCTTAGAAGGCAGAGGTGCTATTGGGGCAGAAGCCTGAGCTGCAGGAAGCAGAATCTGCTCAGGTATCAGTCAGCAGGAGGAGCACATGCCAGGCAACAGGCCAAGGCAGAAAGACAGGAAGGAAGGTCCTCGAATTAAGGCATTTGACTGTGATGCCAGAGAGCAGGGCTCTGTTCCCAGCTCTGGCTTGCTGCCCAGGCTGTTATATGGGTAACAATACCTACGAGGGAGCTGCTGGGCTGGAGCCAAGAGTAGCTGTAAGACTCAGTCTCTACAACCATGGAGGGAGGGCATGTGTTCTGAGACAGTAGTTAGGGCTGTACAGTCTGCAGGGCTCCTCTCACTGGCTAGGGATGGGGCTCTGCAAATGAACCTGCTTTGGGCAGGGGGGGGGGAGGGGTAATGATGCTGTACATAGTTTCCAGATTCCTGCTATGCAGGCAAGCGACTGGGGTTTGGAGAGGGATTCTGGCAAGGGGAGTCAACCAGCACTGGAGAGAAGGGGAGAGGGCTGGAGATGGAAGGAGCAAGGGTCTCAAGCACATGGCATGGGGAAAGTAGAGGGCATACAGGCCAAGAGGTGACACGTGGCAGGGCATGAGGGAAGGCAGGGCGAGGGGCACTCAAGCCATATCTGCAGGGTGAGGCAGACACTGAAATTCTGCAGAATGTTTGCAAAGGTGGCAAGAATCCATGGAAATCCAGACAGGAGACGCCTGCCCTGCCCTGCGTCCTCCGGGATCCGGCAAGAGAGGCACATCACCAAGCCAAGCAGTGTCTCTCCGAGTCCACACTCAAACCAGCGCTCGGAAAAGGAAAGAGAAGATGGCTCCTAGCGCCAGGCCCAGGGACAGGAAGAAAGCCATGATGGCACCAGCAGTCTCGGCTTCATGGCCAGGCACCTTCCTGTGAGGAGGAAAGAGAGTCAGCCCAGGGTCAGTCCAGTGGTACTGCATACCAGGCCCCATGAGCACCAGCTCGTGCCTTCAGCGAGAACCCCTCAGGGACTCCTCTACACGAGATCCTTCCCTGCTTCACTTTGGGTGAGAAGAAATGAGAAACACAGCTTTGGGGAACAAGCCCACCAGGGGAAGAGCAGACCATAGTGGGGCCAAGGGGAAACAGCACTGGCCTCCTGTCACTCCACTGGACTGAAACAGGCTGGCCATGTGGTTAACCTCTCTGCTACTCTGCATTTAGAAAGCACTGGTAGAGATTGCCTAGGCCAGTGATTCTCAACTAGGGAGGTACGGAGTGCCATGAGCTCCTTTTAAGTGTGATTTGCAAAAATTAGCCCTGTTAGGTATACAAAACACACCTGCACGATTTGCAAGATAAAACCAGAGATTTCATAGAATCATAGAGAAGTCAGGCTGCGAGGGGCCCCCAAAGGTAACTTCTAGGCCAACCCCCTGACTGAGGCAAGATCATTCCTATCCAAACCATCCTATTCAATCCATAATCAAAACTCTTTGTAAGATTACTGTCAACCCAGACACTACACAAGACCTAATCACCCCAACCTGCCACAGCTAAAGCAGGTATATTTCAAACAGGATCCCAGTGTCAAAACCATTCTGCTCTGTTGGAGACTGAGTTCTTTGCAACGGAAGAATTGCTCTGGTATTTTTCCCCATAGTCAAAAGACGAGAGAAAGCTCAGGGCCAGTATTTCCTGAGGAGAGCCTTGAGCCTAAAAAGGCCAAGAACCACTGGCATAGGCCCCTGCCTCCACAGGGGGCAATACACTCATACTCCCCCTGCTGACTGTACTGCTTTGCTTTCAGCCTGCCAGATGCCTGCACTGAGGAGGGTGCTGGGACAATGGGCAGGTTACCGCTGGGCTGTGCAAAGAGCGGGTTGGCAGGCATGGATCTTGCTAGGGTGTCGTATGCATTGCAGGGTATGAAGCCTGACCCTGGAGGGTAAGCTCTCACTATATGTGGAGCCCAGGCACAGATACTGAGGTCACAGGGAGGGGATGGAGCCTGGCACATCCACTGCTCATGAGTGCATGTAGCCTGGTGGTGTAGACCACTGAGTGGGGGCCACTAATGACAGCTACTTGTGGGGGCAAGGGGCACTTGTAGCCAGGCACAGGAAGGGTGCTGCCTGCTCTGTGATGGAGCAGCTCCCCAGCATTGATCCCACACAGCTCTGAGGGCTTAGCTCTAAATGATGGCCTCATAAAAAAAAGCAGGTGGCTGCTCAGTGTCAGGAGAGGCACCACCCTGCAGCACGTGGCACCAGCAACACCACCCAGCTCCCAGCCTGATACACTGCAGACGACCTGGCCAAGCATCAGCAGGAGTCTTCTGCTCCCCATCAACATGCTTACAGGACTAGCTCCCCACCAGCCCCTGGCGTCACAGTCCCTGCAATACTCTGTTCAGGGTTGGGGAGGAAGAGAAACACTCATAGTGGAAAAACCCTCCATCAGTACAGACTGATTGCATGGCCCGAGGTAAAACCACCCTCCATACCTCAGGTTCTCTCATCTGTAACAGCAGAATGAATCTGATCTCCTCCAAAAGGGTCTCCCTGGCCAGTCCCCTCCCCATCTCATTCAGAGGCTGACCAACTTGGAGGAGTCCACACGCCAGGGCTGTGCCAGAGGGCTGGTGCCCAGGTTGGGCCTCTAGGGCTGAGTCCAGCATGTCCTCAGCCAGTGCCTGATGGCCATGGGCAAAGGGGGGGGAAAAAATCTACTCCCTTCTCTGATCCAGTAACACTCACTTGGGTCCAAAACACATGCAGAGGCTGGCCAAGTAGCCGTTGGAGACGGAGAAGAGGATCATGAAGCCGATGTACCAGCCATCATGCTGGAAGATTGTGGGCAGGTACACGTGGGACTGCAGGTTGCATAGCATGAAGAGGGGGATGAAGACCACGCGGAGAGCCACCATGAAGGGCAGGAGCCGGCTGTTCATCCCAGGCTGGGCAAGAGGGAAAGGCAGGCTATTAGTGTGCTGCGGGGTGAGGCAGACAGGAGGGGGAGGGGAGCACAGCATAGGGCACCCTCCAGCAGGTCTCCCCCTGCCTTGACTCCAGGCCCTCAGTCCTGAGCCTCACCATCAGGCCAAAGCAAAAATCAGCCAGCTTGGGTGGGGGGCATAGCAGAGAGGGCCCCTCTCCCTGGGCTCCACAGGTCTCAGCAGTTTGAGTATGACAGAGAGGACCACCTGTAAAGGCTCAACTCCTGGACCAGAGATGCCAACTGATGACCCAAGGCCTGATAGCAAAAGCAGTGGGAGGCTGCTGGGGCCCAATCCCTGGCTCCCACATCCCCAGCAGGAGTGACCCATAGAATCATAGAAAATGAGGGCTGGAAGGGACCTCAAAAGGTCATCCAGTCCAACCTCCTGCTCAAAGCAGGACCAGCCCTACCCATCTCATCCTAGCCAAGGCTTGTCTAGCTGGGTCTTAAACACCTCTACGGATGGAGATTCCACAACCTCTCTGGGTAATCTGTTCCAGTGTTTTACTAGCCTCCTCATGAGAAAGTGTTTCCTAATATCCAACCTAAACTTCCTTTGCTGCAACTTGAGACCATTGCTCCTTGTTCTGTCATCCAAGACCATTGAGAACAGTCTAGCTCCCGGACACACCCAGACTCAGTACACATCCAGCACACACCCAGATCTGTCCACCCTGTTCCCTCAGGATCCCTGTCCCTGCAGCTGCCTTTCCTGTGGACTTCCTCAGCCCCAGGTATCCTATGCTACTGAGAGTTCCTGCCACAGGGCATCCTCCTTGCTCCAGTTGGCAGGCCACTACCCATAAGAATGCTCTTGCCATCTGTGGTATCTGCCACAGAAAGAAAGGCACCATCAGGGCTGGGTCCAAGCTGACATTATAAAGAGGAGTTATAGCAGGAGGCTTGGAAGAAGCCAGTCATACAGGCTTCCAGCCCAGGTCCCCCTGACAGGCTGATGGGGTTGCACATCGGCACCAGAGGCTCATGAGAAGAGGTCAAACATCCTGGCCTAGGTAGCACAGCTTTTTTTTTTTTTTTTTTTTTTTTTTTTGGGGGGGGGGGGGGGGGGGGCGCGGCGGCGGCGGATTTGCTGCTGGAGTCTGCCTAACTTGTGTCTGAGCTCTCTGGTCTGAAAAAAGGGGAAGGAAGATGATGGATTGAGGACTTCGGGGCCCGGGGGGGGGGGGGGCAGGGAAGAGGATGGGCAGGAAAGGTGGCAGGGGTCAGAGGGTGGGAAGGTTGGTTTGTTTTGGATCTTTGGGACAGTATCTGTTAAAAATAAGGAGGAACACCTCTGTTGTTGATGGGTAGGGGTGACGGGAGGTGGGGGCAAATGCTCGACTGCTGCTCTGCTGGAGCTCTATAAACTTGTTCTCCAAGCTGCATGGGGTATGGACCACCTCAGGGCAACAGATGCAGGGTGGACAGGGCACAGCCAGAGACCACTTGAGCCCCATCCCACAGTGACCCGTGCTGCTGGAACGTGGGGCCAGTGGCAGCTGCACAGGAGCCAAAGTCTGGAGCGCAAATTCTGAGAAACCACTAACTACTTCAGGGAAAACTACCACCCCATGGCAGCTGCAAGAGCCACCTAGCCCCACCCCTGACCTCTCCTCCCCCTCCTGAGGACATGGCTGTGCAGGGGAAACCCTCTAGCAGCATCAGAAAACTGGAACAGAAAACCCTCACCTCCCATTGCCAAAGCTGTTTGGCTCCTGACCCAGACAGTCTGACTAGTTCCTAGTCAGTCTTTGCCCAGATCACTGAATTTGCACTTCTGAGGCTGTAGTGGAAAGTTTCATCTGGTCTAAAAGAGCCTTCCAAGGGAACACTTTGGTTCCTGCTGGTGCTGGTAAAATGTTCCAGCCCTTTCCCTCCAACCCAGTCAGAGGCAGGCGAGCTGGGACTCCCACGCTGCATGGTTTGTGGCGGTATCGGCCCACGAGACAGGCAGCTGCAGTGGGGGGTGGTATCAGGACACCTTGATGCTATGATGTGCTGGATTTCCCTTCTCAGCAACACTTGGCTTATTCCAGAGCTGCTGCCCTGACTGTGCAGGAGTTGCTTCCGACGGGCACACAGGACACAGAGAGTGGGACTTACCCTAATATGTCCAAAACCATCCCTCAGCTGCTGGGGAAACTTGGCACCCCACTGGGCAAGCCAGACCGGGGTGGCAGGGGTAGAAGAAGTTGTGGGCACCTAAGAGAGTCTGAAGTGGGACTGGAGTGGGACAGTCACGTGCACATGGGCTATGTCAGCACTGTTTGCTCAGCAAGGTGAGGGCAGCCATACCCAGGGAACACACAAGTCCCTGAATGAAGACACAGGCCTGAACCACACACAGCCGCAGAGCAAGAGTTTCCAAAAAGCATGTTTGGAAACAGCTCTGCCTGGGTTGTCCTGCCAATGGGGGAATGACCCAGAGCTCCAGCCAAGTGGCCCAGGGTGCAGGGCGAGGGCAGCTAGCAGTGACAACCCCACCAGCGCAGGGATGTTTGCAGAGGCAGCTTTTGGCAGCAGGAGTGTTCAGCAAGGCCAGGTCGGCTGGCTTAGGCCCGGACAGGCCCCCCATTGCGTCCTGCTGTCAAGAGTTTATTCAAACAAACAACCTGAACAATACTGGGGAAAGCACGGCAGGGGGCAACAGGGGCAGAGCAGGAAGAGATCCAGACATGGAGAACCTCCTCCTCACCTACCACAACATGTGTGAGGGGGAACAGTGCACACACCCAGCTCTGGACCCACCATATAGCCCGTGGGAAGTGGGAGAGCGATGAGAACCTTTGTCCTGGGAGTGGCACAGGGCCACACACACAGCTATGCAGCAGGGCACTCGTATGCATCCTCTCCCCAGCAGTACTGAGTTTCAGCTTCCTGGTCCTGGCTGTACTGAGGGGCCAGCAATGCCAGGGAAGCATTGGGAACCAAGCAGCTGATAGTCTCTGGGTACTCAAAAGGGAGGGCAACATCAGCCAGCAACCAGGGCTGGGCCAGACCCCAAACAGCTCCAGGCTCCTGTGGGAGCTGAGCCACACCCAAGAGAAGCCAGAGGGGCCAGCGAGCCAGGACAGGGCAGCTTTGGGCACCATGGTTGGCACCGCAGCCTGCTCTGGGCTCTGTATGAACCTGGTCATGATCAGGGGCCTGAGAAGCCTGTGGGAGGCAGAGGCAAGCACTGAACCCTCCCCAAAACACACTGTCTTTCACCCCAGAGCCTTGCCAGGGTCCCACCCCTACTGTTTGCATAACTGGAGTGTGGGTTTGTTTACAAGGAGGCTGAGATTGAGGATATGGCTTCATCCAAGCCACAGAGATAGGAAAATTGCAGCAACATGGGAGCATTTAGCTCAAGCCACAGCCAGTCTGAGCCTGCCCCCGCTCTAGCCCCAGTCATGAACACAAGAGCCCTCATTCTTCACATGCTCCGAACTCCACTCGGAGCACTGCTCACCCCACCACACACTACCCCTGCCCCTCTTCTCACACTACAGCTCAGACTCAGGTCCACAACCCTCAAGGCTACCAACACCATGCAGGCCCATGCCCTCCTTCCCTCCCACTGCCCTTTATGTCATGGGGCTTCCTGCCTAGGGTGGGTTTTCCCCACTCGACAAGGGCTTCCTTTCAGGCCATTGTCCATACCTCATCTCTGGGCTTCTGCCCCTCATGCACCGGGCTGCCCTCCCTATGTCCCAGCTCTGAGGTCTCTATTCCATGGCTTGCTTGCTCTCTCTGACTGCCTGCAAATTCCCATTCCACCCAGTACTCAGGGAATTAGCCACAGATGCTCAAGCAAACCATGTCAGACCCAGCTGGGGAAACACCCTGAATTCATACCATGACTGGCCTCAGCCAAAAGAGGAAAGATGGGATTGGGGGGTGGGGAGGAAAAGTCTTCCTGGGCCCTCCCTACTGTCATCCTTCTCCAGTCACTTGGCTTTCAGAGCCAGGATCAGGATTCAGTCCCCATTCCCCTGCTTCAACCCAAAGGACGAGACAGCCTCAGCAAATGGCAATGCCAAGGAGTCCTGTGAAAAGGGGGCTCTGACAGGCTGGCCAGCCAGGACTCAGAAACAAAGAGGCCCAGTAGTTTGGCTCTGGCACCCTACCCCAAACTTACCCACAAGCAGAAGGCCGTGAGGCTCCGTCCCAGCCAGTCAGAGACATTAAACATCAGGAAGCAGGCGACGGGGATAAAGTATTTTTCTGCAGGAAGTGGAGGGAGGTCAATACCTGGCTTGAGCACACACCCCACTCCACCACCTGCTGTGTGAGGCGCATTCTGCAGCACCAAGTACCTGGCAGTGGGGGAGCTCAGGGCCATTCACCAACATGGCACCTCAGGGCCACAAGGCTTGCAGCCTCCCCCCCCCCATCCCCCATTGTTCACACTAGCTCTACAGCCAGGAGGGATCTATGCCTAGTCCTCACCACCACCTGACTTAGGGACAGCAGCCTGGCTCCCAGTGTGTCAGAACACCTGGCGGGGAGCTGGGCCTCTGGGCCATATGTAGATCACTGGTTCCTGTGAGATGACACCAGGGTCCCTCCCCTCTCACTACATGCACTACTAAGCCCAACCACCTTCCAACTCTGCCTCTTGGAAGGGGATGGAGGGCACTCCCTTTGTACCCTTCCCCCTCCCTTGGCTCCCAGGATAGGAAGGGGGTGACACTATCTGCCCTGCAGCAGGCATCACTTACTCCACTCGGTTTCCCCTGCGATGTAGGAATCCACCTCGGCAGTGATGGAGGGGAAGACACCAATGGTGACAGTGAAGACAAAGCAGACGGACAGAGCCATGACCCAGATCTGGGGGACAGAATGGAGCCAGGGGCTATCACCAAACAGGCAGGGACAGGCAAGGCCTGAGCTCTGACGCTCAGCCGGCTCTCTGGGAAAGACCCAGACATGCACCATAGGGTATGAGTGGTCCGTGGCTCACATACCTTCTTAAAGATGCTGACAACTGAGGGCTTCTGGTTGGGATTATGGAGGGGCACAGTGTTCAGATTGTTCTTTTCCACCCCGTTGGGCTCATCTGGTGTCGGGAAAAACAAACAGGAAAGGTGAGGAGAAGCTGCAAGGTGATAGCTGATCCCAGGGACCAAGAAAACCTTTCCTTTGTAGGTGGTATCCTGTTCATGCCAACCACTTCCCCCTCCCAGGGGCAGAGGGTGCAGCTGCCTCCCCAAGTCCATCTCCAGTCCCCATCTCCTCTTGCTACAACTCCCTGCTCGGTAGGCCTCACCTTTCTTGATAAGGTCCATTTTGGTCTCCAGCTCAGCATGTTTCTCATGGACCCGGTACTCTGTCTTGTCCTTCATTGAGTAATATCGAAAGAAGTCCTGCCAAAAGAAGCCGTCAGAGAGCTCGCTGGTTTGTGTGTGTGTTTCTAAGCGACAGGCCAGTAGAGAGACCCCTTGCATGTGGGAGTGACCACAACAGAGAGCTCCCTGGTGTCCAAATGTGGGTGCACATACACGAGAGATTACCACAATGTGTCTGAGCACAGAATGCATCTCTGTCTCTCTGTGTGCATGTTGTGGGGGGTAGGGAGAGACGCTGCCTGGGAAAGCTCACATGGGAAGAGTTGGGGGTCTGTCTGTCTGATGAGACACCAGATCCCTGTGGATTCAGCACTGTAGCGTCACAAAAGAACTGTGTGGGCCCCAGAGCGAAGCCGACAGCTCTTTACCCACCGGGTCAAAATATGCAGGAACTACCCCGCTCCCTGACAGAGCAAGCAAGCTATGAGCCTGAATCCCTACCAGTCGGGGAAGCATGATGTAGGAGCCAATAGCCAGGAGGATCACCACGCAGGCTGTAATGAAGTAGCCAAAGGCACTGTCTTCAAGCGGTGATCCAGCTAGCAGCACAGATTAGAGAGAGGGGAGAAGCAACAACAGGGGTTATTGGGGAAAGTAACAACAGGAGAGAGATCACCAGTCCCCACTCCCATCACCACTCCTCACCAGTGTCCCGATAGGCAGGAACAGGGCCAGGTCTCCCAGGACAGTAGACCTGAAGGAGCTTCCCAAGATCCCAAGCGCCCCCTATGGGGGTCACCCACCCCCAAGAGATCAAGCCCAAGGTGAGGGCTCTTCCCTTAAACAGCTATAGTGGCCAACTCTGAGCAGATGAAGGTGCACCAGGGCTCCTTCTCCAGCTTTCAGACACAGGGTCTGGTCTGCAGCAGAGGAGGCAGGCATCAGTGAGCTCTGAAAGGGGCCATGATGCCTTAGTGGAGAGGGAGTTACTCACTGGCAATGGCGCAGATCATGGCCAGAGCTGCAAAGGTCCCTGCCAGCCCCTGCCCACTCATGATGGGTGCTGTATAGCTGGCAGGCAGGAGCCCTGCCAATCCAAAGAGGCTACCTTGGAGGATGGCACCAAAGGCTGCAAGGACAGAGACATACAGAAATTAGGAGATAGGTAGGGAAGACAAGATGGTGCCCCTCCCCCATCCCTGTTGGGAGGCCAGATGGAGAGCTCATGCTGTGGCCTGGCCAGGGCTCTGCCCTGCTGCCTACACCCCTGGCAGAGGGGTGGTCATGAACTCCAGTACCAGGAGGTGAAATGTAGGCATGGGATCCTGCAGCAACAGTGTGCTTTGGTCTTTCCTAGGGCAATAGAGGTGGGGGCAGTGGAATGGGGCCTGTGCCCCGTCCCCTTTTCCTGTGTGGCCATCTGCCCTGACACCAGCAGCATCCAGGATTCCCCAGGCCCCACTTACAGTTGATAAGGATGATCTTGACCATGGTGACAACGAAGAAAGGGAGTGGCTCCATGGGTATCTTCACTAGGACAGCAGTCATCAGGAAGACCAGCCCGATGACAACCAGGCTGCCCAGGATGCGGACTTGCTGGGGGATCCTACAGGGCAGGACAGAACAGCACCTCAGGGGGGAGAGCCCAGCCCCATGAGGGGCCTGGGAGATGGGGAAAGAGGATACTCTAAAGGGAACCAGGTCACAAGAGAGGGGTTGGGTGGGTCTCATTCCTGTTTTGAACAAGGTCAAGATGTTAAAGATGGAGGGAGTGAGGCCAAAAACCAAGTTCTGCCTTCAGGGTCGAGAGAACGCCTGGAGTGACCTGGGTGAGTGCTGGGGCCCTGGCTTACCTCTGGTGGAGAAAGGAGTTGAGGCAGGTGAAGATGAGCAGAGGCAACATGGCACAGAGAGTCATGAAGTTGTTGAACTTGGCCTGAAGGTAGTTGGGAAGCAAGTTTGTGCCCGTGCCGTTCACCTCACTGAGGCGGTCCACAGCAGTGGTGTTCTGGGCATCACTGAGGCGGGTGCTGAAATACTGCAAAAGGAAGGGGCCCCGTGACTGCATCCAACTGATTAGGGATCTCAAGAATTCCCATGAGCAATTCATGCGTGTGCTGTATTCCCCTCTTCCCACCTCGTGTGCACACACACTATAAGCTTGTCTTAAGGATGCACACATACACAGCAGCCATTTTTCCTTCCCAAATACAAAAGGGACCATGCACACACGTGCCACACAAGTCCCCATTCCCCATTCTACAACATGCACCCGTCACTCACAGGCCTGTTCCCTCCCTACAAACATACAGCCACATACACCACCCTAGCCCAAGTCATAGCACTGAGATCCTAACCTGCGTGGCTGTCATGAAGAAGTTCCATGGCAGCAATGTTCCCAGGCCCAGCATGAAGAAGATCAGCCAGACACCTTTGTATCTGTGGGTGACAGAGAGATGGGGACAGTCACCACATGTTCCGAGCAGGGGCAGCTGGGGCAGGGCAGGCAGAACAATGGTTGTCACACCACCCTCTAAATTACCCCACGGCCAAAGCCAGAGAAACAGGAAACAGGCACCAAACTGTGAATGACCTTCAAGCCTGGACACAGAAGCAAAAAAGGGCTGAGCTATTAGAGAGCAGGGAGATCAGCCTGCTCCAGCATAGTGAGTTACAGCCAGCTTCCACTCCCACAGCTCTGCTGATGCCCCTTACTCCTGCCTGCACTCATCTCCCCCACTGGGCTCTCCTGAGTAGATGATAAATAATATTTTTTATACCTCAGGACATTGCAGGCTCGTGCTGCCTAAGCTTCCCTCACAGGGCACAAAGTCATATGTTTGGTTCCTGGACAGCCCCTGCTGGACTCTGCAGTACAATGTGTCCCTTATCAGCACCCATGTCACCAGAGTTGAGGTTCCTAGGTCCGTGGGGGCTTTGGACCATGCTCAGAGCTCCAGGGACTGGATTGTGAAGTACCAGTAACAAAAGTTTGAAGCCCAAGCATTCAGCTACAACTTCTCGGTGTGGGTAACCATTCTGATTTTAGAGAGGCTGACTCCCTCCAGCCCTTGCAGCAAGTGCTCATCACTTCTGAAAAAAATCAGGTACTAAATCAACTATCAGGGCACATGCAAAGTCAGTGGCTCTCCTGTAGATCTAAGCCTCATTGGGGTGAAAGGGGCTGAAGGAGTCCTGAGTCCCCCTCTAACCTAGTGCTCCTTAGGAGGGGAAATGCCTGAGACACCAACTTGGATGTACTGGTGTTTGGAAAAAGAGAGCCTGGAGCCACGAACACCACAGGCTCCAAGCTCCGTACCCATCCTTTGTTTCCCCCTGCCCCATGAACCAAAGGGGACGTGTCAGGCTCCTTACGAATTGCGTCAGGCTGAGAGTGATGCAGAGGCGAGAGCAGAGATCCTGGTTGTACAAAAGGGGTTGCAGGGACAGGGAGATGGGTTTGACCCCACAGGGCCATGGGTTTAGAGCCATGGGAGTTTCTGTCTCTTCTTCCTGCCAACTCTAAGCAAGTGAACTGCTCTGGGACCTCAGGGGTTTTCCAGTAGGTTATGAAAGGGAGAGGGTGTTGGGAAGGGGCGTGTGAAAAAGGGTTGCTCTCTCCTAGGCATGAGGCAACTAGATGCATGCTGGCAGCTGCCAGACATGGGAAACAGCAAAGTCTCCCAGTAAGTTTCCCAGTGAGCACTATTTACAGCCCATCTGCTTTGGAAAATATGACACAGGAAGGAAGGAAACCCATTAATGGGACACAGCTTTTTTGGTAATGGTACAAGCAGACACTGGGCTCCACAAGGTGGCACCCGGTGAGGCAGATTCATCTCTGATGGTCCTGGATGCTGGTATCCTGTACCAGGATCTGACAAAACTGGGCAGCCAAGTCTCCCAGATCTCTTGATTAGGAGATCACCCCCTGGCCACGAGGGGGCGAGATCTGCAGTGCAGGGCAGCAGGGTTCCCGGGTTTCGGGACAGTGCTAGCTCCTGCTGTCCCAGCTCCAAGGATTGCCAGGATCATGCCAGGGTGCAGGGAAGGGGTCATCTCCAGCCTGGCTCCCATACTGCAGCTCTGGTGGAAGGAGTAGCTTAGCGGCAGTCCCTCTAAGAGAAGGTGCTGTTTCTGTGCACGCTCACAGCCTGCTTCCCGCCTGGGACTCTGGTCATACCTATCCTGAGGGCCATCTTTCGCCGTCATGGTGCCCAGTGGGAGCTGGTGTGGCTCGGCAGCTTTCAGCAAGTCTCACTCCTTCCCTCGGTTGCTTTATTCCTGCAAATCCAAACCAAAACAGAGACGTTATTGAGGAGCTGTAACTGCAGGAGTCAGGGCAGCGCTGTGTTCTCAGAGCCCAGGGGTGCCACAGAGCAAGGCCCGGTGAGGGTTCCCAGAAGGACAGGAATCAGCATGGAAAACAAACACCCATGGATTTGCCTCTGAGCTTCTGCTCAGAGTCCTCGCAAACCAGAGGATGAGTCACTTCAGAACATGGACATAAGGCCTAGGAGGGAGGAGCTGTGTGCCCCCCAGGACACAAGGCAGAGCCCTTCCCTCCTGCAGGGAGGCCCAGCCCTTACATGGGCCTTCTCCCCGCCAGGGCCTAGCAGGGTTTTGCCCACACACAATTTGCATGCTGTGCCTTCTGCACAGCGTGCGATTTGGGCCGGTTAGGTCAGCCAGGAGTCCAGCTCTTCCATGGCAGGCTCCGAGGAGATACCAGCCTTGTAACTAGGGACCCTGCCTTCCCCACAGATATGCTACACCTGTGCCCCACTGATCCATACAGCACTTGGGGTCTACATGAAACCAGCCTTGCCCATCGATCCCCCACAACCCTGTGCTCCCCTTAGGCCTGTGGGAATTTTGGAGTGTGGCTGCAAGGCAGGGGACACTCCCTTCTTGCTTTCCCCACCAAACGGCCACATAACCTTCTCCAGCTCCGTGCCTTCCTACCCAGGCAACCACACGGCCAGAAAGGCCTCACTCCATCTTCCCCCAGGACTTCTTGCAAGCTCTCACCGTCCTTTCCCAATGCACCCCCCTGCCTGCAGCAGTGCTTTCAGGAAGGTGATATACCCCAGCTTCGCACGAGGGTAGACCCATCTGCTAAGTCCCAGGGCTCCCTCCACTCGCCCCCCCACTGAACTGAGAATGTACCGTCTACCCCTTTCCCACACCCCCTTCTGCCCTGCTACAATTCTCACCCCCAAGAATATGGCCTCTTCTGCCCCCTCATTGCTACAGCGCCTTCAGGAAGGTCTAACCACTGCAGAGACTCAACCACTGCTGAGCTCCACATGTCTGGGGAAGCAGGATGCTCTGAACACAGACCAATGCCCCTCTTAAGAGGCTGCGGATCTACTGTCCCCGGAGCTGTAAGAGCCCTTGCTTGGCCCCTGCATGAGCTTGGCCTGCTCCTGCTTTGGGAGCCTATTTGCTCCTCACATGTCTTCATCCAGCCCAGGGTGCCCAGGTTCAGCTTGCATGAGGTGGGAGGCAGCTCCCAGCAGGCAGCGCAGCCAGTGGATCCTGTAGTGCCTGCCAGGGGTTGGTCTCCGCAGGTCTCACCGGGAACTGGTACTGTCTCCATGGTGCATGCAGTCTTGGCACCCCCTTGCCCAGTCAGCCAGCTGACACCATGAAGCGCGAGACATTCAATTCCCCTTATCTCAGCACTGCCGCAAGTGAGACTGCTGCTGCCCCTCTTCAATTGGACCCCTCCTACTTCCACACTCAGCAAGGTGGACTGTACAGTGAGACCCCAGGCAAAGGCCAGGAAGGGAACACGGCTCCTACAATGCGGAGGCAGCTAGGTGAACCCCAGCAGGACTGAAACCAAACCCCAAGAAATCCCTTGGGAAGCTCCCAAGCTGAAAGACCTGCCTCTGCTCCTCTCTCAGTTCCCCTGCCACGGCAGCAACCCAGAGGGGCCAGCGGGGACACAGCACCCACATGCCTACCTGGGGTAAGTGGAGCCACCTCAGCTCCAGCAGCTGGTCCCAGCCCTGAGCCCGTTCAGCAAGGAAATGCATCTGGGGGTGGTGGGAGCGTGCATTCCCCTCCCACTGGGGGGTGGGTGCCAGGGCCCTGCCAAAGTCACGGGGGCTGCTGAGGGGACTGCAGCAGTGGATGCCAGCATCTGCCTCACCGCCACCGACGTAGTGTCGGGTGCCACCTCTGGCAAGCTGCCCAAGTCACGCTGCCCAGACGCTAGCTTGCAGTGCCAAGGGAAATGAGGGATTTCATGGAGGGGATGGTGTGCAAGCAGGAGCAGAGGTTGCCAGCTCAGGGATTACACAGCAATGGCAGAGGCTGAAGTGGGCCAGGAAGGATCAGGAGCAGGGGGGTTGCAGGCATTCAAACGGTTCTCTCTGCTTTTAAGCAAGACAAGCCAGGCGCTCCCTTTGCAAGGGCTGCAAGCCTCTCCACCACACACGTTCAGATCTACCACCCCAATGCTGAAATCTCAGCCCCCTCCCAGGGCTTCAGAGGGGGAGTAATTCCACCTGCCCCCACCTCCTTGTGCTTCTCATGGGGAGATGCCAAGCCCCACACTCCTACCCATTCTGCTGGGTCTCTCCCTTTGCTAAATGCCTCCAATTCCTTCCACAGCTGGTTGGGAGACTGCCATCATGCACCCTGTACAGCTGCATCTTGCTAAAACCTTGTAGGCAGCCGCTAGCTCTCACAAACAACCAGACTATAACCAACCAATGTGTGTAGCTGTGGGTGACTTTACAAGTACCCGTTGGGAGTGCCCCTGCTCTAATAAAGCAGGTGTAACCAATATCTCACAAACAACCCCCACCCACATGCTGGTGGGCAGTCAGTCACCCAGGTAAACTCGGTTCTCTCACAGGACAAGGGTACCTGCCTTTGCCTTCCAATGCCCATTTGACACCAGAGGTCAGCTTGCATCTTGAGGCCATAACATGACAGCCCTGTCAAGCCGCTGGAGGGGAAGGGAATGACATGGCATCCCCAACTTGTAAGCCATCCAAACTGCTCCTGGTTTTGGCCCCTGCTGCAGGGGCTGCCTCTGATAAACTGCATGGCCCACTCAGGGCCTCAGGCAAATCAGAACAGCACTGACTTCCTATGGTCCATGTCTAGACCCTGAGGCTCCTAGATAATGGCCATCAAGAACAATGCTACATCAAAATGATCAATTCTTCCTCAGAGTCAAGCATAACAAAACTGGGGTGGGTCCGGATGCTTCCCCACACCTGACTACATGCCTTATCTCCAGATAGGCTTCCACAAATCTAAGGCCCTTCCGGATAGATTTGGGAGCATCCGGGCAGAGGGAGCCAACCTGAAGGGAACCCCATGACAGGTTGACTTAAGGGCAGGTGGAGGGGTGTGTAACTTGGCTGTACATCAAATGCTGTTGTGTTATATTCTGCCTGAAGTTTTACACTCATACCTGGTTTCTACTTGAACTATATTGCTGCTTGTGTGTATGGGGTGTTTCACGAGACTGTACGTACTGCCAGCTCTGACACCCTCCTTCACCCCAGTGACTCTGGGCGGGCCCAGTCCCACCTAATGCAGACTTCTGTAGTTAGCCTCCCATGTTTTTCCACCCGCACAAGACGCCACATGCATGTGCCCAGGTATGCATGTGCGGCAGCTGTGAGCCGCATACGTGAGTGAGGTTTCATGTGCGTCTCCGTTCCTGGAACGGAGACAAAAGCCTTATGTAAACAGTTCCCATCAAAGGCCCGACGATGTTTCCTGGCTTCCGCTCTCCTCCTTCCTTTGCTCCGTTTTCATGAAAAGAAGCTGTGGCACTCCTCAGTGTGGCACATGCTGCTCACCCGAGGTCAGAATCCTTGAGAGCCCTGCAGTTTTTTTCCCCAGAAAAGCCTGAGCTGGAGGCTGTAACCCACACCAAGGAGGAGTGGGACATGGGAAATGTCTGGACGGCCAGTGTCTCTGCTTGACTATTTCCCAAAGGCTTCTCCACATGACACGGCCAAATGGACATCAAGGCAGACTTTTACAAGCAGCAGTACTTCAGGCTCCTCCACCCTGCAGAAGGATCTCAGACAGGGGAAGCACATTAGTACCTGCTTCTCAGGTCCCACAAAGCTGCTGGCAAAGCTAAGGCTCTCCAGCCAAACATGCTCCCCCTAGCACTGTCCATATCCATGATTATAACTCCACCTTGGTTTAGCACAAGAGGTACAAAATTGCCCTGGCCTGAGAGCGTGTCACAACCCTGACACTTCAAAGGCAAAAGTGACACAAACCCAGCTGTTCTCATCTTTGCTCCCTGCAGATGTTCTCATGAGCCCTCTACTGTCCCCGTGACTTCCCTGGGATGCAATGCAAAAAAAAATAAAATTGCGCCTTATCTGTCCAAGCACCAGCAGGCTCTCTACTATCTCATCTGCCACATGTCTTGTGGGAAGCAACAGTGGTGGCACTCTGGGACTGGAGTTATGTGCTACAGCCACTTGCACTGTCTACCTGCAATGTCACTGACCCAATCTGCACCGCTCAAGATCACAGTCGCCAGGCAGAAATACCTACTTGGTCTACGCAACCCGCAACAAGGAAGGGCGCTTCCCTTTATGTCTCCCAGTCTTGTCCAGGTCTCCAAGCAGCATGTGTTCCTCCTGATTTACAGTGATGGAGGAAAAGACACAGGCCCTTTTAGCACTGTTATTACATGGAGGATATGCACTGATCTAGTGCTGCTACAACTGAGTGCCTGAAGGAGAGCATAGAGGTTCTGGCACTCAGAAGGTGGGCAAAGGGAGCTGCACAGAGGGGCTTGGGGTTTGCAGCAGGTGCAGCAACTAAGGGCTGGGCATAAGTTAAACTGGAATGGAAAGGTTTGCTTCATCTCACCATCCCCTCAGTTTCCTTAGCATGGAAACTATGCTCCTCTCGCACACCCACTCAGTGCCAGCCACGTGAATGCCACGTGCGCTCACTTCCACCTGCTCCCAACAGACAGCATAGGCTACGATCCCAAACCAAGGTGTGCTGGAGCAGATCCAAAAACAGCCCCTGGAGTGACTCCAGATACACTGCAGCAGCTAAGAACACAATCAAACCCCGTGTCTCTGTGCTAGACAAAGGTGCTTTCCATGAGACTGTGAACATGCACAGCACTGGTCGCTTGAATTCAGCTGAATACCCTAGAATTTCTAGGATCTCTGCCTACTGTCCCCTCCCAAATGCCTGCATGTCAACAGCCAGGTGGTTCCACGGTCCCCTGGGCATGGAGCATGTTCCCAACCCCACTGCACGTTTTTGAGAGATCAACATATAAAACAGATAATTAACATCCCCCCTTCCCTCCCACCAACATGAGGCTGGCCAGAGAGTGATACAAACAGGGCTGCATCCTAACACACCCTAGGGTGAGAACTCAGGGCCGATGCTCTTACCCGTGCATCAGCCACAGGGTTCTCCCAACACCCGGACTAGGGCAGCACCAGAGTACAAAGTGACCTAATGATCTGGAGCCCGGATCTTCCAGCTGGGAGCTCCCAGCTGGTTCAGGGGCGACTGCCTCCCATGTCCCCACACTTCTGTCATTTTAGCACAGCCGCAGGGAGATTTACTGTGGGGGTCCAGGGGCACCTTGGTTCGGGAGTCTCAGTCAGTCCAGGCTGAGCAAGGCAGTGGTTCCCCAGACAGCAGCAGTGCAGAGATGTGCCATGAGGGCCCTACAGATAACAAGCAGGCCCCTCCACTGAGGTCAGCAGTCTAGATGGAGAGTGGGAGGGCAAATACAGCAACCTTCTGGGGGCCTCTTTCTAGGAAAACACCAAGAGCCCAATCCCAATAACCTCCCAGATCAGGGGAGAGGAGATAAGCCGCTCTTGGCTCAGGGAACAGGGGCTGCTTGTCGTCTTTCCAAAAGGGAGGTCAGAGAGCATTCATTCAAGGAAGGGACCTGGCTTCCCTCTCAGTTTCCCCTTGCCCACCCCACCCCATCCGGTGAGTGCTTCCCTAATGGCAAGCCATGTGGTGCTTCTGAGCCCAGATATTTGCTAACCCAGCCCGTTGCCTCTGTGCACGCTTGCCAGGGATGGGGGTGAAATGAGAGACGGGGACAAGAGATAGAGAGCAGAGGACTTCATTCTAGGCTGGAGACACTTCTGTCACCTTGCCTGCCAACAAGCTCCTCCTGTCACAGCCCAGGGCACATGCCCATTCCCCTGCCTCAGGAGACCTGGGGCGCCTTTTCCTCAGCTTACCTCCTTGGGAAAGGGGATTGGAAATTTGCTCCCTCCCTATGGTTGTGACCTGTTCATCTGTGCAAAGCATGGCTTGGGAGGGCCAGGAGTTTCCCAGGGTCAGTCTCAAGCCCCCATTGTTAGATATTTAGACAATAAAGCAAACAAAGCCCTTTCTCCCAAAGGCAGACACGGGAATTTGCTCAAGACAAAAGGAACCACAGCTTGCTCCTGGCCGCAGAAATCCCCAACAAGAGCAGCTTCCTAACCCAAAGAAAACTCTCAGGAGCCTGTCAGCACAATCATTCAGCTTCCATTAAGTAGGATAAACCCACATTCAAAGAGACTTGTGGGGATCACCTCCAAGGATGCCCCAGAAGCATGCCCCTCAAGATGGGTGCTATGGGACTGGCAGGTGAGACCTGCACAAACTAAGGGAGGTGACAAAGTGCAGGGGTATGCCCATGAGATGCAGGACAAAGGAGCCCAGCCATTAATTTAAGTGCCAGACCTGTATGACTAAGGGATTACAGCCTGGCCTGAAGGAAGCAAAGTGCCAGGCTGCATCTTCCCATGAGTTTCACACACCTACCCCTTTCCCCCTGACTCTCTTAGCTTGTGCATCTGTTTCTCACTCGGTGCCAGATACAAGCAGCTGGGCTGATCTGCTGCAGTAAGACCTGGGACATGACTCAAGACTAGCAACCAACTCCATTATTCACTGAGCCAGCCCGGAGGTCTCTCCCACACAGTGTCCCGTTTCTGACAAAGTCCAGCAACAGCTCTTCAAAGGAAGGCGTAAGATACCCCACAACAAGCAGTTAGGGGATAGATAACCTACAACCATGCTCCCCTGTGGCAGGGAGTTGCCCCATGCTGAGAGGCTATGCATGCATGCACATCCACTTCACTACACATATATACTGAGGTGGATGGAGGCTAGACATGGGTTTGCAAAAGCTCCCCCAGCCCTGCAAGTGTTGTCCGAGGGCACTCCAAGAAGCTCAGCCTAGGTGGCAGACAGAAGCTGGGCAGACACATGCTCTGTTGCATGTACCCTCCCCTACCCACAAACAGGTAATTCCAAAGGTCCTGGTAGGAACAAGCCTGACTGACTCCTAAAGGGGCAGATCAGTAGCCAGGGCGGGAAGCAGGACAATAGGAGGAAGCAGTATTTCCTATCTTCAATTAACCCTAACCCCCCATACAATAATCTGAGGAGCTCAAGTGTCAAAATCAGATGGATGCCCTGTTGCTATGCAGGGAGAAACTGGGGCTGTGGGGCAGGTGGCAGGGCTCTCCCCAAGCCTCAAACCAAGAGACAGGTCCTTGTGCCATAAAGGACAGGTTCAAATCTCAGTGGAGATGGTCCTTGGGTGTTCTGACTCATGATCACACCACCACTGTGTTGTAGAGGAGCTCTCTGGAAACCTGCAGGGCCTGATACACTCATAGGTCTACTGGGCATTAATGTCCCCTGGCTGTGTGGAGCTTACCAGTGCTCTGTGGGTTAAAGTGAGTTTCTCTGATGACCCTGCATTGGTAACATGGCACTTCTTTAGGCCCCCTGTGAGCAGCCAACAGGCTTCCTGGATGTCAGACAAATGAGGCAGGCTCCCAACTGCTTCTGACCCCTTGGGTACCATGCACAAGAAAAGGGATAGCAACTTGGTGTCCCAGCAAATTGTATGAGTCCAGGCAGCTCCATCTGGCTTCTGAAATTCCTCCCTCCAGTTTTACAGGTAGTACAGGATTTTCCTTCCCTTCTTATTGTCAGCTGTTGGGAGGCATTGCTGAGCATGGCACAAAGAAGCCCTCCCCAGCCCCTCAGCAGACTAGGCAGGCAGGATAGAGGGTTCCTCTAAGGTAGCAGTTCTCAATATTTTTAGACTCAGGACTCATTAGACTTGAGGCCCCCCTCACAGCTCTTAAGCTTTTACTCATTTTTGTCTATAGAAAAATACTAGAGCAGTTCTTGTTGCAAGGAACTTAGAGAGACCCAAGCAGGTCAGAAGGTTTCTGACTGTGGATTACTATCTGAAATCTTGGGGTTTAATATTGTGAATTGTGTCTGCACTCCTAACAGTGCTAACATTGCACTGCACCCTTCAAAGGATCTTAAGGCAACCTAGGGTGTCATGGCACTCTGGTTGACAATCACAGCTCTGAGGAGTGGAAGGCCAGCCAGGAGGAAGGAGGTCCTGGGGAGCAAAGATGGGACAATTTAGATAACGGGAGAGAACCCAGAGCAGAGGACAAATGTGGGTCCCCCTACTCTGCTACTTTCCGTCAGGAGACTGTGAGGGGACTGTGCTGAGCTCAGAAGGGCTACAGACTTGTGGAAGGACAGACAAGGAGGTGAAAGGCTGTTCCCTGCAAGGGCACAACTGAAAAAAAGTTTGGCTGCTTACTTTGAAGTGAGGCTTCTTTGCAATATCTTTTACTGGACCAGCTACATAGTTGGGACAAGCTTTTGGGCCTCAAGTGTCTTTCCTCAGGTCTATCTGGCCATGTGTTTAAGGATGGGCAATCGAGGCCCAACAGCTGTCCCAACTCTAGTTGGTCCAATAAAAGATATCATGAAGAAAAAAAAAAAAGTTGGCTCCCAGACATTTCCTGGACTATCACAGCTATAACAAACACTCCAACCCCTCTGTTTAGTTTGACATTTTAAAGCTCAGCAGGGTGGACTTCTGAGTTTCCTGAGGCGACTTAGCCTGCTGTCTACATGAGCAGGCAGGGCACTGGTCTTCCCTGTATTGGAAAGAAGAGATTCCTGAATAGTAGGAGTCCATGGGGTCTGAGGTCACTTTGGACTATGGCTATGACAAACACTGCAAACAGATGCTGCCCTTGTGCCACCATAAACATTTTTATGGCAGCACAAAGCCTAAGCAAACAGAAGCACATGCCCCTCATCATACCACAAATGCCCAAAATAGTGGTTGCAACAATCTGTAGTAATAACTGGAGCAATTTTTTTGCAGCAGACATCTATTTGGTTATAGCAGGAGAGCACAGGCAGCCTGGAGCTTCCCATGTTTTCCAGTCTCCCTGGGCAGGTGCTCCCAGGGCCTGATCTGGCAGGTCCTGGGGACTCACCTGCAGGGAGTACAAGCCCAGGTTCCTCTGCTCATAGAGGAATGTCCCAAGAATCCCTGGGCACGTGCATCATGCTGTTGTGCCCAATTCAGGGCACCTGTCTGCAAACAGGGAAAGCTGGTGTTCCCTTGCTTGCAGAGGCACGCCCTGAGTCAGTGAACAGCAACACAATACACACACTAAATCACTCCTCTGCAAGTGCGGGAACCCAGGGTTCCAATTTGTACTTGTCTCACAGAATCAGGGGCCCTGAAGCCCCAGGAGCTGCAACCCAATCTTGGAGGAGAACAGGCAACATTTGTGCTCCCCCATTAATTGGATCTGCTATGCCAGGATATATCCCAGCTGATCCCACTCCAAGGACAAGGTCTGCTTATAGCTAAAGTGGCTCCTTGAAACTTTACCGGACAAAACCATTACTAGCTGGTAATATTCTGGTACCATATGTAAGGCAGTGTATTGGGAGGCCACAGTCCCTCTTGGGCTGTGCTGGGCTTCATGGCTAACCCCCTTCTGCTGTCAGGGCCATCACTGGGGAAGGGAAAAGGGACAAGAAGTACTGAATGTGTTGGATGCTGGGGAAGCCCTGGTCCAGGCCAGCACTGGCAAACAAGACAGTGCTGTAGGCAGTGGAACCCCAGCTGATACCCAATCTTCAGCCCTGGACAGGGCCTCTTTCCCCCACCTTGATCCACACACTTAGACATGATCATTCACTCCCATCTCCATCCTTCCTGCATATCTTTCTCCCTGCTCCAGCCCCTTTTTCTTCTGTTGTCTGAAACAAGCATAGTTATCACATCTTCTGACCCCAGCCAAAGACAGTCTTGACAATACCACTGCTCCACACTGCCTGCCTGAACCACAGTAGAGGGGAAGAGCAGGGCGAGGTCCCCTCCTTACTAAGCACATCAGGGTAGCTTGCGTGTGTGTGCATGTGGGAGGATGCCTATCCAGGGGTCCCTGGGGTGCTGGAAGGGAGGAGGGAGCAGATTCCACACTCATTGCTTCATTCTTGGCCCCAGGGTCTGGGCTCAAAACTGGCAAGCTCAGGACAGAATCAAGCGCAAGAAATAAGTGAGGGAGAGATTGGGAGCTAGTGGTGGCTGGCACAGGTGTTGACTACAGCCTCTCTGGGGTGGGAAGTCACTTACAGGAGCACATGGGGGAGCAATGCGAGGGGACAAAGCCTCCCCCCCAAATATATGCACAATACAGGGCAGGCAGCATAGACCCAGCTTCTCTGCATCACTACTTGTAAATAGTTCCTCTCTCCCATGCTCTGAGCTGCCTCTACCTGGGCTCTGCTTCCCTGCAGACACCAGTCACCGTGATGCTACAATGCAACAGGTATCTATGCAGCATAGCATTGGCTGTCCTCAGGCAGTCTCTCTCTTCCAAGCGTTACTGTGGTAAGCACCACTATTTGGGGGCTCTGGTCACAGCCCTCCCACAGGGATATCAAGGAGGCATCTCTCTCTCTCTCAAATCGAAGGTGCTGATAACTCAGCCACAAAAAATACCAGTTCACTGTGCCGAGGTGCTGGACAGCCCGGAGCACTTAAACACAAGACGGGGGATCATTTGCTCACTCCCCTGCAATACAGCTGCCGCTGGGGTGCCATATAGTTGGTGAACACGCAATAGGATTTTTCTTCGCTTCCTGTCCCATGTCCAAACCCCAGGGAGGATCTACAGACCCCAGGCTGCTGCTACAGCAGGATCTTCCTGCAGCCCAGCATCAAGGCACAAGTGCCCAAGGCAGCACATGGATTGAACAGCAATAAGAGCCCATAGAATCACAGAAAATGAGGGTTGGAAGGGACCTCAGGTCATCTACTCCAAACCCTGCTCAAAGCAGGACTACCCCCAACTACATCATCCCAGCCAAGGATTTGTCTACCTGGGTCTTAAAAACATCCAAGGATGGAGATTCCACCACCTCTCTGGGTAACCTGTTCCAGTGTTTTATTACCCTCCTCATGCGAAAGTGTTTCCTAATATCTAACCTAAAAACTTCTCTTGCTGCAACCCGAGACCACTGCTCCTTGTTCTGTCATCTGCCACCACTGAGAACAGTCCAGCTCCATCCTCTTTGCAACCTCCCCTTCAGGTAGCTGAAGGCTGCAATTAAATCCCCCCATCAGTCTTCTCTTCTCTAGACTAAATAAGCACAGTATCCTCAGCCTCTCTACATAAGTCATGTCCCCCAGCCCCCTCACCATTTTTGTTGCCCTCTGCTGGACTCTCTCCAATTTGTCCACATCCTTTATGCAGTGGGGGCCCCAAAACTGAACACCTAGATGTGTGTTCACCAGTGCTGAATAGAGGGGAATAATCACTTCCCTTGATCTGCTGGTAACACTCCTACCAATACAGCACAGTATGCCTTTAGTTTTCTTGGCAACAAAGGCACGCTGCTGGCTCACACTTAGCTTATTGTCCACTGTAACCCCCAGGTCCTTTTCTGCAGAGCTGCTGCTTAGCCAGTCAGCCCCCAGCCTGTATTAGTGCAAGCTACTCCTCTGCTCCGTGCTGTGGCCATTTTGGCTGGTCCCAATGCTCTATGGTCACCTTTGCCAAGATGGACATAGGCAGGGCTAGGAGCAGCAAGGGATGGTAGAATGCGTGGAAGCAATCATGCTGAGCTGGCCCTTGCCTCTCACCTGCTTGAGCTGGCAAAAGCTGCCCCTCCTTAGTTTCAGGGCTGGGAGCCACCACTTCTGAGCCCACAGCAGTAAGCAGCCTGGGCATGCAGCTGATGCCTAGCTCTGTGCTCCATAACCGTGGCCTGGTTCTGGTTTCTTGCTAACTGGAGATAAACCAGCTACATCCTGACTCTGAGGCAAGATGGAGCGAGGTTTGCTCTGACCCCTGGGGTAAGTGGGTCCCTGCAGTAAGGGTGGGTACAACTGATGCACATATACATATCTTCTCCCTTCTTGCAGAGGCAAAGAGCTTCCACTTAACTATTTTTAGGAGGCATCAGAACTGGATGGAGTGAGGCTCACCGCCCTGCAGCTGGTTCCAATTTAGCAGGGGGAGGGGGAGATGTCAGAGCCAAAACGCAGAATGCAATGTTCTGCGGCCAGGAGCACCGCCATTTCCCTGGGTTCCAAAAATTTGAGGGGAGGAACCGCAACTCCCTCCTTGCGATTGGCAGATCCAGGAGGAGCTGGGCCCCAGGCACAGCCTAGTCAACCACCACATGGCATCAGGAGGCACTGAGGTCGAGATTCCTGCCCGCTTGCCCCATTGTGGTCAGCTCATCATGCAGTCGTGACAGAAATATGGACTATTTTGGGCCCCGCAGCCCAGCTGGCCTGTCACTCTTCCCCTGGACACAAACAGCCCAGACAGAGAGCCATGCAGCCCAGCCAGCCGTCACGCTCAGGAGGAAACTAAGGCAGCTAGGCCTTGCCCATCACAGGCAGTGGAAGACAGAAGCTGGGCAAGAAGATGGACAGGAGGCTTTGGGGGACAAACCTTGGCTGTTTCCATTCTCCCAGCCGAGAACTCAGCAGCTCTCCAGAAAGCAGCTACATTTGAGAAATCGTATGCTGGCTGGCTTTGACTGAGAACTCAGCCTCAGCACGGCAGGCGGAGGGAGTTTGCTGTGAATTTAAGGTCACCGACGTGAATTCAAGGTTACCAAAGAGACAGATGCTGTACAAGTTGCCCCCACCACTCATCCAGAGTCTCCCTTCAACTTTACTTTCACTTAAGCTGTCCATTACATCAAACCCAGGAATAAGGGGTGCTGCAAGGAGAGTCAGCTGAACCCAGCAAACACCTCACCTGCCAGCCATATCAATTTTTTTTTAACACAAATCTCCAGAGGGGGAAAAGCAGTGACAAACATAGCTTAACTGCTTTTACTAAAAAAATATGTGCTGTCCATGCAGTTTGGGCAATTTCTTTTAAATTGAAACAGAAAAATCTTTTTCAGTCAGTCTGAACCATAATATCCTAAGGTAGCAAGAACTAAAAAAAAATTAATTCTTATATTACCATGCCAGCAGTGAAACTTCAAATAGGTCTGTTATTTAAGTCTCAGACAATGGATTCATACCTACAATCTGCATAAATATTTTGAAAGAAGGTTGCTTGTGTCAAGGATGACCTTACATGGTTTATCTACACTTGAAGAAAAATTTAAATTGCTAATTTTATAGATTGCATTATAAGGAAGGGTTGTAGATGATATTGGTTGTTGAAGGAAGCTGAATATGCAATTAATTTTTAATACCTGTATACTCTTGTTTGCATTACCATAGCATCTCAAAGCCCTAGTTGAGTATCAGGACCCCTTTGTGCTGGGTATTGTACAAAGAAACAGGTAAAAAGATGGTCTCGATCCCCAAGAGTTTATTAGTTTAGCATAAGAATGGACAAATTATAATTTGAGAGCCCTGGGCAGGTCCTGAAGGAATAGTGCAACACTGCACAGATTGACTCTGGAGCAAACACATTTTGAAAGTTTTGTGTTCTGTGGGTCTTAGACATGTCAAGATTTTGGGTTTGCAGCTAAGGGGTTAAGAAATTTTGACTACTCCTGGCTAAGCATATGTTTGGTGTAATTTTCTGTCCTGTACTGCTCTGCCCCCCCCCTCTTCCCCTCCCCCCCTCAAAGGGTTGACTTTTATTTCTTGTGATTTGTTTTATGTGAAGTTAATGGATGTAAGTCCAACGTGGATGAGATTCAAAAAAGAGAAATTTTCTGTATTTGAGTTCCAACTCTGGAATATTGTATGCCAGCAAGACTTTTAGTGACTGCTTAGTGAATTAAAGTTGGTAGTGAACTTAAAGATAGAGTTGGCTACTGGGATTACTTAATTTCTCCTTGATCAGAACAATATTTTAGTCTTCACATCTTTAAATTAAAAATCACAGTGCTTATATGCAAAGAGTTGATAGTTGAGAAGAAAACTTCAAAACTCAAATCTCCCCCTTTGTTATAGTGAGATAAATGCAAGCTTTCATAAGGAAGTGATCTAGAGTCTACCGAATTGATGTCAGGAGTGCTCAACCCCTGGCCCATAGGCCAAATACAGCCTGCTAGGGGTCCCCATGGGTCGGGAAGTTTGGTGGCTGGGGAGCAGTGGAAGCTCTACCCAGATCCAGCCCTGTCATGCACTTAGATCAGAGCCAGGCCCATGCCTTGCACATATTGGTTGAGCTGGGCTCCTTTCTCCCATCCTCCCTGCACCTCCAGATCAGGGCTGTCACAACCCAGTGATTTTGGTGCCCCAGTGATTTTGGTGGAATTTTCCCGCCACATGAGAGCCTCTTGCAAAGTAAAGGTTTTCTGTTGCAGCAGAAAACCCCCGGTGCAAGAGAGTTCCCGCTATTCGAATGCAAATTTGTGTCCCGTTATTGGCCAGCTCTAAATTATTCCCACGTGGCGGCTAGTAATTGGCTTGCTTGCTAGCCGTTTAAAAATTTGCGCGACTTCCGCCCAAGTCGGAGAACTTTGAGCACGCTGCAGAGTGCTTCTAAAAGAGATCTGACTTGCGGCTGAGCTGATCGATAGACTGATCACCTATTGATTCTTCTCCCCGTTATCGAGCGCAATCCCAGACGTACCCTATTCCCACCGGCTTGATTTGTAGACGGATGAGCTAGCCTGAGCCTTATCAGCTGGAACAACTGACATAGTTGTTCAGACGACCGGACCGTTTTCGTCACAACCACCAGCGATGTAAGTAAAGTTTTACAACCATAAAGCTTTCTCGGCCTCTCTATTCACCAGCCCGCCCAACGAATGAACAATTATTAGATCACCTCGAGTCGGCTCTGGCCGTCCGAGACAAGGGCCAGGCTGCTCCCCATGTGTCTGGATCAGGGTGGCTCTGCTCCCACTTCCTCATGCATTAGGATTGGGGCCAGGCTGTTCCCCACCCCCCTCCCTGCATCCAAATTGGGGCTGCACTGTCCCTTCCTTCCCCACCCCTCTTCCCCTGCCATCTCTGCATGTCTAGATTGGGGCTGAGCCCCTCCCTGCCCCCTAGACTGCTGGATCATGGTTGGGCTGCACAGACCCTGCAGTGGGATTTGACCTTTGTTACGCCAGCCCCATATGCTGGATTGAGCCCACTGGCCAGGTCTAGTGGGCATGACGAATAGGTCCAAGGAGGTAATACTTCCCCTCTATCGGGTGCTGGTCAGACCGCAGTTAGAGTACTGCGTGCAATTCTGGGCGCCGCAATTCAAGAGGGATGCGGATAACCTGGAGAGGGTTCAGAGAAGGGCCACTCGTATGGTTAAGGGCCTGCAGACCAAGCCCTACAAGGAGAGACTAGAGAAACTGGATCTTTTCAGCCTCCGCAAGAGAAGGTTGAGAGGCGACCTTGTGGCTGCCTATAAGTTCATCACGGGGGCACAGAAGGGAATTGGTGAGTATTTATTCACCAAGGCGCCCCCGGGGGTTACAAGAAATAATGGCCACAAGCTAGCAGAGAGCAGATTTAGATTGGACATTAGGAGGAACTTCTTCACAGTTCGAGTGGCCAGGGTCTGGAACGGGCTCCCAAGGGAGGTGGTGCTCTCCCCTACCCTGGGGTTCTTCAAGAGGAGGTTAGATGAGCATCTAGCTGGGGTCATCTAGACCCAGCACTCTCTTTCCTGCTTATGCAGGGGGTCGGACTCGATGATCTATTGAGGTCCCTTCCGACCCTAACATCTATGAATAAAAACACAGGTGTGGCCAACCTGTGGCATGCATGCTCCAAGCAGCATGGGAAGCCTGTGTGTGTGACAAACAGGCAGCACAGCAGCAGGTCCCCACCCTCGGGCAGGGAGCTGAAAGCAGAGCAGCAGACTGGGCAGGGAAAGAGGAGAGTAGAGAGCTAATGTGGCACACTTGCCAAACAGGCTGGCCCCCAATGCACTAACCAATCACTCTGTGAGCTGTCTGCTTCCTTACATGGCCCCATGTTACGTGTCCCTATCCCACTTTGCTAATAGGTAGCGAGGCAGTTCTCACCCTGGGGATAAGGACCTGATGCTGAAGGAGACCATTCAGTTCCTATAGCATTCATACAGCCACAGACCTGTCAAAGCACGGAAAGGGATATGCCTCACAACCTATGCCAGGACAGGCATTCCCAGACCACTCAGGACCCTAAGAAACAAAGTGAGGGTTAAGGGATAAGGCTGTAGTGGGGTCTCCTCACTCCATGCAAGCCCCATCCACTTTTCAAATAGCTGGAATTCAGGTTGCAGAGGCTTTTCCACCACTAACATGGGCTTCCTGAACAGCCCTTGCCTTTTCCCCCCAGGCGAGAGCCATCGCTCCACAAATCAGCTTCCCAGGCTGCAGGCATCTCACCGGGACAGGACACAGTCTTTCCCAGAATCCCACAAGAATAGACAACTACAGGATGGGTGGGAGTGTGGAGCGGGAGATAAGGAATCATTATCAGGGGTGGGAAGCAAAAGCAACAGACAGATAAGAGATGGGGCAATTTTCTCATATCATTGAGGAAATAGCTTTCCCACTCACCCTGGTAAGAAAGGGAGCTTTTGTGCAATACAGGCAAAACCAGAGGCTCAGGGCAGAACCAAGTAGACTGCCTGCCACCATGGGGCTGGGGTAGTGCTACCCCACCGCTACACCACAGTATTTTACACAACCACCATCTCCCAGAGCCTTCCCACCCCTGTGGGGAATGACTGGAGGATCAAGCTGTGAGCAATCCAGAGCAATATGGTGTTTGCCTCTGGGTCTGCCTGGGACTTAGCACAAGGAAGGCCCTGGTCCCAAAGCAGGGACCTCCAACAGTACAGCAGTAGCAAGTAATGGGCCTGTCCCTCAGCCAGGAACGGACATGTGATCTGCCCACAAACACACTGCCAGATTACCTCCCACTATAAGTAATCTTGCTGCTACTAGCTGTCGGGTCGTGGCCTAGCCAGAGCTGAACATGTCCTTCATTTGTACACACTACCCCTTGCTGCTCCACACCTACATTTAGCTCAAGCTCAAGAAAAGAAATGCACAGCATTAGCTGGGGGGAGTAAGCAGGGGTCACGCTTGAGGCTAGATTTTCAAAGCCACCCAAAGCTCAGCACAGGGGCATGTCAAGATGTAGGTCTTGGCCTGCAAGTTCATCAGGGCAAGGACTTTGCCTCTGCCAGCATTTGCCTCCCATGGGAAATGCTAACAGCTAGGGCAACTCAGCAAGGCCACAAGCCTCTACTCAGAGGACAAGGCACGAGCGTGCCAGGAGCAGGCTGACCTATCCGGAAACAGACTGAAGCCTTACTAGAGCCTGCCCATGTCTCTCGCGTGCTTGAACATGCTGAAATGTTTGTGTGCTGGGACAGCACTGTTGGACAATCAAAAAGCCCACTGGCTGAACCCTGCCTAATTAATGGCTTTCTGGCACATGCACCCCTGTGAGAGCCACAGGGGGTTAGTTATGTTTGTTTAGGCAGCAAAGCACTTTATTGGTGCTGGATTTTATCTCCCTTGTGAGTTCCTTCCAGCTCAGGCATGAGGCTATGGTGAAAAGTTTAGTTAGGGAGCAGGGGTACAAGGACAAAACAGGTCCCCTCCCCAAGGCAGTGGGAGAAGCAGAAATGTCTCACCTTGGTCCCGTTTCAAGGAACTCCACCCCCCCCAAAAAAACAAACAAACCCCCAAAGCACAAGTCTGCTCCTCACGCAGCGGGGCAGCCCCAGTGTCCCAGAGGGTGCCTGGAATAGCAGAGGAACATGGGACCAGCTGCAGACAAGGTTTTGGTAGAGTTCCAAGAAAAACGTCTCTCCCCTGGTGGGGCTATAGCTCACCTTAGCATGGCTAGATTCTACAAAGACCCTGCAGGTGTCCAGGTTCCAGCCTAGGGGGACAGAGAGACAGATGTAGGACAGACAGATTCTGGCACTGTGGCCCTCTGATTCTCCTCTCAAAGGATGGTCCCCCTGAGAGCACTTGATCCCTGCTCACACTCACTGTCAGTCTGGAGGGCCGAGGAGAGGGGGAAATGCCTCAGCCAAATGCCATGTATGACATGTCATTGTTCTTCCTTCAGAGCAGATGAACAAAAAGAAGTTGTCATCTGTCCCAGGACACAAAGGAAGGAGAGGCCAGAGCCAGCTTAGAGGGCTAGGAGTCCCCAGATCCTAGTCCTTGCTTTTACTATTGTAACCAGGCTGCTCTCTTCATTGCCTTGCAGTAGCCACAGTACTTGCGAGTCAGTCTCCAGTAGACGTACCTGACCGAGGAGCCTGGCAGGGAGCTACAGACTAAGTCAGAGCTCACTAGGTGTCTGGGCCTGGGCAGCTTTGCACCTACCAGAGGCATCTGTTCTGGACCTTGGCCCTGCACTCAGCTGTAGCTCTTATGATGAAAGCCTCAGCTAAGTACAACCCCAGGAATGGGAAGAGAACCTCATTTTGGAGGCTGTGGGGGATGGCCAGCTTCCCAAACACAGCCCCAGTAGGAACACAGCTATAAAAGGAGAAACCCCGCTCTGCCCCCAGCAACAGCAGCCTCTACCCTGTGGGTAGGCAGGGTTAGCCAGAGAGCACAGTTCCCAACATTAAGAGGGGAGGATGAGCAATCCCAGCTGCACAGCCTACTGAAAGACCGCAGGGAGAGGCCAGCAGAGCCCTGTTGCTTGTTCCTACTGCATCCTATCGTCTCTCTGCCCTAGAAGGGACCCCAAACAGTTCTGTACCACATGGAGTGGACTTCAGAAAAATGCCATTTCTTCCACCTACCCTGGGATAAGCAATGCACTTGGAAATTGCTCCCTTCCCTGTTCACACACAGCCACTACCGAGAAGATTGGTGTGCCAGGTACCAGAGAGCAGGCAGCAATGCTGCTTCATAGTTTAGGGCAGGAAGCGCTGATGAATTCTGGCTCCAGACAGAACTGAAAGGGGGAATACTTAGCCAAATTGATCATCTGACTGCAAACATGGTCTAGACACCAGGGTTAGTGTCCAGATGTTTAATCAGCCCAAATATTTAGACTCTTAGCCTTATGATCACCTTAAAAAAAGACACCTCCCAAAGCACAACATCCCTTGCATCTCACTGAGGTAGAATAGTCCACCATGCAGAGTTACTCATAGCACCAGGACCTGGCCCTTCCCTTACCCAAATTTATTTCTTCATACCAACCCCCTCTTCACTACTGAAACCTAATGGGATTGTGACAGACAGTGGAACAGCTGCAGACTTTGCCCTACAGAACTGCTGGGCACTGGAATATCTCATGACAGTAGGCTCTCTAAACAGGGTAGGCAAGTCTTATCTAGCATGCAGATAAATGTCACTGGAACCTGTCTATACCTGTCTTCAATACAAACTGAGTCCTCCCCATATCTGAAGGCTGATGCAAGAAATTCTAGGAAGAAGAGAGACAGATGTCTTCAGCACCAGTCTGGGAACCAGAATGAGATGAAATGCTTTGGAAAGCACGGCGGGTGGTTCTCATGAACTCCCAGGCAGTGCAGATGATCAGAAAGAGAAGGCTGGAACGACTCTCCTCAGCCTATTCCAGGGGATCTTCCAAGTTTTGTAACTGGCATCTCATGGGATGGAGCTTCCAATACTGTTCTGGGAGGCTTTTCTACATCCAGCTGTGTGGAGATGGAGGGATGCAATGCAGAAAGCTCATGGGCTCTTATAAAATCCTTTAACCTCCTCTGTTTTCCCCAGGGGTTTCTGGGCATGGTGTTTTGAAGGGAGGGTAGGCATACTGGAGTTGGAAGTCACTTCTGCATCTTATGTTAGGGACTGCCCATCTTTCAGGTGTGGGAGGGTATTACCTTATGCTTTTGGAAACAGTAGTTGAGTCCAATTTGCTGAGATCAGCCAGACCATGGCATAAACACGCTTCGTCCCTAGTTGCTGGCACCAGCTCCTTGGGATAAGATGGGAAGCCAGAGAAGCTACGTGAAGCAGCAAAGTTCTGACTCTGCACAGGCCTAGAGGTCTATGATAATGTGGTGTTCTCTGTGCTGAGAATTAACACCTTTAATGATGAGGTATGGGCCATGGTACAAATATAAGACAATACACTGTCCTCCCAGAGAGGCCAGCGGAGGTTTGCACACTGGTAAAGGATGGTACAACCCTGATGTTGTAACTTAGCTGCTTTACGATCTTATTCGCCCACAGCCAGCTCATCTCACCTCAGTATAAAAACATACAACCTCTGAAACCGCCATTGCCTCCAACCCAATTCTCTTCTTTTCCCACTGCCTGTTATTCTCCAGGTTTGTCTCCTTCCGTCTTTCTACTCTTTCCAGTTTTCTTGTTTTGTAACCTTCAGTTCCAACTAGAAGCAGTTGGAAATTCTCTGGCTGGGTGATTTTCCACTGAAGAAAGCCAATTTATCAACACGGAAATGCTCGCAGGGCCTGTTTGGTCCTGAAGTTCTGGAGGAAAGCAGGCACCATCCTGATGGAAATCTTTCCTTTCCTGCAATTCCCATCCGGCTGTTGGGCAACAGCCTGGCAGGGTGAGAGAAGCCATGTGCCTGGAAAGCCCAGGCGCCCTGGTTCTGATGCTAACTTGGCAGGCTGACGGGTGACTATGAGCCCTGGCTCCCAAATGGCTTCTTGACAGTTCTGACTCTGACCCAGAGTTAGATGAGCTACCCAGGACTTCCCCTTTCATGGAGAATTTCAAAGTCACTCTAAATCAAAATGAGAGCAGTTAATATGCAGAATATTCTCTGAATATTTGTTATATGTTGAATATTCACAATCTTCACAAACCAGAATTATGATTACTGCCCTAACTCCCCAGCCCTATCTGGCAAAACAGTTGGCAACCAGACAGCTAATGCCAGCATGAAAGGGCTTATCAAGGAGCTTTTGGGGGCTTGCCATCACTGCCTCGTGCACTCAACCTACAACTCAAGTGTTGTCCTAGACTGACTTCCTGCCACTTTAATGCATGAACACACACACACACACACACCCCCCCGCCCCAGTAGCTGGATTTCAGTGCTTCCTTAAGCTTGAGCTAACCACACAATGAGCATGCAACAGCCTGAGCTAAAACTCAGCATCTGTTAACTCAATTGCTGTGCATCTGAATCTTGTTCCACAGGTGGCCACTAGTCCGACTGGCATAACTGGAACATGCCATATCAAGTTGAGTGCCCATCAAGATAAAGGGGCCAGGTAAAAAACAAAACAAAACAAGAAACACATACTTCAGAGCCCTTTATGGGTTGCCTACACACCCAGGCCGACACTGCTGCACCACTAAAAAAAAAAAAAATCAATCAATCAATCAATCAAATCAGGAGCTTCCTTTCCAACCACAAAGGCTAAATGCCTCATTTTCCTTACATGAATATTGAAAATCTGCAGGCAACTCATGGGCTGTTTCAACAGTCAAGCCGTCCACTCTGGCCTCTGGACTGTGCAGTGGACGGCCCGGGGTCCAGGCCAACCCATCCTGCCCGGGAACTGTTTTTTCCGATCCACCCCCTTGCTCAAAGAATCAAGCTCCTCTTTCTGTCATAGCTAACACATCCTCATGCACCCTGTGACATGGAGCCAGGCAGGACTCATGGGGGAAGGTGGAAGAACCTGGGCTGTAGCTAAGGTGCCCTGTTCCATGTACTCCGACTTCCATGGGGATGTAGCAAAGAGAAAGGCCAGGTCATGCCAGGACAAATCCTCAAGTGAGAACAATGACCAGGCTCATCTTCAATATCCCCCAGCCAGGAGTTAATGAGGCGCTGCCTTTGTTTCCCCATGGAAGGATCCCTGTTCTCATTAGAGGAGCAAAAGCAGGGAGGAAACACAGGAAATTCCTCTTTTCCCTGTGCCTGGGAAACCAGTTCACATAATCAGGCCACCATGGACTCCTTCCAGGCCTCTTTCTCCCCCTCCTCTCTCTTGAGGGCATGCCCTCCAAGAGGAGGTAACTCGAGAGATCCACATTTCAGATCCTTCTTGTGAGCTAGCCAAGCATAAGTAAGAGCTAGCCAAGCATAAGAGCTTTCCACCCTGCGAAAAGCACTCAAGCTGCCATCACCTCCCAGGCCTGTACTCATGCTCATATAGCGCTAAAACCGCTGAGGTCATATCCCAGTCCTATGAAACTATGAAAGTTGTTAGCGTCTGGAAGGAACCTTACAGATCGAGTCCAGGCTGGACTTGGGCAGGAAAGACTGCTGGGGTCAAATGATGCCCATCTTGCTGGGTTCGAGTCACTTTTTGAAGATTGCCAGGCAGGGTGACTGTACTACCTCTGGGGGGAGCCTGTTCCAAACCCTCAGCACTCAACTTGTAAGGAAGTTTTCCCTTGTGTCTAGTCTGAAGTGATCTTCAATCAGTTTGTGCCTATTATTTCAAGTCTTCCCCCGGGGGTCTTGGTGAATAGTCGCTCCCCCAGGCCCTGATGAGCTCCCCTGATATACTTACAGGCTGCAAACCAGGATTAAGTACTTTGCATTACAGTTAGCCAAAGCAGCATTATGAATCCTTTCACAATGGATTGTGGGAGAACCTGTTCATCCTTCTAGCCATATGGTGATGGAGGAAGCACAGGTGGGCTAGTGGCACTGGAGAAGCTGGTTTGCATTGCACTGCGAAGTTCTTGCATCAGTAGCTAATAAATTTCACTTACTCAGACTTAGTACTTAATCTCAGACTGGGCCAGCCAGCCCAAGTGAAAAGCACCACTGCACTCATGCTAAGGGGTTGTGTGTTCAGATAGCACTAGAGTTAGAAACCTCCAGTGATTTCTGCAATAAAAATGAGCAATGAAAACGAGCCCCTCAGAGGTACTCTGGGCAGGAGCTTGCTGCTGTCCCCACCAGCTGTGTTGAGCTTGCATCTGATGCATCCACCCAAGAGAGAATAGGAATTCATGCTGTGGCATATGCAGCAGATGGTATGGGAAAGGGAGCAGGGAGGGGAAGGTTAGGGTGAAGGGGCTAGTTGGAGCAGGAGAGTAACAGAAGCAAGGTGCACAACTCCAATTTCCCTCCCACATTGCCAACACTGGATCCCTGCGCCCCTAGCACAGCAGAATCCCTGAGCAAGTGCCCAGGGAAGCCCTGCATCTGGGCCAGGCTGTACCAAGCACACAGAAATTCCTACCGAGGTGGGACAGCCTCTGCCATTGCGCTTTGCTGCTGAATAACCCTTTAACAACCACTCCAGATGGGCAAGAACCTGGGAAGGGTTCAACACCTCACCTGGTCCTGGAAACAGGTTCCACCACCCTGCCCTGTCCCGAAGCACTAAGTGAGAACAGCCCTTCCACCCTGTGTCCAGTTCCTCCCCTGGCACCAGAAACCTGTGCTGCGAGGGCTGAAACAGGATCTCAGGAAGGCAGCGGGACCGTTCTGGAAGCTTTTGATCGATTGCCGCTCTCTGGTTACCTACGCACCTGGGGGAGCACCAGCAAAAGCATTAGAGGCAGGCACCGCCAGCATCTCATATCAAAGGCCTCGGTGCCAGGAGCTGCCTGCTCTCCGCCACACTAAAAACAACATCTAGTGTCCTCAGCTACACAAAAAGTGGCTGAGGACCTCCCCGGGGCTCATCATCCCCTCCTTGCAGCACCAGCCAACTGCCCACCTCTTTACGGCCTGGTTAGGGGGGCCTCGGCTGCCCCGCTGGAGTCAGCATCCTGTTCCAGTGCCCCACTGCCCTGGCGCCTGCCCCACCCAGCAGCCCCTTTCCAAGCCGCGGGGCTCCCTCTAGCCAGGTGCCCTCCGGCCTCGGGCACATCTGCTGCGGAGCCAGGCGCCGGGGAGGGGGGAGGGGGGGGGGAAGCCCTGCCACAAGCCACCATGCCCGGAGCACTTGGGCATCAGGCCCCTTCCTCCTGCTTTGCCTTCCCCCCTCCACGTGCTGCCGCCCCCCTCCACGTGCTGCCTCTGCCCAGCATGCGCCCCCTCGCTGCCAGCATCCAGCTCCCCTGGGCAGCCCCAGCGCACAAGTATTCACGCCGCTGCCCACCCTCCGCCGGAGGGGGTGCCCCCCGCCGCCAGCACGTGGCCGCGCGGGAGCCCCCGCTCGCAGCACCCACCTGCTCCACGCCGCTGCTCGCCCTTCCCGCGCCCGCCACCGCGGGCTGCAGCCCCCGCCGCGGGGAGGGGCCGGCCTGCCTACCCGCCCACAGCTCAGCCCGCCTTTTTTGTATGGCCTCCAGCACCCCGCGCCGCGTCCCCGCCGCCCAGCGCCTCGCACGACTGCGTGCCCCCGCCCTCTGGAGCCGGGCGGGGAAGGCTGGCCTTAGCCTAGGCAAGGCTCCTGGCCCGCCTGGCAGGCAGCAGAGCTGCTTTCCGCGCTCAATACAGCCTGCTCTGTCCTGGGCGCTCACTACACAGGCAGCAGGAGCCGCGACATGCCGTTCTGGCCGCGGCGCCTCCTGGCAGCTCTGACAAGCCGCAGTCTTGTCTTCCTTGCCCCTGCCCTGTGCAGCCTCACCTGGTCCTCTTGCTGATTCCCGCCCGTCTCCCTTACCCAGGGCCGGTCGCAGGCATGGGCGAACCAGGCGGCCTGAACATGGTGAAAATAATGGTTTTTACTATCATGATCTCTGGCCAACGGGGGCCCAATACTAAAAGGTTCGCCCGGGGGCCTCTAGGTGCGGTGTTGCCCCCACCTTTGGATGTGCTGTTCCAGGGTCCTCCGTGGGTCCCCTATGCCAAGAAGCAGGCAGGCGTTGGAGGTGCAAGGAGCTGCTTTTCGTGTCACTGTCCCCTCCAAACAGCAGCTGGGGGAGTGGGGTAGGGGGGGACAGGGAAGGGGAGGGGTACAAAAGGCCTGGAGCCGACTGGTTTCTGCTGTGACTGTTTCCCCGAGTCCCAACTGCTCAGAAGAGCTGCACCAGCATTGCTTGAGAGCCATCACTGTGCCCATTTTGGGTGGATGTGGGGGATCCCAAAGCACTTTGCAAACATCAGCGCATTCAGCGTTCCCCTCTGAAGGTACGCGCATCATCAGCTTCAGTTTACAGACAGGGAAACTGAGGCATAAGAGGCAAGCCTTACCTTGCCTGAGGTCACGTGGCAAGTCTGTAGCAGAAGCTGGAATAGATCCTAGGCATCCTGACTCTCAGACCAGTGCCTGAACCCCTAATCCATCTTTCCTCTAATTAAAAAAAACACTGTTCTTCAAAGACAGGTAGCCAAGCTGGCCTCTAGAAACAGTCTCCCTTGGGCAAGTCTCTGCCTCCCCTTGCCAGACCACCTGTTCCGCTTCACGTGGGCACTAATGTTTCAGAGACTTCCCAAAGCCCTGGAGCATGCTAGTGCTCTAGGACTGAAGGCAGGATGCTGGTAGATGAGGTGGAGGGAGGGGTGAAGCCTCAGCTCCACCATGGTAAAGCAATGTCCTGTGGGTTTGTTAGGCCTTGTCCACACAGAGAAGTTGCACTGTTTTATTGCAAGAATGATATAACCCCTTTAGCATGGGCATGGTTATACTGCTACAAGAATGATTTAAACCAGTGGTGCTAAGCCTCTGGTTCATGAGCTGAATCCAGCCCCTGGGGCTGTGTCATTCAGTTTGTGGGCCTTTTCACTGGTCTGGAAGTTTGGTAGTGGGGGAGCAGGGACATGATTTCCAAAGCTGCTGCGGCCTGCAGACCAGCTCCATGCCAGTCATCCAGTCCACAGGGCCAGAAGATTGAGTGCTACCGCTTTAGACCCGTACAGCCAGTCCCTCATGGAAGAAGATAAAGCTACACTCATACAATGCCCCTTTATATAGATGTAACTGCATCCATTGTGGGGATTGCACTAGTCACTGTATATTAATAAAAATCATACCCTTAGCCAAGCTACATATAGACCCAGCCCCAGCGAGCAGAGGTATGTTAGCCTTGAACATCACATTCTAGTCCAGGGCTGGGCAAAATGTGGCCCAGGGCCGGATGCAGCCTGCCAGGCCATTCTATCTGGCCCATGGGGCCCCTAAAAATTTAGAAAGTTAATATTAATCTGCCTGTCATGCAGTCCTCAATGGCTTGCCAAAACTCAGTAAGCGGCCCTCTGCCCAAAATAATTGCCCACCCCGTCCTAGTCTCAACAAGGCCTCTGCTGAGGCTTGCTTTTTAGGGCAGTTCTCAACTGTCTACCTGTGTGTGCTGGAGGAGGTGGGGTGTATTCTTAAATTGAGTTAGCTAATCCCACCCAGAAGCTTTTTCCAATGGTGCTTGATGATAGTGTCTCACCCTAGGAAGGTCACAGCAGACACACTTTTAATTCAATCAAGAAGGCTCAATGTCAAATAACCCAGGGGAAGTCATAACTCCTCAAGAGCTATTGATTCAGACTGCTTGTCTGTAGAGACCTGTGATTGAGGGTACCCTTTGCCCCAGTCACAAGGGTTAGGTATTTACATGTTTACTTATGAGAGTGATTTTAAGCCTTGGATTTCCATAAATAATCTAAGCAGAGTGATGCCAACAGGGAAAAAAAAGTCAAAGTACCTTGCTCCACCACAAACGAATCCAGTTCAACCCCTCCTCAGAGCAAATACAGTCAGTCACTCCCAGATGAAGGAAGTGTATTGCTTAACCCTTAGATCAGACAGACCGAATGTTTAAAAAAAAAAACCAAACAAACAACCTCCACCAATTCAGTGAAAAGCTTACACACAGGGAAATACCGCACTTTCAGCACCGAGCACACCCTGCTGATGATTGACTTGCCTCAAAGGGAGGTCACAGACAGGAAGTGAGGCAATGAAAGTTTACCCAGAAATCCCACCTATTACACCATCTTAGATGGTGAGGCAATGCAAAAAAAAGCCACATCGCCATGCATAGAAGATGCATCCTTCTTCAAATAAGCTTTTCCATCTTCAGTTTAAAAGCCACACCGCCATGCATAGATGCATCCTTTTTCAAATAAGCTTTTCCATCTTCAGTTTCTTTTCTTATATTAAATCCCAAATTCTCCATCTCCAAGACTGGTACCCAAAGTCAAGGCTAGACAGTGATTGCATATGCAATAAAATACACCCTTCAGCTCCATCAGAGAGCTTTCATTTTAAAGAAAGCCTTGAAAAGTAACTGAAGCAGTGGTGCCTGTCTAAGCCTGCAGATATCCTCTCCAAGCTGTTGGTTAGGGTGACTCCCATCCTGTTCATCTCAGTGAGATGTTAATTTTGAAACCTAGTGATGGCCCTCCAGAAACTAGCACAATTAACTAATTCACTGCTGATTATCTGGCTGCTTCTGCTAAAATAATGTCAATCTGAAACTACCCCACTGCTGTAACTATACAATACTTCAGTAGAAAACCCTGTGGTATATCAAACATCTGCAGGGACACAATCAACCAGAGAGGGGGCTGCTGTGTGGACTGTAATACTCCTGCCACAAAGTTATTTGAAAACCTCCTTTTTCACCTAAATTAAGCTCCCAGGGAATCTCCCATCTGCTCCATCAGAGAGATGAAGAATCCAGGGCCATTTGCCAGACAGTTCACAGGGCCTGCCATGTAGCCTATTTATCAACACTTTCTTCCATCTAGAAAGATGCACCCGAGTGATGGGAACTGGATCAAGTTAAAACCTTTTTGTAGGAGTGAGCAGAGAGAGAAAGAACCTAAGAAAAAGCAGAAACCACCAAAAACAAACCAACCAGATTCAAGGCCTCGTGCATCAGCAAGACTAACAATTAGCACACTCTAATTTAAGATGCCATCTGCCCAATGCAACAGGGGCCTGAACAAAAGAGGTGCTGTGCACCAGTTGCTCCCAGTCAGCTCTGTGTGCTCAGCACCTTTGACAGTCAGGCTCTGTACGTCCTCCAGGGCACTCTGCGGCACACCAGGCCAGGAAGCACAAATCCATGGTAACAATCTGTCATGGATTCCACAACACTTCAAACAAGGCAGCCACAAAACTGCTTTTTGTGCCACAGTTTCAGGAAGCAAATGTCAATGTTCCCAGCATCCTTAGCTGAGTCAAAGTGTGAGGCAAAGAGACACATTTGGGCAAATATTATAAGAAGTCTGTGCTTCAGGGCCCAGAAGCCTCTATGTCACTGCATCCCCAAATGGCTCATAACTGCTTCAGCCCATATCACTCCTAATCTTAAGTACTTCATAAACACCATCTAATTCATTTGCAGACTTTTTGTGAGACTCACTGGCACTTCCAAGAACAGGAATTAATTTCTCTTTAATAGCAACTCAAGGCTTCAAATCCATTAGTGCCAAATCACAGAACAGCCATCAGTGACCGCCTGGAGACAGGCACCCAGCAAAGTGCATGAAAACAAAGTCAGATGAAAGCTTCCATGTGCTTAAAGTGCCGTGTGCACAGGAACATCCTAATCGTGCAACTGCTTCTATCCAAGCAGACCCCTGGCCTCCTGTTGCCACTTGTCCAGTTTGTATCTGACAGTTCATGAGTTAGGGGTGGCTGGGGAGTCTTTGTAAGGACTCCAGTTGGACACCTAACCCAGATTCCCAATGTCCAGTAGTTGGCCCTCCATTAAGCAGTGACCACTACCTAAAATAAAAACACAGAACAGCTTTAGCTAAAACATGGAGGACTTAGGGCCTTGCCGAGTTGCTGTGACTGCCGTGGCAGCAGCAAGAGGAGGGTACAGAGCTGGGTGCAATGCCCCAGGGGCAAGTATAGTCTATAGCAAGGGAATTTGTGGGTTGCAAAGGGGTTTTCAAACTGGTGGCCCAGCCTGGGTCCCAACCTGCCCTGTGACCATTAGTACTTTAGGGTTGGTTGTCTGGATATGGCTTCAGCAGAGGTGGGCAACCTCACCTGGCTTACTGTCAATCTAATCATGGGACCCAGCAGCACCCTCTTTCTCACGAGCAGGCAAGCTAGGGTTGCTGGCATATATTACCTTGAATGAAAGCCCAAAAGGGCTGAGGTTGTGGAAAGTATTTCTTTAAACTCCAGCCAGGGAATGACAACTTCTGACAATGCCCAGCACCAGAACTGAAAGCAAGCAGGCTTCATCTGATTAGGTTAATCCCATGAAAGTCACCTCAGGGCATTGCCCGCTCTGTCTTTGAGTAATGTGTCACAGAAAGAGACAGGAGTGCGATTGAAGGACCTGGCACTAATTCTTTTCAGCAGCCCCAGATCTGAAGCGAGTGTTAGATATTACTCTGTGCGTCCAAGAGAGTTTATTAAGAGGTGAATGAATCACATGCAGTCTGCCAACTTCACCTAATTCGCACACAAGCTCAAGGCCTACTCAAGAAAGGTCTCTCTGTCTCTCTCCAATAAGATCTCCCACACCGGCCTCCAAGAACAGACTTGAGCGCCAAAAGTTTCACCACCACAACACTGTGTCTAAACATAAGCTACTAAGGAACACACCCCCACAGAAACCGTAGGTGCCTCTACTGAAACTTGGATAAAATTAGTGCTTTTATAAAGCCCTCTTTCAGTGCCTTCCTGAATGATTGTATAGTTACAATACACAGAGCTAGATCATGTTGTGGATCACAGCCCCAAAACAAATTGTAAGGGAAAAATCAGACCACTTCTGATCTCTGCCTAGCTTGTCCAGGCTTTGGGCTTAGTCACATAAGCGTGGCTGGGAGCTGGGAGGCTAGGTGTTTCTGGTTTCCCCTTGTAGTGTGATCGCCACAACACCCTGACAAACACAGCTGGGATAATTTTGTGTCACCATAACTTGTTTCTCCTGTAGGTCAGCAACAAATGACCACCCTCTCTAGAAGCTGAGGAGGGTAGGAAAGGAGTTATTCTTCTCTGGTGCCTTTCCTGCACTGCTTGCAACATTGGTTGTGGTATAGCCTAGCTTTTACAAAACAGCATATCAGTCACATCTCAAAGCACTTTACAGAGGAGGTCTTGCCACTGGAGGTTCTTCAAAAATCAGATATGCTACTGGTCTCCTTTTGCAATCAACATGCATAAAAATATTTCATAAAATTTTTCCTCCTGTTTCAGCCATTCAGTGGTTGCCACCACAGCAACAAGATACAAAACGGAGATACAAACACAGCACCTGTTGGTTTGTTGTTGTTTTTTTTTTTTGAGGGCAACAGAAGAAAATTAGATTTGCCTTGAGCACTGAACAACACATCACCATAATCTCGTGTTATTTTTCCCCTTGGTCAATATTTAGTTTGTTTGGCCCTGGGAGCTGGTCAATATTTGTATGAACTCAGCACATCTAGAATCCTTTGTACTTTGTCCCCAAGTAGAACCCTTTTGTGGGAGATCCCAAATCTTCTTCTGGCTTGTGAAGCTGGCTTTCCTCCCAGCACACCTGAAAGATCTAGTTTTGCTGTTGCAGCCAACTTGGACGGTACTTAGCACCCTATACTGGACCTCATAAACATTTGTAATGATAACCCTCACCCATCATCCTGTTCCAAAACAAAGCCCAGATAACAAGCACTGGACAGCTACAGGGCAGGGATCAGGAGCTGCACATAAGCCACCATCTCAATTAGCACTTGTTGGTCTACTTGCTGTTTGCCTGAGCCAAGGCTAGGGAGTGAATGGGCCACTAAGACAGAGCTCCCCTCTAGACAGAGTCCCTTTTTAGGGCAGGACTGTGGGAAACTACCGGGCCCTGTCCATACAGGCCTTCTATCTCCAGAGCTCAGTCTGGCACCTGTCAGCACCAAATCCAACTCAGGGTTTCTCCAGGTGCATTTGCTACAAGATGAGCCTGTGGGCACAATGCCAAGGAACAGGGTCTGCAAGAGCAAAGGTGGCAGCAGCAGGAAGCCTGCATCATTAGCATCCCATTAACATGAAAGTTAGGTTATAAAACTAATCTTGTAAAATGCTCTCCTGCAGCTTGTGTCCTCTGGACCAGGGAGCCCCCCAGGCTGCCATGGTATACCCTCCTGCAACCCAGTTAGCAGACCCAGAATCTAGTCACACAAGCACACCTGGTGTTGACTGGGCCCAGTGGGGAGAAGGGCAAGCTGAACTGCCCTCAGTGGGAACAGAGCCAAGGGGTAGCCAGGAGCACCCATATACCACATATCTTTGGAGCTCCCTCAGCAGACAGTGCGCTACACCAGAGGTGGGCAAAATGCATCCCACGTGCAGGCTGGATGCGGCCCACCAGGCCATTCTATCCGGCCCACAGGGCCCCTAAAAAATTGAGAAAATTAGTATTTATCTGCCCCTGCCTACCTGTCATGTGGCCCTCAATGGCTTGCCAAAACTCAGTAAGTGGCCCTCTGCCTGAAATAATTGTCCACCCCTGCGCTACACAGTTGGCAGCAGCCCTAGCCCTGCCCTAGCCTGGGGGAGACAGGTTGAGTGTCATGACAGGTGTTTCCCCATCTCCAAGAGAAAGCACCCCCACATCAGCAGCTACAAATAGCACAGGGAAGCAAGGCGCTGCTGACAAAGTGACAGCATGCTTAACAGAGGGAAGGAATGAGCCAGGAGGGGAGATCGGCAGCAGACGTACTCTGCATATTGATGACAGAGAGGAAGAGCACTGCCTTTTTCACTTCTGTCCTTATGAAAGGAGGTACACTTTAATCAGTCCTTCTCAGGAAAATACAAGAGGTGCTGGAACCATTTCAATAGCCAGCAGGTTACTAACCAACCAGCCAAGGGGAAATAAACTCACTAGCGGGGACCTAGAAATCCAGTTTAAACAAGACTTTAACAACTGTAGATGGTTCAATTGTTAATACAAATAAATAAACATAAGCATCTCCTGGGGCTATTTTAGGTCTGGGGGAAGGTAGGGCCTGTCACAGAGCAGGAGTGAAACAACATTGTATTTCTGCCACTTACTTTTTGCAAAAATTACAGAATCAGCAGTGGGAAGGATCTCAAGGGTCCTCCAGTCAAACCCCTTGCCCAGACACAAGACACACTATTCTTAAACTTCCCCTCTAAGAAGGATGCAAACACAGCAGAAGAAGCAGCAGGGCAGATGGGAAACTCACCTTAGGCAAGTGGAGTTCTCTCTCCTAGGCTGAGATCTGGGAAGAGTGTTGTTGTGATGCTCTGCCCACGGCTTGACTTTCCGTCACTCTGTCACCACTTACAAGAAACCCCGTGGATCGTCATGGCATTTGCCCCACTGCTTTCTTGCACAAATCACCCTGCAGTGACATAATTAAGAAGACTGAGGCTGCCTCACAGTTTCCTCACTAGGCTTCCTAATCAACACCTCATTAAGTGGGAGGAGCTGTTCCTGGCTCTAAGAGCAACTGTTTCAGGCTCTCTGCAGACACAGGCAGGTGTTGGCTGCTGTAGCAGTGGTGGGCTCCACAGTAAGCCTTCCTTTGTCTAACTGACAGTTCGGAATGGGAAGTTACACAGCTGCCATGAGCCAGCCCAGCCGAGGTGCTTGCTTCTCTTTGCTGGAAGCAGCTGACTGTTGATAAAAGCCAGGCTTCAAATCATCAAAGAAATGAGGAATGGAAAAATCCCCCAGAGGTGCTAGGCAATCTGTCCTGGGGAGGCAGGGCCCCACTGCACCCCCCACCCCTCAATGGCTCAGTCTAGCCCAGGGGCTCCCACTCCTTCCCTGAGGAATCATGGAAAATGAGGGTTGGAAGGGACCTCAGGAGCTCATCTAGTCCAACCCCCTGCTCAAAGCAGGACCGTCCCCAACTAGATCACCCCAGACAAAGTTTTGTCTAGCTGGGTTTTGAAAACATCCAAGGATGAAGCTTCCACCACCTCTCTGGGTAACCTGTTCCAGTGTTTTACTAACCTCCTAGTGAGAAAATTCTTCCTAATATCAAACCTAAACTTCCCTTGCTGCAACTTAAGACCGTTGCTTCTTGTTCTGTCATCTGCCACCACTGAGAACAGTCCAGCTCCATCCTCTTTCGAACCCCAAATGTCAAGGGGTTCAATGTCAAAGAGATGCAGCTGGATTTCTGAGGAGACTCTGCAGCCACGCACCCTGCACGGCTCCCTTTGGTATTTCTGTCCCCATCCCCTCACTCAGTTCAGGCCGTGTACTGGAGGAACTGGACCTGCCCCAGGCTCTGACCCCTCTCTTTACTCCTAAACTCCATGTCCTTTGAAGCAGGCAGGGGGAGTTCAGTGTCAAGGCCAGAGCATGTGATGACTGTCTTCTGCTGGGGAACAGCAGAAACTGCCTGTGCATACAAAGATAGCCCTCCCTTCCAAAAGGCAGGGCTTCTGTTATGTCCCCAAGGGCAGAGACAGGGGAGCAAACTGTGCCAGGCATCCGCCTGGGGGCAGAGAGCGCTCAGTGTGCAGCCCTTGGTCCGGAGCACAGAGGAGGCAGCCTGTTGTGCCTTTAAGGCCTTGATGAAGGTGATGAAGTTGCAGAGGGGTGCCAGGAAAGTGGTCACCCCCAGCCTTCAGCCCAGTGAGGGAGTCATTAGATATCTCAGCGCTGGGCGTGGGCAGACTGACAGCTGCTGACTCCCTCCCCTGCCTGGGCAGGAGCTGCTGGTGCCTTCCCTCTGGAACCAATGCTCCTCTGGTTGAGGCCCCGTGGGATCCCAGCCATCCCTATGGGAACTGGTTGCAGTCCGTGGTGGACTGGGAGGGAGGTGCTGCATGGGCTGGGGGCTCTGCCTTTCCAGCTCAGCAAGCAGAAACAAATTCACATGGTCTGTAAGTCAGTGTGCAGTCCTGTGAAGAGGGCCCTCAGGGCTGCTCAGACCAGTTCCCACCCACAGCTGTGTGGCATGGGCCTGGCTCAGGAGGCTAGCTTGAAGCCAGCTTAAGTGAGCCTCAGTTTTCTTTACAATTTCCAGGGGAATCTGGTGCAGCTGCAGGTTGAAGGGAGTGAAAGGCTTTGAGGGGCAGGGAGCCTCAATGCTGAGACTATTGGAGGCACAGTGCTCCAGGCCAGGCCCCCTTCCACCAGTCATTAAGACTCAAGGGGTCCCATCTATGGATCAAAGACATGGGCTCTCAGCTGCTGGGACAGCTTCCTGCAGGGGTTTTTCCCTCCACTCCATTTGCAGATTCCTGGAAGAGTTGCCTCTGTCACAGATGGTGTCTATGGCATCCTCTCCTAGACAGGCCAGTCTTGGATCCAATGCTCCCAGCCTCCGTCCCTCCCCACACCCACAAGCATCCTCACTCAAACCTCTCACCCCACCCCAGCACCCCTTCTCTAGCTCACCCTTAGCGGTACACCCGCACCCTGTACATTCCCTTGCCCACTTTCAACCCTGCCTCTCCCTTGCCAACACTGACTGCACCTTTGTGCTCTCTTACAATAATTAACTGGCTAATGACACCAATTACCCCTCCAGGTCACCAAGTGGCTGGTTACTGAGTGACATGGGGCTGCAGGGCTGGGGCTGAGGTGAGGGTGTGAAGGCTCTCCCTACCTCCACTGCCCACAGCTGGCTCCCAAGCATTACATGCATACAGCAGGGGAACAAAACCTCAAGGCACCTTTGTGCCCCTGGGCATAGCCAAACTGAGACTTCTGCCAACTTGTTACATCCAATGCTGTGCCCATGTTTGTATTGTGGCTCCAGTTCACCATGGAGCCCATGGGAGGCTGTGAAGGGCATCCCTGGTCAGCAGCTGCAGAGGGAACAAGTCACTGGACTTAAAGTCCCAACCCCATGGGCACAGAAAACCCAGAGCCAAGCTCCTAGCCTGGCCAGCCCACCTGTAGTGCCCTGCCAGGCAGCTCAATCAGGACCAGGGAAACCCAGGGCACCCTGTATCCCAGGCCCTAAGGGTGCTCCATGGAAACCCAGCTCCTGGCAGCCACCTGCTGCCCCCAGGGCGCTGGCAGAGCTGGGAGATGACAGACCTGCTCAGCAAGTGCAGTGGGGTGGTGGCGAGAGCAGCACGTACCTCCAAGGTCACCCAGTCCATTAAGCCTGTGCTCATCAGTGCCAGCGCCTTGGCTGCCAAAGTCTGTGCGCTGAGAAGGAGCAGAGCTCTTTATAGAGAGCGTCTGCTGGAGCCCAGCCACGCTCATAAACACAGGGAGGGGGAGATGGATGGCCTGGAGAGAAAAAGGCTGCTGAAGGGAAGGGAGCCATAATGGCGCCTACCTCACACAGAGCCTCCAGGGCAACTCCCTGCAGCCCTGAGGGGCCTCTCTAGCATCTCCCTGGTTTTTCAGGACTCCTTCTCCCATTCCTGGCAGTCCAAGACAGCTCTCCACACCCCAGGGCTGCAGGCCCAGTCAACATCACCCACGGGATGGCACTTAAGAACCTACAGCACAGGCCTGATCTTGCAGGTCCCATGGGGCACTGGTGCGGGTTGGTGCCACTGAAAACCATGCATCAGAGCTCTCTCCTTGCTGATTTATGCACCTCATTTTATGCTGCCATTTAAAAGTGAGCCCTTCCAGCTGGTGGCTGTTCATTTAAAACCTGACTCCATGCTATTCCCTACCTTGCACCCCACCCCCCAGGCTTTGAGGGTGGGAGGGGAAACCCTCACTGCCTCCCACAATGGCAAGGATACACTTCGCTGATGTGGCCCTCACCTCCCTAGTCCCAGCAGCTGAATCCCTACCCTGAGAAAAAGGCTGGCACCCCCCACTAGTTGGGGTCTGGCACTCAGCGTGCCAAGGTTTGGGGCTGGCATCACCTCAGTGCATCCCAGCCCAAGCTTTGCCACCCTAAATGCTGGCATGGAGAATACCTGGGGGAGGGGAGCTGGGCTGAGTTCTTGGGTTCCCATGAAGCCCATTCCCTGGGCTGCCTGCTTTTGAAACAATAGGTTCTCACATTTCAACCCATCAGCTTTAGGTCTCACTTGTCTGCCTCACTGCTGGGAATACCTTGTCCGCTCTTGTACCACATGCAGAGCTAGTTCCAAGGGGGTGGTGGCAGCAAGTGGGGCTGTTATACCCGCACCTATTTGCTGCTGAGGCATAGGGTCCTGCCTGCTACATCAACAGAGCAAGTCAGCCAACACTGAAAAACAATCGCTTTAAAGCTGTAACCACTTGCTATTGGTGCTGCAGCCCCGGAGGCTGTGGAGAGCTTACCTCTTGCTGCAGACTCATCATTTGAAAGAGATCAAGTGTCTAGCCCCAGCAGTTGTGAGAAAAATGTTCCAGACACAGACCAAGTGTAATTTGTACAACGCTGTCTGCCTGAGTTTGCACACTGCCTGAAACAGTAGCTTGGAGAAATTCTCTGAGCTCCCAAGCTGGCCTGAACACTTCTCTCCTGTGAATGTTTCCAGCTTATCTGAGCTGGTGAAGCCAATACTTAACCCATGTTTGGGGACTGCAGTTCAGCTGCATCACACTTCAGTAGATGCAGTCTCTCTCAAGACCTAAGAGGTTGTTTAGCTTTTACTTACCACTTCTCAAAAGCTGGGAACATTCCCCACCAGGTTTGTGCTCCCCAAGATACAGGCATTTCCAAGCGATTTCTGATATATTTGCCACACCTCCCAGGCACGTATTCATGTGCTCCTAAGCACTCATCTTACGGTGTTATATAATGGTAACATAGTAGAGGCAGGGCAGGTTAAACTCATGACATAATAATTACTGAACAAACCCTGAAGTAAACCCATTTTTATTTCAAGGATCACTCAAATCTTCCCCACTTCTCCCCTCCACCCAGCTCCTCCCCAGCAAAGACAAGCCTTGCAGTGAGTTCTAGAGGTCTAAAGAAGGGCTATTTGGAGTCACAGGGTGTTTGTAAGCCCGTGGGGCTTCATGGACATGCCCTGCCAGCTGTCCTTCCTATTTTACATTGGGCACCTCCACTTAATTCAATAACAGAAGCATGGCATGGGGAGCAAGGCAGTCTGGCAAGGTAGGAGGTCCTCTGGGGCTTTACAGGCCAATGCCAGCACTCTCAACTGCACCCAGAAACCCTGAGGAAGGTACTGTACATTGTGGGGCACCAGTTAGGTGCACCAGGTGAGATAAACCTCACCGTGGCTGGCACCAGATTTTGCGTGGAGTTAAGGTACACCCAGATGACATGCAGTTGTAAGGCACTGCCAACCACTCCTTCTGGGCCAAGGCTAGAAATGGCCTTATCTCAGTTCCCAGTAAGAAGGAAACATTCTGTGCACAGCACTGCTTTTATTGCAAGACTCTCCCAGACTTTGCTGTGGGGCCCCTAGGGAGGATGCACTCTCCCTCCCTAGCAGCATTTCGCTCCTTTGTTACCAAGCTGCCACATGCTGACTTTGCAGATTGTGAGCTGTGGTTGTGACTTAGCCCAGCTGTGCTTAGCCCTCATAACAGCCTCCATGCACTCAGTTGCCTAGCAAGCAGTGACAGCTCTGTCCTCGCACTGAGAAACACCAGGGCCAGGGCCCTTACACACTGAAGTTATACCCCTGGGCCTTTCTCCTGCCTGAGGCAAGGTAGTTCATGAAAGCAAGGTTGGGGCACATGGTTAAGGGGACTGTGGTGGGTATCTCCCTATATACTAGGGACCACAGGTCCAGGCCAGAAAATCCTGCATATTTTGCTCACTTGATCTAACCAGAGTGCTCCCTAGAAGGTCAGTGGGTATTTTGCACAGACTGTCCCATGACCACTCCGAACCTTCACAAATAGCCAGGTCTGGACCTGAAGACAGCGAGGAGGACAACAGGATCAGCAGCAGTAGAAGTGACAGTGACAAGGACTGTGAATTAACTGAAATGGGAAACCCCAAATTGGTGCCAGGACTAAGGGACTGTGTTTGGGTTAGGGAAGGGCAGAGGGTGGGTGCGCAGGGGCGCAGGGGAGTGGGTGCGGTTATTGTAACAGGTGCCCAGGTTTCTTAAGGTGGTTTTAAAAAGAGAAGGTGCAATGGAAGTCTATGATAGAGGATGTGTGTGTGTGTGTGTGTGTGTATATATATATATATATATATATATATATATATATATAATATATATATGTATATCTATATATCTATCATAGACTTCCATACACCCCCCCTATATATATAGAGAGAGAGAGAGAGAGAGAGAGCTATTTTAATTTTTAAAAAGTTCTGGATTAATATGCTGGAGGACCATGAGTTAAGAGCAAGCAGATTCCCCAGCGCAGGCATCCTGGGAAGCCGGGCTTTATTGGGGGAAATACTTATTCCTTCAATGGTTGAGCAAAGAGCATGAATTGATAAGCCACCGGGCACTTGTACCAGGTGCTAAATTGCAGAGGAAGAAACGGCCCAGTACCCTTATCAAACCAATAACAGGGCCTCTGGAGACCCTGAGGAAGGCCTAGTGAGGGACAGCTTTGCACTGCCTGTCTCTGTACTACCCTAGGAGTCTCCTGCTGCCTCCTGAGGAGAGCTGAAACAGGCAGTCCATCACCATAGACAGGGTGATGGGCCACAGAACAGCCCCCTGCCACAACACTAGCAGGGATTACAATGTAAGATGCCTATGTTGGATGTGCCTTTAGTATGTGTGAAGGTATGTACCTTCCCTGGAGGTTGGACTGAGTGATTGTAACAGCCTATTATTTATTGCTAGCTAGTGTGTGGCTCCTTTTGCTTGTGTTGCTTAAGGAGTCAAGGGGTTTGATTCCCACTCGCAGCTGTGCTCTCTGCATGTGACAATTAATGGGGCTGAGGATGGGGGCAAAGCACAGCAGAAAGAGTGGAAAGAAGGGGAGAGCATTTCAAATATAGCAATGACCTGCTCATTCAGGCTGGCCTTAGGGGCAGCTTTGACTTGATCTGACCCTCAGCTGGCTGCCACAAGCTGTGTACTGCAAGCAGCTAAAGGCACTTCTCCCCCACTGCTGGAGGATGGGGATTCACACGCTCCAGTCTTGTGCTGCTGTGAAGCCCCGAGCAGCCATGAGGAGCGGATCAGGGACAACTGTAAAATCCCAGGCAGCTGCAGGTTGGCTGCAATACTGGCTCCTTTCCTGCAAGGTTACACCAATCCCAGTTCTGAGCTGCAGAGATGCCAGGAGAGCAGCCTCCCTGCTAACCTGCACACCCATGGCTCAACCAATGCTTTCCTTGGGTGGTGGAAAAGGAAGGCATTCAGGGCTCCCTCCGGGTACTGCAACAGGCAGTGGGTTTCCTCCTTGCAACAGCTGGAGAGAGAAATCAGGGAGCCCCACAGTGCGGTGAAAGCAGGAGTCATCCTGTGCTGTTCCTCAACTGAGGATCAGACTAGCACATGAGGAACATGGGAAATGGATTAGGGGGTTTATAGATTTACATGCCTTGATGGCTTAATGTATAGAGCTGAGAGCACAAGAATGCTAAGTGCTGGGGTAGGAGGGCACACAAGTGTTGTGCACAGTGCTAATCCCTCCTGGGGACATGGCGAGGCAGCAGCAGGGACCTGTCCCCTGCCAAGCTTGGAAGCTAACCCCTTTGGACCCTGCTTCAGTCCCCTGGGGAGTGACCCAGGCAAGATTCCTGAAGCAAGGATCGCAAGGAGCAAGAGCAGTTCAGAGGTTGGGTCTGTTTGGTTCTGCTTCTTCACTGGCTCATGAAGCCAAGTGCTGGGGGAAATGGAGGGGGCAGGGGATACTGGGCCTGAGCATTGAGTGGGGCAGTCTGGGGTTGTGGGCATGGCCAGTGAGGTCTGAAAACAGAAGGTTTGGAAGGTAAGGCTGTTTGAAGAGGTATGGCAGCCTTTCACTTTGCATGACCCTCAAGGTACGGCATTTGTGGTGTCTGCAGGTCAGAGAGTGCACACAGAAGTCAGCATGAGATTTTAATTCTAATACTGGGTCCCTTACAGAGATGAGTTAAACCAGTGAATCTTTCTGCTGAGGAAAGAAGCAAATGCATACTAGAATCACAGCTCCTGGGGCTAGACGTCTCCCCCCGGTCAGCTCCCAGAGCTTTTTTAGTGATTGCTCCCAAAGAGGAAAGCTGGCTTGGCAGGGCTGAAGGTCAGGACTCCTGGGCTCTACTGCCTGCTCTGTGAGGAAGCATAGCCTGCAATGATTAGAGCACATAACAGGGAGTCAGACAGGCTCCCTGGGTTTTGTTCCCAGGCTGTGTGACCTTGGCGTCAAAGGTCCTCCGTGGCCTAGCAGCTCATTGGATTAACATCATGAAAGCACGCCAGGTCCTGTGAAGCCAATGGTACAGCGGGCAGTGATGTAGGTAGCATCAGATCTGGCCCCACCTTGACAACCCAGTCTCAATGACCAGGAACCTATTTACCTTTGGGTCAACTGGGGGTGGCTTTTTGCCTAGGGCCAGAGCAGGGCTCAAACTCAAGCCTGTGGAGCCACTAAGACACCTCAGCCACTCTTCCTGTACCTTGGGTGAGTCAGCTGAAGTATAATTTTGTGTTGAGAAGCAGCTCTCAGCCCCTTTCCTCTCCCTGCTGCCTAGAAGACAAAACACTCCAGGCCAAAGAAGGAAGAAGCCTCCCCATGGGACTGTCAGGTTAGACACCCCCCAAGGGAAGGAGGGGCTCCAAATGCCATCCCAGGACTTTACCATATGGTGCTGACTCCCGGCATTGGCATCCGTTCTCAGCAGACAACTGTCCCCAGGTAACCGCTGCTTGATCAGCTGACACTGTGCTGTATTGAGGAAGTGAGTCGGTTCTTTACGTTGCACATCTGAGGAAGCAGAAGGAGCTGAAAGTGTCGCAAGGGAAGTGACTGTGTGTGAGAAATTTCCCTTACTTGGCGCCGTGGGCTGGCTGCCTTTGAGCAGAGGGTACTCGGGCTCAGCACAGGATCTGGTCCCCTCACCAGGTGCAGCTGGCTCCCTGGCCTGCTCCCTGCCAGCAGAGGGGAACTACATGCTGTTTGGGCCCGGACAGTATCTGTCACACCATGGTTCATGCTCTGCTGAGAGCCACTCTGTGACAACCCCGGCTGTGGAACAGGATGGCCACTCCAGTGGCCAGCAGCTACCAGGGAAGATAAATTCCTCAGCAGAGCTGCTGTCCAGTAAGGCCTGGGCCTGCTTGCTGTTCCTGGCAGTCTCATGGACTGGTCTGTGCTTGAGCCATTGGCCTGTGCAGAGAGCTTGGCTCTAGGACAGGCAGCTCTCCTCACTGCTGCCCCACATTTCCCCTCCCCTGTTTGCTATGCTCACTTGTTGCCTCTTGCCTTTATATGCATCATCAGCTCACCCTGGCAGGGGCCAGAGGATCCCATTTCAATTTACACCACTCTCAGTGCAATGCAACTTGTGGTACAGGGACCTGACTGTTAGCAGGCATGGCAGTACTCCAGCACTGCCCAAATTATTTCATAGTTTCTAGGGTTGGAAGGGACCTGAATAGATTATCAAGTCTGACCCCCTGCCCTGGGCAGGAATGAGTGCTGGGATCATAATACCCTAGCCAGATATCTATCCAACCTCCTCTTGAAGACCCCCAAGGTAGGGGAGAGCACCACCTCCCTTGGGAGCCCATTCCAGAGCCTGGCAGCCCTAACCATAAAGTAATGCCTCCAGATATCAAGCTTGAACCTGCTCTCAATCAATTTGTGGCCATTATTCCTTGTTATCCCAGGTGGTGCCCGGGAAACAGAGCCTCACCTATTTTCTGCTGGTCCCCCCTTACGAGTTTATAGATGGCCACCAGATCCCCTCTCAGTCTTCTCTTGTGGAGGCTGAATAGATTCAGGCCCTTTAGTCTATCTTCATAGGGCCTGGCCTGCTGCCCCCTGACCATGTGAGTGGCCCTCCTCTGGACCCTCTCAAGGTTAGCCACATACCCCTTGAAGCACAGCGCCCAGAATTGGATGCAGTATTCCAACTGCGGCCTGACTAGTGCTGCATAGAGGGGAAGGATCACCTCCCTGGACCTGCTTGTGATGCATCTGTAGATGCATGACAAGGTGCAGTTAGCCTTATTGACTGCTTCCTCGCATTGGCAGCTCATGTCCATCCTGGAGTCAACAATGACTCCAAGATCCCTTTCAGCCACTGTGTTGTTGAGAAGGGTGTTCCCCAGCCTATAGGTATGTTGCAGGTTCCTTCTCCCTAGATGCAGCACCTTGAGGGTCTAAAAGCTTCCTAAATAATGAATTTGGCCTCACAATCTGCTCTACTGCAGGGCTTGGGGATCTAATTTTCCAGAGAAGGACACGGGGCAGCGAGTTGGCCCAGGGCACATAGCCAGTCTGAGAAGAAACCAGGAGTCCTTGCTCCCAGTGCTCTACTCTAATCAGTGAATCACAATGTAAACTACAACCCTGCACTTCTGTAGGCAAACTACCCTGCTTATACCCCCTGTCCTGGCCTCTTTGACTCCCCTAGTCTTCCCTTTCCTGATTCTGACCCCTGGTGCAGATCCCCCTTGCCCAACCCCTGCCCAATGCATCATGGCCTCTGTGTCACAGGAAAGGGAGGAGGGGACATGCAACAGAATTGCCTAGCCCACTGCAGTGATGCCGTGCAATTCACACTGTGCGAGCCCTTTAACAAGAGTGCTGGCCAAAGCTACAATGTGAAGAGGCAGGGACACCTGGCAAGGAGATGGCTTTGGGGCACAGGTGGAGAATGTAGGCTGTGAACTCCTCTCTACCTGCACCGGTCTCCCTGATACACACACTGAGGAGGGCACAACACATTTTGTCAGGTCTGAGCCTGCCTGTCAGTCACAGGCTGCACTGGCCCATGCCATCCCAGCCTGGAGCTCACCCTGCCAAAATAGCAGAGAAGCATCAGGCATTGCCAGGCATCCCAAGCAGGAAGGAGGAGGTGGGGGCACATGGGCTGAGTCTAAGCACATTTGGCATGACATGGGAGAAGCAAGCTGTGAAGGAGGGGAGCTGAACTGGGCCCAGAAGGGCAGGCTATAAACATAGGGAGTCGTGGGGGGAAAGTACGAAACTGGACGGCAGAAGGTGAGAGGCATGGACATAAGCACCCTGTGGGTGTAGGTCTGGAGTGTGGGGACAGTCTGATGGGGCTGGATCACAGAGGCCAGATAACAACAGGGTGCCAGAGCCAGAGGGCTGCAGTGAGCAATAGGAGAGGGCTCTGGGGAGGGTGAGTGGGAAATCTGCCATGCTGGACACCAGTCCTGGTGCCCATGTCCCATGCAGCAAGATGATTGCACAGCATCTGACTGGCTGGGGCAAGAAGGAAGGAGGCTGTAGATCTGTTACTTAAGGCCTGGGGCCAGGGGGAGCTAAATGTGCCCTTGGGATGACCTGGTTGATCTAAGGGATATCTAAGCAGGGATGTGGCCAATTCTGCTTGCTTAGCCCCAAGGCAAGAGTCTTGGAAGGGGATGGGGAGTAACTTCACACACTGCCCATGAGCTGGACCCTGCTTACAGCAGCTGGTTCACAGGGGTGACAAGTGGGGCAATCCACAGCCACGGTGACCTGCCTTTGCCCTGGTGTCAGGGGATCCCTGGGGCAGAACCAGCTGTGCTGACTTCAGCAGGATTTCCCTGCATGTATGGGCTGGTACCCCATGCCCTCCATGCACTCTTCCCCCACCCCGCTGGGAGCCTGCAGGGAGAAGAGCCCTTCCAGCCAGGTGGGAGACTGAGCCTGGGGTTGAGGGGGGCTAGCGTGGGGCGCAGTCGCGATTGCTTACATGTTTCCCTGCAGCTGGCAGCTGGCTTCAGCGCTGTCTCCTAACCTGATCTCAGGCTGGCTGCTTCAGCTGGTGTTGGGATCAGCCTACAGAGAGCTCGCCAGGTCCTAGTGCTCACCTAATCCCAAGCCTTGGCACTGCAGAAATGTGCTGGGCAACCTTCGCCCCCTGCCAAGGACAGTGATCACCCTAGGCCTCGCCTGCCTCTGCTATCCCTTTTCAGCCTCCGCAAGAGAAGGTTGAGAGGCGACCTGGTGGCTGCCTATAAGTTCATCACGGGGGCACAGAAGGGAATTGGTGAGGTTTTATTCACCAAGGCACCCCCAGGGGTTACAAGAAATAATGGCCACAAGCTAGCAGAGAGCAGATTTAGATTGGACATTAGGAAGAACTTCTTCACAGTTAGAGTGGCCGAGGTCTGGAACAGGCTCCCAAAGGAGGTGGTGCTCTCCCCTACCCTGGGGGTCTTCAAGAGAAGGTTAGATAAGCATCTAGCTGGGGTCATCTAGACCCAGCACTCTTTCCTGCCTATGCAGGGGATCAGACTCGATGATCTATTGAGGTCCCTTCCGACCCTAACATCTATGAATCCCTGTCCTGGGCTCACCTCCCATGCAGCTCTGCACAGGCTCCTCCAACTGGAAGGACAGCAGAGCATAGTGCTGTGGACCCAGAACCAGCACCTTGCTGGGTTCAAGGGGCCAGAGGCCTAGCTCCATGTGTCTATCCTTGTTTCCCAGCAGCATTGCAGCCCTAGCCCTGTCGGGGAGGAGCTGACTGCCATGCTAGAAAGCATCTCTTGAGCCAGGCCAAACCCTGTGGGGCTATCGGCCAGAGCCAGGTGGTGACAGCGGGGTAGGAGTCTTTGGGATTCAATGCTTTGCTTGGAGAGGCCAGGGATGCCCTGGGAGCAGGAGGCAGATCAGAGTAGCCGCTCACCTTGATTGTGCTGCTCTTGACCCTCCCTTCCCTGGGAGCCTTTTCACTTCCCCATATGGCAAAGGCCAGCTCAAATGCTAGGCTGGGAGGCTGCAGCACTCAACTCAGAGCTCTGTCCCAGGGTGGAGGCAGGCAGCTGGCCAGCCCCCTGTGCGCTCAGAGCAGCTCTTTGGCTGGAGGTCTCCAAGCCTGGAGTCGCCCCAACCCCAAGAAGCCATGTTTCCACTAGGAGAGGACGGATGCTGGCTCCAGAGCAGGGTGTGCAAGATGTGGCATCCTGCCCCACAAAGCTCACACCTCTGCCCCTGCTCCCTTGTCTGTCTCCATCCCACATGTCCATTGCTTCAATGCTGAGGTGCCACTGCCACTCCCCATTTCTCTGCCTGACCCAATTTCTCTTTGGCAGGGGTGCAGGGGTACTCACAGGAGGGAGATCTCCTTGCCCCAGTGTGGCTGGGTTGCGGGGCTCCTTGGAGCCAAGCTCAGCTCTCCCCTGCTCTGTGCCGTCGGGCTGATTTCCTAGTCTTGCTGCCGGCTGAGACTGGCTCAGCAGGGCCCCTGCTGGCTCAGCAGGTGGAGGCTGCTGCACAAACGGATTAGGGGGGGAAGTGATTCTTCCAGAGAAACTACAAGGGAGATTTGTCAGCAGTTCTCAGCACAGCTGAGTTCAAGTGCCATGCCTTGGGAGGCAAGGGCAGGGGATCCAAGTGGCAGCAAATGGGCAGGACCTCCAGGTGATTCTTGAGCAGGACAGCAGGGTCAGTGAAGGGCCAGAGTGGAGAAAGCCCCATGCTCCCACCCCTCTCTGGTACTCTCCGTGGCACTGCACCACCTGTGCTTATGCTGCTGCTGCTGCTGAGTCACCCGCAACTCTTGCAGGCTTTCGGGTGTGCTGAGACCTGGTCCGCTGTGCAGAGGATTGTGGGATGAGAAAGGTTGTCTTGGAGCCACTGTGTCCCTCATTTTGGCTCCTGGGCAAGCACAGGATGATGCTGGGTCACTACTGGCCAGCTGTCTTGTGCAGTTGAGATGAAGGCCTGGAGCTCCTCATCTCAGCTTCTTCTTCCTCTTCCTCCCAACCCCTTCCCCATGCCCGGGGGCAGCAAGGTGCTTTCTGCAGGAAGAGAAGCTGTCTCTGCTGCCCTGCTCCCATTAAAGCAGCTTAGATGCACTATTTACTTTGGTTCTGTAGAGAAACAAAGCAAGCAAACTGTCCCAGGAGCCAGCAGAGTCAGAGCCAACAGGGGAAGGGAAGAGAGTGGAGTATAGCAGGGACAACCCTGAGCTGAGATTTAGCCTCCCTGTACCCTGAAAGGTCAGGGATGTCACACCAGGGGTGCCAGGCTAAGCCCTAAAAACTGAAACCTTCTAGACTCAGACTGGCACAGCCCAGGCACTAGGACTCAAGCTCCTGCCAAGGTGTCTCATGTCTTTTCCTGGGGAAGAGGACAGCCTGGTCTCTAAGGCCCAGCCAGCCCACAGCTTGATGGCTATGGCTGCCAGTAAGGTGGCCCAGGAAGCCGACCAGCACCCCTTAGACTCTGCTCAGCTCTGGTGGGATCAAGAGTCACTGGAAGCTAGCGCAGCCCAGTACTAGTTTTGGCTGGGGTCTTGGGCCACGTCCCTGAAAACTGGGCAGAGGTCAGCCCTTTTTCAACACAAAGAGGAACAAGAGAGCAGTAAGAAAGGATCACCCTTACTGCCAGGTGAGGGCTGGATAGGAATGGCCTACCTAGCTGTTTGAACAGGGCCCAGTGGCCCTCTTGTACTGTGTTCCCTAGAGTTGCACCTGCTCACTCATGAGAAGCTGCAATTCACTTGCTTATCTATCCCCTTTGTGAAACGTGCCAAAAACCAGATGCCCCAGAAATCTAACAGACCCAGATCTACCTCAGCCCTTGCTGCAGCACTGCATGCTAGTACAACATGGTTGCCTCCTCGCCTGGCCCTGTGCTCCAGGGAGCAAGGGGCTAATGGCTATGGTGCTGCAGGACAATGGGAACTAGAGCAGACATGAACTCCCACGTCAGCGGGGTCTGCCTCTAACCACAAGTACCGACCTCCACGCCCTCAGACGCCCTGTGTCTGCTTGGTGCCAGGGCATTCCCAGGGATTTGAAAACACTGTAAATCCAATTCTGGCTCAACTTCAACAAGGAAACTGGAGTAGGGTGTGGGAGAGTGGGGCTTGGAGCCCCAGTACTGACTGGAGACAGCCCGTTACTGTGATGTTTCTCACTCTTGCCCTGGAGCAGCCTTCCTCCATCCCTGTCTGATGCCTATATTCTGCATGGCAGCCCAGGAAGCCTACTAGCACTCCTTGGGCCCTGCTCAGTTCTGGTGGGATTAGGAGTCACTAGAAACCAGTGCAGCCCACTGAATTCAGTGGAAAACAGGTGAATGCACTCAGATGCAGAGTGCTACTGGCCCCTCAGACAGCCCTCACCTAGGGAGGTGGATTTTTTTTTAGGAAAAATTTTTCATGTCCCAAGCCAAATCAATTCCAAATCTGTGAATCATTCAAGAACCATATGTGGTCCTGCTACCGGCAAGCATCCTCCACCCCCACCTGGGGCTTCAGATGCTTCCAAATCTTTTGGCAGGCATCCTACATGCAGGCCCAAACCTGGAGACTTGGGGTTGGGATGCCCCCAAGTTTTGCTTGCCTTCAGCCGTATGGCTGCAGGAGCAACCTAGGGAGGAGTCTCCCATTTCCATAAAGTCGGCGTGTAGCCAAGATCCTCCCACTGGAAGACGGCCAGTGGGAAGTTAATTATGAAGCTCTCTTGTCTGCAAGTAGACAAGGGTGCAACCCTCCACTACACAATGCCATTTTAATTGCATTATCTTGGTCAGGGTACTTCCCATGCTACCACCATGGTCATGGTATTTCCCCTGTCTGGGAGGTGGATGAGTGAAAAGCAGGAGTTGCCTCTGGCCTCAGTTCCTCTGCATGAAATGAGCCAGTTAGGCCTGGGCCACAGCCCCTTCCCCAGCAAGGCCTGGGGGCAAACAGGGCAGGGCAGGAACTTGGCAGCCTCTTTTCAAGGCTGTGTCCCCTCTGAAGGGCCTTTGAGTGAGGAGCTCCTACCTACTCCCAAGAGAAGGAGGGTCTGGTGACCTCTACCATAGTCCCTAGCTTGGTGGCTCAGTGCTAAGCGACCATCTGTGACGCATGAGGAGCACTTTGAGCCCAAGCCTCTTAGTGAGAAGGGTGAGAGCCCCAAGATGAAAGCCCCAAGCCCCTGCCATGCCTGACCAGGGTAGGCTTCCCCAGGATAGAGCCAGGAGAATCCCATCCCAAGCAACCCCTTCTTCTGCCTAACCCTGTGGAACAGCACTCAGAGCCCAGGTCAACTCTCCTGTCCCAGGTGGCACAGGCCCTGGCGGTAGCAAGGGAAGGAGGAGTCACAGAATCATAAGGTTAGAAGGGTCATCAAGGGTCACTGAGTCCAACTCCCTGCATGGACATAAGCTGGATGAAGAGACTTCAAGATTGTTCTGTGTGCCTTTAATAAAAATAATCCCACTCTTTCCCACTCTCCGCCCTGCACTGCGGGTGCACTGGGGTGCTTGGGGAACAGGCTGCCGGGTTACGCTGTGCACAAGGTAGAGTCTCTCTGGCTCCATCAGCTTCCATGTCACACAGAGACCTGACCCTACATGCTCCAAGAGAAGGGCCTGAAAAAGACAGCACGGCTTTCCCTCCTACAGCCCACCATGCCAAGTGCCTGTTTAGTGTGCCTTCCCAGTGGCTGCTCCTGTGGGGAGGTGAGGTGCAGCTTTCTGCTGGGGCTGTGTGTAAGCAGAGCCCATCAGTGCAGAGATCTCTGCCTCTGCACTCCCACCAGCCCTGGGGGTAGGGAGTTAGCAAGTCCTGTGGGTTTGGTGCCTGCAGTGAGCGGGTGCTTGGAGAGTTCCTGTGAGGAAGGCTCCTGTTCACAAGCTGGCAGGCCCAGCAGGAAGAAACATGGGCAAGTTCTGGCCTGCGTTCCCCTGTCCTGGGCTCATTCTTTCTTCCCGAAGAACTTCTTGAAGACAGATTTGTTCTTGGGGCGAGGAGGGGGGCCCTGGCCCCTCTCCCCTAGCACCTCCCGAGGGCTCCCTGGCGTAGCCACGAAGGAGTGGCAGCGAGCCCTGGGCATGGCCTGCTCCCCGATGTACAGCGTAATGGAATAGCTGCTCCCAGGCTCCAAAGGCTCCTTGGGTACTGACACTGGCGTGATCTTCTGGTAGGTGGCTGAAAGAGACAGAGCACGGGGTGGGTTGCTACTTCCCACAGTAACATCAACCTCACTGAACCAACAGGGGTGCCCAAGAATGGGGCACAGGGGGTGAGTCACTTCCATGGTGCCAGCTCCAAACTGGTGCTGTGCACAGGGGACTGTCCAGGAATGGGATAAGAGTGTTGCAGTTTATTTTGGGGGCGGTCTCACAAGCTGCCTTGAGCAGACTCCTCTGTATCACAGGTGTTTTCCTGAGAGGCGAAGGGTGTTGGTGCCATCTGGTGGTCGCCATCAGCAATGGAATTGCGACCTTGAATAGAAAGGTCTCAAATCCCCAGGAAAGCCTGGGGTTTAGCTGGAATAATGATGCTGCATTTAGTCACAGGAGCCCAGCCAACATCCAGCAGCCAGCCACAGCAGCTCGGCTACTTCGCAGCATGGTGAATGGGTCCTTTAAGCCGTGCTGCGTAACAGGTATTCACCCTGTTCCCACCTCAGAATGAGTTCAACCAAAAGCAAGTCACATCCCCAGCCTTGGGCTTTTAAAACCCCTTCCAGATCAGGGCACCTGCTGGGATCCCCAGAGGCCTGGATCTCAGCCCATCCCTATCATCCCTAAGTAGAGTACCAGTCATGGGTGGCATCCAGGCACAGCCAGCCAATCAAAACTCTCACCTTCTCTGTTCAGCACCCTTTGCATACGCAACCCCCTGGGAAGGTGGGTCTGCACTGCCGAGGGGGAACCAGAGGCCCACAAGTTGCAATGGAGAGCACTCCAGAGACATGGGACCAGAGCTCCTGATCCTTTTCTTCCCACACTGTGTACCTGAGGTGAATGAGTAGGACCTCCTCTTGTTGGTTACGAGGGCATAGTCTTCCTCCTGGTAGTTGGCATCCCGTGACCTTGGAGATCCTGTTGGCGACCACTGGAACCGCCTGTGCCCTGTCATCTGGCTGTTGGCTCTCTGACTATCTCCTAGCAAGGGAAAAGCAAGAAAGGAGCTCATGTAGGCAAGATAGACAGACCGACACAAGGACAAGGGCTTAGGAGCAGGCTGTTCTGACACAAATTCTATATCACTACCGTCCTGATGAGCCCTGGGACATGTAGACAGTGCGTGTTATCCCAGCAGACTGAGGACAGTAGCGGGAGTGCCCTGGGGACCTTTTAATTTCTGGGACCCAGGTGGAACAGGGAGCTAGAGGCTTCTCTTACTACAACAGGTAGATCTACAGGTAGGAGCAAGCAGCTGACCACAGGCTAGCTGCAGAAGAATAGGCACCCAGGAACCGATAGGTTGCCAGTGCCTAGTGCATGGCTAGCTGCCTAGCAGTAGGACAGTAGGCCACAGCCCTGGATAGGCAGCAGCAGAAGAACCACAGCTAAACCACAGAACCAGCTGAAAAGCACACCTGCGGTCAGTCAGGAGAATATCTGACCAGAAGAGGAGGGGCTCAGGAGACATAAACCGGGTTCCTGAAATAGAGGAGCCAGTGCAGCCCTGAAGTCTATGAGGAGAAGAGCTCCTGCTAGCTCAGGCAGGAAAGGAGCAGAAGCTGCAAGCCAGGTCAGGTACTCCCAGGTCTAAGAGAACCAGTGAGTGGAGAGGAGGCTTTGGAAGCAGTGTGATATCCCAGAGGGGCTTTGGGGGTGTTGTTAGAAGCAGTTTGCTTATGTTTGTGTTGCATTTTAAACTGGCAAACTGACTTGTGACTGTAGGGATGGTTAGAAGGCCATGTACAAGTACTTGGAAGTCCAGGTTTGGCCCTGCTAGGGCTAGGGGCAAGACAGAGATGGGCTGAGGCTAAGGGGGCCAGAACCTGATCCCAAGAGAGAGAGAGGGGGAAGAGACTGAGGCTGAGAAGCTGGGCCAGAGTAAGTGGGCCACGGCTAGAAGTCTGCAGTCAGCATAACTAGTGGGCTACGGCCAAAAGGTCTGAAGTCTGTACAGGAAGATGGATGACAACAGAGTGACACCTTTTGAGGCATGGATGTGTCGGAGGGGTGGGACTGGAGGCCATGGTTAGAGCCCTTGAGGTTTAATTAGGGGTCACGAGTGGTGACGATCAAGTTTAAGTAGTGTCAGCAGGGCATGAGCAGTTTCAACTGAGCAAGGACTCGGGGACAGCCTCCCGAGCAAGATAGAAAGAACATCAAGGCATGGCTGGTCAGATGAAAGGGGAGTAAATGGAGGACCTGGAGTACAGGCAAAATTAGGGTGGTCCTAAGGGGGTCCAGGGTCACCCTTAGGGCCTGTCTTAAGGATCAATCACCAGGATCAATCCATCGTCCCTCAGCAGCAGTGAGCCAAGGCTGCTCAGGGTTTGTGAGAGGGAAGACTGATTGTTTTTGGCTCAGTTACGGGTGGGACAGACCAGTATCATGGACAGAGGCAAGCCTAGTGTTTGGGTGCTGGAAGAAGCGGGGTGGGTGTAGGGGCTTCCCCCTAAGGCAGTACAGAGCCCAGGAGAGGCTCTGCTTGGCTTAGTAGGAGCACACTCCCCTCTGCATCAGCACTATCCACCATGCCACAGTACAGTGCCAGGGGCATGGCAGTACTGCCAGTCTTTTAGACAAGATGGAGGTCTTGGCCACTTGTGCTCATCCTAGGGACTTCCCACAGGAGCAGGAGTGAGGGAGGGGAAGGTTACTTTGGGGCCTGGAATTGCCAGCTTGGGCAATTCCACTGTGCATCTTCAGCTAAACAGAGGTCCAGAGGGCATAGGAGTCTTCTGCTTGCTTGTGCTCCTAGCTCTCTCTCTCCCCCCACCACCCCCCATCCCCAAAATGGCTGGATTCACTAGCAAATTGCTTAACATTTGTCCCAACTGAGAATGAGCCTGACAGGCGCACAGGATGCGAGATGCTGGGACCTGTGGTTCCACCAGGGGTCTATTGTGGATTCATCTACCCAGGATGCAGCAGCAGAGCAAGGTGAGAGGCCCTGCTCCAACACAGGGAGTGAAGGAGACTGAAGCACTTGAGGCACAGATGTCTCATGGGCCAGGGTGCTAAGAAGCGGCTGCACATGCTCACCGGCCAGTGATGCTGCAGAGTCCTGTAGGTCCTCCCGATTTCCAAAAGGCAGGTGCATCCTGGCACTTGACCTGGGCAACAGCGTGATCTCTTGGCTCTTGGCTGTAACAGGCTGATGGTGTCCCTGGAGGTGGGAGCTGCTGGATATGAAAGGGAAGTGGTGGAGAGACAGATTTAGTCACTCACCTGCAAAGAAGGTCTGCTCACCTCAGGCCCAGGAAACCTTACTCACAGGCTCCATCCATGCCAGCTTGGACAGGGACTCTACCATGGGGTTCCCAGTGCAGGAGAAAATTTGTGTGCTGTAGTGATCTGGCTTCATTAGCAACTTATTTATTAGGGGCTTATTTATTGGTAAAATGATTGAGAGATGACCTTGGTGACCAGAGAAGAGAGCCTCCACTGGGAGGAGCTGCAGACCCCAGAGAGGGGGAGCAATAAACCAGCAGGAGATGGAAAGGTTAGAGATACTGCCTGAATGGCGTTGTAGGGTCAGCACAGCACTCTCCAGCCACACAGCCCAGACCTGGCCTGGCTGGCTCTGAACACTCGGGCTTAGCCCCCACCCGCTCAGCAACTGCCTGAGGCATCCTGCTACTTGCCTTATCGGAGAGCTGGTCCCCTCTGCAGGCTGCACGGCTGCCTGGAAATAATCCACTTCGGGGAAACCTGTGGGTAAAGCAGAAATCGGTTGCTAAAGTAGCTGGCAAAGGGTCAAACTCCAGTGGTTGCAGAGAGCACCCAGGGGTCCTCAGTGCCCCTGAAGAGCGAAGGGGAGCAGGGGCCCTAAGGTCAGCTCTGACAGGTGCAGCCAGAGCAGCCTGTATGGGACTGTCTGCAAAAAGCAAAACAGTTGGGTCTGGAGCATGGCACTACAAGGAGTCTGGAAATTCCCTTCTGCTACTTGACTGGGAGTGTGTGTGGGGTGGTGGGCAGGTGGTGCTTGGGGGGAATTCACTGTTTCTCAGGCATCCCCCGCAGTAAGAGGAGAAAAGGTCCTGAACAAACAGGTGTTTCATATCCCTTTATATCCAATGGAGACAACCAGGCTGAGGGGCCCACACAGGCTCAGGGCTGGCTCCTTGAAGCCTTTCGCTCTTGGATCTCACTGATGCTCCCTCATGCCTGCCAGCCATTTTGTTGCCATGTCTGAGACCCCTGCCCTTGTTTAATCGTCATGTTGGTGGAAGGACCTTAGCCCATGGGACAGCAATGGCTGAAGGCCAGGATGGGGCCTCTCTAGGCTCCATGCAGAGAGACAATAGGTCTCTCACTGGAAGGGGAGGGGGCCTGACTCCTTTACATCATTTTTAGACTAGTGGGAATCCACTGACTCCAGTGGCATCACTTTTGATTCAGACCAGTGCATGTGTGGTTAAAAAAAAAAAAATAATAAAAAAAATCAAGCCTTCAACTCTTCCTCATCAAAGAGCTGCAGCTACCCAGGACAAGCTGTCAGCTTTTACAGAAGTCACACGCATACTACTGCCCTTCTCATAATACTAGGTGTGAACAGACTACAATAGGGAACAGCTGGTGAGGGGAAAATGAGGGAATGAAGGTGCAGTGTGGGTGCCCCACATAGCTCTGCTGGTCTTCCTCTGTCCAGTCTGCAGACACCCCGCCATTCCAGCTCCAGGCTCCCCACCCCCTGCTCTGTCAGTGTTTCCTCTCATCATCACTGTCTTCTCCGTCTAGGGTGGTCATTGGTCCTGTTTTATACTGGAACATCTGGTTTTTAAACCCTTTGTCCCCTGTACCTAAACGAGAACCAGACTACAAGAAGTCCTGCTTTTCAGTTCATTGGTGGAAACACATGTCAGTCATTTGTCCTCAAGATTCTATTGGCTGTGCTTACAGGCAGGGCAATGCACAGCCAAGAGGAGCAGGGTTGCAGCCAGCCAGGGAGGGAGGTGGCCTTTTTGTGGCCCCCCTCACTTGCTGTTTGGGGCCCAGTGGCCCCAACACTCACTGCTGATTGGCTGAGGGAGTTGGGGGTATATTCCTGCCCCTCCAAGGGGATCTTCTGAATTCTGGGGTGCTCAGTAGCCACCTTAGCTCCATCCCTTCATCATCTCATGCCCTGCTGGTGGTCAGAACATGCCTCACCTGAGTTCTGCTGCAGTTTGGAGACCCACTCATTCATGAGAGGTTGGGATGGAGCTCTCAGGAGGTACTCGGAGCCATCCCGCAGACTGTGAGGGCAAGAGCGAGTCAGTAGGAATAATGAAATGGGCTGCAGACAAAATGGTCCCTGCCACCCCACTTCCCAGCAGCCTGGGGGCCAAAGGGAGAGAGGGATGGGATCATCCCCCCCCCCCCCCCCCAGCCCCGATTTCACATACTCGATGCCAGTGTTTCTCAACCTTTTAAGTAGCAAGTACTCCCTGATTTCTGAAAATTTTAATAAGTACCCCAACACTCAATTTTCCAGGGGATTTCATATTTACAGACTAATGTGTGCTATATGTTGGAAGAATGGCTCTGTATATAAGGCTGTGATATGACAGATATCTGATGTGGTGTGGGTAGGGTTGCCACCTTTTACACCAGGGGTGCACAACTCAAGTATGTACCTGGGCTGGAGGTGATGTTGCCCAAAGCTAGAAGGGCTGAATGCCAAATTATTATTATTATTATTATTACTGGCAGGCAAGGTTCCTTGGGTGAATCTGATATTTTTTATTAGACCAACCCAAATCTGCCTATTTGTCTATGTCCTTAGACCGACACGGCTACAACCTACACCCCTGCAACAAATTATTACTGGGGAATTTAAATATTTTGCCACAGTTTTGAGAGGAAAAAAAGGTGAGAGAGAGAGTGTTGGGATACCCGCATACCCCCTGCCTGTGTCTCATGTACCCCCAGGGGTATGCGTACCAGAGGCTGAGAAACTATGCTCTATGACTCAGGACAAAGGAGCCCCACCCCAGGCATCTGAGCTTGGTCCTCATGGCTCAGCAGCTGGCACTTCAACTGAGCTGCCTGCTGAATGACCCTGCATGATATGCAAGCTCCACAGTCTCTAAGGCACAGAAACCTTAAAGCTGTTCCAAGCCTGGCCTCTGCCACCAAGGGGTGCTGCAACAGTGGGAATGCCCATCCTGTAAGAAGCTCTGGGGAACTGCCCTGTTCTGGTTACTCACTGTAGCCTGAAGCAGTTGGTCTTTTTTGTATACTCCATGTCCTGGGTGCAGCGTGCTCCTGACAAGTTCAGGGGCAGGGCCACCACAGAGCTCTGTAGCACAGAGGACCAAAAAGGAGAGTGAGGCCTCTGCGGCTTGGTGGACTGTTTCCCCCATGCCTAGTGGGGTTTCTCACACTAGAGATTCCCAGCTAGCACCCATCTCTGGTCTGTAGTCCCTAGCTGTTATCCCTATGATCTACCAAAAAGAGGCACTGTCTGGCACAAAGCAGTGCCTGCTAGACGCTCAGTTACATAGGACAGAATATAAGGTGGGTCAGCAGCGATGCTTCAGAGATGGGGACATTCAACAGTGAAGGACACTGCTCACAGCAGTCCAGTGCCCAGACAAAGCACTCTCAGCACTAGCCCCAGGGTGGTTGACAAGCAGCAGGAGAGGGCACTGGGGAGATTTTGCCCTGCTGCTGCAAGAATATTCTTGGTAGTGATTCAAATCCTCCCAGCCCCAGACATCTCCCTGGAGCACCCTCCCAAGCTGGCCTCTCCACTACACAGCCCCAGATCTCAGCCCTTTGTGCTGGCTGAGAAGTAGGGGATCAGTTCTCAGGTTGCCCAGCCCTGCTGCCTGCCAGTCCTCTTGAAAGCACCTCCACATGTCCATTAATGCAGCTCATACTCTTCTGACAGCCCTTCCAGTCCTGGGCTGCAGCAGGGCACACAGTGAAGAGAAGGCACTTGCCCATGGCCATGGTCTCAGTATGTGGCAGCACCCAGGAATTCCAATGCCCACCAATCCCCCCAGTCTCCAACCACTGCCTCCTCCCGTTCTCTTTCCACCCCTACAGCCAAGAACATAACCCAGGAGTCCTGACTCCTATGCTCCCTGCTCCAAGTACTAGACACCTCTTTGTCCCCACCAGCAGACTGAAGGTTTGCCCTGTGTCTGCCAGGGAGAATTTCCTGGATATACCTTCAGAGTGTCCTTTCTGTCCTGGTAGAAGCACAGTGTCTGCCTCATCAGCACAGTGTGGAACAGGCTCCAGGTGCGATAGTTTGCCTACAAGACCGCAGTGAGGGCAAATGATTAAGTGGGCGAGGTCAGCATGGAGGCTCCACCCCCAGTCCCAGAGGCAACGCAAGGTGGAGATGCTGCCCCTGACCTGCCAGGTTAGCAGAAATGTGCAATGGCACACTGGGTGCTTTTCAGTGAGGCAGTCCTATAGATGGCCTATTAAATGGGTCAGGAAACCACAGAGGGACAACCCCCCAGCTCCAGGGATATCCCTTCCTAAATAGTGCCCAAAAGGATTGGCCCAGGGCTCTACTAGTTGTTACCCCAGGAGCCATGTGCATGCACTGCTGATGCCTCAGGCTGCAGCAGAAACAGGATGGGGCCCCAGGCAGAGAGAAGCAAACCTGGGCTGCTCACCTCAGGGAAAGACACCTCCTTCCCCCAGGGTAGGGCAAAGCATAGTTTGGCCCTGTTTGCACTGAGGGGCTAGTGCAGATGTAGCTATGCCCTGGTGCCTGCCTGAGGGCAGTTCCTGAGGACAGACCAGGTTATAGGGTGTGAGAGAGAGGCAGCACATGTCTATGTAGAGCTGATGTCTCTGAGATTAATCTATGGGCCATAGCTTGGGAAACAGAAATCATTGTCATCTGGAAGGCCCTTAGGCCATGTGCCTGCTGGGCTGAGACTGCAGGCAGCTAAGGGACAGCAAGCACTTGCTAGCACCTCCACAAACCACTTAGCTCCCCCTGAGATCATGCACTGTGTGCTGAGCATCCAGCATCTCCAAGAGAAGCCAAGGGAAGTACTTGGGCATCAGCACATTAGAGCCTGCCTGCAGGCCCCATTTCTGGCTACCCCAAGCACCCTGTGTACAATGCTGGAGGTCTGCAACCCAGGGCCTGCTGAGAAGGTGGAGCTGCTCCTACTGTACCTTTCTGCCTCCTGTCTGCAGCACATGCTTCCTCTCCAGTGCTCCTTCCATCATCTGAAACTCCATCTTACTGTGGGGAGTCTGCAAAGAGACAGATAATGAGCAAAGTGGCACTGGTGCCACTGGCCTGTAGCAGATGCTGCCTTTGGCAGCCACAGGCTAGGAGTGGCTGAGATCTCCTGTCTCTCAACAGGACAACCTCAAGTTTGCAATGACAAAGGGGAGCCTGGGGCCATGCCCTGGCATAGTCAAGATCTGTGACAGAGAACAGATAAAAACAGAGCCATATGCTTTCTAATAGGACCATATACTGTCCTCCTGCCACCTTTCCAGGATTTTGTATCCTGACCCATTAGCTCTGTGTTTTTTTCTAGACCCTGAAGACTCAAGTTAATCAAAGCCCTGCCATGTGGCACACTAGCAGCTACAGCCAGAGAGACCATATTCCTTCAGGGAATTAGCAGGAAGCCCTGCATGTGCTTTTATGCTCTGGCAGGCCCAGAAACTCACCCTCCTGCAGATGCAATGGCTACACAGATGGTGAACCTGAATCTTCCAGTGGCACAAACACAGTGCACTTTTCTGGGAGCCAGGAAAGACCTCCTGCAGCTGGAAGCCACCACTCTTTTCTCCTGTCTGTGAGCCAAGCCACTGGAGGGCACACTGTGCCTTTGGATCTGCAGAGGCAGCAAGTGTCTACCTCAGCACATCTTCACATTACAACACACCTGTAGCTGGCACTCCCACGTGGCAAACATATGGCTGTACCTATACAAGCTGTTTGCAATGTGCTGCTCACAGACCAGGATCTTGTCCCCTGAAGCTGGCTGCAGACTTACACCTAACAGTTACTCTGGGAGCTCTAGGGACAGGTGCCTGTGCTTAGGATACCAAAGGATTTGATTTCCCCACCCACTGGTGGTTGCAAGTACAATTTGGGGTAGATTCCTGATGCAGATGGGGAGGTGCTAGCCATGCAAGCCCCACGTGCTACTCAAGGGCAGCCAATTTTGGGGTGGAATGAATTGGAAGGAGCTCCTAGCCTGTCTTGCCGCCCCAGGGGACTGTGGCATAGAGGACTGTGAGCATAAGGCAGGGCTTGCCTAGTTCTTTTTTTTTTAATTTTGTGTTTGGGGCCAAATCAGTTCCAAATTCTATTGACTGAGCAGAGCTCAGTTGTTCAAGTCTGCATGGCTCTACCACTGGCAAGTCTCCTCACTCTCAGACTCTTCAGCCTGGGGCTTCAGATACTCCCAAATCCAAGGCAGTCATCCTATGTGCAAGCCCCAAGCCTGGAGGCCTTAGAGTTCAGATGTCCCCTTGTCTTGCTTGCCCCTACCCAAAAGGCCAAAGGAGCAAGCTAGAGGGAAAGCCAGAATGCAGTCCCCAATCACCATAAATTGTGTAGTCAAGATCCTCCCATTAGGACGCTTTAGTAGACTCTTGCAGGGGTAAGCCTGCCAACATTGCAAGGGACAGCCTTTCACCCTCCACTACACCAAGTCATTCAAGGCCTCATGATGGTATCTCCTGAAGGCAGGGACTGTCTAGTTGTGTGGTCAAGGGAGGATGGCAGGGGTCTGCACAGGCACCTGGAAGCCCCAAGGAAGGGCACACACAGCTCACTGACAGCCAGCTACTCTGACCTTGCCAAGGTCTCTGTCCTCCTCCTGGTGCTTCTGCCGGTTCTGTGGGCCAGTGCCCTCCACTGACCCCAGGGACACAACCTCCTTCACCCCGTGATGCCCTTCTTGAGATGGGAGCGATGCCCAGAACCCACTCGGGCTTCCCTCAGTTTTATGCCCCTCGCCGGTGCCTCTTCCTGTTTGTGGATTGCAAAGGAGCTGGGCAGAGGCAGGCAGCATGAACTTGGCCACCAGCACATTGTTCTCTGATGTCAAGATTAGCTTCCTGTTGGAGACATCTGGGTTCTGCACCTCGTCCGACCCATTCCCCATGGTGGGGCACATGCTGGGGTCTGCTCGGGGACTCTGCCTGCTGTGCCCCCCCACGCTGCTCCAGATGGCCTGAAGCTCCTCTTCATCTTTCTCAAACAGCTCATGGTCAGGGTGGCAAACCTCTACTGAGCCTGGCGGCTTTGCTTCTTTGGACAGGCCTAACCCCATCATGTGTCCAGCAGAAGCCAGGTCCTGAGGCCCTGCAGAGGCTGATGCCAGGCTCTGCTGTGGGTAACTGAGATCATACTCCAAAACTGAGAGCTGGGGGGTGGCTCTGAGGTCCAGGTTAATCAAGGGGAATGGGTCTGTACCTCCACCAGGGAGTCGCACAGGGCTTTCCTCAGAGGCCTTGCTCACAGGGGCAGCCTCTAGCTTGCTCTCCAGGGTTACCTCCTTGAGCTTCGTGCTTTCTCGTGGTGGTTCTCCTCTGACGAGGGCCCCACTGGAGAGCTTGGTAGGAGAAGGCCTGAGCTCTACCCTGGTGGCTTCCCGGACTTGGGGTTTGAGGTCCACTGGCTTCTCAGGTTGCACTCTTCCTGGACTGCCAGGCTTCCCCAGCATGGCTGTCAGCTGGTTCCACTCCTGGCCAGCCTGTTCACGTAGCATGCTGATGCGGGACAACTGGTGCACTTGGAAGTCCAGGAAATCACCGCTGGAGCTGCCCTGGACCTGGAGACTCTGCCCATCCTCTCGGGAGGAGGCTGCAGCAACACTCTGAGTCTTCTGCCTGTCGTAGCCTGGGTTGAAGCTCACTTCTTCAAACCAAGTGCTATGCTCACTCTTCAGAGCCTTCCTGGAAGGCTCTATGGATCCTCCAGGCCTTGGGCAGGTGGTTAGCTGATGGCTCAGCATCTCCTTTGACAGGCTAGCATTGTTCACTTCCAGCTCTGGCCCCTTGACCTCCCACTGAATCACTCCACAGGGCTGCTGTCCCTTCTTCCTTTCAGCCACCTCCTTCCACGCTATTTTAATAGAGTCTTGGACATTCCTGAGGAGACCAAGGTCCTTGGGCAGTTCCAGGCTCAGGACAGACCCCAGAGAAAGATGCTGGCAAGGGCCTTTTGATGTGGCTGGCTGCGAACTGCTGGGACCCAAGCTGTGGCTCAGGTCTTCAGCTTTGGGGCCACTAGATGCAGCCTTGATGGTACTACATTCAGCATTGCTGGCCCTTCCTGGGGGTTCCTCTCCCAGCTCTCCCAGCCTGGGGCTGGAAGCCCTCCCTGCCACCTTCCTCCTCTCACACTTCAGGGGCCAAGTGTTACTGGGATTGTGCTTCTCTTCCGACCAAGGCTGCAGCTGGCTGGGCTCTGCTGTCAGGAGCCTCTGCTGCCAGGGTGGCTGGGCACCTTCCACCACTGCCTTCCTGCCCCTCTGCAGGCTGTCCATGAGAGAGCTGGAGCTGGCTTTGGGCAGGGTGTGGAAGGCAGTATCTGCCCCAGTGCTTGAAACCAAGGAGGCATGGCTTCTTGCAGGCGCTTGTTTGGCTGGGTGGAGCACGGTTGAGCTCTTGTGGGTGGCGGATCCAACCCCTTCATTCTCCTTCACACACAAATAGGCGCTCACCTGAGAAACATAAGGGCAGGGGAGAGATGTTAGACCCACCTGTCTGCTGGCTCAAGGTTACTGTGCCCGAAGACACCCAGGCTGGAGTGGGAGGAGCAGGGGCATAGCCCTGGGCTCCCTCATGGGCATGCATACCTAGCAACATGCAGATCCACACGGCTCCTCATGCCCAACCACTGGTCATGTCTCACAGACAGCACTGTCCATATCACACAGTGACAGCAACCAGGGGAGGGCACACTCCATGATACTAGGGATCTCTGCCTTCGCTCCCGGGGACAAGCCAGCGTCTGTTGACTGGGAGCTGCATGGCCAACACTGTGGGAGCCTAACTGTGTCCCCCTCACTCTAACATGTTGGGGTGCTTATAGAGACTACTCAAAATGCAATGCTCCTTAGGATCTGGTGTGTTTGGGGGGTAGGGAGGGGCAGTGAAATGCAGCAAGTCACCCATCCCTATTATGGAGGGTGAGGGTAGCAGGCTGCATTTGCAGAGCCCTGCACTCCCCATCTTCCAGTCTTTGCTGGCTGGCACTGTCTTAGCAAGTGAGACTGGGTCACTGCCACTCTGGGTCAGTGCCCTGCTGGGGCGGGGATGTAGCTCCCTCCTGCATGGTCATGCCAAGCTCTCCAGCTGCTGGTCCCTGCACCTTGAGTGCACAAGGAAATGGTGGCAAGGGGGAAACATGGGTGAGCTGCTCCCTGTGGTCCAGACTCTGGTGCTGCTTGTTGCCCCAGGCCCTGCTGGGTGACTCCGCTACTCCTTCCCCCTGCCTGAGTGAGCAGCACTGAACTGTTCCCGCAGGATGGCCAGGCCTCAGTTCTGCCTGCAATCACATGGCTGCCTTAGATTCAGCCTCAGAACAGGGACCTGGACCCAGCTCTACCCAATTCCTTCTGAATGACCGAAGATGCTACATGGGGATCTGCCCAGCTTGTCTGCGCTAACATTAAGGGTTACTAGATACAAAGCATTAAGCACACACAGTCTCCATGACCATGGCACCCATGCAGGACTGCAAACACCTTGAGATGTCCCCAGAATGGGGCTAACACGTGCAACCCAGAACAAATTCTCCAGCCCCTCCCCACCGTGTTCCTCCCATGCATATCACCCTCTTCTACAATCTGTCCACAGTCCATGGCTTGGTCAGTCTCTGCTTAGCCTAAGAGCAAGAGGACCAACTTCTGCCAGCTACAGCATGGCTTTGGAGATCTGCCCACTGACAACTGCACTGAGACTGTCCCCAACACAGTTCATCCCCTGTCACAGCTGTCACCCTGTGTCTCATTCTCTCATCCTGCTGGGCCTGCTGGGGCCCTCGGTTTATTCTGAAGTGGTCCACGGCCCTGGGTCACCCTGACAGACCTGTCTTAGCACCAGGTTATCAGGGCAGCAGAGTGCCCTCCCCACACCCTGCTTTCCAGCTGGAAGGGAGAGACAGGCCTTAGCCTGGCTTCTCTGTGCAGGGGAAGAGCAGGAATGGTGCCCAGAGAGAGAACACAGAGGCACTTGCAGAGATGGTCTGGCGTGTTAGTAGAGGCCAAGCTCATGCCATGCAACCCCTTTGCCCAGCATGCAGCCCCAGGGATGTTACCTCTTCCACAGGCTGGCGAGATGACTTTCTCTTTCGCCTTAAACTACCCAAAGTGTTTCCCAAAAGCCCCTGGCAACGCTTCCAAAAGGTTTTACAGCCTGAGGGTTTAGTGCCAGAGAGCTGAGGGTGGGGAGAGAGAGACACAAATACAGAATTGAGGGAGAAGTGAGAGTGGTCTGCTACTGTGAGGAGGAGGAGGAGGAGGAGCCAGGAGGGAGGAGAAGCAGGTGCTGTGGTGGGATAGGCCAGTGCCTGGCACAGGGAAGCCAAGGGAGCTTGTATTGCTTCTGCCACCCGAAGAGGCAGGGGTGCGGGCAGCACTGGGGATCCCTCAGCCAGAAAATCCACCTGCCTCTAGAGTACTCTCTAGCAACTGTGGCGAATTTCCTGAACTAACTCCAACTGAGGCCGGAGCTCACCTGGGAATACCTGGGGTTTGTCATGCCCCTCCAAGCGCACCTGGGAGTTTGCAGGCTGATATAACTACAGCCCTGAGCACAGCTGCTGTGGGCCAAGCTCCACAATAAGGCACAGCATCAACCTTTCCAGCAGCTCCGTTGGAGAAAGGCTGTCTCACTGGTGCGCAAAGCCCCCTTGCGCAGCACTACCAATGGCACCACACAAGCCATGTGCTTGAAGCTCTCTCTCTGGCCTGTAGAAGCTGTACCGCCCAGCCAGCATCACCCACCTTGTGCAGGGCCTCTTCCCCCTGCTCCGCTCCAGCCTGCGCCAGCTGTAGCCTCTTATCCCCTTTCTTGCCAATGCTCAGGATCAAGCTGACTGTCCCTCCCACGCTGCTGGGGCCTCGCGGCGGCACCACCACCACTGGGGTCTTGGAGGGGTTGACCAAGGTCTCCTTGGGGATTCCTATCTCCAGTGGTGTGGAGTCACCAGGACCTTCCCAGCTCAGCTCCCGTCTGGGAACGGGCAGTACTGAAGGAGGCACCACTTCTTCCTCCTGCCTCTGGGGCTGTGCCTTGAGGTCCTGTGGGGGAGTGAGGGGCTCCAGGAAGGAGCATGATGAAGGCTGAGGTCCTTTTGAAGCATTAGGGCCCAGCAAGCTCTTAGCATCAGGCAAAACTGATGAGGTATGTCGATCCTGAGAAGCAACAGCAGACAGGGAAGATGTGGGGTTGTGGAGATGCCTGCTCCCCTCACGGAGCCTCCCTCTTCCTCCCCACCATCACTCCTGCCTAGAACCGCATCCTGCCCTCTCCTGCTCTCCCTCACAGCTCTCTGCTACAGCTTGCACTGGGAATTGCTGAGGTCTCCTGCTCTACATCAGAGAGCTCTGAGTACCAAGGGAAGCTATACTCAGGGATCCCCAAGTGCTTCGCAGGCAGTAACAAGTTCAACCTTGTGGCTCCCTGCCCGTGCCCAGGCTGGTGGGTCAGGACCATTATCCTGGAGTCACTAGAAGTGAAACTGAGGCACAGAGATGGGTGGGGTCTTGCTCACACACCAAGTGAGGGGCAGAGCCAGGGCTACAACCCAAGGATCCCAACTCCTGCTCTGCAGGTCCAGCTCACCCTTTCTGTATGAGAGGAAAGCACCAGTCTCCTCGCTGTATGTGGCATGCACTGCCCAGGCAATCTCTTCCTTGGCAGTGCAGCAAATTTTTGCTGCCTTCAGATGCACCCCTGCCCCCACCCCCTCCACACACTGGGCTGAGTCAGCAGAGTCCCAGGTGGTCCTTGTTCTCAACCCTACACACTCACTTGGCTGCCAGGAAATGCACTCTGGGTAGAGTCCAGTGGATTGTCCTGGCCCTTGCCACCATCGCTTTTACTCCCAGGGTCTAGCTGGTGCTTCTGGGCTCGCCAGCGCACCAGCACCCACCCCAGCATGCTCTGCAGCTCCTCCATGCGCTCCTGGATCTAAGGGGGGAGACAGACAGACACCAGCAGCTCCTGTGAGAATGTGAACTTGCACCAGGGACTAGGAGGAAGCTGCTTTCCAGAGAAGCTTCCTCTTCACCCATCCCTGGGACCAGGCCAGTGTTGGGAGCTGAGCCTCAGGGCTCAGTGGTCATTGCTAGAGAGCTCTGATGGAGCCCAGAGCAAAACTAGCTTTGCCACCTTCCTCTGAGTCCTGGGAGCCAGACAGCAGTGCAGTCTGACTGCACTGAACCTGGGCTGGGCAGGTTGAGCTGGCTTCTTCTGGGCAGGGTCTCAGTGGCCCCCACCAAGGAGGAGTGGGTTCCTCCTGTCCTGCACCAGCCCAAGGGAGCTCAGTGGGAAGCCAGTGAAGGGTCCCCCACCCAACCTTGGGGAGGGGACAGCATCCTGCTTACTGTCTCACTCAGGTCATGCTCCTCAGAGACCAGCTTCTGGCCTGCTGCTGCCAGCTCCTCAAACTCCATGAACTTGTCCTCAATCTTCCTCTCCAGCTCCTCACACTGGGCCTCCAGGAGGCCATGGGTGCTCAGGTTTTCTGAGAAGATCTGAGCCCGCGTGTCCTCAGTCCAGGAGCTGGGGACGCAGAAGCAGGGTATCAGGACCTGCCAAAGTGTATGCAGGTCTCTCTTCCCCTCTTTCCAATCTGCTCCCCATTTCGAGGTGCCACAGGCCAAAAACTCCTCGGGTCAGGCCCCATCTCCCAGGCAAAAGGCCAACTCCTCGTTGGGTCAAACTGGCCAGGAAAATGTCCTACACTGCATGGCCTCTGCTCCCTGGATTTGACCACCAAGGAATGCCAGAGGAAACCACCTCTGTCAGTCTCAGCAAGGAGTTGCCTTCCCTGACTGAGACAAGACCAGAGATTTCAACTTGCAGGGCACTGCTGGGGGATCTGATACATTTCTAAACCTTCACCTTTCCTTACAGGAATTACCCTGGAGTCACCAGCAATGCAACTGAGGCACAGAGAGGGGACATGCTCAGGTCACCAAGTAAGAGAGTGGCCTTTACCAAAACTGGCCTCTGCTTCCTATCATCTTGAATGTGGCTGCCACTTCCTTATGGCCTTGGCAGTGGCTATCTGGCTCCCCCTAGGATAGGCTGGCCTTTAGTATCACTAGGACTAAAGCCAGGGTGTCTTGGAGGAAGGCTGCCACTGCCAGGTTCTCTAGTTTCAAAACAGGAAACAATGAAGGGGAAGAGAAGAGAACAAGAGTGGCAGGAGGTTGATGGAAAAAGGAGGGACAGGTGAGGTGAGCATGGCAGGGAGGAAACTTGGAGGGGCATGAATGCAGGGGGATAGGAAACAAGGCAGTACAGAGAGATGGCCAGGAGAAGGGATATGTGACAGGGTAGAGTACCCCTGGTAACAGCCAAGGGGACGTGGGTGTGTACTGATTATGCTCCATTTGAAGGTCGAAAATAAAATGACTCTAATGCTGATCAGTGTCATGACTGTTTAAAGAGGCTCATGATATTGGGGGTCTGGTTGGTTCCCTCTCATATGTGGGGCCAAGAGCACAGCGATAGGGCCTGCTGCAGCTGGCTGTCCCTGCACAGATCCTCTGATTCACATTGCCCTGACCCTGGGCACCTCCTGCTTTGTGGCAGGGGACCACTATGTCTTTAGGCCCTTGGGTTTCCCCAAGGACCTGCTTCAATATGACCAAGTGGTTGTCAATTCTGCAATCAGCACTGGCCCCCATGGCTGAGCCCAGGAGGGCCACACCCTCCTTAGCCCTTGGCCTTGCAGGCAGGGCTAGCAGCCCCTTGCACAGGTGCCCATGATGCCTTGCTGGAAGTCACTGCCACTCACATCATAGCCAAGTAATCCCTGAAGAACTGCCGTAGCTGACCAGCCTGCTCCATGCGGGCCTTGTTTTCCAGCACCAGTGCCAGCAGACCCTCCCCAGCTTTCAGCGTCTCCTGCACTTCTGGGACCAGGTCACGCCTCTGAGTGGCGCAGAGCTTTTCCAAGTGAGTGGCTGCCCTCTGCAGCTCTTCCAGGTGCCCCTCCAATGCCTCTGACATCTCACGCTGGGGACACAAAAGGGCTCAGGATGCTGAGAAGTGTCACCACTCTTCAGAGACCCATAGGAGGGTCCCTGACCCTCTGGCTGGGGAGACAAGGGAACCCTAGCAACCCTACTTAATCTGCTCAAGATGCTTCCTGTCCCTCCCCCTTAGAGCAAAAGACCAGGGTTTTCAGCCCCATAACAGAGCTTGGCACTAATTCTCATTGCTGGGCTGGCTTGCATTGGGAACCATGGTCCAGAGGGGGCAGGCTCTGGGGTGTAACAGAGCTGAATTCTGTGGACTGGAGTTGTAGGGGGACAAGGAAAGGGGCTGCAAGGAGTGCCCTGTGGGGCTGGAGGGGATCTGAGCTTCCCCACAGACAGTCTGCTCCCCCCGCATGAGTCAGATCCTTCCATCAGGATGCAGAGTGGAAAGATGTGCGAGGTGTTGGCAGCCAGGCACTGGCATGGGGAGCTGACGCAATCCCTTCCTTTCTCACCTCCTGGCCACAGGAGGAAAAGACAGCTTAGGGCTATGCTTGGCTGGAAAATTCCAGACGAACCTGCCATGAAAGGCCGGGGCTAAGGATACTTGGGGCTGAGGGCCAGAACCTCCTTGGAAGAGTGACAGTCAGGCTGGGATGCTTTTGGTCTGACCACCCTTTAGATAAACTCCATGCCCTGTGCCCCCCCACCCCACTCATGTTGGGCAGATAGGCACTTCAGGATCTGTGGGAAGCCAGTAGAGAGCGCTAGTGAGTTCACTAATACCACAGCAAAACAGTGCAGCCATGTGGGTAGCAATGCACCCATGGACTCACCTCCATGTCCTGTTGCCGGCTCAGCAAACCCTGCAGCCCCTGCAGATCCCACTCACTCTTCACTGTGGCAAAGCCCCTCTCTGCCTGGGCAATGTCACGCGCCAGGGTCTCTGCTCTGCACCGGACAGCCTGCATATGCAGGGAGACCTCTGCCAGCTGGGGGGAGGAGAAGAGGCTGGTGAACCCCAGCATGGGACTCCCAGGCTGTAGCTGCCCACAGAGATGCTCTCCTCTCCTCCCCCCACCAGCTCTGCCTTGGTGCCCTGGACCCAGCATAGGTTCATGGTTCCCTGCCATAGCTGAGTAAGAGCAACTGGCTGCTTGTTAGCCATAGGGCTGACAGCCACTGCCCAGCACCAGCACAGACTGTCTCAGAGTCCCGGCTTTAGATCTAAGCATCAAATCATGCTCCCCTCCCATCAGAAACAGAACCTAGGAGTCCTGGCTCCCAGCTCCCTGTTGTAACTGATCAGCAGACCCTCATGCAGACGCTGGACAGAGAAGACTTCCAATGTCACCCTTTCCTCTTAGGAAGTTGGCTGCACTCTCCATGGCCGCTAGGTGGTGGGCACTACCTCCTCCTTCACCTGAACGATGCTCTCCCCATCTCCTCCCAGGCTAGCCCCATACCAGGCGCTCCAGGCTCTCTGTCTCCGCCGCTGCCTCCATGACCCGTTCCCGTTCCTTCACTGCATCATTCAGCATCTCCACTGCCTCCTGCAGCTCCCCCAGGGGACTGCTCATGCCCTCTCTGTTCAGCTGCTGCCCAGCCTGCACCAGCAGGAGGTGCAAGGGCTCCTTGGGGTCCAGTTGGTGGGTCACTGGCTAAAGCAAACATAGAGAAGTGATGCTGGGGCTTGAGAGAGGGACTGCAACAGGCATAGAGCCTCCTTGACAGGGGCATGTGCATGGGCTCCCCGATGCAGTCAGTGATGGGCTGGGGTAGTCAGGATCAGGGAATCAGGGCACACCATGCCTCACAAGGGACCAGCTACAGAGAGCTGCTGGGGTGGAGAGCCAGCACATGAGAGATGCCCGTTGCCCCATCAGAGATAGACACACCCACACCTCACCTGCCCCCAGGCCCTGCCCCATACCCTGCTCACCTGCACACGGCTCTTCTGGCTCAGCACCTCTTCCTGCTGCACATTCTGCAGGAACTCGGATAGCACCAGGGAGTCGCGCAGGTCTGATGCCCGACGCCGGAGGGCTGCTCGCACACACCTCAGCCTGGCGCAGCAAACATGTCCATGGGGTAGGGGTGCAGGGGACACACAGGGCAGCTCCCCAGGGATGCTACCTGCTGAGGAGATGGGCTCCCTGCCCATTTCCTCCTGCATGGCCTGGAGCTGGAGGCCTCACAGCAGGAGCTGGTTCTCCACGCTGCCTGTCCACATTGTTCCTCCTTCAGCCAGCTCCCGGAAAGGGGGGATGTATCTGGCATGTATTTCTCCTTTCTTTGCCCCCACTATTTCCTCCCTGGGTGGAAATCCCCTCCCCCTCCCCTGCCACTCCCTCCTGGTGCCCAACACCCCAAGCCCGCTGAAAGGGATTCCTTCCTATGCCGATACCATCCCTTGTCCAGATGCTGCTCTCCCACCCCCAGTGCTGCCTTACTCACTTTTCCTCCACAGTCTCCACCTTCCTTTGAATCCTCCCAGCAGCCTCATGTCCTGTGGAGGGCTCCCTGCCCATCTCCTCCCGTAGGGCCTGGAGCCTGATGCCCCAAAGCAGGAGCTGGTTCTCCAGGCTGCCAATGTCCTGAAGGTCCCTGCGGAGCTCCTCTGGGTTCTTCATAGCAGCCGGTTCCGAGAGTGAGCCTGCCACACCCTGTAGCCAGTGCTCGGCCCGGTCCAGCTCCCCCACCAGCTGCAAAGCCTGTGGGAAAGGAATGGAGAGTGAGACAGGTAGCTGTACACCACCAGACTGGGCCTGGTAGGCCAGCTGCCTCTCCTTGCAGGGCCTGAAAGAAAGCCCCAGTAGGTGCTCAGAGAACACTAGGGGCTCAGGGAACACTGCTGTGGTGTGAGCCAGACCTGGACTACCCCAGCAAGGCACAGCATCCTCCCAGTTTCACAGAGTTCCTGACTGGGCCTCCAGCCACCCACAGCCACCCACCTAGAGGTCTCTCAAACCCAGCAGAGTTCCCACCCGCTCAAGGTGGGCGAGTGGCCACCAATTTAGAGGTCCCCAGGGAGACTATGCTGGCGTCCCTTCAGTCTCCAGGGCTGGTAAGACTGCCTCTGTATCTCTCTGTGTGTGTCTCTCTAGCATCTCTGCCCAGGACATCGCACTGGCTGGTTATGCCTCTCTGTTCCAAGGCCTCTGCAGTACTGGCTACAGCTGCGTGAGGCAGAGGATTCCCAAGTTGGTTCCAGGGCACCTGTCTCTGGTGGCATGTGTGGCATCCAGCTGGCTGTTGCAGCCTTAGAGACTATCACCCCCCTCCCAAGACTCCCCAAGGAGACTGAACTACTGAGGGGCCCTGGCTGAGGCTGGGGACCAACATTCCCGGCACATCCCAGGTATGGGCCACCCAGATATATGCAAAGCTGCTTTGCCACTTGGCAATGTTGGGCCTGTCCCTGAGGCCTGGGTGCTCCCCTTTTGGCCCTGCTCACAATGTCTCTGTGTGCCTGGGACTCCGGCAGGGCCAAATGGTGCCACACACCTTATCGATCTCCCTCAGCACTGCGCCGTTCTCCTGGTGCTTCCTCTGCAGCTCCTCCCACAGCCCTACCAGCTCCCGGAGGACACCTTCCACTTCGGGGCTTCCCCTGGGGCAGGTATGGAACAGCTTCTGTCCTTCCTGTGGCAGGGATGGACACATGCTGTCAGGTCCTGCCCAGGTGGGCACTGCCTTCATCAGGTGTCTGATGATGAGGCAAGTGCTAAGGACAGGGAAAGTGCCCTTCACAACCCCACCTGAGCCTGGGGGCAACAGGGACCTAGATCTCCCTTCTCACTCCTGTCCTACCCCAAAGGACAGTGAAGCTGGTTATAAGAAGTGCCATACCCACCAGTGCTTGGCCTGTCCCCTCTAGGAGGGCCCAGCTGCATGGAATACAAGCACAGCAGAGCTATGTAGGCCCCTCTGTGTCCCCAGGCACCCCCAGGGACATCCCCAGAACTGCAATACCTGGGGGTCCCCCACAAGTCCCAAATAGTTCCCCGCACTTTGGGCTCCTGATCCCATAGGCCCTCCAGCAGTGGCTCACCTGGCAGACAGCCTCCAAGCCAGTGCTGTTGCCCAGGATTTCCTGGTGGCTCTGCAGTGCCTCTAGGTTCTCAGCATCCTCCACTTGGTTCTGCTGGATGCCAGGCCCTGCACCCTCCTTCAGCCAGGATATGGCCTGTTGGGCACCAGGAGGGAGGGGAGAGGTGTCACATTGATGCCAGAGTCATGGGGGAAGGGACTTGGGGGCTGTTTTGGGCAGTAGAGGAAGATACTTGGGGAGAACATGCAACAGAAAGACCTAAATGCTATGGGTTGTTAGGAGACATTACCATGTTAGCAGCCTGGCAGTAGTTCTGCAGCTGGCTCTCCTGCTGAGGCACACCCCAGCCAGCATCCGAGTGTCCTGGGAGCTTCCTCCTGTGGGAGAGAGGGAGAGTCATGTCCAATTGCTCTCCTACCATGAGGACCCCCCAGGTCCCTCCCATGGGGTTCACAGGGAAAGGAGGACAGGTGGCTGTGCCAGGTGGACTCTGAAGGTTGTAGCATGAAGGCAGGTGTCTGCGTCAAAGGGCCAGGCCCACCCTGTCAGCAAGGCCTCTTCTGGGGACTCTATTATGGGCTTAGGGATGCAGTTCTTTCAGCTATGGAATGGGTCCCCTCTCCCCTCTTAGTGATATCCAGCTTAGACCTCTCCCCTCTACCCTCCAGGTTCTGCTCTTCCTGAGAGTGGTTTCCGCAAGCCAGTACCTCTTGCTGCTGTGGCACCCCTGGGCGAGATGCCCTCCAGGCAAGCCTGGACTGCCTTCCTCGCCTCTTACATGCTCTGTCACACTGCCTGAAACATCCTTCTGCACCTAGGGCACAAAAAGAGCCTGTTAGGGTCTTGTTCCTCTATCATACAGTTCCAGGGTTGAATATGACATGGACTTCTATCAGCAGGACTAGCTCCTAACCCCTGCCACCCTATATACAGGGTGCCCTTATGAGCAGACCCAGCCTGGCTACAGGTTCTCAAGTAAAGTCTGTGGGGTTGGGGCTACGGTGCTGCCTTCCAGAACTGCATGTACCACAGCAATGCTGCAGAGGGATGCCAGTGACAGCCCTGAGATACACCCACACAAGAACACATGCCAGCTTGGCCTAGACCAAAATGCGGGAGTAGGAAAGGGCATGGGTGTGCCAGGTGGCTGCAGAGAGGCATGGAGTCACATGCACATCACTGAGGGCCTTGTGGTATTGTACACAACTTACAGGGTTTGCGTGGTCATATGCTGGTCATTCTGGGGCTGCAGAGGAGGTCACGCTAGCTTCACAAGGGTGGACATGTGGCAGTCACAAAGCTGTTACTTCCAGTCCAGGGCACAAATAATCAAGCACCTTCCCATGTTGCTTTGCCAAATAATTATGTCAGGTGGCACAGGTGTGGCTGTTCCTGTCATGGGAAGGGGAGTAGGGGTCTGGGCCCAGCTTTTGTTCTTACCTCATTTCCTGGGACTCTCTTTTTCTTGTCTCCAGCTTCATTTCCGGCAACTCCCTCACTACTGCCTCCTGTCTGCTCAGGGCTCAGGGCTTCCCTTGGAGAACTGCTTGTCAGGGACTGCACAGGTGACTTCTCATTCCTAGGAGAAGGGGAGCACAGAAGGAGATGGAAAAGGGATGTCAGAGTAGGCAAGAAGGGCACTTGCATGGCAAAAGGACAAGGAGTGGAGAAGGGAGACCTGAGCTGTGCGGACCTCCAGAACTCCTCTGGGGCGGACATAGGAGCGGAGGCAGGCTCACAAGAGAAAAGGGGTCTGGAGCCCCTGACAAGGGAATCCAGAAAGTGAAGGTACCTTGGATCCAGCTTTAAAAAAAAGGAGTCATCCACAAACTCTGCCAGTGAATTCCAGTTACCTTGTGTAAATGCTCCAGAAAAATCTTACCATTGCTTATTGTACCTATGCTATTCAGACAAATTTAAAAGACAGCTTTCACTCTGGCATGTCACAGGCCCTTCTGCCTGCCCCACATCTTCACTCCCTGCTACTCACAGATCCAGCCTGCACCCCCATAACAGTGGGGTGAGATCCCTGCCTCCCATTATACACATGACAAAACTGCGGCATAGAGCAGGATGAGGATGTATTTTTCAGATCAAACATAGAGGCAACTGAAGTGCTGAGAGCAGAATTCGAGTCCAGACTTCCTCTTGCTTGAATATAGGAGTATTAAATGCGAATTGGTTGGAGGGCCACATCCTCTGCTTTGTATGTGCTTGTGGACCACACCAAGGCTCTGACCACGGTGGCAGGGCTTCTGGTTGCACTGCTACTGGGGTGAGGGCTGCTGCCACAGAAAGAAGCCCTGGCACCATGGACAGAGCTGGGGCTCTGACCATGGTTGCAAGGCTTCTGCCTGTGGTGCTGCTGGGGCCCTGCCCTGACTCTGGCTCCTGCTGTGGGAAGCAGCCCCACCACTGCAGCCCGAGTGAGGGCAGAAATCCATGTGTTGGATGATCCTACTCTGTGGGCTGGATCCGGCCCCTCTGCTTTAACACATAAGCCTTTCTGTTCATCTGATCTTCGGGTGGGAATGGATATCAAGTGACCCCCCATGGGCCTGATCAGAGGATCATAAGGCTGGAAGACACCTTAAAAAGTTATCTAGTCCAACCCCCTGCACAGCTGCAAGAGAAGCTATTTCTGCACTGTCCCAGATAGAAGTCTACTCAGCTTTTTCTCAGAAACCTTTAATGAAGGTTCTCAGACTCATCCCTGAGAGGCTCTGCCATACCTTAGCACCTCTTGGAGCCGGGCCCAACTCTCTTTGACATCTCGGTGTTTGTGAGTGACGCGGGCTACCAGGCTGGGATGGAGACTGATGAGCTGAGACACAGTCACATCCAATATCTGAAGGAGAGATGTGAGGAGTGATCTAATGGAGCTGGCTGTAGATGGGCCTCCTGAGGCCAGAACTGAGCTCAGAGGCTGTTTGGGTAGTGCAGGCTATGCTAAGTCCTCTGGGAGAAGGTGATAAGCAGGACAGAGAGGCCCTGTTCCTTTCTCACAAGCCTTCCCACTGACCCCTCCTCTTCATGCATCAGCCCCTGCCCAACATCCAGCATCCTCTGAGACTCTAGACATCTGAGGGCAGCCCAAGATGCAGCCACCTCAGCTAGAGAGGTTTCAGAGCATGACACACAGTAATCCCTCCATGCTGACAGCTCAGTCAGACATGGGTTTGACTGCAGCTCATGCCACCCAGCCCATACCATCTCAGTGACCCAGTCGGATGCCAGAGGGAGAGGTCCCTTTAAGGCACACACCTCACTTCTCCAGCAAGGTGTTCCCTGTGGTTCTGGGGCAGCACGATGCCCAGCACTTACCATCACCTGGCTGGCAATGTCCCTCACATCTTGCTCCCGGCTGGGATCGGCCTCCCCCTGCTTCCCCACTCCATAGAGACTCCTCCACTGCAAGATGAAGCAGCAGTCATGGTCCCCTCAGAAGTGTGAGGTGGGAATAGGGCCCAAACCCCTGGAGCATCACTAGAGCATCTGAATATCTCTCCACGAATGATCCTAGCCCACAACACTGCCTAGGCTGGGGGAGCCTTTATCTAACAGGGGCTGCTTCCTCTCATCTAGCTCCCATTGGGGCAGGGGTTATCAACTCTTGAGGCAGTGGCAGTGATACAACTCATGGGCTGATGCCCCAAAAGCAGGCTGAGTGAGGAGCAGCCCTGTCAGGTGACTCAGGGCCAGAACAGGGGGTCAGTGGGATGTCACCTTTCTCCAGGCCTCAGCAGAAGTGCTCAGGTTCTCAAGAGGCCAAGCAGGCCCACAGGGGAAAAGCTTCACATCCTGCCCCACATTCATTCCTAACTTCTCCTCACAGTGGGCTCCACTCCCCTCCAAGGGGCTGAGGAATGGGGTACAGGACTCATCCTGGCTCCAAGTTTCTAATTTCAGCTCCCACCCAAAGGGAGGGAATGTGGGCAGTGGGAAAGCCCACATCATTGACTGTACAGGTCAGGGTGGGGAAGATCCAAGCCCCTTTTCTGGGGCATCCTCCACACTGCATTATAGGTGCCCATTGCCCCTGCTCAACCCTGTTGAGATCCCAAGCTTTGCCCACTGAACTCATGGCCAGAGGGGAGTGGAAATGGTTCAACAACACTACTCTGACCTCAGCTGACTGTGGGTTTCCCTGAAGAGCCAAGTCTGGAGCACTCCCCCTGGCTTCCTGGGGCATGGATATCCCTTCCACAGCACCCCTAATCCCCTTGCTGCCCAGGTGCCAGGGCTGAGAGCAGAGCAGAGATTTTTCCAAACCATCCTTGCAACAGCTCTCCCAACACTTATATAGTCCCAACACCGAGGGGAGGCAGGGTCCAATCTTGGTCTAAGCACTGGGTACCTTGGCATGGATGGCTTTGAGGAGCATGTCTGCTTGCTGGATGAAGGCAGCTGCCTCCAGGGCCAGCTGAAGAGTCTCATGATGCTCCTTTAGGGTCCCCTGGAGCCGCAGCCACCTGGGAGGAGAGAGCATGAGGGGGCTAAAGGAGACAGTGTGGCCCAGCACAGCTCCCACACGCATTCCCATGGGAACCTGGTGAGAGGCGGGAGATGGGAGCCAGGAGCCTTACAGTCACAACACACAGACCCAGACCTCCTCATACTCAGCCTTCCTAGCTCTGGGCAGCGATGACTCATCCCTGCCCCTTGCCCCTGGCTCACATTTTGTTGAGGTGCTTGCGCCGGGCGGAAATGCTCCTACTTTCACTCCTGCCCTGCTTCTCCAGTCTCTGGGCCAAGGTGTTCATCTCCTCGTGCAGGCCATGGAACCGCTGCTCCTCCTGGGCCAAGATGGAGGGAAACAAGTAGCACAAGCAGCCAGTGCCCATGGGAGAGCTCAGCCCCTGCACCAGCACTCACTGCTGAGGTGTGGACAGCAGCCACTGGGTCCAGGGCTCCCAGCACCATGGACTCTGCCTCCAACTGGAGTGGCTTTGAGGAGTGAACTTGGGTTCATGAAAGCTTCTGCTCTCTCTCTCTCTCTCTATATATATATTATTTAACTAATATATAAAGGTGCATATCTACCCTGCTTTTTGAAGACCCACCCTCCGCTTGTAGTACCAGGGAGCACTGTGTCCATCAGTAGATATATGGAGAGGCCTCCCCAAAAGAGAGCATGGTGTTAGTGAGCTACCTGCAGCTCAGCCCCATAACAGATCCCATATGTGTGGTTATGTCACCAGGACTCCCCAGTGACCCTGAATGAGACCCTCTGCAGTAGAGAGATGAGATAGGGCCTGAGCCAGGAAATCCAAGGTGAGGAAATGCATCATTCCCTGGGAGCTGGGGGCTGAGCTATAGTGGAGAAGGCCAGGGTCCTGTGGGAACAGGACACTGGAGACTGAGCCACTTTTACCTGCTTTAAGTCGAGGATACGGCGGGTGAGCTGGATCTTGTCCAGGCTCTGCTGCAGGAGGGCAGCCAGCATGGGCTTCTCTTCCTGGGACAGATGGGGGCTAGTTACAACATGGAGATGGCAGAGGAGGTTGAGAGACCTCCAGAGGAACTGTCCCCTCCTGAACCCAACAGCAAGTGGGGAGGGGAAGGTGACAAACATGAGTGCAATTCCCTGCTCAGCAGGTGACCTCTGGCAACCCCTATCCTTGAGGCCATGCACTTCCCATATGGTGGCTCTTGCTCCAGAGCCTTAGCAGAATGGTGTGGTGCAGAAACGCCCCTTCAGGGGGAAGGTCCCTAGGAAACTGTGGAGGGCTGGGGCACAGGAGAAGCCTGAATGAGGACCTATCTAGTGTGACCGTGGCCATACCTTCTGCCTGATCCAGGCCTCCAGCTGCTCAGCTTTCGTGTTGAACTCCTGGAGGCTCCTCAGCCCGCCCAGGGCTTTGCTCTGATTTGAGGCTGTCTGCTTCAGCAGCTGCCACTGTTCCCTCAGGGCCAGCAGCTGCCTCCTGACAGTCTCCACGCTGGGGCTGGGCCAGCCCATGAGCTGCTCACCCATCTGGGGAAAGAAGGGGAGGGAAGGGTCTCAGTCACCAGGCCTGCTTTGGAGCACTGGCAGTGCACAGGGGCAGCTGAGGGATGCAGGGGTATCACCAGGTGGGCTCTGGGACACTGAAGGGGTGGGGGAGAGGACAGGACACATCGATCAGGCCAGTAATACAGCAGACTGCTGGGTGGACCCCTGGGGGCTGAGTGGGTCCTAGAGCCCCACCCCCATACCTGGTTGAGTTTGATCAGTGCGTTCTCAAAATCCTTCATGTCCCTTTGCAGGTTCTGGGCCACCCGCTCCCAGTCCTGGATTTCACAGCCATCCTTCAGGTCCCGCAGTTTCCCTTGCACCCAATTCTCTGCCTGCCAAACAGAGAGGAGGTCTCAGTTCCCAAGGCCATGGCCCCCTCGCCTGGGAAAATAGGCCTGACACCACCCCGTTCACAAGCTGGGGTAGCAGCAGGGCAAATGGGCTAGCAGGGTAGATCCATGGAGTAGGGGGTGGATACTGGACTAGAGGGGCCTGCTGCCATGACAGGGTGCAGTGAAGCAGTGTTGGTGCCAGAAAGATGGGACCCACCCTAGGCAGGATATCTGTGTAGGTCCCCAGGCCGCTGTCTCTGGGGAGCAACCTGCCACAGCTCCCTGAAGGCCACCAGGAGAAGACACGGCCTCCCTGAGAAGGGCAGGCCTAGCCAGGAGTCTCTGCCCTCCATGTGATGCATTTGTTTTCTTTTCCTTTCCTGGCCCCTGGTGCTCCCTCCCCAAATTTCTTCTGAAGAGGCAGAGGTGCCCTTCATTTGTACCCTCCTTTCCTGTGCCACCTCTGCTGCTGTGTGGGGAGAGGAAGCTGGGCCCCCGTGTGGGCTGACCCACCCTCCCTAGGGCTGACAGCTTGGAGAAAGGCAGCCAAATATGATCTCATGCCGCAACAATGGCTTCGCTCTGGGCTGAGAGTTCACCCGCCTCCCACTGCTCACATGAAAGGCTTCTGGCCACAGGCACATCCCCCTTCACTCTTCCACTGGAGCTGGGAGCAGACCGCTTCCTCCTTCTATCACCCTCTTCCCTGCTAACAACATGGCACCCCAAAGGAGAGATGTGTGCCAGATGTCGCTGCCTCAGCATCCCAGCTGACTGCCCTGGGGCCCATACACACTTCCTACTCCCAAACCTTCCTCCTGGGCCTCCCCAGGAAGGGTAGCAGGGCCTCTACCTGCATTATCTCCTGGTTGAACTGAGCGAGGAGAGGGGTCAGGTTGGGGTTTGCCTGCCCTGTGCTGTTTCTCAAGCCAGTTTTTAGCCAAGCCATTCCACCTGGCTCCTTGGTCTTGATGCTCTCCTTCCAGGGAGCAGCTGCATGGCTTCCTGAAAGCTAGGGAAGACACAAAGACCAAAGGGTTAGTGTGCCTCCTTATAAGGTCACTTGAATAGCCTCTTGGAAGTGAATTTATCAAGGGCTTTTCAGAAGCTAAACCTGTTGACTCTTTTACTGCCAGCCTCAGGGTCCTCTCTGAGTAGGTAGGAATGATCTCCCCTTGCAGGACCAGTGGTGATCAGCCTCCCAATCATACACAGGCTTTATAAACCTCTCTCTGAGCACAGTTGAAGGCAGGGATGTCAAACATGTGGCCCACTGGCCAGGTCCAGCCTGCAGAGCCCTATAATCCAGTCCCTGATGCTGTCCCTTTTGCTATGTCAAACCGGCCCCATGTGCAGCGTTTGTCTGCTGTCTCCGCTGCTTGCTCCGGCTGGTTCCAGGCTGCACCACTATGCTACTTGCTGCTGGTCCCCGGCTGCACTGCTTACATCTCAGCAGCAGCATGGGCATCACAACCTGATATGTGGCCTCAGTCAGCAGTGCAGGTGGTACAGACTGGGATTGGTAGTGAGGCAGCTAGCTGGGGCCAGGTCCTGGGCTGTGACATCTGCTGGGGCTGGTCCCAGGCTATGCTGCCTATGCTGCTCCCTGGGACTGGGTCCCTACCTGTACCACCCACATCTCAGCAGGTAGCATGGGCAGGACAGCCCAGGACCCAACTCCAGCAAACGGTGCAGGTAGCACAGCCTGGGCCTGGCCTCATTGGGGCAGCCAGCCAGGGATGAGTCCTGGACTGCACTACCCACTGGGGTCAGTGTCCTGAACTGGCAGGGGCAGGTGCTGCCTGTGGTGGATCAGACATTTGGATGTGGAGGGTTTCCATGGGCCTGATCCAACCCAGGAACTGGCCCCGCACCCCTCATCTGGCCCGTGGTAAGCAGATGTATTTGACATACTTGGCTCAAAGTGAGCTGGCCTGTAATTCCCAGGATTGCCCTAGTATCTTTTCAGAGGCAGGCACTGCCCCATTGTCCTCCAGGCCTGTGGTCAGGAGCTGGCTGATGGAACTGACTTATTTTAGGAGCTCAGACATTTACAGCCCTCCGCTTCACACCTCTACCCCCAGCTGCCTCACCCTTGGTGATCCTGGGCTCACCCTGTGCCTCACACCCCAGAGTGTTAACTGATCTATGAAGGGTCACTCTGGCACTCCCCCAAAGTACATAGAGCTCATCAGCACTGGGTCAAATGCACCTATGAGGCAAATGGACTGAAGCAGCCAGCCAGCCTGCTGCCCTTCGGCATAGGCAAAGGGAGCTGGCACTCCTGCCACAAAGGAGAACGGTCCACACATTTACTTTCTCTCACAACTCAACAAATAGCGTGCCACAAAAAGGGGGAGGTGCAGGGCAGGAGTGAGGGACAAGGGTAGGGCTGGGTGTCGGGGAACTCAGGGCTGTGACAGTGGGGCAGGGCTTCAGGGCTGGAGTGGGGGGTGCTGACAGAGTTGCTTTGTGCCTCTCTCGGACTATGCCTTGGCTGTCCCATGCTCAGTGGCCTGTCCCACTATTCAAGCAAGGGAGGTGAGGAAATGCATCATTCCCTGCTTCTGCAGCTCTGCTGTCTCGGGCCCTACCCCCCTCACAGACTCCAGGGCTCTGGAGACATTTTTCCCTTGCCTGCCCACCCCATTCCCTCCAGGGATGAACCAAGCTCTGAAGCGAGAGGGCTGCTAAAACAAAAGGGCAATTCTCCTGTCCGTCTCCCTCCACTGACTGCACGGCACTTGGGCAGCCTGGGTTCCCAGCTCAACTCCGAGCTCCTCCACAGGGATCTGGAGCCTCTTATTTTAGGCAACTCGGAGAGGGGGAGAAGCGCTGCACTTCCTCTGGGGCCCGGTCTGGCGGTCAGCGGTGACGGAATGTGCTGTCCGGGATCCAGCTCCACCGGGGGTGCCGGCGAAGGTCAGCCAGAGCAGGAACTGGCCTGCGTCCAAGCTCAGCCCGAGGTCCAGCTGCACGAGCCCCTGTGCAGGGCTGAGGCTCTGAGTACCTCGCATCTTGCTGCAGCAAGGATGCCTGTGCCAATCAGTGCTGGGGGACGGAGCTGGCCAAGAAGCCAGGTGGTGCCCCAACTCCAGGCATGCCCTAAACTGCTTCCAGCCCAGGGGCAGGATTTGCAGAGAAAGCATAGCAGAGTCCATAGAGGGTGATGTGTTGAGGTTTTAGGACTTGAGTGAGGGTTGTGGGCACAGCCCGGGTTGGGGGGGTGACTGTGGTCTCAAAGGAGGCTGATGGATCAGATTGGGAGGGAGAAGATCAACACAAAGGCATCCTGGGCAGAGCCCAGACGAGTGTATTTTGCTGAGTGCTGGAGAGCAGAGTATGTGGGGGAAGGTGGGGGTGGGCAGAGTCCTATATATCATGGCATGAGCTCCCCACACACCAGCTGCAGCTGCCCCTGGGGAGCAGGCACCCCTTTAAATCGGCACCTGGGGATGAAGTCCTACTCATCCACCACTAGTTACACTACTGGACCAGTGGGAAGAGCACAGGAAAGGGGCTGCAAGTTGAGCAGCCTGTCATGAAGACTGAACTCCTGTAGAGTAAGTCCTCCCAGCACTCAAGGGGAATGGTGGTGGTGGGGTGGGGTAGGGTGGCATGGGGCAGGAGGTGTTATCTGCTGAGCCCAGCTCCCGGAGCAGCCATTTTCAAAGCCCTGTTGCAGCAGGCAACAAAAATCCTATAGTTTAATTTGAGTATAGGACAAAGCCCCCTGCCAAGAGGTCAAGGCCAAATCAGGATAAAGCCATGCTCCAGCTGCGTGCTCTCCCGGCCGCAGCAGCAGCCCCACAGCCTGCTGGAAATGCAACTGCTTTCCAGATACTTCAGTGCTAGGGCCCTGAACTGCTCCTACTCCACAACCCTAGGGTTCCCCCCATTCTGCTCCCAGGAGGCCCCCAACAGCCTGTGACACCAGAGCACTGGTATTCAACCCAGAGACACCTGGCATGGGATGGCGTGGCAGCTGCTCCACCTGCAAGATAATTCAGAGAGGGAGTGAGGACTGATCTCTGTATTCAGTGGAACATCTCTCCCTGATTAAATCCCAGGCTGAGCCAACATGGAATATGCAGGGACTCTGCTCACTACCCCCTTCAAAAAAGGTGACAGCTGTCACTCCAACCTCTTAACAGACCAGCCTGTAAATCCAGGACCAGACAGATATTTTCCCTTTGGGGTCCCTCCCATCCTGTCCCTGCACCAGAGCATCACCCCCAGTTAGTGTGGTGGTGGCAGAGCTGTGTGCTGGGCTAATGGGAGTCCTGTCACCCTCCATGGCTCACTCCTCCCCTGTCCCATGGTGGGTAAGTGTCCATCAAGAAGGGAGGACTCTCAATCACTGTAGTAAAGGACTTGGAGTGATAGGCCTCTTCCAACACTGCCCTAGCCATGATGGTGCCCATATGACCCAGTGCAGGGACAATGTGGAGCAACAGGCTCCAGCTATGGCAGCTTCTCCCCTCTGAAAAGTTGTTTCAGGCCACCTGCACATTCCAGTAGATGGTGCATAGACTACCTTTAGATCACACTTCACAAACTTTTCCATGCAACTGCAAGGGCTGAACAAATCCTGTCTTAGAAACAGAGATTCTCCTACCAGGGCTCTCAGTACGGACCTGCACCTTTCATTTAGTCTCTTTGAAATACAAACTCCAACCAGGACACTCAGTGACAGTACTGTGGGCAGCACAAAGCACTAGAACCCTGCCTGCTGTGGTGTGGCCTCACAGGGAGATCTGAAGCAGGGCTCAGGGCAGCCCACCAGAGTATCTGTCTGTGAACATGCAGTCCCCCTCCACCTGCCAGTCCGAGTGCTGCAGCGACAGAATAGTGATTGCCTCACTGCATGAGGCCATTCTATGTGTCTGCCCCATTCATGACCTTCTCAGAGCACAGCCTGATTGGGCTCTCCCTGCAAAGGTTCCCTTCCCAGCTAAGCCCACTAGGTCCATTTCATAAACATGACAACAGCTGCTCAGTTAAGGATGTTCACTCTCCTCATCTCAGACTAGACTGCCTGCCCCAGGCCAGATAGGCTGCACCCCCTGACAGGTTTGCCCAGTTCCCCACTATATGAGACAGGCTCCACCTGTCCCCGCTCCACGGGCTTTTCATCCTAGTGACAGTCTTGGGAAAGGACAGTCTCATGCTCAGGAGCTGGCCCTGAAGTTCTCATTTGTACAGCGCCCAGCCACCCCAGATCAACCCACCTCAAAACAAGGCCCTTACAAACCAAGGGAACTAGGGGATGGCCACATGGAAGGGTGGGGACCTTAGTCCACCAGAGAGCAAATGTCACCACCCCAGGTGCTCCTAGCCTTCTGCTTTTCTTCTTCCACGTCCACTTCCTTGTTGAGAAAGACCTACCGGTGGAGCCTGTGGATGCCGAGTCTCAGCTTCTCACCAGTAAAAGGCTGGATACCACTCCCTTGAGCACCCAAGGTCTCAGCTCCTCCAAAAACAGCCACAAGGATAGGGGCTTTGTGGTGTAGTTCTTGCAGGCTGTAAATATATGCTAGCCATCCTTAACAGAACACTAGCTATTTCCTGCTACCACTGTTGAGCCTACTGGGAAAATATTAAGTGTGTGGTTGATTTACTTCGGTAGCTGGCTCATCATCCCACCTGGACACAAAGGACATGACTGGGAGAAGACAATCTAGAGCCCTGGGGACGAACCTTTTTGGCAGGCGTGCTACAGGTTAGGCATCACACACTTCCCAAGTGCCATTCTGATCTCTTTCCCTGCCAGTTCAATTGCTTTGCTTTCTGCTCCCTGCTGTGTGCTTCCCATCCAATCTGCTGCTCTGCTTTCTGCTCCCTGTCCTATCTGGGCTCCCAATCCTTTCACTGCTGCATGGGACAAGCAGAAGCTGCCTGTGCCACTTCTGGCACATATGCCACAGGTTGGCCACCCATGATCTAGAGTGTGGGCTGAGCAGGGCTGAGGGAGGACCTCTAAGAGCAGTCATAGCTGGGGAGAAGGTCCGAAATGAACAGTGTTGTTAATCCAGTTCAATTCAAGGCAGAGGCTGTGAGATTGTTTAGATTCTTCCCTGTGTGTGAGCTGTGTTTGGGAGCAAGCTTGGACTAACATCCACAGCTCCTAGGATACTGAACACACGCAAGATTCCCAACCATGCTAAGAGAGAGGTGGGACCCCACTGCCCTGTGGGGTTGCCTTCTCCTCTGGTACGGGGGACAGTGGCTGTGAGTGAAGCCACCAGTGTCATAAGGGCTCACTTCTAGTGCAGAAAGAGTTTGTAGGTTGCATGCAGTCCCTGGCCTGCCCCTAAGCCTGTTGCCTCAAGAAAAACAAAGACACAGCACTGCGCCAGTCTAACATTCTTGCCATCTGTATGGCTCAACATGCTCTTTGAATATTAGCTCAGGCTCCTCAACAGTCCCCGTTGGAAGTGGCGGAGTGTTATTGGCCCATTGAGCAGTCAGGGAAGCTGAGGCACAGAAAGGTACCTCAAGGTCATATCTCACATCTGTGACAGAGCTGGGAAGACAACCCAGGAATCCTAATTCTCAGCCACACTTGTGTGTGCAGGAAAGGGCCCTGCCCTCCGAGACCTATTCTGGACCAAGCCTGGCACACCATGTCCCCTCCCATAAGAAGGTTCTGTGACTTCAAAGCGGTTCCTCCCAAGACTGAGACAGGTTGAATGGGGCCCTTAGGGTGGTGGCTATTGTGCTGCATTGGCCCTGTCAGGGCATCCTAAGCTCTAAGCTGTGAACATTAGCAGACACCAGACTTCACAATGCCTGGTAGTCCCCACTACCGAATCCCTGACCACTAGGCTACATGCACACTATGGGCTGCCCAGGCCAGAAACCCTTCTGAAATGAGGTCAGGCAGCCAGAAAGGATGGTCTGTCTCACCTTCACTGAAGAGCCAAGCAAAGACAACAGCTGATCACATCAGGCAGGAGGGTTTGGGCTCAGCTCAGCTCATGCTTATAAGTCACACTGCCCGTTCATGGAACGGCAGGTAGTTAAAGACACTGAGCAGCTATTGCTGTACCAAGTGCAGGGAGCTAGGAAGCAACTTGAGAGTATGTCTCCTATCCCTGCTGTGGCAGGCAGGGCCCTTCCCCACCCAGCCCTCGGTGTTGGGAGATAAGCCTGCAGGTGACACAGGCATTTTATTTACATGCTGTGCCTTGCAATCCATCACCCACAGGAAAACAGGGCTGTCAGCATGAAATGACCTCATCCTTCCTGCAAAGCAGCTCTGCTAGGGCTGCAGAGCAGCACAGCTGCTCCCCCAGCTCCTCTGACAACCAGCAGGGACTAGCTGGGAGCGCACGTGAAAGGGAAAAACTAAGTTGGGCCTTGTGTTGCTTTGGGGATTGGAGGTTGCAAAGGAGAGGTCGGTGTCCAAGGCTGGCTGGACTTTCACTGCTCCAGTGCGAACTACCCCAACAGCTCAGTGGAGGGAAATGAACACACACACACACACCCACACACACGGACAAGGACTCGAAGTCAACTTAGAGCACTCTTTTCTTGGGGTGTAGAAGCTAGCATAGTGAGGTAATGTGTTGGTTGCTCACTGCTTAAAACCTGGACTGCAACCCTGATTTCACTCGCAAGTAATATGAGTTCACTGGCCTCAGCTTACACCCCAGACAATGCTTCTTTGCATCACAAAACCCCACACTGATTTGGCAAGTCAGTTTTCACTCAGGAGAGGCCCAGGACTGCAATAGCAGGGTGAAGGGCATATGTAAAACTGAGGTGTACAAGCAGAGCTTCATGGGGAAGCTGACAAAAGAACATGAGAGGAGCTGCAGGAGTGAGGGGTGTTGGCAGAGATGGGTGTGGGGAACCCAGAACTGGGATAGCTGGGTGGATGCTGCAGGTCAGGAGCAAGCATGTCAGCTTGCTGCTCCCCTTGTCTTCCAGCCAGATTATCACCCTGTCAGGATAGTATAGTTCTCTGTCCAAGAAACAGTTACCACCCCACTACATCATATTCCTCCATCCAACATGCCCCGATCTGTCCCAAGCTCTCTATTCCCCTTTTACAAAGCTTAGTTTTACAGGCCTCCCTTCCTTTTCAGCCCCACCCTTCATGATATACAGACAGGAAGGGGTTGACCCTGCCACTCAAGCTCGAAACTCCCACACAACAACCAAAAAAAAAATCTGTATGTCCCATCCTTTAAAAAAAAGGCAAAGGGTTGCTGGGAATGCTTTTGCTGTGGCTGGATCTGGGGACAGCTCAGCCAGGCTGTTCGGCAGTGATCTGCCTCTGCACTGAGCTCACCAGAGGCTTGCATGAGACCATGTCTGGCCTTTACCAGCACCAAAGCTGGGAGGTTTTGACGATCATAGGCTCTCCTCTTCCAGCCTGCCCCACCGTGAAGCCAGCTGTTGTGGGTTGAGGTTAAGTCACAGGGAGTTCCTGCTTGCCTTCTCCAACCCTAGTGAGATCTCAGATGCCTTCTCTCTACACCAGCCCCAACCCAGCAAGGGAATTTTCTGAGACCAAGGACCAAGGGATGAAAAGAAAGCAGCATGTTCTCATGGTCTGACTAGGGGAGACAGGGTTTGGGGACTCCTGGGTTCTTTTCCTACCTCTGGCAGGGTTTGGTTGTCTAATGGCAAGAGCAGGGGACTGACAGTCAGGGGCTACCCCACTGTGTGGCAAGAGGTGACTCACTGCCCCTCAGTTTCCCCAGCTGTAAAATGGGGAGGAAGAGAGAGCAACTCCTTATTAAACGGTGAGAGGTGTGTGGTCATCGCAGCAACTCAGAGTGGGACACTCTGCAGCTAGCACTCAGAAGTGGAGTTTTTAATTCAGTTTAAGCCCTGAGGGAAGGGTTCTCTCAAAATTCCCCCTCCCAGGTGTTGGGAGAAGAGACCCTTAGCGGGGGAACAGTTGCTTCTATGGACTGGGTGCGCAGGGGGAGGCTGGGTTCCTTCACCAGGAGGCTAGAGAAGCAGCTACAGCCCTTGCCCTATGCTCCCCCCAAAACCCACATGAGCACACACATGCGTTCCTGCTGGCATACCTACTCCTTGAGGCTGACAGAGATTCCCAAAGCAGAGCACAGAAACCAGGAGCTAGGTCTAGGCTGGGTGGAACGCAGAGAGGCAGAAGGCAGGATCGGATGCAGAGCACAAGCAAAGGAACCAACAGGCAGGGAAAAGGAGCCAGGAGCCCTTACCTTGAAGGGAGCTTTCCCTGGTCGGCTGTTGTTGTTGTTGTGGTTCCTCTGGCAGCTGGCATGGGCAGGGTCCCTGGCCACCCCATCCTCACCAGGGCCCGGCTCCCCATGCCAGTTGGACAGCGTGATCTTCTTGATGGAGCGGGCGAGTGAGTTGCGGTTGAGCCGGTCCTCATCCGTGACCCCTTCCTCCATGGGGCTGGTGCTCTGGACCCTGCCTTCAGGGGGCCCTGGGGCCGCCTGGCTCTGGGCCAGGTAGAGGGAGACGCGCTCATTGAGGTTGTGGCGCAGACCGCGATTATCCAGGGCAGCCATGGCGACATCAGGGCATGGGTCTCCGGGGCAGTCGGCGGCACACTTGGGCAGCGAGAGCTTGGTGCTGATGGTGAAGGGCTGGACCTTCCTCACCGTGCTGCCAGACATCCTCCCCCAGCATCGGCTGCCTGGGGGCCCCCCAAAGTGCCAGGGCTAGTGGCTGCCAAGAGGTGAGGAGATGGCAAGGGACTGCGGTCCAACTTGCTCGGGAGGCCAAGAAGCCCCCAGCGCTCCCCACGGAAGCACCTCCTCCTCGGCTCTGCCCAACTCACTCCCAGCCCTCCTGGGGGGCAGCAGCAGGGCTTGCGAGGGGGGCTCCCTCACACGGCTGCCATGGCTGGGCTGGGGGGGGCTGTCACCAGGCAGGAGGGAGCCCCATCCTCCAGCCAGAGGGCAGCGCCCCTCCAGGGAGGGGGAGTGGGAAAGTGCGGGGGGGAGCGGGAGGCGGGTGCTCGGCGCTGCAGGTCTCAGTCGTCTACCTTCTTGCGGAGGTTGAGGATGCAGAGCAGGCAGGCGAGCAGCGCCTCGCGGGACTCCCGGGAGCCCAGGCGGGCCCGCAGGCGCCGGAGCAGCGGCAGGAGGCGCTGGCGGGCCAGGAGCAGCAGGCGGACGCCCAGCGTGCGCAGCAGTAGCAGCAGCGGGAGCAGCGGCGCGGGCATACTGCGCTCGGGGCGCTGCCTGCGGGCGGGACGGAGGGAGGGAGGAAGGTTGGGAGGGGGGAGCAGTTCCTCCTCCCCCGGCCCCGGCCCCGGCCCCGGCCGGGAGTGCTTTAGCATGAGGTCATGCGGCGGGGCTGTGCGGGGAGAGGCGGCTTCCAAGCGCGCCCGGCTCCACCTGCAGCGCCGTGCGCCCCGGCCCGCGGGATGCGCCTGGCTTCCCGCCGCCCCAAAGTTCTGCGGGCGCCATGGCAACGGGGGGGCTCCCCCACCTCCTCCTGCCCCCTCCGCCTCATGCCCCCAGTGCAGCGCATGGGGAGGGGGGCGCTGTCCCTCCGCAGCAGAGGCAGAGCTGCGCTGCGGCGTAACCGCAGGTCCTGAAGGACCACCTGAATGAGAGGATGAGGGTTCGCTTCCTCGGGAGCTGCCCCTGGGCTGTGGGGCGAGGGGTGGAAGGCTTTGCTGTGAGGAGGAGCTGGGGTGGGATGGAGCGGGACTGAGGCGGCTCCCATGGGATAAGGAAGGGAGCAGGGGGTCAGGAGAGTTCCCCGGGGGGTTCTGGGCAGAAGCAGGGAGAGCTCTGCAAGAGGAGTGGGGCAGAGGGGAGCTATCCTGGTGTGCATGTGGGACTTGGCCTTACCACAAGCTCAGCAACAGGCTTCCTTGCTCCGGCAGCTGTCGCTCTCCAAGCCAGCCGGAGAAAGATCTAGGAAAGGCAGGGAAACAGATGGCCCCTTTTTGATAAGGGCTGAGAAGCAGCACGTGCCCCGTGCCCCCGCCGTAGCTTTGAGGCCTGCTCTCCCGGGAAACGCTGCCCTCCCTTAAGCAGCCCCATGTGGCACCCCAGGAACGGCATCTGGCCGAGGGTTGAATTTCATGTGTAGCAGCAACGTTCTACTTCCCCCTCCGGAGCCTGGTGCTCACCTTCTATCCCCAGCTAACCCCTCTCCTCTTGTCCCTCACACTCCACCTGTTGTGTCCCTACTCAGATCTTAGCTCCGTGGTTAGCCCTGCATGGGGTTAATGTCACGGAGGGACACAGCATCTTCTCCTCAGACAGCCCCTGCCTGCAGCATCTCCATGTCCTTGGTATCAAGGAGGCCAAAGGCCACTGGAGGAGAGTGCCCTTCCCCCCAGACCAGTTTGGTCCTGGGCTGTGACCCTGACCTCTGGGCTCCACAGGGAGCGCAGATGGAAAGTAGCCTTCAGTGAGGACTCAGGTTACCCTAGCGGCTCCTATGGTCTTGGGATGCTTCCTCCTCCAGGGTTGCTCAGAAGATGTCCCTGGATCTGTTCTCGAAAGGAGCCGTCGCTGCTCAGCTCTCCCTGACTGACGGATCAGCTTCCAGCACAAATAGGAGTGATGTCCCCAGCAATGAGAAACAGCAAAACTCCCTTCCCCACCAGCTGGCCCTTTAAACCCCCACCCTCCACCCCCTGCGGGAGACACATGCTCGATGTAAGTGATAGGACTCGACCCCCCGACCCCATCTGTCCAGACAGCAACATTGGCTCCCGGCACATGCAAGGAGGCTAGGGACAAGGGAGGGGGAGCACAGAAACATCTGCACCACACAATGACATGGCCTGGCAGCAGCCGTGGCACAGGCTCCTGTTTCAGTACAAGGCCCTATTGAAACCCCACTGAACAGGCGGCCGGGTTAAAAATATAGCCATACCCACCCCCTTGACAGCAACTGCTATGCTGCCCTTGTCTGCCTGCTGCTTCCCTTGGGAACAGTAATGCAGCCCAATTACGTGGACACTTGTATATCAGCCTAGAAGAAACCCGGCAGAAAGGAGAGTGCAGCCACCAGCACCTCAGGCTGACCTTGGCCAGGGGATGAGGGGCTCAGCAGCAGCAGAGACAGCAGGAACAATGGACCACAGTCCATCACAGGAGTTGTTAACCAGTTTCACTGTGCCTCCAGAGGCTTCCTTGCATGATGGCTATAGCTATCATGTCAAAGCCAAGCTGGGGCCTTCAAGCTGTGCTGTAAGCAGAGGGTGTGATTGGTAGGCTGCTGGGGATCCTAGCCTCTATTTTAAGCTGGCTGGCCCTTAGTGACTTACCTTGTCTGTGCCTTCCCTCCAGGAGAGTTTACCCATCAGTTGTTATGGGTTCTACCAACTGAATAAGCCACTTGTTTGTAGAGTGATATGAAATGATGAGGCTCTACTCAGCTACATAGTCCCTCAGCTGCTGTTGTCCCTGTAGGTTTGGGATTAGTTCAAGAACCCTTTGAAGGCACAGGTGTAGAGAGGAAGTTACGGTTGTACTCAGGTGAGTTGTTGGAGGGCAAGCTCCGAGAAGGCAAAACCAGCTGATGGAGGTGATGGGTGAATCCCTCACGCTCCTACAGATTTGAACACAAGGCCAATGAGAGCAACAATACTTCCCAGGAGAGGGGTGGGGTAGTGCGGGAAGGTGTCTCAGTAAGGGTCCAATGTCATGAGTGCAAGCCTTGCTCCAAATTTGTGCCAAAGGCCTTCCCTGTTGGCCCAGCTGTAAATGGGTATCTGGTCATTTGGGTGGTCATGTCAGAGATGGCTGGATGTGATGCTGGCCACATTGCTTCCTTGTGTGCTATTGGTCACAGCTGATGGCGTGCCTTACCCATGCTAACCGTGTAGGCTCTTAGACACAGGAAGATATGTCTGGGGAAGAAATTAATGATAGTATCTCTGTCACCTCTAACCCCTCACAGGCACTTCTTCAGCATTTACCAGAATGCCACCATCTACTGTTCCCTTAGTGCCATCTATCCAAGATGCAGATCAGACAGCCTGTCTTGTCTCCAGTTGCCTGCTCTGGGAATTGGCCCAGTTTGCTCATTACCCTCCTGAGAGATGCTCTACCAGGTTCCCCATAGGCTTCCCAGGTTTATGCCCCACACCCTGCTTCCCAGGGGGGTGGTTTCTCTCTACTGACTTGCTTGAGCCCTTTGAGCATGGAGCTAAATCACAGATCTCCCTGCAGAGTCTTCTCCTCCCTGGAAAAAGTCAGCCCAGCCACCACCCCTCTCCATCTTTCCTTCAGGCCTGAGATGAGGTTTGGTGTTCTCTTCTTCCCCCTTTTGTAGGACAGTCATTTCTGGTGGGATAAGCCATCCAGGGAGGGGTCTCTAGGGCCATTTTGACCCCCAGCACTACTTGTTCCTATTCTGAACTTCAGCCCTTCTTGCCTGGCATCTCATTTGCCTTTAGCTGAGTCTGGGGGTAGATGTCCCCTTCATCCTCACAGCTTCCCCTAAACTGGTCTCATGTAGCCCAGATTTTACAGGTTGCTTCCCTTGCCCACAGTGTCCCTCTCCCATTGGTCTCTAGTGAATGCCATGGATCTGCCAACCTCTCCTGGACTGCACAACTCCTGAAAAGTCTGGCAAATGCGCTTGGAGCCTGTGAATGCACTGGGCTTGTTTTAAGAGTCTTGAGGGGGTGGGAATAGGCAGCAGAATGATGGCAGGCTGTCAGCTTCACTCTCGCCACTCCACGAAGCAGAGCGCAGGGCATCAAGAACAAAAACCGCTGATTTTCCATCTCCAGTCCAGTCCCAATGCATCCTGTCCACTGCCTGGATGATCTGAAACCTGCATAAGTGAGCTCAGCCAGGATGACCTTTCCCAGCCCTGCAGCTTTCTCACGGGGCACTGAGGATGAATGAGGATGAGGGGGCTGGCCCAGGCCCAGCACAAGAGACATCATGCTCCTAAATCAGGAACAGCCATTCAGCAGCTCTGCTCCAGATCAAGAGTTGCAAGGGTCAGCAATGACGTAAGCCTCCTGGGACATGCTTCCTAGAGGCTCCTGGCCCAGCCAGGCTTCCTGTGTCCTATGGCTGGAGAGAAATCTGGCTCTCCTATGCATGTGCCCTGAGCATGCTTGCTGACAGGGCACATGCCTGCCTGTACCATGCAGCATATGCTTCAAACCCAACCTTGCTCTCAGTTGCATCCCCATGAACTTCAGTATAGCTACACAAGCAGAGCAAGAGCCCCACTTGACCCTCAGTATGCAGCAGCCAAAGCTGTCTGCTGCAGCTGCATTAGGGTTTCAGGCTCTACCAGCAGGCAAATTTTCCCTGTGTACAGCAGAGACAGCGATTAGAACACATGGGGAAAGAGGCAGTGCTCCCAAGTTATAGATAGCTCCAAGTGTTGAGCACAGATGAGTCATTTCCTCTGTACCTCAATTTCCCCATTACCGTCAGCACAGCACTGGGAATAACGTTCCCATAACAGGTTTGCTGGCTGGTGTTAGACCAAGGTGGGGTGGCATAGAGAGGAACAGAAGAAGCCAGTACAAATCTATACTGCAAGGCACTCGTGACAGGACACAGACCTTGTTTAGCATGCCAGGGATGCCTACACCCCCCTGCTTGCCAATGCACACTGAGCTCCCTGCCTGAGCAAGTGTGACCCTGCCTCCCTGCCACTTCGCCATGCTGATGGTTCCCACGTCATCCTGGGAGAATGAGTGGCAGCAGCCAAGAAAGCTGGCACTCCAGCACATTCCTAGGTGTGTTGTGTATGCAGGTTACCAAACCTGTAGAGATATGCAGAGTGGGAGAGAGGCCCCTTGGAACAAAGTACCTCCAGTGACTGCAGCCTGTGGAAATCAGTTGGCATGGGTGCAATGAGTGTGATGAGTGGGAGCGAACAAGAGCAGATGAACTCAGAAATGCCCTGATGGCAACCTGCTCCAGTCTGAGCAAGGTGCTTGCATGAAGAGAGGTTGGCAGAATACCAGAGGGGCTGGAGATAAAGCAGAGCAGGGTTTGTTTGCTGGACTCCTGGGGTCAGGAGTAGCAATACTGGCTGGAAAACTAGTTGCCCCTAAATGCGGGGGGGACTGGGTTTGATGGTCTGGGAGGACCTTCCAAGCTCTATATTCTGGTGATGGTACTTCCTTTCCTCCTAGAGGCCTGAGCAGTCCAACAGTTTAAATCTCTTAACAGTTTCTTAACTCTCAACAGCTCTTTCCTGCTTCAGGAAGATCAGGATTCTTATCTTTGTCTTTAGCTGGGCAAAGAGAGGCCCCCAGAGGTGTGGGGACTTGCTGAAGATCACACAGCAAGTCAATGACAGAGCTGGGGGTGGATTCAACTCTCCATTTGCTTACCTCCTGAGGTCCTCACCAGGAAGAGAACACAAGAGAACCCAGCCAAGAGGGCTGACTGATGCTCAACTGGAGTACAGTGCCTAAGGCAGGGGCACACTGAGAATCATCCATTGCAAACAGAACTCATAAGCGGCATAGACGAATTCCCAGAATTCCCACTTATCTCTCTTCTTCAAAAGAACAGAGTGGGAAAACATCCTGAGTACCCCAATGGAGCTCTTGCATCCTCTCCGAGATAGCATGTCTGCTGTTACTGCCGATTTCAACACTGATCCTTGCAGTCAGTAGAGCATTCCTATGGTAACATCAGTATACTGCTTCATGACAGCATTATAGGATTGGTCTTATGTCCATGTATTAACTTCCTCACCTCACAGAAGAGGCACACACAGGTAGTATTTATGGGGCCTTCATTTACTATTGCCACCCCAGCACTTCTGACTGGTTGACCACCAGAAGTCTGGCCTCAGCAGTGTAGCTCTCATCATTGCAAGGCCTTTGGGAGATGAAAGCCCCTGTCCCAGGCTTGGGGGGAGGAGGGGGAAGAAATCTCTTCACTTCTGCCCAAATCAAGTCCCCTTCCTCCCTTACACGCTCCTCAGCTTCAACCACATCTTGATTCACCATCATATATCCATAGCTTAAGGGGACACTCTCCCTATCTCTCTTCTCTACATTTTCCCCCAAGTAGTTGCTTCACTGGAACTTTTTCTGTTCTTTGGTGTGTATCATGAGATTATCAGTGGTCTTTCCACTTCCTTTTTCCCCGCAGAGGCGCTTTGAACTTCTGCACTGTTCAGACATGCCTCAGGAACTTTGACCACAGATGCAGCTAAGGGTAGGCAGTGATTTGGCTCTGGTCCACTGAGCCTGGCCTTGGCAAGTTAGCTTCTCAGCTCCCTGGGGTTAATCTTGTTGCTTCTGACACACTTCCTTCAATAACTCCACTGTCAGCCCCCTAGACATTTTCTGATGCCCATATTGACTCCAGCTACCTACAAGGTGATCAGATGCATCATAGGGACTTCAATCTACCTCTCACATAGGACTTTGTAAAACAAAATATGCAGAGAGGGAGGTATGAATTCAATGGTGTGGATGAAACATACCCCCACTGCATTTGTACTTGTACAATTAGCAGGGCACTGTCCCAGACCAGCTGTCTGCAATAGCATCCACCTCTTCTCTGCAGTGCACACCTCTCCTTTGGGTCTCAGGCTACTAAGATTTTAGGTCAAGGAAAACAAATTTATAGAAGTGCCCCAGACTCAAGAACTCACAAACCTCTTCCTTATTTGGTATTCCCCTGCTGTTTTGCATTTCTGTTGCAACTGCTCATTTGCACTGCAACTTTGATGTAAGCCACAGCCCCCTTTCTGTGATCCCCCCCGCTTCCTTCCCTCAAAAACATGCCTCAGGAGTCAGGGTGAACATTTCCAACTGAACTTGTTTACAGGATTCAGAAGAGCCAGGGGCCTCCTCAGACCTGCAGGTAAAGGCTGCTGGCACCTTCTTTGTCACTTGGGGCAGTGGGGGAACAGGTTTGGGGGGGCAACAGTTATGGCCTCTGGTCCTTGTCAGCCACCTCATTTAATTGACAGCTCATCCCAAAAGCATTTGCAAATACACCTGTATCATTCCCATCACTACAGGGAGGCAGCCATTTAGACTATGTCACCAGAAAGGCAAGAGATAACCAGAGCCTGTTCCCACCTATCAACTCTAGCCCTTTCTGACACAGGTTCTCTATTTCAAGGTCAAGTGATCTGTGCCTCCCTTGGTCTCCAAGTCTCTATCCTCCAGCTCTGCCCACTCACTCAGACACCTGGCTTTTCCATTGGACACTGCCACCTTTCTCACTTGAATTTTTATGGCTATCACCACAACAACATCTGGATTTTTCTGTAGTACCATCTTCTCAGTGACCTGCAGACTGAGCAAGAGAGAAGGGGGCCTCTCTTCTGCTTTCCCAGTCAGAGCTGGTGTCTCTCTTGCTCCAAGGCTTGTGATCATAGCATGGCTACCAGCTCCAGTGACTTTCGGTCAGCAGCAGACAAACCTTGCTCTGCACATTAAGCTTAGGTCAAAGCTGCCCATTCCTGAGCTGTTTGTTTCTTTGTGCATGCTACCTGGCTTGTTTAAGAACAAACCAGACCTACCCTTAGCTTTCACTTCTAGAATACTAAGGTTTAAGTGTTTGCAAAAGCCTCTTATCAATCACTATCACACTAATCCAAACATGTTGCAAAGGCCAGGTTGAGCAACCTCTCAGGATGCTGCCAGGCAGCTACCAGCTTGGTCAAAACAGGCTTCAGTATAGTTTCTTTTCCTGGCCTCTCCAGCACATTATATCGACACAGGCTCTCTCTGTGTTACCCCTTCTAATAAATGGGATCTCTCTGCTCAGCTGCTTGCACGCATTTTGCGGTCTCATTTATCTCACCACTCTTGAGTGCTCTTTGACTTAGGTCGGAGTCCTCTGAGGGGCTCACTCCCACTGTTCAGCCTCACCTCTGAATGCTGGTGACTCCCTCTCACACCTGCAGCCAACTTCCTGTTCATCATCTGGCTTCTCCTTTCTTGGTTAGGGCCTCTCTCTTTTCTAACCACCCACCCTCTTGCTCAAATAATCAAAATTCCCCACCAAGTGATCTGTAGTTTAATGAGGAGCCTACCACACAGAGCCCATTCTCTGGTTTGACCATGTTTAGCTCATCCATAATGTTGCCTAAGTCAGCCCAGTCCAATGTCACTACATCTAGTTGGTCTGCTCACTTACCCTAGATGCAACTATATCTCTGTCTCTCTCTTACACACACACACATACCTGTTTACCACTTCCATCAAGTGTCCTTGAAAAACATGAAGCCCTTGAAGTGAGCTAACCAGAAATTCAAGGTTACTTTGGTAAATCACATCACTTCATAAGCCTAATTCAGAGCTATGAGCTATAACAAATGGGGCAGAAGGAGGAGGTTTCTTCCCTGCCTCATGGAAGAGTGGGAGGCTGGATTCCTTTCATGGTTTCCAAGAGTTTGGAGAGCCACTGAGGGAAGGTGCAAGGGCAGGGCCTATGATCCTCCCCAGGGGGTCTTGCTGGGAATGTGCAGAGCTGGGCTCTTGCCAGCGAGGGCCGGAAGCCCATGCATCTCACTCTGCAGAACAGCACATGTTGAATGCCTGTGCGGTGACACATCCAACAGCTCTGGAGCGAGCGCCCCCCATCATCCAGTGGAGCAGATGGCTGCTCCAGACCAGTGTGCCCATTCCTGTGCCTGCTGCTGGGGGTGGGGTGACCGGAACAGGGCGCATGTGGAGAGCCTCCCAAACTGGGCCCAACCTCCTCTTCCTGCTGAGTAAGAATGAGGTCACAGACCACAGATCGTGCATGGACCCAAGGGATAGAGCCAGCCTGTGTCCTGCGTTCAGCAAAAGGAAGTGACCCACTGTCTCTTCCTGGGGGCAGGGAGCAGGCTTCTGGCCTGTGGCATTGGTGAAGACATGTTTAAAGGGCCAGTGCAGCAGGGTTTAGCATGTCTGATGTGCCCAGGTCAGAGTCTGACCTGCTTTTCTCAAGGCTGGCTCTAAAGCTGCTCCAGCAGGGCAGAAAGTACTCAGGCTCCAGGTGCCACTTGAGCAAGCTTGGGACAGACACAGCAGGAGCAGGACTCAGGGAGCAGGGTCGGAAGGTGGTGATGAGGCTGTCTGGGCTGAAATGGTGGCCTCTGTCCCGTGACCTCACTGTTTTTGCAGAGACACTAGAGAAAGAGGCAGCTGGAGCAGGAGGGAGAAGGGCAGGGGACAGCAGAGTGCCCTCATGAATGGTGCCATCAGCCTATGATAGGAGGCATGTTGGGAAAAGGCACAAATCAGGTCAGGGGTCACAATCAGTGGCGGGCAGAGGGAGCTAGCTCAGGCTGGGGAAGGAGGTCTGGGAGTATGTGTACAGGGTGGTGGGAGCTGACTTGCAGCCTTGTCCCCTGCTACTGGGCAGCATCCCTGCTACCCAAGCCCAGAGAGATAGGAGTACCACCCCAGGCTGGGGAAAGGAGCTGGGCTGGCTCAGGGAATAAATGGGAGTGTCTCACCACAAGGCATAGGCCCCCAGTTAGCACGTGCTTTTGGCATCTCTTCTCCCTTCAGTAGCCATCAGGCCTCACACTTCAGCAACTGTGTCTGAGTCACTGTCAAGCTCTGCTGCCTGCACATGGAACTGGGTGGTGGGGTCAGGAGGGACAGGCAGGGTGCTATAGGCATGGGTTTGGGCCTGGTGAGCTGAGATGAGCTGCATACCCACCTGCCCCGTTAGCAGTGCCAGGGCAGAAGGAACAGCAGGGAGGAACAGCAGGTAGGCTGGGATTGGCGACAAGAAGTGGGCAAGGTGCGCTTTCCATTTGACTGACCCAAGGAGAGTCCCTCCTGGCTTGCAGAGGAACTAACTACAGAGACAAGTCTTCAGCAGGGAGACCAGTGCAGAGATCAGGAAGTTTCACACCCCCAGTCAGCAGGGACTGGGCAGCCTGTGTCAGGGGGGTCCCATGACTTGGCTCAGGGGACAAAAAGGAAGCTGCTCTTTGGTGAGCTCTCAGCCCTTGTTGGGAGCTGAAAGGGGGCTTCTTGTGGGCAGCAGCTGCCAGGCAGGCCTCAGCAGCTCTGTGTTCAGAGGAGGGAGGGGGAAAGAGGGGCAGCGACAACTGAGCGCAGGGCCCGGAGCAGAAGGAATGCAGGATACTCACTCTTGGAGAAGGGGTCAGGCCTATAAATAGTTTAGATAACTGAGCCTGTCAGGAGGCATGGAGGGATCCGGGCCTGCACATTCCCTCTGTTTGTTAGTGCCGAGGGGGCAGCTGTTGGAGCCGGCAGAGTTTGGCAGCTGCTAGCCATGCCAGGCTCCTGACAGGGGCATCCAAACAGAGCATTCCTCTCCATCCCGAATGCCTGTGGCGCAATGCTGCCCACTCTGCTTCCCTCATGCTGTCCTCCAGCCTGGCCACAGGGCTGCAGCCAGACTCCTCTTCCCCTAACTTTGGTGCCACAGCCCTCTCTCCACCCAGCCTGCCATAAGGCAGCAGACAAGCTTGCCACCCGTTCCAGCCTAGATATTAGCTACCTGCTTCCAGGAAGCTTTCCCTTCCCCCCTGGAAAAGGGGGCCCTCAGAGAGCTGCAGGACAGTGCTGACTGCAGGGTGCTGCTCTCACCTTTTTATGGAGCTGCTGTCCCCAGTGCTGGTTCTTACACATGACAATCCTGCCACTGGTGTAGACTGGCGGGACATAGACTCTTTGAATAGGAGGTGGCCAGGGAGGAAATCAGAAGACTCTGGGGGCTGTAAAATGAATTTCCTCCCTCCTGGGCTTCTGGCTCCAAGGTGATGCCTCCTTGGTAGTGAGTATGAGGTGTTCAGTGACCATTATCCCCCTGCTAGTGTAATTTGCAGGCGGCTATACCAGTGTGGCCCAGGGCTGGCTGTGTGGCCACCTGCCCCTCTAGGGCTAGGCTGAGGCACATGGATGGGAAGCAAGGACATTCACCCTGTTACTGCCTGGGCTGGACCTGCTTTGGGCACATGGAAGCTACCAGGCCCCATCCTGCTCTCAGCACCAATGCCCAGCCTGAGCGCCCCTTGAACAGTTGTTTGGAGGAGAGGCTGCGCTGTTGAGGAGTAGCAGGCAGGATGTTCGGGGAGCCTCTCTCCTCCCCCCGACCCCTGCACAAAGAGCCCTTTGTGCCAGCGAGCCTGGAATTCCTGCGGCCGTGAGCCCAGGGGCAGAGTGAGACCCACATCTAATGGGGAGGCGAGGCCAGAGGGTCCACCTGCTATGGACAGCGGCAGCTGGTCAGGACAGGTGGGCATGGGCTGCAACCCCCACCCCTCTGTATGCTCTTGCTTCTGACAGGCTGGGCAGGGGGGCAGAATGGACGTGAGCAGCTGGCAGGAGAAATGAATGAGAGAGAGAGATGGACCCCACAGGGTGGTCACTCCTTGGGGGTAGGTTAGATTCTGGAGCTAGGCCTGATCCAGGGCTGGGGAAGCTGCTAGATCTAGGGCTAGAGCATCTCAGGGGTCTTGCCAGAGATTTGGCACAGCACTGGGGAAGGCTTAATGCTTTTGAGGCTAGGCCAATGTTCAGCTTGGCTTTGGGCAAGGGGAACCCAGGGAGGGGGTCGCTGTCAGGGAGACCCTTCTGGCTTCCAGAAATGGTGGTCTCCTTCTCTATGACTTGGGAAGTATGGACAGTGGGAGGTGGTAGTTCAAAAGCATTCTGCTACCCAGAGGTATCATGACCAGCGGGAGGCCCCTAACTCTTCCCTTCATCATCTAATGCCAGTGCAAACCCCATTAGTAACCACTGCTTCCTGCCCCAGACCACACCCTCGCTGGGGCCTACAAGACCCGTGCCATATCCACAGACCAGGAAAAAGGATCCCCAAGGCTCCCAGGTGAGGAGGAAGCCAGTGTGGGCCCAGGCACTGGAAGGGCTGGGATAGATGGAACAGGCCCTTCCAGCTCCAGCTGCTCCTTGACCTGGATCAAAGATCATCTCACTTTCCTGAGGAGGTGCAGGTGTCCCTTAGTGAGAGTCCTGCCCAGTAGCATCACTAGGACCAAAGGCTGGAGAAGTGTTAGCTGCCTATGCCCTGCTGGCTGAGAAGCTCTGCCCCGTCCCACTATCTCACCACCCTCCCCCCTTTCCAAAGCACCCCTTGCAGGCAGATCTCAGACCAGGATGGGCAGGGGCTGTTGTGTGTGCTATACCAGTGTCAACATGAATGCATCCTCAAGAGTTGGCTAAGGGAGCCCTAGGCCTGGGGCCTGCATGACAGGACTCACAGGCTGTGCCTTCTGCCCTGGCACTGCTAATGGAGCAGGTGGGTGTACAGCTCAGCTCAACTTCCCCATTACCCTCTTTCAAAATGAGGGTGTGGGTGTGTGAGGGCTGCATTGTCAGACAGAGACAGCAGCATTCCCTATCCCTGCCCCTCATATGCTGGGCTGGGTGGTCATGGAAGCTGACTGGGGGCAGGGAAGGAGGCTACCCAGAGGGTGTGGTTGGTCAAGCTAAGCCTTGGCACCTGTCACCCCAATGGCAGAAGGCACCCCACAATTGGGGCCTTTGTGTCTGTGATGAGTCCCCACAGCTGGAAGAGCAACTAAAGCTGCTCCTGCTTTTGAGACTTTCATGCTTGTCAGCTGGCTGCTGCTGCTCCAGCCCCCTGTGGTCCCCCCTTCTCAAGGGGGCCCAGCTGCTGAGGCCTAGTTGACCTCCTGCACAACAGATTTCATAGATTTCATAGACATTAGGGCTGGAAGGGACCTCGGAAGATCATCGAGTCCAGCCCCCCGCCCAAAGGGCAGGACGTCAGCTGGGGTCATAGGATCCCAGCAAGATAAGCATCCAGTTTCATCTTGAAGGTGTTCAATGAAGGCGCTTGAACAACCTCCGGTGGCAGGCTGTTCCAGACCTTGGGGGCTCGGACAGTAAAGAAATTCTTCCTTATGTCCAGCCTGAAACGATCTTGTAGTAGTTTGTGACCATTCGTCCTCGTCATCCCTTGGGGCGCTCTGGTGAACAAACATTCCCCTAGATACTGGTGGTCACCCCTGATAAACTTGTAGGTGGCCATCAGATCACCCCTGAGCCTGCGCTTTTCCAGGCTAAAGAGCCCCAGGGCTCTCAGCCTGTCATCGTAGGGTCTGCTTCCCTGACCTCTGATCACGCGCATGGCTCTTCTCTGGACTCTCTCAAGCTTCTCCACATCCTTTTTGAATTGTGGAGCCCAGAACTGGACGCAGTACTCCAGCTGCGGCCTCACTAAGGCTGAGTACAGGGGGAGAATGACGTCCCGGGATTTGCTTGAGAAGCATCTATGGATGCAAGCCAGCGTTTTGGTCGCTTTACTAGCCGCAGCATCGCATTGCAGGCTCATGTTCATCTTGTGGTCGATGATGACCCCCAAGTCTCTTTCTTCCATAGTGCTAACCAACATAGCACTGCCAAGCCTATAAGGATGCTGCGGGTTTTTTTTCCCAAGGTGGAGAACCTTGCATTTATCGGGGTTGAACACCATCAGATTCTCATCCGCCCACTTGCTGAGCCTGTCCAGGTCAGCCTGGATCATCCGCCTGTCTTCTGGTGTGGATGCTTTGCCCCAAAGTTTGGTGTCATCAGCAAACTTGGCCAGTCCGCTTCTGACTCCAGTGTCCACATCGTTAATGAAGATGTTGAACAGTATGGGTCCAAGGACAGAGCCTTGGGGGACCCCACTGGTCACAGGACACCACGATGAGTGACTTCCATCAATTACTACCCTCTGGGTCCGACCCCGGAGCCAATTTTCCAGCCAGTGGATCGTGGGGGACCCAAGGCGACAATTGGCCAGTTTCTCCAAGAGACGATCATGGGACACCAGATCGAAGGCTTTTTTGAAGTCAAGATATATGACATCAATCTCTTCTCCCTTGTCCAGGTGATAGGTCACCTGGTCGTAGAAGGAAATGAGATTGGTCAAGCAAGACCTACCCGCAACAAACCCGTGCTGGCTATCCCTTAAGATGTTGGCGTCGGCCAGTCCATTAAGGACAGCCTCCTTAATAAACTTTTCTAAGATCTTCCCTGGGATAGAAGTCAGGCTGATGGGCCTATAGTTAGCCGGATCCACTTTCCTCCCTTTCTTGAAGATAGGCACCACGTTGGCCTTCTTCCAGTCTTCGGGCACTACACCAGAGCGCCAAGAGTTTTCAAAGATCCGCGCTAGAGGCTGGGCTATGATGCTCGCCAGCTCCTTGAGTACCCTGGGGTGAAGATTGTCAGGGCCGGCTGACTTGAAGGTATCCAGCTTCTCAAGATGTTCCTTCACAAAGTCAGCATTAATGGAGGGCAGGGGATCACCCTCACCCGGACTTCCCGGCCCTGTAGCGGGCATGGGCGTCCCATGGGGCTGATGAAAGACCGACGCAAAGTACCTATTTAATAGGTTGGCTTTTTCCTGGGCGTCAGTTGTCAGTTGCCCCATCTGGTTCAGGAGGGGTCCAACGTTGCCCCTGCTTTTCCTCTGGCTCCCCACATATCTGAAAAAGGACTTTTTATTGTCCTTGATGCTCAAAGCTAGCTGGAGTTCAGTTGCAGCCTTGGCTTTCCTGGTCTGCTCCCTACAGGACCGGACCAGTGCAGAATAATCCTCCTTGGAGGTGACTCCCATCCTCCATCCTTTGTAGGCCTTTCTTTTTAGCCTCAGGAGGTCTGCTAGGTCCCTGGAGAGCCAGGGGGGCTGCTGTGCCCTCTTGCTGCCTTTCTTCCGAGATGGAATAGACTTAATTTGTGCATTGAGGATCGCTCCCTTGAGGAGCAACCACTCTTCTTGAACTCCCCTCTCCCTGTGGTCACAGTCCCTTAGGGCCTCACTGACAAGCCTCCTGAGCTTGTCAAAGTCGGCTTTCCTGAAGTCAAGGACTTGCGTGTTGCTGACCGACTTGCCAGCTTTTCGGCGGATGGTGAAGGTGATCAGCTCGTGGTCGCTGTCACCCAGCTTCCCATCGATCTCTAGGTCGCCGACTAGGTCCTCCCCAGTAGCCAGCACCAGGTCGAGCAGCGCTTTGCCTCTCGTTGGCCCATAGACTTCTTGAGTCAGGTAGAGGTCATCCACGCACGAGAGGAAGCTCTGCGACCGCTCAGATTTTGCTGAGCGATCCTCCCACGAGATGTCTGGGTAATTGAAGTAACCCATGACAACCATGGTCCTGGAGCAAGCTGCCTCAGCCAGTTCCTGGGCAAACTCCTGGTCTAGCTCAGGACTTTGGGTGGGAGGTCTGTAATAGACTCCCACCATTGTGTCCCCTGTGCCGTGTTCCCCACGGATTTTAACCCAGAGGGTCTCCAGCCGTCCACCCTGGTCGCCAATATTGGCTTGCAGGGACGCGTAGCTTTCCTTAACATAGAGAGCTACACCCCCGCCCCTTTTCTCTACACGATCCCTCCTGTACAGGGTATAGCCATCTATCCCCGTGGTCCAGTCATGGGTGGAGATAGCATGGCAGGTGTGTGTGGAGGACGCAGGGAGAGAGTGAGGTGGGGGCCTGGGCCTATGTGTGCACACTCTCTCCCACATGGGCACATGCACACACACACACAGGTTAGGTCAGCTTGCTCATCTTGTGGCTGCAGGCCAAGCAAAAGGACTTGACCAGGAGGAGCTGCAACGCCTCCCTGCAGAGAGCAGGAACAGAATTGGCTGTGGAAGGATGTTTGCTCTTCTTTACTGGAGATCCTGGAGTCATCTGGCCAGAGCTGTAGCCTGTTCCACAATTGGAAAGAGGAAGTGTGTGTTTGTGTGTGTGTGTGGGGGGGGGGCATGGGCCAGGACTGAAGGATACTGGCAGAGCTGCACTGCAGGTCAGGGGTGTCAGAGAAGGCAACACCTGCAAGTCCCAACTTCAAACCTTGCCTAGAGAGGGCTGGACTGTGACTCCCTTGCAGGGTATTAGCAGTCAGCAAGAGCCAAACGCCTCTGGCCCAGCCAAAGGGTGAATCCTGCTTTGAGCAATGTAGCAGAAATATTGCCCCCCCCCCACAGCATCCTTCCTTCGTGCGAGGACCCTGGAAGCTTTTTGCATCCAGCTGTGATCTACACAGCCTCAAAGGAAGCAGCAGAATGGCTTTGACCTCCCACAGTCCCTATCCAGAGTCAAGTGCCTTGTGTGGTCTTTCCAGAGCCCAGAGAGGCAGGCTGCTCTCTGCTCCCGGCTCCACTCCATGTTTAACCCCATCCTGTCTGAGCAGCTTCCACTCCCCCCCCCCCCCTGCCGCCCACACACACATACTTCCCTGCCCCCCCACCTCCCTGGAGCACTCCATAGTGCACAGAGAAGATGCATATAAACTGATGGATATAAATGCTAGCAGAAACTGAAAGACTGTACTGCATCCCCCCTTCCTGAATTATCCTTATCTTGCCTGAGAAAGCCCCATCCTGACCCAAGAACAAGGGCTGAGATGAGTGCAGTAGCCCTGACTGTACTGTACCAGGCTTTCTGAGCTAGCCTGCTTTCTCAGAGCCAGGGCTTCTGTGCAAGGCGCTGGGAGTGGGCCTGGGTCTGGGCCTGGATTAATACTACAAGTATGGGTTCACACATGTGGATAGCAGCATTGGCCTCTCCTGTGCTGAAAGATACAGAGAATATATTGTAGCAGCCACACTGCATGGACAAATGGCCTGGGCCCCAGCCTTCTCCAAGAGCAGCTAGCCAGATCCAGCTGACAGGACAGTGAATCCTTCTGTATTGCTCCTTACTCACTCCTGATCTATAGCCCCCCGCTGTCCCAGCCCTGGGTGACTGATGCCCAGCTCTGCCACTGTTCCTCACTCCTGCCCTGTGGCCCCTCTGCTATTCCAGCTTTAAGTTTCTCTCCTGTGACAGTGCCCAGCACTGCCATAGCTGGACACCCGGCATTGTTTCAGCACCCCCATGCGTTCTGCACACTGGAGGTGAACGCCCAGTGGTGTCCTCGCATTCAGGAGGGACTGGGATGTTGTCCCAGCAGGCCAGGAAACTTCCCCTCTACAGGCTCCTGCAAGCTGAGATATGACGGCACCGGATGGCGGCTGGGCTGAGCTCCCAGTGCTGGAGGGAGGTCCTGCCCAGCCAGCTTGGCTTGCCAACTGCTTCCCTGTCTCTATCCCAGCACCCAGCTAGCTTTAATACAAGCTTCTTCCAGGCCTGGGGCCAGCAGGCCTGCTCAGCTGGAGCACAGCCCCAGTGTTGCAGGGCCTCCTTGATGCTAGGACTGCATTGCCCCCTAGTGCTTACTGGGCAAGGGGACATTACAAGCCAGGAGCAGGGGCAAGAACCCATTTGAAAATCCTCCGAGTGCAGAGTCGGTTTCTTGGGGTAGATGTGATATTTTTTATTAGACCACCTGAGTAGTTGGAAAAAAAGTTCTTAGTAAGCTTTCAGGCGCAATCAGCCTTCATCAGGCATGGGGAGTCTGCTGTTCTGAGACTCCAAGGAAAGAGAGAAGCTAAAAGTGTGGAGGGATGTCAGTGGAAATGTAAATGGATGGAAGTTAGGAAAACAAAAAGGTAGAGCAAAGGGAAGGGAACCCACAGGTGTATAAAGAGACTACAGTAGTAGTAATTCAAAGTAGAAAAGAGGCTGACTGTGAAAAAGTAAATAGCTAGAAATTAGGAAGACAAAGGGCAGAAAAGTGCAGAGCTGGCACTGCAGCCCAGCAAGCAGCTTGCAGGACAGCCCAGCTGAAATGCTTGCAGCTCTGCCTGCAGTTGTGGTTAGCTGAAGCATTGGGCATTGCTGAACTTCCTAGCTGTACCCAGCTTATCCCAGCTCAGCCCCACGGTGCCTCCTGGTCCACAGTGCTCCCTGGTCTGGAGGCTGATCACTGCTGGAAGGCTGAAGAAGGAAGGCCTGTGGTCGGGGGTGGCAGAGACCCTAGGAAACAACTCCGCAGCTACTCAGGCTCCATCCAGCCCCTCCCTCAGCACAGCACTGCATCTCACCTCAGGGATGGCTGGTCCTGGAACAGACCAGTTTCTTTACTTGCAATACCCTGCTAGTCCTCCAGGCCCCAAAGCTCATCACTCTGCTCAGCCCCTCTGTGGCTGGGGGCTCCATCCCCACCACACACATGGGGTAACTTAATTTCATGGCTACAGAGAAGTAGCATCCTGCTGCCCCCGCAGGAACTGGCCCTAGACCAGGGAATAGGAATATTCCTATATTTAAAATGCATTTTAAGTCTTTAAGAGCATGTTAGTTGTAACTGTGGACTTTGTAGCTATGTTGGAACTTGCTTACCTTAGACCAGTTTTGCTGGTTAATGTATACAGGCAACTCTTAGTGCATATATTTCTTGTACCCCCCAAATGCACTTTTGGCAATATAAACTACACTGGCTTTTCAGTGAAGGAAGTATTTCAGTTAAAGGATGCTTTGGATGATATATCCATATCTGTGTTGGCATAAATTAAAATTAAATTAAAATTATAGACTGTGTAGAGAGACAGCAACAAGAGGCTGCCTGAACACAGGGAGCTGGAAGCAACGGCCCAGGAGCACAGTGTCCTCCCCACTGGAGGCAGGGCTACCCCCAACAGGCCTGACGCAGCCCAGCCCAAGGAGCTCCACCAGATGCTGGGTTGTGCCCAGGCACCAGTGGTGGTGGTGTGAGGACAGGCAACCCCTTCCCCTTGCAGGGAGCTGGACACCCTTATTCAATCACTGCCCAGGCTGTGTTTGTAGAGATCTCTGTTTATTGTTTAGAGTACACAGTGAGCGGGAAGCAGGTCTGCCGTTGGGGCAGAAGTGGTTATCGATGCAGCCATGTTCTCTGGGGAGGCAGAGGTGATGGGTGGGGTGGGGGAAACACCCAGAGTCCCCACCTGCCTCAACAGCACAGCAGGAGTCAGGCTGGGACCACCCCCTCTCCCCACCCTGCAGCAGCAGAGTAGAGGTGCTGAAGGAAGGGGGCGAGAGCAGACCCCTCATTCAGGGGCCACTGTGCCTCTGTGTAAAAGGGCCAAATGGGAGAGAACATGGGGGGCAGTGCCAAACAGGATGGATCCTGAACCAATGGTAGTCCCAGCCCTACTGCTGCTGAGCAAAGCCCCTTCTAGCTCAGCCCAGGCCAAAAGGGAGAGGGTAGATGCCCTGGCCATGCATGAAGTGGTTGCTCCCCCCAGAGGAAATGGATAAGAGCCCTGTGGTCACTACTGCCTACACAGCAGCCCAAAGGATGTCCCGGTCCTGGGCAGCTGGGCCAAGGCTGGCTTGGCAGTGGTGCAGGGCACTGCCCCACAGGACAGGCTCTGAGAGGACACTGCCCCCCCCCCCCCCCCCCCCCCCCCCCCCCCAGCCTCCTGGAGGGTTGAAATGGCTGGGTGGAGGGGACTTCCTGGCCTGGGTCCTGTCAAGACTTGGAGGTGGGGTATTCAGGGCAACAATGCCACAAAGCTTTGCTGTAAGGCTGTGCCACACGCATTCACAACCCCTAGTCTTCCTGGGGGCACAAAGCAGCATTCAGCACCTAGCTACTGCATCCTGCAACCAAAAGGGAGAGGAGTTGGGGTGCGGAGGAGGGAGGGGCTGGTCCAAGGCCACGCGGTGAATTAGCAACAGTGAGGGGGGGCAGGGCAGGACCTAGGCAGTTTCACCCTGAGGGGCTCACTGCTTTGGTCAGGTTCATCTTTGGGAAGTGCTGGGATGCTACAGTGGCAAGCGCAGCAGCCTAATGCTTAGGTGGGCTGGGCTGGGCCTTTCTCTAACCCCAAAGACTGGCCATGCTCCCCTCCCCCAGCCAGGAAGTAAACCCAGGGGACCTCTGGCCAATGCCCCACCCTATTTCTCTAAGTAACCCCGAGGGGCTTAGCTGCAGGCAACACCCCGCCCCCCCCCGCCAGGTTTCTGCCCACACCAACGCAAAGCAGCCCAGGGGGCCATTCCCAGTACCCAAAGCTGGCAGGAGTTGCTTACCAAAGTCCAACTAGCGGCAAGAGCCAGTAGAGGAGGGAGAGGCAATGGGCACCTGCAGGCTCCCTCCCCCATCCCCAGTGGGTACTGGCTCCTCCACCTCCTGTAGCTAGGCCATTAGGCCTGCAGGCTCCCAGAGTAGCTGGTCCAAAGCCCACACACATTGCACCCCTACCCACCATCCTCCTGTTGTGGGGAGTAAGCCACATCCACAGCAGGAGAAGGGTCCCCCTCTGGCCTGCCCTACTTCCTGAGCCACAACCCCCTGCCTGGCCATGGGCATGCTAGAGTGAAAGTTCTTGCTAGGAGGAAGCTGCAGACTCAGGCTGGACTGACGTGGGAAGGAGGCAGAGGGGCTGGGAGGGGTGTATGCAAATCAGGGTGAGGGAGGCACTTTGGGGCGGCCCAGCCCACCAGGCATCTCAGACAGCACGGTTCCATCTCTCCTCCTAGCCGCACATCGTCAGCAGCAACCACTGCAGGGGAGGGAAGGAGAAGAGGGTGAATGGGCAGCTTGGGGAAGAGGCTACAGAGCTGCAGGCCGCACCAGGCTCCAACAGAATGTCTGCCCCACAGCTTGGGCACTGCCTCTGAGCACCAAGAGGAGACGGGGCACAAACAACCTACAGCAGAGGCTGTGGTAATGATCCTCCGCACCCCCTCATGCACAAGCCAGTGTGAGGCTGGCCCCTCCCTCAGACAGCTTGATTGAACTTCAGCTCTCCAGCCCCTGAACCTGATGCCTCCTTTTCCCTCCGAGGGCTTCTCTAGGGCAGGTTGAGGAAGAGACAGGCCCCAGGCAGAGTCCATGAGAAATGGGACATTCCCAGGAACCCAGCTCCAGAGCCAGGCCTTCTGTTCACCCCAAGGCCCGAACACTAGGCACAGCACTTACCTCCGTAAGGTTCATCACGGCTGTCCCGGTACCCTCAGGGTCCATGCTGCGGAAGAATCCTGCAGAAGGCAGAAGTGAGTGCTGCATGGGGGTGTTTTCCCTTTATACTTCTTTATCAGAGACCCACGCCCCTGAGGGCCCTGCCTCCCTCATGCCCCATGGTTAGCAGCTGGCTGTCCACCTCATTTTGCACTGAGAACAAGGGGGATTCTGTTATAGGCAGCTTCTGGTTGGCATGCCTGTCCCCAAAGTACTGACAACCAGCCTGCCTCAGGCTGGGGCACCTGTAGTTTGAAGCTAAGCAGGGTCAGGCTGAATCAGGACTTGGATGGGAGACATCTGGATACAAACCCAACCCATGGTCCTGAAGGCATAACCCTGCTGTAAAGAATGCTCTACTCTTTGAGCCAGTCCTAGCCTATAGTGCTCTAAAGGCTGTGGTGCTGGAAGGGGCAATAGCAATGACTCCATAGAGCGTGCCATCCTCTCCAATTCCACCCAGCAAGATGCTCTCATAAGGAGCTGCTTTTCATTTCATACTCTTTAGGGGCTACCTGCCTCTAGGCCAGATCATAACACTTGGCTTCCCTGAGCCCCTGGCTGGAGATGCTGCTGCATGCAGCTGCTCCCGGAGCTGCCACTTACTGAACATAGCCTCCAGCTTGACCAGGCAACAGACGAAGTTATCGAAGTCCACACCCAGGCTGGCATCAGTGTAGCGTGCCACCACCACCTGATGCAGCTTGTTGTTCAGCTTGAAGCCTGGCAGGCAAAAGCATGGGTAGCAGTTAAGAGGGCTACAGCTGTGGGGGTAGGAACCTCCGAGCAACAGCAGAGAAGCAGGTCCCAGCCCATGCAGGAATAAGCACAGATGCACTAGAGGACACTGGCTTTATGGTCACAACCCCTTTGCCCAGCCCCTCTGCAGCTGGGAAACCCACCCAGCTTCTTTCTGTCAGGGGCCAAGGTGCCAGACCCCCAACCAAGAGACCAGAAGTTCTTGCATCAGCTGTTCTGTGCCTTTCAGCTACTATGGTGGTTTCTGGATAGTGGAGGGTACTCCCACAGGGCAGGGAACAGGGAGGCCCCAATGTTGTGCTTGCACCAGCTGCCAGGGACTTCCCTGAAGGGTCCAGGCTCCCCTCCCCAGGCTGGGGTCTCACCTGCTGATTCCAGAGCCAGGCGCATCTCATAAGAGCTCATGGTGCCCGACTTGTCCAGGTCATGCTGGCGGAAAATCGTCTGCAATGACAGTCTCAGAGTTCAACCTGGGCAAGTGCCTCCTCCTGATCCCAACCCCGATGGCCAAACACCCTCACCATAAGTGCAGCATAGAGGCATGGACCTTGCTCCAGCACTTCCTTGCCCCCCTCCTTACCAGCCAGCTCCGGATCTTGTTCCACAGGATCTGGAACTCCACAAGGCCCAGGCGTGCGCTGCCATCTTTCTGGGGAACAGAGTCAAGGAGAGGTAGGAAAGGGCCAAAGTCTCCCTGGTTAATCAAGATCCTAGGCAAGACTGACTGGGGTGCAGGGTCCTCCTACACTGCCAGGCTATGGCTAAATGGGCACTATGCCCCCACCTGGAGATGGCTGCATTTCTGCAGCACTGTGCCTATGTGGTATATGCCATGTTCTGAGACCAGTGAGTTTGCAGAGCTGTGCTGGCACCTGCTCCCCCTCCCCATATCCGACAGGCTGGTGCAAAGCTGGACTGTGGAAGGGGCCCAGCATCATCTCTTCACTCCTGCAGGCTCCTGCCTCCTTCGCAGTGCTTGCAGTGCACAGACCATGGTAGCCACTGATTTCTGTTTGTGAGCCCTAACCATTTGGCAGCATGAGGCAGGGGAGCTCTGCTCCACTGTAGAGAGCTGGGGAGAACCTGAAACATCCTTCCTCAGCCCTACTGGAGGGCTGGGTCTAGCCATGGACACCACCCTCAGGGACAGCCTGTACCAAGCCCTGTGTCAGAGTATGTCTGCCTGGGAGGCATGGGATCCTGGCCTGGTGTGCATAACAGCAGGTAGGGGATGAGGGGTGGGGCACACTTTTTCACACAGGGAAGGCAGACCTGAAACCAGAGTGCAGCTGGGCTCTAGGCTGGCAGAGCTCAGCTCCTGGGACTCAGGAAAAGCCAGATGTTATGCCCTATGAGACAGCCAACAGGCCAGGCCAGGTGCCTTGTAGCCTACTGTGCTCTAGCCTGTGGTCTAGATCTGACCTCCCCCAGAGGGGGAGAGGGGTACACAAAGGATATCTGGCAGGAGTGGTGCAGGCCCAGGGGATGCCACTGTTCTTCTGTTTATGGCATCTGAGCCAAGCCTCAATGACTAAAAGCACATACTCCCCCCACTCCCCACAGGGAAAAGCTGTCTCTGAAAGAATGAAGGGACACTGAGGAAGCCTGCAGAACAGCTTCTCCCCCAGCAGACAGGGCTTAGCAGGAGGATACGTCCATCAGGTTGACCATGTTGCGGCAGGACTCCATGCTGAACCCGTCTGTCTTCAAGTCTTTGTCTGAGGGCAGGCAGGGGGAATGAGACTGTTATTCACTTTCACAGAACAGATATTCCCCCCTTCCTCCAGCACAGGATGGTAGGAGGGGCAGCACTTACGCCTGGAAATGACTCTGTTCAGAATAGTCTTGAGCTCGAAGACACTGATTTCCATATCCTGCCAGGAGAGCACAGCATTAACGATACCAACAGCTTTCCCAGCCCTAGGGGACTGGAGAGTCCCCCAGTCTCTCCTCCTCCTGAAAACCCACCACTATGTGCTGGCCCCTGCCTGATATCTGCCATTGCCAATGGAGACCTGCAGGTTTGTGACACTTCGTTTTGGGCAAGGAAGGCAACTGTCCCTCTGAGGTGGCAAGAAATGCTGGGATAGGGCAAGAGACAAGGCTCAGGACTTGGGTGCACTGCCCTCAGCTGGCTATGGGATGTGCCCACCCAGCCAAACTGAGGGACACACATCCAGTGGGGCTGAAATGAGTGCTGCTCCCCAGCTCTGGAGATCAGTGCTTTCCAGGTCAAAGCGTGCCTCCCCGGGCTCATTCAATGCCTAGTGCCAAAGGGCACGGTCTTGATGGGGCTTTCTGGGTATTCCTGCAAATGCTCACTCCTCTGCTTGTGTGATGCGGGGCACCCCCTCCCGGCCCCCATACACCCAGGGCAGGAATAGTCACCTCTCCAGCCAGCTGCCTGAACATGGTCCTAAAGCCGTCCTCCACATCATCTTCAGAGATCCCTTCCTAGGGCAATGCAGACCCAAGGGGAACAGGTTATTGAACAAGGTCTGGGTTCTCCCCTCCTGTTAGGATGGGCTGCCCCTTCTCTTAGGCTCTAGCAGACAACTGCCAGGAGAAGGAGCTCTCTGCCTGCCTCCCCACACTGAGCTTTGGTCCCTTGCCCTCCACCCCAACTGTGCCCCGATCTCTGTCTCCTAGGCCAGTGTTTCTCAACCTGTGGGTCGCAACCCAAAACGGGGTTGCAAGAATATTTGAAAGGGTTGTGAACAATCACAGAAAAATGTAGGAAAGCATGGGTTTCCCTCTTGCAGGCTGGCAGTGTTCCAGTCCTGCAAGGGGCTGCTTGGGCCTGGGGGGAGTGGGACACGGGGTACCACATGCATGTGCGTGTGCATACATGCGCGTGGCAGCCAGGCAGGGTGGAGAGCAACTCCCGCAGCTCCCCACAAGTAAATCTATGGGGTGGGGGAGCATAGGTAATACATGGGGTGCGGGGCATGTGTCTCCCAAATTTGTGTGGGCACAGGGCTGCAGCTTGGTTGGACCAGCACAGACAGGAACCACCTCCGTGGCCCAGTGGGTGGGTTCCAGTGTGGGGTGGGTGGAGTGAGGCAACGAGACTAGTTGCTAGCAGCTGGGCCATGGTGGTGGGATAGAGCCATGGCCTGGAGTACAAGCGGCTGGCAGTGGGAGGAGGTGAGCCCAGCATGGGTCGTTCCATCCGTTACTCCTTGTGCTCCTGGCACAGTGGCTGGTATGGGGTTCATGGCAGCAGCAGTGGCAGCAACTAGTCTCTCTGCCCTGCTCCATCCTCCCATGCTGGGACCCACCCTCTGAGCCACGGAGGCGCCTCCTGCCCATGCTGGTCTGGCTAGGCTGCAGGCCAGTGCCCACACAAATCTGGGGGGCACATGCCTCCCCATACCCTACACCCTGCCCCTTCTGCCCCACACACCCACCCCCAGCCCCAGCCCCCAACCTGGGGGCCTGGTGGTGGGGGCAGTGGGTTGGGAGGTGAGGGGCACCAGCAGGGCAAGGGAGCAGTGGGTCAGGAGTGAGAAGCATCAGTAGGGCAAGGGGGCTGTGGCTTGGGAGTGAGGGACACCAGCAAAGCCAGGGGGCTGTGGGTAGACTGGCCATTGATGTTTACAAATGGGTCCTGGTACAAAAAAGGTTGGGAACCACTGCCCTAATCCACCCTACTGTCCTCCGACTGCCAGGCCTCTGCCAATGGAACACATCCGGCTCACAAGGCAGAGGCATTTCGGTCACCTGCAGGTGGCCCCAGCTGGCACTTCCTCCACACACACACTCCATGCCCCACAGTGCTGCCCACAAAGGCTCACAAGGGTGTGGGTCCTGACATGCTGTGTGAAGGTTTTGGGAGAGGTGGGGTTTTTCTTACCTCATCAGCAAGATCAGCTGAGATCTCCTCATCTAGCTCCCTGGAGACATGAGAGGAAGACACAGTGAGTGGGGAGTATGTGCCAGCCAGGAGGTAGAGGGGTTGGTTCTCCATAGGCTTTGGGGGAGTCCATGTGTAGGAAACCATGGCTTTTGGGTTCTGCTGAATTAGACAGGTCAGGAAGTTTGGGAAGAGAAACCGCAGGAAGGTGATCCTATCTCCAAACATTCCTGGAGAGGGATCCATACACCCTCACTTGGGGAACCCCTCGCACCCCTGACCTGAGGGGAGGTATACACTGCAAGATGGGTAGGGAAGGCTTGGAGCCTCTGCTCTAAGAGGCTAGTGGGGCTCCACTGTTAGGACCCTGACCTGTTTGACCCTGCCCCCTCTCCCACTATCCTGCTGGGACCCTTCCCTCTGCAAGGGAGTTGCAGAATCCCCCCTGGTGCAGGACACCTCCTCCCCTAAGCCCTTGCATCTCAGCAGATGCTGGAGAAAACACCACTCCCAGCCAGCTCCATCCAGGTACCACCAGAGTGTGCTCACATCATGTGTGGACTCACTCTGTGTCTGACTGCTTCTCGGTGAAGACGCGCAGGACGAAGTCGGCTTCCTGGTGTGGCTCGAAGGTGGAGGGCACGATGATGTACTCGCCGGGAGGCAGCTGGATGTGGTTGCTCACCTCCCGCAGGTTGATGAAGGTCTCTGACCGCGCGCGGGATTGGTTCCGAAGGAAGAACTCCTTCTTCATGTGCACGTTCTGGCAGCCCTGGGACTGTGGGACCAGAGACACCTGTGAGCGATGGCCCAGTTGTGAACAAGCAAGGCTGTGCCGGGATGCCTGGAGCACCAGCCCTGTGCAAGTGCCATATGCATTGCTCTGGCACCCATGACCAACCCATATGCAGCAGGGCAACCCCCCTCATCCTGGCCAGGAATGATTTTGAGGAGCTGAGCTCTGCCCTGGGCTCCAGACTGGCACAGCTCCATGACCTGGTTAACTGAGCACTTGTCTCTCAATGGTGACTAACACCATGACCACTAAGTGAAAATATGAGTATGCCTATGTCCATACATTGTGCTGGGCTGTTACCACAGGTTGAGCAATCTTTCTACCCTTCCCCCAACCTGAGCTTGTGAACAGCTCTACCCTGGGGCACCAGGATGGAGTGTTTCTCCAGGGGCAGTGCAGGCTCTGGTGCCCCATCTGCTGCCAGCCCAAGGAAGGCCTGGGCAGTGATTGCCCTAGAAAGGGAGGGCAGGTTGCCAGAAGTGCTGGAAGGCTGAGAAAGGACACTTCTCGACCCAGGGCATGAGGTTGGTTTGGAATGGGCCCAGCTGGTTGAACTCCAAAGTCCAGGCCCTGAACTGACTCCTTCCTACCAGGCCTAGCACTCCTTGTCACACACACTCTGGTGGTGGGATGGATAGCTCTGGACGTACCTCCTCAGGGACCTGCGGAGAGAGGAGAGGCTTATTAGGAGATGTGTGAAAGGACAGCAGAGTCCCTGTCCCCATGTGCTTTAAGGGGGGAAGGGGTGAAGGTTATCCCACAAACTCCTGCTAGGCAAGGGAAATGGCTGATGTGACCCTTTCCCTTTCACTCTCTGGAGTTTGACGGGCCCAGCCCTCCATGAGATGAGCAGGGCATGCCAAGAGTGCTGGGTGGGGGTGTGTGCGGGGGCTTGGGGAGGGTTACCTCATAAACAGCAAAGCCAATGGTGTGCATGTCGCCCCCCACGCGTCGCTCCTTCCGCCGGTGTTTCTGCATCAAGGCCACCAGGAAGCTGCAGGCCAACTCGTTGTCCCCAGGGTCGTCGTCCTCTTCCAGGAGCTTGATCTTGAACTGGGGGTTGATCCAGAATGTGGCTGGGGGAGGTGGGAATGATGCACTCAGCATGACCAGGCCCTGCAGCCCCCTGCCCCATTGACCCTGCTGCCCCCAGGGGAAGCTGTAGAGATCGTGAACTCCTAGCCCACAGCCTGCTCTCTGCCTGCCAGCCACCTACCCCTGCTCCTCAGGCTCAGACATGCTGGGCTCTACATGTTGCTTCTCCCCAACAGGCTCTTTAGTGTCAGCACAGGAACCAAGCCACCCCACTTCCCCAGCCTGCCACCCCTTCTCCCTGCTGAGAAGGTCACTGAGGGAAGGGACTGGGGGCGGAGGCAGTACCTGGATGGTTCCTGCAGCCCCCGGCAGTGCTACCCCGGCGCCACGTGCCCTCATACAACTGTGTGTGCCACTTGCTCACGTCGTCCTTGGTCAGGGCATCAGGGCTGAGGTTACAGATCTCCAGTCTGGAGAACTCCCTCATGAAGTCCCGGAAAGACATCCTGCATAGCAGGTGGGAGAGAAGAGACTGAGAGACACTGGAGAGCTGGGAGATTTCTGTAGGAGGAGCTTCCAAATTCAGAGGCTGGTTCCCTGGCTGGCCATACCCTCAGGAGACTCCCCCACCTTTCTGAGCCTTAATCACCCTCCCTTCCTCTGGCTGCGTCTCCCTCCCACCCTATGTTCCCTTTTCAAGAGCCTCAGGTTTTTCAAGAGAAGCTTAGGGGACATGCTCAGGGCAGCCCACTCACTCAGCTTACACTGTCTGATCCAGCAGTGACTGACCCAGCACTGGCTATTTCCTCCCTGCCCTCTCCTACCCAGTAATGCTAAGCACAAAAGGAGTTCCTGTGCGTCCATGGGCACCAGCTGGCATAAACCTGTTGGCTTCTTCAGTAACACAATTGATCAGATTGGGCTCAGGGAGGGTGAAAGTGAGGAATCTCACTGACTGTGCCCAGACCCAGATGTAGGCTCCCTCCACAGGGCTGCATATGCAGAGCCCCCACTGCCAGTCCCTCAGCACCAAGTCCTTCTGCACAGGAACAGGCCCAACAGAATTTTCTTGCCATCATGCCGAGCCTGGAATCCAGGCTCTATCGGGAACCACCTAGCAGTGGGTTGGACACTGGCCTGAAGGAAAAGGACTGCGTGTGGACAGGCCATGCCAGGCCCTTGCATGGCTGCTCATGTGCTCTGGGGACCAGTTAGGTCAAGGTGTCCAGTGAGTGTGTTGGGGGGCTGAAGGGAGCAGGAAAGAATTATGAGCCTGGGAAAAGGAGGGGATGGAGAAACCTGGCCAGGTTCCCAAAGTCTTAGAGATCCAGCTAAGAGTGACGGAGTCTGTAAGACCCGAGAACCAGATCCTGGCAGCCCCATCACAGGTCCAGCATGGGTGCTGGCTCCCCCTTCCAGCACCCTCCTCCCTCTGCAGCACTCACCAGAACTCTCCATCTTCCATCTTCAGCTGCAGCTCCTCTTGGTCACTGGGGTCAATGTTGTTCCACTCAGAGGAGCTGGGAGGGCAGGAGAGAGGCAGTGAGATGGGAGATACTAACATGCCTCAGCAGAAGGTACCTCAGAGTCTGCCCTTGGATGGTGCTACAAGGGGCATCCCAGACTGCAAACTTCCCCTTGGCTCTGCCATGCAAGTGCCCTCTTCAGACCCTGCATGATGAGACCTTCCTTCTATCAGTGACAGCTAGGTATGCAGCAGAACGATCAGATCTAACTCACCCGTCGCTCCATGCTCCGGTCCACTCCACCTGACCCCAAGGGTTCCTGATGCGGATAAGCTGTTCCTGGCGCCCACGGTAGTTCACCTGTCAGAGGCCAGGAGTCAGAGGTCAAACTCATGTCACTGGGAAGCTATTTACATTTCTCTGTTTGTCCCAGGCAGCCAGACTCACCTCCTTAAAGCCTGTGACAGAGTAAGCATGACCCTTTACCAGCTTCTTGAAGGTCACTGCTTCCATATCAAAGGCACTTGTGATCTGAAGGCAAAACACAAAGCATTGGGTTGACTTGGAGCATGGGACAATGTAGATTTCCCTGACCAGGCTCATCACCACCTCCTTTAGCTAGGAGATACTGGCATGCTCCCTCAGAGACACCTCAGTCCCCCAGGCTGCTTCAGCATTAGAAAGGGGCAAGGACCCATTAGTCAGCATTTTAGACCCACCAATGAGAGCCAGTCTGTTGAATCCTTTGGCTGCTATCAGCTAGCACACCTACTCTTGGGTCTGAAATGACTATTAGAGAATTACATTTGTATGATGAATATTAAGGAAGAAGAGCTCTTCAGGCTCAAGAACACTAGCAACACAAGATCAAATGGCTACAAACTGGCTATGAACAAACTTAGATGAGAAACTGGGAAATTTTTATCTAGCAGGAGTGATGCTTTGGAACAGTTTTCCAAGCCAAGTGGTGGGGGGCAAAGAACCTGCATCGCTTTGATGGAAGGGGTGGTACGATAGGACAGGGAGTTCTGGCATGCCAATCGTGTGTGTGTGTGCGTGTGTGTGTGTAAGTAAGAGTTTGTGATGTTAAGTCAGGTACTTGCAGTCCCTGGGGAGGGATGGCGGTGTATAAAGGTAGCTGTGGTAGTGTTATGTTCACAGGTTAACAATTACCTGTGGGTAGTGAGGCATGATAGTCCCAGGCCTCAGGGACTTTGCTGACTGCAGATGGAGGGTCAGGAAGGTTCTTTTGCCCTTTGTGAATGCTACTGGCTTCTGGGGAGGGGGTGTTCTGCCTTCCTCTGAGGCACTGGGCTGCTGGTCACAACTAGGGCTGGGGGGGTTGACTGGGATGTGCTGATGCTTCTGCCAGTACTGTGTTTAGAAAACTTGAAGGTTCCTGTCTAGAAGCTCTTGAACTTCTGCTCAAAGTCCTTCTAGTCAGTAGATCTGAGGCCAGGAAGGAATAGTTCCTCTAGGTCAGATTGACAGCTACTGTGGGGTTTTCTCTCTTCTTCTGTAGTGTGCAGCATGGTTGTTTCTGAAGGATATTCTGAGTATACATTAACCAACTGCTTCACTGTTTTTGCACTAGCAAGGCACTGGCAGTGCCCTTGTTTCCCCTGCTATTATTTAGGGCATGCTGTAGGACACTGTTGATGTTTTGGGTATTATCTCTGTAGCTGAGAATGAAGGATTTGCCGTGCGGATTTAGAGATTCCTTTGGTTAACAATTGCCAGTGGACGCAGGGGTCAGGATTCAATGGCCCAGGAGACCCCTTCCAGTCCTGTGTTACTACCTACACTTGATTAAAAAAAAGCATTTGGGGGTGCCCAAGGCACAGTGCTGAGACCTAACCAGTCACAGGGGGGTGCTGCTGTCCAGGGAGACTACAGGCTTCTGCAAGCATTGGTCCAGTGGCCCAGCCTTTCAGAGTGAGATGGAGTGCTTGGCATACTGGGAGCTGCAGTCTCCATGCTAGAGGTGCAGGTTGGAGCTGCCTTTGCTACACTGGCAGCAGTCCTTGGGCTCCTGGTAGACTGCAAGAGGTGGCTTGGCTGGGTAGTTTATCCCTCCTTTCACCACAGCAGCTGAAAATCATGGTGCAGCAATGGTTGAAATAGGTTATGCAGGCCTGGAGCAGGGGTGAGGAAATGGCCTGGGGAGCTGGTGCAGGGAGCTATTCTACTGGCAGGGAGTCCTTGCATATCCCCTGGGAGGCTTGAGCAAAGAGGCTCTGGCCCCTCTCCCTAGAGGCTTGGGGTGATACACTCCAGCAACAGGAGTGGCAGGACTGTTTTAATTTATGGCCTCTGCGTAGAGGTCCAGTAAGCTTGTGCTGAGGCACTCTCAGCACAAGGGGGCACCACACACATGCTTGCTGTTTTGATACCTTCCATCATTGAAGAATGAGGGGTACAAATGGTCTCTCAGCACCCCGTGGTTCACTGTAGGACAAGACCAAATTCCCCATCATGGACACCCACAGGGGGTCATGACACTGCCTGAGCCCTGGCTCTCTCTGCCCCAGGCTCAGCCAGGTGCTATGCTGTGTCCAGCCAAGGGATCTGGGTGGGGCATGGTCCATCCAGCTGAAAGATCTGTGATGTGGACCTGGACGTAGATCATTTCACACCTGGGCTCCAGGCTGCAGAGGGAGAGTGCAGGGAGCAGGCCAGCCTTAGCGCCTGTGGGGTTAGGGGTGTGTGTGGGGAGGTTGTGGTTCTAAGCTCCCTGCAGCCCCTCATCAGGGGAGGGCAGGGAACAGGGGTGCCTCTTACGTCAATGGAGCAGCCGAGCAGGGAGCCTCTCTCCAGTGCCTTGCGGATGACCCTGTCTAGGGTAGAGGGTGGCCGCTTGAGGTCGTACATTTCTGCCACGCCGCCGGTGAAGTCCTCAAAGCCTTCTGTGGTGCTGCCCCCTGACAGGGCCTCATAAGAGCCATTCAGCCTGCACACCAACCGGACACCGCCAGGGGCATTAGCAGGATGACCCTGACAACACTGGGTTCCCCCTGCTGCTCCTAGGGAGTCCTTCAGGGTCCCAGGCCAGCAGTGGTAGGGGAAATAGCCCTCTGGAGAAGACAGCCACAGAACAGGATCTCCCCCCCATCCCCACTCTCCCTGCCCCAGACTTGCTCCCCATGTTGCCCCTCCTTCCCGTCAACCCCTGGCCTCCCTGCCAGCACTCACTTGGCATAGGCTTTCTCCAGCAGGGCACTCCAGAATTCAGTGCACTCTGCTGAGTGCACAAACACCAACTCCCCATCCTTGGTTGGTAACCGGTCGTCAACCACCACATCCACCCACTCGCCGAACTGCCAGATCTGCAGCGGGAGGAGGAATGGGGTGAGCAGGGCATGGCCGAGCTGCCCGGTGTAGGGGACAGCTGCAGAGCTTGGGGCTGAGGAGCCCCATGCTGACTCAGGAGAAACAGACCCCCGGAGGAGACCTCCATTCTTAGGCCTGGACCCCCCCAGTAGCCATTCCCAGAGGCAGTGGGCACTAGCTCCTGCCCTGGAAGTGAGAGGCAGTGCTGCCCTTAGCCCTACCTGGAAATGGAAGATGCCTGCATACTCCTCCTGGAAGCTCTGCCCATGGGGCACCACACGATGCAGGAGCTCTTCGTTGAGTGTCAAGGAGCCAATGGCAGCCAACAGCCAGCAGTCACCTGGGGAGCAAGGAGCTGGGGTCAGGCCCTCACCCAGCATACAGCTGCCCCCTGCCGGGTCACTGTGACTTTCAACCTCCTGCCACTCCCTGAGGTAGACTCCTGCCTCTGCTTCCCTCCCTCACTGGGCAGCTCTATATGGGATCCCCTAATTCAGGGGTGTCATGGACATAGCCCATGGACTGGATGTGGCCCATCGAGCCCCACTGTCCAGCCCCCAGTGCTGCCCCTCGTTCTCAAGTTAACTCACATGTGGTATGCATTGGACCAGGCCCATGCTGCACATGGCACCAGCATGAAGCCAGTCTGGGTCCTGCACTGCACACAGCACCTGTGTGGGGCCAGTCCGGGACACCCCCCCCCACCAAAAATGCCATATCCAGTACCCACGGGGCCTGTTCTGGGGCAGATGCCACAGGCAGCGTGGGTCCTAGACCTGCTGGAGTGGGTGCCATTTGCAACTTGTGTTCCAAACTGGCTAGAGTGGGTGCTGGATCCAGTGTATGAAGAGGTGGGGGCCTATGGGCCCAATCCAGAACATAGAGCCTGCCCCATGCCATTCATCCAGCCTGTGGACCAGTTCAATGCCACTCATCTGGCCAGCAGGGCCTGATGAGTTTGACAGCCCTGCTCAGATACAATTAAAAAACCAGCTGCATCCCCAACAACCCTGATGCAGAAGGGGTCAACAGGGACTGATTAGATCCCAGAGGTGGTTTCCCACAGGATTATGTGCAGGGCACTGGTGACCCCATTGCTGACTCTGTGGGAGCAGACGGATGAGTGCTCCCTCTCCCTCTTTGCTCCACAAGAGTGGTCTAAGTGGCATCACTGTGACCTGGGGGATTATGCAAAGATCCCCACCTCCATTATCATGCAGCCCCTATGACTGAGCTGGGTGGGCATGGTGCCCAATGGCTTGCCCCCCTCTCAGACTTCCATCCTGGGAGGAGAGGGGCTCTGGGAAGGCCAGGAGCTGGCAGGAGGAGAGGGGAGGCAGCGTGTGCCAACCCCAGGTGCTCCTGTCACTCAGGGACGCACCCGGCTGCAGGGTGTGTGGGGGTGGAACAAGAGCAGTGAGCAACCAGGGGTGGGAATAGCATGAGGGGTCAGGAAGAGGAGGTGCCTGGAGACATGGGAGACAATAGATGGGAAATGCAGTCCAGGAGTGGAGGCCGAGCAGGTGAGCTTTTGACAGAAGAACCAGGCCAGAATCAGAGCCCCTGGATGGGACGCTGGGACAGCCCTGAGTTTTCAGATCCTCCTGTGAATGCTAAATATAGGCATGGCATCAACTCTCTCACCATTATTGTCACAGCAACCCGAAAGCCACAGCCTGCCTTCTTTTTGTGACTCAGCCCCTGGCAGCTGACACAGTTTCCTGCTTGTGCTGAGGCTGGGCCTGGGCTAACTGTTCATGCCACGCACCTCAGTCAGATGCCCCTGGAAACAGTGGTGCTGGGAGGCTGGGGGGACACCAGGGAGGGACTGCCCATCACCCAGATCTGCTGGGGCCCCACAATCCTTGCTGGCAACTCCTCCCCTCTTCCAGGCTGTGGGCCTCCTACCACTTCTACCATTACTGCTCAGTTCTGACCCACAGCCCTCTCCCGCCGCCCCACACACACACACCTTGCCATGCCAGTCTTAGGCCTCCCACCCAGCTCTGCTGAGGCCCCTCACTCCTGTAGCCCTCCTGTTACCCCAACACAGCTTGGACTCCCAGTGGTACCGGCAGTAATGGTGGGGCACGCTGTGCGGGAGCTGGGGCTCAAGGACCCCCCTCCCACAGAACTGTGCAGCTCATCTTTGTGTGCCACAAGCAGGCTCCAGCTGCTGTTGAGCTCAGCAGGAGGTAACCCTGAGGCATGACAACTTGGGCATAGGAATAACTCCCGCAGCCCCTGAAGCATGGTCCCCACAGCAGCTGAGCAACACAGCACCACTGCACACAGTATTAGGAGAGGGAGCAAGGTAGATGTCGTGTTTAATTCAGCCTGCCTTTGAGACCCACCTGCTTAGGCTGTATCTAACTCTTACTGCAACTGCCCCACTCTTTCCTACTCCACAGCCTTAGATCTGGCCTACTTCTTCTCAGTCTGCACTTCCAGAGTCATCCTTGGGCTGTCACTGCTGCTAGCACTGCCCCTTGGGTCAGCCTGGCATTGCCCCTTCTGCAAGAGTCTTTCCCTTGGCTCCCTTTCCCCATGGCACCCAGTACAAGACACCTTTCTTTGCCTTTAAGGCTCTTCAAAGCTTGGTCTTGCCTTAGCCATCAACCCTGATACATTACTTGGACATCAGTCCTGCCTCCTGTGCTCTGCCAAGGGTGCCAGCCCTCACTGCTCACTGCCACCATCTTCCTCCCAGCACCTTGGTGCTCCCTCCCACACCACCCCTAGACATAGAAGCAACTCAGTCCTCCTTCCAATTCACCTTTGCAGGGAGGCCCACCAAGCACTCAGTGAGTTGCTGCCACTGACATTGTCTCACCCTGCAGAAGTTTATTGCAATCACTGGCTGCGCCTTGTCACCAGCTAAGCCACAGGCCCTGGATCATTACGGATTGGGACCTTTAGGAACTACCAGGTATGCGAAACACTGAAGCAGAATCCATCTTCTTCAAGATAACAGTCCTGATAACAGCCTTCAAATACCCGAAGGGTAATTATAGAGAGGATGAACACATTGTTCTCTGGCCCTAGGGCAGGGGTGGCCAACTTGGGACACAGGTGCCACAAGTGGCATAGGCAGCCTCTGTGTATGGCACATAGTAGACTGGGGACGGGACAGGCAGCACGGTGGCAGAGAGTAGAAAGCTGAGCAGCAGATTGGGAAGGGAGTGCAGGGAAGGAAGCAGAAAACACAGCATCAGATCAGGCAGGGGAAGGGGATCAGCCCAGCACTTGGGAAAGGTGCGGAGCTAATTTGTGGCATGCCTGCCAAAAACACTGGTGCCCCTCTGCAGCAAGGGGAAGTTAGGTTGGAGATTAGGAGGAGCCTCCTGACTGTGAGGGTGGTCAAGCACTGGAACAGGCTATGTAGAGAAGCTGTGGAGTCTCCATCCCTGGAAATTTTGAAGACCTGGTTGGATAGGCACTTGGCCGGAACGGTTTAAGTCAGGGCCAATGCTACCTGGAGTAGGAGGCTGGATAAGAGGACCTTGTGAAGTCCCTTCCAGCCTTACTTTCCTGTGACCTCAGTGAGATCTCACCCAGGAGGTGTTAGGAATAACAGCCACTGCCATCCCACCCTTTGCATAGGGCTAAGTGGGTGGGGAGTCCGGGCTGCATGGGAGGGGTATTTTCAGATGGAATCAGGACTCCGGGGTCATGGGGGATTTAGGAGGGCAGAACTGAGTGAGCTGGGCTGACGCTTGGTCAGAGCCCTGGCGTAAATATGTCAACTCCTGGGGAGAGCATCCTGTGAAACACTATCTTAGCAGTCCCCTGGCCCTGCAAGCCTCGCTGCCAAGGTCCCACACATCCCTCAAGCAACTCTGCATTGGGGAGGACCCCACCTCCCCATCTGATCCATTCCCTATCTGCCCCTCATACAACACCTCAGCCCTCCCAAGCCCCAGCTGGTCAGAGGACAGAGCTGGACTTACCCAGAGCTCCCTGGCAGATATCTGTCCTTGTAGCACCTCCAACAATAAACTGGGGGTCATCCACGATTTCCTGTTGGGGAGAGAGAATCAACTATGGGTCCCTAATCTCACCAGGATCCGCTCTATAGTCCATTTTTGCACGTGGCCTCCTGTACAGGGGAATGATGTGGGTGTGCAGCACCCTGTGACTTTGGTACTGTACCCTTTGTACCTTCCCTGGACTCTGGTTGGGGAAAAGGGCTTGGCTATGACAGTCCCATGGCTACACAAACTCCAAAGGGGTCAACTGGGAAAAGCTCGATAGCCTTCTGATGTTGAGACATGGGGACCAGGTCTGAGAGAGTCCCCATCTGTAGCAGTGACAATAGGGATCACCACCCCGAGGGCCCCCCAGTCCCTGCAGGTCATATGTTTCTACCCCTGAGTGAGTGCAATTCCATTCAGAGGGGGGCAAGGGCAATGCAAAGAGTAGCCTCCGCATTTCATTGCCCAGCTCTGCTGACCCAAGAAAGGGAGCTTGCTTGAGATGGCGACAGGTTGGCAGGGTGCAACCTTTTCCTGGATAATGGCATCTGACATCCAAGGGAGGCAAGGCCCTGAGCAGGCAGAGGGGGCGGGGAACTGGGCAGACAGGGGAACAAGACTTGTAGTAGGCAAGGGGACTGTGGGTTGTCATCATGTTAATGAGGGGCCTCCTTGGGATAGGCACTTACCGATGGGCGCTTCCAGCGCACCCCCTGGGTCTTGCCAGAGTGTGGCCCCAGCTCCTTGAAGCCAAGGACAGAGGGGACAGCTGGGAATTGAGGGTCCTCAAAGAGGGTGCCGCTCTCCAGACACTCCTGCTTCAGGGTGTCATAGTCCTGGTTGAGGTACTTGATGGAATTGTGGTGCTTGCCAACTCCCTCTGCTCGCAGACGGTCCCTCTGCAGCCGGGCAGCGATTCCCCCGAAGGGCATCATGGTGCCACTGACCAGGCAAAGGTGGCACCAGCTTCAACACCTTCCCCTAGGTTACAAAGGCACCTTTAGACAAGCTGGGCACAACAGTATGGGGGGGTGGGATGGCAGGAGAGGTGGGGAAGGGTCTTCCTACGAGGACCATACTTGCTGCAGGAGGTTGGGCTAGTTAGAGAAGGCAAGGTTGGGATCTAGGCCATTAATTTAACAGGCAGGAAATCTCTTTCTCACCTAGGACTCAACTTCCCCCTTACTCATGGTTCTAAGGAAGCCAAGGTGGCAAGTGTCCAAGCCAGGGCCGGTCTGCAGTGCAGAAGGAACCCTGGAGCAGTCACACGCTGCTAGGGGCCATTCCCAAACTCCATGTTCTGCTCAAACACTGGCACTGCTGTTTAGAGAGGGGCCTTGGCTGTTAGCTCAAGCTGGTCACACATCCATTCTCATTAGTGCTCTGTCAAACAAACCAGGCTGGGAGCAGAAGGGGAGGGCAACTCTGCTGACAGCAACACAGAGGGATTTCCTGTGAAGGGGCCAGCTGAGCACACTAATAAAAGATATCAGATTTACCCAAAGAACCTTGTCTGCCTATGCCCTTAGACCAACACAGCTGCAACCTATACCCAAGAATCCCAGGCACTTTGCTCCCTGCTCTTTCTACATCCAAAGCATCTCTCCTAGTGTCTGTAACCACCAGCCAGGACTTTGGGCAACATACTTCCCATAGCCCCCTTCCCTACAGCACCTTTTGCTGGCACGGGGCAGGGACTTGGGCAGTCTGGTGCTCCCCTTGTCCTGTTTCCTAGCTCTCCCTTCAGGTTGTTGGTGTTTGCATGGGGCGAGGGCAGCAGTGCTGTTTCTCCCAGAAATGAACTAGTCTGAGACAAGAACAGGTATGTCCAAGGAGAGGCAGCGGGAGTGTCTGCTCTTGGGTTCCACGTGCCTTCTCCTCACTGGGAGGTGACTCACTGTTTGCTCATGTGAGGGCAACACATGGGGATGGTGTGGGGGACACTATTCATGAGTGGAACTGTTGCTATCTCCACAGGAGCAGTGCAAGGCTGGGGGAGGAGGGGCAGCCCTTCCCAAGCTAGAGGGAGTGACTCAAGTATGGCTCAGAGCTGTGAGCACACAGGATTTTGGGAAAGTGCCGCTCCCTCAAGGAGATGGGGGGCTGCCTTCTACCAAGGCAGTGCCCCCCACACTGAGAAGTACTAACAGGGGTTGAGGTGAAAGGGCACATGGGTGCACACACAGCGGGATGTGACATATCCAGCCCCCAAGCCCTTCTGGACACTAGGCTACAGGGACTGGGGCTCTGTCCCAGTTCTGGAGTGGGCAAGGCCATTACTGGGGACAACCGATATCCCTTTGCCAGATCACGGGCCGCACCAGCCCTTGGGAGTGCACTCTGTAATGCATCAGTCCTTGGGCGGCCTGTCCCAGAATACCAGCACAGGCCCCACAAATAGGTTAAGCTGGGTGCATGCGAGCCAAACCCTGTCCTCCCTTGCTAGGACTCCGACCCATTGTGTTTTTGAGTTAGTGACTGATGGTAGAAGGCAGAAGTGTCCACTGCAGCAAAGCAAAAGCCTGCAAAGGCCTTGTCGCTGAAACACTTAACAAGCAGTTCCAACAAGGGGGTTTTCGGTTTATGTGACAGGCCACAGGACACTGCTCTGCCCCATTCAACAAAGTGGGCTGTAACCCAGCACACTGCTCAGAGATGCATCACGCCCTACTCTGGGATGGCAGACAGTGCAAGAGTCATGGCAGAACATACTGCACGTAACCAGGAGAGAGGCTGGCTGATACAGCCAAGGCCCATCTCTGAATGTTGGCTGGCACCAGTGCCCAAGAAAGTCACGGAGCATCAGTTAAAATATCATCCCTATTGGGAGTGAACACCCTGCTCCCCACCCCAAAATTCTGGCTCCTCTTCCTTCTTCAGGGTGACACCCAGCCAGGCCAGCAGTGGGACCCTGATGGGACTGGTTCATGCACCTGCTGCTTCCTGTTGCCCCACACCACATCTAAGATGTTCTTCCAAACTAGGGAGCTAGAAATCCTGCTCATGGGGAACTTGTCATAACCTTTCTGATGCCAGCCAGGGTCTCTGTTCCATAGGCACTGCTGCCAGAGCTCTCCAGGGTAGGAGGGGACCAGACACCAGCCTACCCAAGGCTACCATGTCACCCCCACTATTGCCTACACACCAGAGAGAAGTTGGAGCCTAGTTGCTGAGACTTGCCGTCTGACCCTGGAGTTATCAGGAGTAAGTGAAAGGCACTGCCAAGCTTGGGCAGCTCTTGCTGGGTCCCACTGTGCTGCTGCTGGGGCCTCGTCTGAGCTAGAAACTGGGTCCTGAAGCAGACATAGGGCACACACAGCTCCCTGCCCCTTCATGGTGCTACTTGTGTCCACCCAGATGTTCACTGAGGTCAGAGGGAGGGAGCCTGTCCCCTTCCACCACTGCCTTAGCCCTGCCCCCCACTACCCTAAGCACCTGGTCCCTTTCTCCCCAGGCAGTACCATCTCTTCTCACCCTTTTGCCCCTACCTACCACAATCCTCTGCCTTCCCTATCCCAAGCCCCCAGTGCCACCCCTGATGACACAGCCCCAACACCCTTGAGAACCCAAAACCATCATCCTCTCTGCACAAGTCCTGCACCTCCTGTTCCCTTGGGCTGACTCCTCCTATTTGAATGGCAGGGCAGGGCAGGGCCCAGCTAAGCTGAATGAAGGGCAATCCCAGACAGTCATCCCTGCTGTCTCCACTTCCTACCTTGCGGTTTCCCCTACTTTGAGCCTCCTCGTGCTCTCAGGCAGGCCTGTGCAGCCCTGATATGGGTGTGTGCATGCTCTTAGAGGCTTAGTTGTTCCAGAGATCTTCTTCCCTGGCACTCCTAGCCCCTCTCCTCCACAGCACTGGGAGCACTGTGTGCTCCCTTCTGACTCCTGCACAGCCACTGGCTGGCAGTAGCTTGCCTATGGACTGACCCCACAAGGGCTGGCAGTAGCCCTGATGGTAGTACTTAGGCTCAGTACCACAGGAAATGCTCTGTGGGTTTGACTACATCTTGGTGAAGCCATAACAGGCCTTGAATCCTCCCCTGTGGCTTACTGATGATCCCATCAGATAAGGAAAAAATATAACTGGCAGTCATCTTTCAAGCACCACCAGCTGGGCGACACCAAAAATGGCCACCACTCCCTGCCATGCAGTACTAGTCCCTATAATACAATCTTCCCTCTCCTTCAGCATGTGGTGAGTACCAGTGAATGTCTCTGGGACATCCATCACCTGCTGAGCCAACACTTCCTCATGAGGCAAAGGTGAGGAAGGCCATGCCAGTGAGAGGGACCCTCCTCCCCCAGGGAGGCTGTTTCAGGCTGGCTGTAGCCTCAGGCAGGCTTCCCTGTGATGGCTATGCTCAGGACACATTTTCTAGCTTCCCTTCACAGCCAGGATATGGCAGAACAACCACAGGACCAAGCATTTCTGCACAGCCTGTGCCTCTGTGTTAGCTAAAGCACCAGCAGCTACACCTAGCAGTTGCTTCTGAAGCTCAGCCCCATGCACTGCCAGGACCACAGACACTCTTGAGCTGTGGCCAGCAGACACGGTCATCCCTTGGGCACTGCAGGGGTTATTATTAGTCTTGTTACTCAGAGTAGTTCAGAAGGTCCTGGTGGCTGCTGTGCTCACAAAGGAACAAAACAGCTGCTGACTGGGGAGGCTACCTGAGCACGGAGGGAGAGAAGAGTATTTCAGTTTTACTGGGGCCCTGGTGCCAGCTGGGCAAAAGCAGGCAAAGGCAAAGGATTCACACAGGCTGGCAGTGCTGGAACCAGTAGGTGCCCAGGGTGAATAGAAGGATGCACATTTCTGGCCTGTGCTTCAGAAAAGCACAAACCAACAGCCCGGCGCTGTGTGAAATGTTAGAGCAACCACAGCACCAGTTGGGCAGGCTCTCCTCCCTAAACTCCTGCCCTCAGCCATTCTAGCACACTGCACATGGAGAAGCATGGGGCCAACAGGGGAGGGGAGCACAGGTGCCCTGTTTGCCTGGCTTGCCAGAAACTTGCCCCATGAAAGGACCAGTCCTTCCAAACCCCAAATGTGCCCACAAAGGCCTCTCTGCTACTTCCTCCCAGAGGCTGCCTGCAGACAAACCAACCCTAAGCTAACTCCGGGTTTGTTCAGCCCCCAGCACTGAAATGAGCCCAGCCACACTGAGGCGTAACCTTTGCTGAGCCTCACTGTGCAGAGGACTCCTAGGTTCATGTCCCAGCTCTGCCAGAGACCCTCTGCATAGCCTTGTGTCTGGCCACTGTGCCCCTCTGTGCCATGTCTGGGGTCAATAGCACATGTGCCCGACCCCTCTGTGCCAGGGCTGGGCTTCTCTAGTCTCCCTGAACTAAAGGGGACAGTTCAGTGGTTGCCATCAATTCCCACCAGCCAGGTCTTGCCCCCATTCCAGCCAGCTGTCTGGAAAAGCCCTTCCAGATGGGCTAATTCCCCTGAAGGGAACAGACCCCAGGCTGTGAATGGTGGGTGCCCTGTACACTGCCAACCATGGAAGGGCTCCAGCAGAGACACCTCTGCAGGTGCACAGAAGCCAGTGCTGGACAGTCCCCACTGTTCCAGGGAGAAGCCTGGCTTTCTGCCCTAATCACAGAGGCGCACACATACTAGGTGCCTGGCTGGATAGTAGCCACATGGCCATGCTGAGCTGACCAGGTTGCCTAGGAGACTGTCATCCCTTTAAGCCCCTGCCCATGCCTGTCATGCGTAGGTGGCATGCAGTGCAGCAGAGCGTGGCCAAAGCGAGTGGGGCAGCTTTGACTCTGTGCCAACACTCACGATTTGTATCGAGGACCTGTTGCAGTGCAGTCATCCCTGCCTGAGCTGGGAGACTATTAAGTTTTTGCTGTAACAACACCGGGACCATCACTCAGAGGAGAGACATGTAAAACTCCCACGTGGCTAGAAAGTAAAAGGAAACTTGGGACTGGCTTGGTTGGGCCCTGTTCATTCCAAAAGGAGACCCGACGTGGCTCAGCCCACCCAGAGGAGCCCAGGTACTAATTGCGTTTACGCTCAAACCTAACCTAAGTCCCCCATGCCCACTGCACCCAGTGAAGTATCAAGAACTACCAAGGTCTATATGACAAACTTTCCTTCCAACCCCTCACCCCTCCGGTGTTCACATCCCATTCATATAAACATACATCTGGACACCTGGCACCAAGATACAGCCACCTTGGCAGTGCAGCATGCCAAAAAGCAACACAATATGCAAAAGGATAGAGCAGGAACCTAACCATGGCTGCAGGGAGAAGGGAGGCAGGCCTAATGCAGATCTACAGGCTGAGATATGGCCAGACCAAGGAAAATCCCCAGGCCTGTTTCCCAGAAGTGGAAGCTGCAAAGAGGCTGTGGCCCCAGATATGTGGTATATTACAGAGGAAAAGGCACTGGTGCAGAGAAAAGTGTCCTTGGGGATCTCCAGGGCCCACCCCAGCCGATAGCTGTGGAGCAGGAAAGCTGTATCTTGTAAACACCATGAACGGCAATGTTTCCACTGCTCTTCCAAGCCCAGTGACCTGCAGGCTTATTTGTGCAGGGGACCTGCAACAGCCCCCTCAGCTTCAGCATCTGCTGCCAGAAGCAAAGCCCACTCCTATCCTTCCAAAGACACAAAATTGTCCCCAGCCCTCCCCCCACCACAGTGGGGCTCCTCTCCAAGATGGGGGCATGCATGAGAACAGCAAAGTTGATTATCGGGACCGCACAAAGTGGGTGGGAGGAAGCGCCTGCCAAAATTTCCCCACCCAGGACTCTCCGGAGCTGGCACCCCAAGGGCACCTCTAGGCAGCGGAGGGGGCCAGCTTCAGCAGAGGGAGTAGCTCTGTCCCAGCACAGCTCCTGTGGGGCTAAGGAACATGCTGTACCCCCACACCCAGCCTGGGATCCAAGGCAGGTTCAAGCACCTACAGCCTCTGCAGACTCATAGGCACCAAGAGTAACGCATGGGCTGGCTCCAGCCCAGACCCCTCCCAAGGCTAGGTACCAGTCTCGCCAGGAGGGGTGGGGGGTGTGAAGGCTGACCTGTGGGGTGTGCCCCTCCTTTCCTGGTAATGCCAACCTGCACCACAGAACCCCACCCGATGGCCTGCGAGTCCTCTTCTCCCCCACCCTAAACACCTCCAGCTGGGGGCCAGGGCAGGGGTCCCTGGTGCCAGGGGCACTGCCACTGCCCAAACTCACCTGCTGGCCCCACCGATACCAAGGAAAGTGAGTGCCCTGGCAGAGCCGCTGCCAGCTCCGGCATGGGGCGGGGTGGGGTGTGGCAGAGAGGGGAAGAGGGAGCTGAAGTTAGCCCGTTCTTGTGCTGAGCCTTTAAGCGGATCTGAGCTTGGCTGCTGCAAGGGACAAGAAGCTGCGAGAGTCACTTACTGCGTGGGCTCTTCCCCGAGGGGGGCCTGCGCTTCCCTCACTCCTCTCCTGGCTTTCCTGGGAGCCTCCCTACCCACAGCTCATGACTGCAGAGCTAGCTCAGCTGCCCTGGCTCTGCAGGCAGGAAGGTGGGGTTTGGCCTGGCAGGATGTGCAGGCAGCTCAGATTGAGTGAGCTGGAGAGGAGGGGGAAGGGCAGGGAAATTAAAGGCACAGCAGCTGCTGTAAGCCTTTGGCCTCTTTCTTCCAGGCCTGGAGCCTTGCAGGAAGCCAGGCCCGCCCTTCCCTGCCTCCTCCCCCAGGCAGCCTTGCAGTGTACCAGGGACAAAGAGCCGGCAGATCCTGCTCTCCTCTCCAGCTGCCTTAGGCTAAGACTCCTGCTGCAACAACAGCCTTCGGGGCACCAGTTAAAAGGATGCTTGCTCCAAAATGGAGGAGCCTGAGCCAGCAATGGACTGGGAGAGGTTGGCCCTGGGGGTCAGAAGAAGTCAGTGGGCTTCATCTTGGGTTGAAGGGAAAGCTTAGACCTGCCCAGATCCAAAAGCACAGGATCCAACCCTGGAGTGAAGGTGAATCTCCATCACTAGCGCAGGGATCTGACACACAGTGGGGTAGCCAGGAGGGGACAGTCAGGCAAACCATGGCCTTGGGCAGTCTTCTACCTGGCATGGTATCTTCAGTGCAGTTGCAAACATTGTTCATTCCTCCCACCCTCCCCAAAGGAGACAGGCCAGAAAAAACCTGTCCCAGGTTACAGAGGAGGAAACAGGCACAAGTAGATTAAGTGAATCCGGGGTAGAAGCAGGAATATAACCCAGATTTCCCTGGATCCCACTCCCATGCTGCACTTCAAGAAGGATGTGGATAGACTCACAAGGGTCCAGAGAGGGGCCACTTGTATGGTTAGGGGCTTACAGGACAAACCCTACGAGGAGAGAGTGAGGGACCTGGACCTCTTCAGCCTCCGCAAGAGAAGGCCGAGAGGTGATCTTGTGGCCGCCTACAAATTAATTAGGCGGATGCAGCAAGGGATCGGAGATGCTCTGTTCACCAGGGCACCTCTTGGGGTAACAAGTAACAATGGTCACAAAGTGACAGAGAGCAAATTTAGGCTAGATATCAGGAAAAACCTCTTCACGGTAAGGGTGGCCAAAATCTGGAATGGGCTTCCAAGGGAGGTGGTGCTCTCTCCTACCTTGGGGGTCTTTAAGAGAAGGCTGGATAGGCATCTGGCTGGGGCACTCTTTCCTGCCTACGCAGGATCTGTTGAGGTCCCTTCCAACTCCAGCATCTATGAATCTATGCTCAGTCCTGCAGACTTTAGAGTTCATAGAGAAGTTAGCCTGGAAGGGACCTCGAGATCACACATTTCCCTAGTGTGGTGTGTGAAAGGGAGAATGAAATGTTCCAGGACTTGGACCTTTCTTCCGTCTCACCAAGAGCTTCTGTTCCTCAAGAGCAGGCTTAAGCTACCGTGATTCTTCCCTCCCTGCTGCTCTAGGGAAACCCTAGCTCCAGGCTCACAAGCATCATAGAAAAAATACAACTGGAAGGGAGCCCAGGAGGTCATCTAGTCTCACCTCCTGCTCAGGGCCGGAACAGCCCTGTATAAGCCATTCTAGACCATTTGTTGTCTAACCTGCTCCTTAAAAACTTCCAGTGACAGAGACTCCACAAGCTCTCTAGGTAATCTGTTCCAGTACTGAACCACCTGCAAAGCTATAAAGTTTTTCCTAATGTCTAACTAGACCTCCCTTGTTGTAACTTGAACCCCTTCCTTCTTGCCTGTCCCCAGTGGACACATCTGCAGGCCTCCCTATAACATGCTTTCCACATTTGAAGGCTGTTATCAAACATCCCCTCAATTTTCTCTTCCCCAGGCTAAATAATGCCAGTTCTTCCAACTTCTCATTTTAAGTCATGTTTAAGTCACCTCTAATTATTTTTGCTGCTCTCTTCCAAACTCCATCTAATTTGTCCACATTTTTCCTGAACCCTGGTATCCAAAACTGGACACAAGTTTTTGGGTGAGGCCTAACCAGTACTGATTAGAGCAGAAGAATCACTTCCCCTGTCTTGCTTATGATGTTTCTGTTAATACAATTTAGTACACTGATAGCTTTATTTGCAAGGAGAGCACATTGTTGGTTCATATTCATCTTAGAGTTAACTACAATTCTCAAGCCCTTTTTTGGCAGTAATGCAGCCTAACCAATCATTTCCCAATTTGTGTGTGGCAGGGCAGGCTGGCATCTTAGAGACTAACTGGTCCAGAGTGGTATGAGCTGCCATATGTGACAGACTACTTTGCTGGATGCTATGAATAGAATTAATTTGCAGGTAGTAATTTGACTGTTCTATTCGAAGTACAAGCACTTTGCATGTGTACTTACTGAATTTCATCTGATTAGTTCAGGCTGTGTTTTTCAACTTATCAAGGTCATTTTGAATTCCAACTCACTCCTCTAAAATGTCTGAAAATGCTACCCAGCTTGATGTCATCTGCAAACGTATGGAGTGTGCACTCTATCCCTTGCTCCAAATCTTTAATGAAGATATTAAACAGTATTGGAATGGGGACAGGCCCTTCTGGAGCCCTTCTAAATACCTCTTCCCTGTTGGACTATGAGCCATTGATGACTTCTTTGTCATGAGTATCCATCCACCTTGCAGCAATTTAATTTAGACTGCCTTTTCTTATCTTACTAGTGAGAATGCTACCGAAGCCTGTCGAAACCTATCAAGGGATATATTCTATCAAGGTATATCACATCCCCCTCCCTGCTCTCCCTATGTAGAAATCATATTACCTTGTCATAAAAGGCAATACAGCAGGGTCAAGCGTAACAAATTCTTGCTGGCTATTCCTTAACACCTTATTGTGGTGTAGATGCCTACAGATTCACAGTCTGAAGATGGGCTCCAGTATCTTTCCAGGCATCCACATTAAATGACTTGTCTGTAATTTGCTGGGTCTCCCCACCTGCCCTCTGCTTCTGAATTTATGCCTTATGTTTGCTCATGTACAGTCTCCTGGGACCTCATCATTACCCTCCAAGAGCTCTCAGAGGTAACAGCCAAAAGCTCTGGTAGACAATGGTAGACAATTCCTGGAGCATTCTAGGATGAATTTCACTGGGTCCTGCTGATGTGAAAACATCTAAGTAACCTCTCACTTGTTCTGTCCCTACCTTAAGTCTAGTACCTCTCCCCCTATCCTTGCTGGTAACTGTGCTTGTCTCCTCACAGTTGGCCTTTTCCTTGACTACCATATGAAAGGCAGTAATTCTGGCAGTTCCTTGCCTCTGTGGCGCTCAGAAGGGCATTGCCCACATCTCTAGGGTTAAGTACTCCCAACCTCATACACCAGGTGCACACCAGCTCCTCATGCTCCTCCAAGGAACCAGATCAGGAAAAACTGGGAGTGAATTGACTGAAACTAAACAGTTAATAATATATTCCTGCATTAGTCCCTTTGGTAACACACATCCTTACAGCAAGTGTCATGGCAGTGTGTGTTGCCCGCACAAGCCGGGCTAGGCATGGTGACTTCAGGTGTGCATGTTTGCACGGTGCTTTAAAACCCCTCATGGTACAAGCATGCACAGGGTGCTGTGCACAGCTCTGTGTGCTTAGAGCAAAGGTGCAGGTGGCTGTGGGCATGGAGGCAGGGTTGTCTATGCAGGGTGGGAGTGCTGGGGGAAGCTGCAGGGCAGCTGTGAGCAGCTAGGGCCAGCATGAGGGGGGGACTGTGTTAGCTGAGCATGCAGAAGGGTTGTGCGGCCAGTGCTGGGTGAGCGTGAGGGGTGCTGTCCCAGGGAATGTGGCTGGGTGAGACTTGATTGCAAGCTGCTTGCTCAGTGTTTGTTTAAAGCTCACCTGAGCTTGTTGCTTCAGTTGCTTGCTTTGTTTGCATCTGACTGCTCATTGCAGAAGAAGGGGAAGCTGGGATGGTGTGGCCCAGATGGGGGAGATGGAACAGGCTGGCCCAGCAGCACGGGCTGGAGTTGCACTACACCAGGGAGGGACAGGACTACACCAGGGACAGGACAGAGACAGCCTCTGTCTCTACACTACACCAGGGATAGGCCAGAGAGAGGCAGGATTGGGGTCACAGCCCAGAGCTGCATTCTCCTGAGAACCCCCTACATGAGAAGATCGCCCTTTCTACTCTAGGTGCCATGCACTTGCCCACAGCTGACTTATCCAGTCTTCTTTTGCACTGGGATTTTGGGATGCATAAGAAACCAGGAACCAGAAAAGTGGGGTCCTTCACCTCCTGCACTGTGCCTATAAAAGAACAGGGAAGCCAAGCAGAGCACTACCTGGCATTGAAGGAAGGTCTGGCAGTAAGTGGGGAGGGGAGACCCCCCTCCCCCACAGTCTGCCAGAGACCTGGGCCGCAGGTCGGCCCGCAGGCATGACCTGCTGAGGGCGCCGTCTGCGGCCGCTCCTCCCTCTCAGGGCCGTTCTCCCCCCCTTGCTCCTGTCCGTCGGGCCTCCTCCGGGGCTGTTTGCGCTCGCCCGCGGCTGCAGCGGGCAGGGCTGACGTGTGCGGCACGTGGTGTGCCGAGAGGCCGGGCTGGTGCCTGTCCCTCTCGGCCGCCCCGCCGTCCAACAGCCCTCCCCTGTGCCCGGGCCCTCCCATCCAACTGCGACCTCAGATCAGACGTGGCGACCCGCTGAATTTAAGCATATTAGTCAGCGGAGGAAAAGAATGCAAGATGCCCAGTGACCCATTTACTAGCCACAGAAGGAGTGAGCAGTGTGTATTTGGGGAGCTTACAGAGTAGCTTACCATAGCTCCTACGTGTTTGGGTGCAGCACCTCTTCTGTCTTCAGCAGAGCGTGGAAGGGAAGTTGGCTGCTGAGTGTTGGTGAACCATGGAGACTTTGCAGGGGGAGGCCTCCGAGCCTGAGGAAAGTGGCAACGCTGGCTGAAGAGAACTATGAACTCACGGCAGGTGTGGTGCTGCCTCTGAGGATCTGGGGCTGCTCAGGGAGCCCAGGGATGGCAAGTGGCTCATGGGACTCTGGTTGGGAAAATGGGCTAAGCGGGACTCCCAGGGACACCACAGCTGCCAGGCAATGGTTCCCACAGCAGAAAACTGCATCCTGAGGGCCAGCATGTGTTGGTTTGTCCTTCCAGCCCTGAGGAAGCCTGCTTTACCCCAAATCCAAGAGGCAGGAGGGCAGAAGACAACACTGGGGCCACCTGTAATGGCAACAAGTGATGGGCAGAGGGGCACAGTCCTAGGTGGAAAGCTGGAGAAATTCACGCCCCGCCCCTCAGAGACTCCCCTCATTGGGGCTGGCCTTTTCCTGCTGTTCTGCCATGTGCTACCCCTCAACTTGAGCCCTGCATTCCCAGTGCTGCATGTGCCCTTCCCTGCAGGCTGGCTCTGGCTCCCACTGAAAACAATGAGCATTCCCATGCTGATCCAGTGGGAGCAGGATTGGGGCCTAGGTGCAGCCCCAGCACCGCAGCTAGCCAGAGCACCACACCACAGGGCACGGGGATGGCCTCTGTGCCTTTAAGAGCCTTGCCCTCTCGGCCTCCTTTGCTAGGGACCCATAGTTGCGTCTCTTCCTGGAGCTGCAGCTCAGGCTGTGAGTCAGATCTTAGCTATGCCTGGCCAGGCTTGATACCACACCCAGCTGGGCTGGGGGGAGAGGAAAGGCCCAGATCTGCTCCTGCCTGGGACAGGGCTTCAGCAGGAGGGGCCAGGCTCTGCAGGGGGCGAGCCTGCTGGCAGGTGCAAGGGGGAGAGCAGCCAGGAGCAGACCCCCTACCCTGCAGCCTGCCAGGGACACTCAAGCCTGCCCAGTGGTTGATCTGTGAGCGCCCTCTGCTGCCACAAGCCTTCAATCACTAGCCCCAGGCTGAGGGGCCTGTGAGGAGCTGTGTCCCCAGCCCTCACGCAGGATTTACCCTGAACTTAGAGCACATTCAGTGCAGCTCAGAGGAAAACTGCTTTGCAGAGGCATCCGACTCATCCATTCCCCCAAGGCTCTCCTAGGCCCTTTCTCCTGACCTGCCATCCCTGTGGTGAAAAAGCACGATGCAAAGGGGGCACTGGCCCCTGGAAGAAAAAAAAGTCACCCCATGCTCTTTTGTTCAGCCTCCCTGAACCCCATGTCTGTTCTGGAGCCCCTCTCTGCCCAGCACACAACGCCCTAACGCCTGTTCTCCTTCTGTCTTGCTCATCTGAATACACCGCTGCCTTGCCACCAGCTCTACTTCTTCCCTGACTGCGGTGCTGCCCCCGGCACCTCTCTTTCCCTACCCCCTAGATAGCGGTGTCCCCCTGGAAGGCTTGGTAGCCAGATCAGCTCCTTGTTTCTTCTACTGGCTTTTCCAGGCCTAAAGGAGAAGCCCAAGGTTTCTCTACAGCTCTACAGACCAGAGCTTGCAACCCGCTCGGCTTAAAATATGGAAGCCCCAACCAGCCCTGGGCCGAGGCAGGTGGAAAGGCAGCTCAGCCACATGGCCTGAAGTTTCCACACTGTCTGATATTCTTTCTGCACCAATCAGTCACTTCAGGGACCCAACCAACTCCTTATAACTCCGTTATAAGGGTCTGCACCACCTGCAGGGCTCTTGGCTGCAGGATGATCCTGTAAATGTGCTTGTGCAGAGGTGGGCTCCTGCTCCCAGAGCAGGGAGGTGTGATGGCGATAGGCTGTGGTGACCGAGGTCTGTGGAGCAAGCTGGTCTGCAACGAGACCAAGCAGCTCCTCTTGCATGTTGGCCGTTGAGCAGCTCTCCCATGTTGTCATGGGTCACGGCTCACCTGGGAGGGGGTTGGCACCCCAGTGCAGAGACCCCTCCACATGTCACCCCCATCTCCCTGCCAGAGGTGTGGAACTAGCTGCTAATCTCCCAACCACTGGAGAGAGGACAGCAAGACTTGGGGAAACCCGATATCACAAAACCAAGCCTTTAGCCTGAAAGACAAAGCCAAGTCTACCACAGCTCAGCACTGAACCTTTCGCTGCCCCAAAAGCATCCAGTGGAAGCAGCACTCTGGTCCCAACCCCGAGGCTGCAGACCAGGTGGGCGCTGTTCGAGGAAGGTGGGAGGTAGGAGGAGGAACTGCTCCCTCTGGCTGCACTGAAAGTGTGCGAGTGTCAAAGCAGTGCCTGGGGCTGCCAAGCATAACAGGTAGCCTGAACACTGTACCTAGACTCCTGCCAGCCCTAGGTGAACTTTTAGTATTGGGCCCCCCTTTGCCAGAGATAAAGAAGATAATAATAATTAAAAAATTACCATTTTTGGATCCCTTTTCTGTCCCGGCCCCAGGCAGCCACCCAGTTTACCCATGCCTGTGTCCTGCCCTGGGTAGCCTGGTCAGCAGGCCGAGGGCTGAGAAGGGGATTGAGACCACAGCAGCAGAAACTGGGACAATGGCTTAGCCTCACAAAAAGAAAGTGGTTTGATGGGGACACCCTACCAGCCACTCCCTGGAGACCTCAGTCCATCCTATCTCAACAATCATATCTTGGAGCCAGATCGCAGGCTATGACCGTACATGTGAATGCTGAGGCTGAAACTGGGCCCTCACCACCCTTCCCCACTGGTATTGGGATGTTACCCCATCAACAGGCCGCCCTGTCCCCACAGGTTCGGCATACAGAAAAGGCAGCCTGCTCCATGCTGCTGCCACAGGACTGGCTACAGGCACCATCCTGAAGCTCCTTGAATACTAGAAGGGCTGTTTCCAGACAACGCAAAGGCTGAACTCACCTTTACCTTCTCCCACCAAGTCAAACACTAGACTTTCTCCCCAGACCCTTGCTTTCTAAGGCAAAAAGACCCATGGGAGCTGGGACAGAGAGGAATTGAAGTCAACAGCAAGGCAGAGACAGAGCAGCAGGCAGCACCTTGGGCTGGAAAGCCTCACTGAGAAGGAATCAAGAATCCAGGTTGTGTCTGGGATGGAGCAGCATGTTCTGCCCTGGATACATAGACCGGGTAATGGTTAAAAAGGCCTTGGAGCATGTGCGACTTCAAGCCTGTTTTGCCTTCTGACAGCACTCAATGCACTAACCAGGGGAGAACAAGGATCATCGCAGCTCCACAGGTGGGGAGTTAGGGCTAACCTTGGTTTGTATTAAATAGAAACACCCCTCAACGCACACACGCATTGTGCTCATGGTTCCAGGTCCCAGCTCTGGTAGACCTGATCCCCTCACAGGGTGCTGGAAGCTCTTGGGCCTGGCTCCCGGCAAGTCTCTCTTCCACCACATCTTGGCACACCCGTGGGGTCTTTTCCACCATGACCAACCTATTCCAACATAGAGACACGGCAAATACAACAGGTTCCTTTTTTTTTTTCTTTCTTTTTTACACAAATATATACAAGGTATTATACACATCTCTACACAGACACAGTGCCAGTTAAAACACAGCTCTCTGCAGGGAGTGCCCAAGGTCTGTGCCCAACAGCCACTGCTGCCCGCATGGGCAGCCCTGTGCTACAGCCATATGTACAGGGTGACTGATGCCATCCCATCACCCTGTGGGGGAAAAGAGATGTAGGGCAGGTGAGCATGGCAATAAGGAACCATGGACCAGAATGCCTGCTCCAGTCTAGATCCAGACCAGGAAACCCTGAGTAAGGGAGCTGGTCTCATTTCTAGTCTGTCCTGGGGACAAAAACAATGAAGGAAAACAAAACCCCCATTTGTTTTGGCAGTGAACTCTAGAAGAGCGGAGAAGGCAGCAGTAGTAGTGGTAGCCCCTGGACCTTGGCTAAAACCACAGTGGGAGAACATGCTCCAGCAATACTGTGGCAGCTTGGTTTAGAGTGAGCCAGGGTTTGACCTCCTTGTTCCCATGCCTTCCCCCAAGCAGGGGGCAAATCCTGCTGCTCTCCATGCCCACCTCCTCTGGGGCTGGCATGCCAGTCAGATGGGAAGATTGAAGCAAGGACCTCTAGCCTCTATTGTGGACTGTGGGACTTTGGGCAAGTTCCTTGCCTGCTTTCTGCCATTTTCCCCTCTGTCAGAGTGGGCAGGGGAGGATCCTGACCGCCCTCTCCACACTGGGGAGCTGGGGAAGGCTGCAGTGTCCGGTACAACAACACGGTGCAAGTGCAGCTCTCTGCAGAAATACCCAATAGCCCATTCAGTGTTAGCTGGCGTATCTGTACGCGGTACCGCAGTGTGCCTGGCAGCCGCGCCCTTTGTTCACGAGCGTCTGTAAAGTGTGTCCAGCTCCTGGGTAGTCAAGGACCAGAGCAGATTGCAATTCCTGCCTCCAGGACCCAACCCTTTGGTTCAAGCTGCAGTCCACTGGAGCAGCGCCCTCCAGAGACAGGCAATAGGCAGCAAATGAGCAACGAATGGGCTAGGCAGAGGGAAGGAAAAATAAATACAGCTCCATAGTAAGGAGATCTACTTTTTTTTGTCCATCTTTACATTTTACCCATTGGGCAGAGAAGGGAGAAAACCCCAGCTAACAACCCCCCTCCCCCTGCTCCCAGCATAGCCTATGACCAGGGCCAAGTCTCAGAGGGACTGAAAGGGAATCCAGCAATTGTCCTACATACACTCCCTGATCCTTCTGCCTCTAAATCTTACCTTTCAGTTGCTTCCCCCACACACCTTCACCTCATCTCCTGAGAACCCCCTCCCAACCCTTCTCTCAGGACTGGTGATCATTCAGCCCTCTCTCTATAGGGGTGGAAATGGCTCCCTCTCCAGCCTGTAAGGTGCTGGTGCCCTGGCAATGCTGGGGGAGGAGGTTCCCGTGACTCCCCCTGCTCTGCACTTCCCACACTGCCAGATGCGCAGAGGCTTGGGCAGCCTCCTCCTGGCACATGTGCTGTGCTGCATAAAGGGCTGGGACAAAGTTTTGGAATATGGCCAGGAGCCAGTGCAGTCTTATGGGGCCTTAGTGCTGGGAATCCTGTAGCAGCATGGCCAATGGTCAGGTTCCCCGGAAAAGGGCACAAACCCCCTGGGGCTGCAGACACTCCCACTCCTAGCACAATAGCCATGGGCAACAAGAGCTGCCATATGTAGCCAGGGACCAGACGCTCAGGGCGCCACTGTATAATGCCCAGCAGAACTAGGGCCAGCCCTAGTGCTTAGCGGTTCTTGGGGCTCAATGGTCCACCCCTTCCCCCCCCTGCCACCACAGCAGCCAGGGATACTGAACCCCGGTTGACCCTCCCCGCTCAGGGCCTGGCTGTGCACAAACAGGATGCCCAGGGGGCAGTGGCTGCAGACGGGTGACAGGAATTTTTATTTTAAAGGGTGAGAGGGTGGGGGGAGGGGGGGGGAAATAATAATGTGCAAAAAAAATGCCACTTAAAACAACGCCACATGCGCCAGTGTGAGCCCCCGTCACGGCCCTGCCGGGGGAGGGCTGCCTACAACTCTTCAGCTCCAGGCTGGCTGGCATGGGCGCCCATGCCAGCCCCCAGTGCTCCCTCGCCCTGCGAGGGGCTCTTCCCTGCTTCCCTTGCCACTCAGACCTGCTCTCCAGCCACCGCTGAGCCCATGTGGCTTTCATTGGGTGACATCCGCTCCCCCTCCCCACCGCAACTGTAATGGTCGCACCACCTCAGAGCTGACTGTGCAGGGAGGGCCAGTTGTACCATGCGCTCCGTTACCTGCTGGGGCCTGGCCCCAAGTTATTCTGGAGGGTTCCTTGCGGGCCCGCACAGCTGTCCCTGGGCCGGGGAGGGGAAACATACATGTGAGACACAGATACAGGGGCAGAGGGCAGCTCCCCACAAGGATACTGCATCTGTTGCGGCCAGGACACTGTGCCGCCTGCTAGGCTCACAGCTGCCAGCCGCCCACTAGAGTTTAAATATCATGATTAAAGCTTTTTTTCGCGTGTCTTGATATCTAATAAATTATTAGTGTTTGTGATTCTGGACAGAGGACAGAGGGAAGGGTCCCTTCCCTGAGTCCCCACAGGAGACCGGAGATGCCCTCTCCCTGCCCCACCCCCAACACTTGCCCCCACCAAGCATCCAGGCTTTTGCTGCCCCCGTGTCTTCTTGCCCCAAGGGACAGAAGACAGCGGGGGTCAGAGTCCTCTTCCTTCCCCACCCTATTCCCAGGGTCTCATGGTCTTGATAAGTGTTAAAGATGGTAACTATTAAGAGCAGGTCCCCTCTCATCCAGCAGCGAGCGAGAGGGACTGGGATAGGGTGGGGGAGGAAGGGCATGGAATGGAGAGAGTCTGAAGTATGGGTCGCTTTCCCCTCTGAGCGAGCATTCGTGCAGTGGCCCAGGTGGGCAGGTGAAGGGGGAAGAGGCTGGCATCCTCCTTGCGATGCTCCTCACTCCATTCAGTTCACTATCTCCCTCTCTGTGCGCAGCAGTTTCCTCGGCTCCTGGTCCTTTCCTGCCCCTCCCACCCTCCGTGGTCCTACTGGTGGATCTCATTCTCTATCAGGCTGTCCTCGCACGACTGGAAATCCGTGTCGTTCATGCCATCAGGGTTGATGAGTTCCTCATCCTGGGACCCCTGTTCCTCGCACTCCGCCACGTCGCTCTTGGGCGAGGGGTCCTGCAGCACCTGGGCAATGTACTTCTGCTGCAGAGGGAAGGGAGAGAAAGGGGGTGGAGAGGAGAATGCACATGGCCCAGTTAGCTTTGCATACTGCTGTAGGAAACTCACAGCAGCAAAGCATGATCAGTAGGCACCATGCAGGCATGCAATGGGCCGCTGAGGCTGGAGAGAAACTCAGACTGCACGGAACATGTGAGATGGGAGGAAGGAGGGGGAGATGAGTGGCTAGACAGTGGCTGAGCAGGCAGAGGGGGGAGGTTTCCAGCCTGGTTCAAGTTCATAGCAGAACCTAGAAATATCAGGGATCAGTAGAGCCTTCCTGAGGACCCAGGGGCAGGGGAGCTTGGAACTTGCCAGACTCCGGGGCTCTGCAGGACTGAAAGATGAGATCTGTTTCAGAGGGTAGGTGCCCCCAGTACTTCTTGAAATCTGAGGCCTTCTAAGGTGGCTTAGACAGGGTGCCCAAATCCCCCTACTCCCCTTGTACTCTAGGGCAAGCCAGGGGTCCAAGAACAGAGCTGCAGCTGCAGGAAAAGCATCCAGCCCTTTTCTAGTTCCCCCACTATTTACCCATGGAATAAAATCTGGATGCGGCAGACATGGAGCCAAACTCAAAATCCACTCCTCGCCCCACATCTCCCTATGTGTCACTCAGAGTAGAGACTGCCCCTCTTCTCCCCAGCACAGAAGTCCTCAGTTGTGGGGAGTGCCCACTGGGCATAGGACTGGAGCAGCTGGCTTCTTTACTATCCACTTGGTACAGCAAGTGGGAGAGAGGGAGATGTGATGGAATGTGCTGCTGCTCAGCTGTGCCTGGTTGGGAGATGGTCTCCTGGAATCCATGGCCAACAAGCTTCAGTCAGAGCAGCCCCCAGGAGGCTCTAACATATAAGGAGGATGAGGCAGTCAGGGGATTACAAACTAGCATCCCCTCTCCACAGATGACACCCATAGCAGACAATCTGATCCTAAAGGAAGCCAGCTGTAACATGGCTAGCGAGCTCAGGAAAGACTTAAAGACAAGAAGACAGATGTAGGGGGTTCAGTTCCAAGAGAGCTGGGGGGGGGGGGGGGGGGGGGGGGATGGGACGGGACAGAGGGGCAAGAAAGGGGAGAGCCTCAAAGCTGCAGATGAACAGAAGTGTCCCCCCCGTGGTTTCCACGGGGGACTCCCATGAAATCCATCTGTGTTGGCATGTGACACTGCCAGCCCCAAATGTGCTGATGGGTGAGAGCCAGGAAGCAAAACAGAAAGGAAAAACTGACCAGGTCCAGTTTCATTGTCCCAGCTGAGAGAGAGGCAGGAAGTGAACAGACAGCATCAGGGGGGCAGAGGGGAGGGGGCATTTGCCATTCATCGCCTCGCCTGGGGCAAAGCACGTGGGGAAGGTCATTCTCCTCTGAGCCTGGCTTGCATCTCTTGCACGTTGCCTGGGAAAGGCCAGGCAGGGGGCACTTGGGCAGGGGTAGAGGACGTGTGCAGGCCCCTTCCCCCTCCCCAGACCCGGCCAAGGAGGAAGGTTGAGTGCTTGAAGACTCACAGCAGATTTGGGAGCTGGTGGGTTAGCGGCTGGTCGCCCGTTCTCTCCCCCATCCATGGTGTCTGCCTCCGTGTGGTCAATCTGGGGAGTCAAGATAGTGACATGGAGACCGGGCTGTCCCACTAGCCCTGCTGCCTGCTGGCCATAGGGTCTGGTTCCTGCAATTGGGTTTGTCCTGGGACATTTACCTGAGCAGGGAACTGGGACAGAGGAGCACTGCTTGGCAACAGGGACTGAGAGCCCAGCTCTTGCAAGTCCTTTCTCTAGGGTTATGAAGCCAGAGGCTCTGCAGAGGGAAGAGGCCCCTGCTCTGTCTGAGAAGTCATTGCAGGCTCAGGTCCTCATTTACTCTTACCCCCACCATGACAACAATGACAGTGACTGAGGGATTAGGGGGGAACCCTATTCCAGCTGCACCCACCTACACATGGGAGAGTGGAGCAGGAGAAGAAAAACAAGAAAGGCTGTAGCTGAAGGTAAGGGCCCAGGAAGGAGCTCCCCAACATGTAGGCTTGACATAACCCTTCATTACCCACTCCATCCTCATCCCAAGCCACTCCTTCCTCCTTCCATGCTGTCTGCTCCCTCTGCCCAGCTTCTCAGCACATTACCTTGTAGTTGTGAGCGCTGAGGTATTTGAAATGCCCGAAGCAGACATGACACAGGCAGATCACGATGGTGATCACGAGAACCACAAAGGTGAACATGGACGTGGGGGCCAGGAACCCTGAGGGAAGCAGAGGATCACACAGTCAGGGCTTCACACAGCCAGCATGCAGCCCAGCAGGCCCCCTCCAGCCTCCAGGGGAGGCCGTGGCTCTGAGCTCAGCTCACTGCATGTCTGCATGTGCTGGGTGTCGATGAGTCCCTGAACTCACTGGCTCAGTCAGGCTGAGGATGGGACAATAGTGATTCAGTAGTTCATTCCCTGCCTGGGCCCTGCCCCAAACCCTGTGCCTACCTGTGCGCATGGTGGAGAAGAAGAGGAGCCAGAAGAGACAGAGGATGGGTGCAGCCACCACCTGGTTCACAGCCCCTGAGTGGATCTTCTTGTCCAGCTTGGCTGGCAGGTAAGCATAGTACAGGTTGTACCTGTCAACCAGGTGCTTGAGAAGCATGTACATCAGCCCTGATGGAGAAAGACAGAGGGGGAGGAGAGTGTCAAAGAAGGGACAGGCAGGCTCCAGGCTTGGCAATAGTAGTGGGGGTGATGAGAGATTAGGGCACTTGCTCAGAGGGGTGGAAGGTAACACCCAAGACAGGATCTTTTTCAACCAGTTGGCTATAGGACCATTGTGGAGCCAAGACACTGCTTTCCATCCTTATATGGCAGATGCATGTGATGGGGCCTGTAACATGACCCACCAAGGCAGCCCAGGGACTCCAGTATCAGCTGAACTGGATGACAAGGCAGGTGACACACTGCATGTATACATGCTGACTAACCATTGAGCAGGGATGGCTCCCAGGGTAACAAAGGGAAAGCACTGCCTGCTGGTAAAAGCCTCTTGAGCCGAGAGACTGAGGAGAAGCTAGCTTTTATCATCCTTTGTCAGAGCAGAAGTCCCTTTCTGCTTCAGCCAGGAGAAAGCCCAGCTTTTGGCCAGCCTGGCTGACGGTCTCACTGTGGCCACTGGTGGGGAGCGCCTCCTGGTGGGGAGCTCAGGGATCAGATCTCTTACTCAGCTTGTGCAATACAGGAGACAGCACCAGTGCTTGGGTAGAGCCTCTTGCTAGTAACTTGCCTGTCCATCAGTTGCACTCACTGTGAGCTTTCCTGCTCTCTTGCATGCCCACAATGCAGCATCAGGATCAAGTGAAACTGACCCTTGATAGTAACTTCAGGCTAAATGTCTCCCATCTCCCTTACTTCCTTTACAGATGGGGCTGCTCTGCTTCGAACAATGGGAAAAGCCTCCTCCCCTGCCTCTGGGCTGGCAGCCCTCCTCCAAAGGGTCTGGGCACCACACCGTGTCACTTACCAAAGGGGACGATGATGGGGCAGGTGATGCTGTAGGTCATGACCACAGTGAAGACACACATCATCCAGGCATAGGCAGCACCAAATTGGAACTCGTAGGCCTGGTGCTGTGAGAGAAAGCAGAAGCCGTCAGTCATAGTGTGCTGCACTGAGCCATGTCCAGGAGGCAGGGTCATGCATGTATGTGTGTACAATAACATGTGTGTGCTGACCAGCACCCTAAGGAAGGGGAGTGTGCACGTTAGGGAACATGCGTTTACACTACCCTGAAGTTGCCTGTTCAAGTCCAGACAGATGGGCAAGTCTGTCAGCTGATGCCCTACAACACTGACTACACTCATCCTAGGAAAAGCTGTGGGCATCAGTTGCCCTCCCTGACACAGCGCATGGCAGCAGGCTGCCTCCCTAAGCACCAGCATGCACCTGGGTGAGCCTGTAGAATGAATGTGCTTCCTTGCATGTATTTAGATATGAGGGTACAAGCTGGAATGTGTTGGTGCTGACAGGAATACATATGGGTCACTGAGCACCTGCCTGATGCAAGTGCAAGGTTCTCAGGGCAGATTCCTGAGCACCCAGGGTCTGAAGTGGGCATTCTTGTCCTGGGCTCCACCACATACCCGCTTGACGTTTCTCCGCTCAGCTGCTGAGCGGGCCAGGCACAGGCGGATCATGTACATGAGCAGACCGGGGATACGCAGCAGGTCCATGGCATTCCCGATGAAGGCAGAGGCGATGACATAGTTCACAAAGAAGGCCCCATTATCTGGCAGGAACACACACCTGTGGGGGGAAGGGAGCAGGGAGAGTGGGAACAGTGAGAGCTGATCATTTTGAACTTGAGCAAGGGGGGGCACCAGCACTGTAGGCTTGGCTGGCAGTTGGAGGAGAAGGGAAGGCTGGGCTGAGTCAGACAGGACAGAGAGGAAACTGGCTGGGGCAGGCCCTGCTGTTCCACTGCAGAGAGGTTGCTCTGCCTCTGGTTGTTCTGCTTTGAAGGAAGCTGGTCTGGTGGTTTGCACCAGGGCAGAATTTATTTAAATCAAATAGATTTTAAATCGTGATTTAAATCACTTCCAGAAGGCCTCAATTTAATCACTATTTTCTACAAAAAGTGCATCCTTGTTGTTTGATATCCTCTATTCATTGAACTTCTTGAAACTTTGTACTTTTAGAGAGAGGTAAAGGTCTGACTGTGTACAGACTTGCAGAGAGACAACAGTGCTGATGGGTAGGGAATCAGGTCTCTTATCTCTGATAAATGCTGATAATAAGGATGTTATTTCTGGAGACACAAATCCACAGTTTCAGAACTGAAACTAAGCATCACAGAGATGGTTAATGGGATCTTCTAGACTGAGCACTGAGACCCATTGGGTACACTGGTTTTATTTAAAGTTTACTAATCTACAGAGGAGCCTCTGGGAGCCCCATAAGATTGGGCCCCTAATATAGTCCATGGACTGTTGTGACCTATTTATAAAAGTTTTCTAAAAAGTGTACACGAATATATTGTCTCAAATAGTATATAATTAGACATTATAATCCCTATTCCATGGTGATATCTTTGAGTTCTAACACATCTTAAATTAAAACTGTATTTATGTAGGTTTTTTATAAAAAGCATCTTAAAAAATCAAAACAATACAATGAAATAAAAAAATCTGATTTAAATAAAAAAAGTTGGGTTTTTGGATTTTTTTTTAAATCATTTATTTTTATCCACCTTGGTTTCCACACGCAGTCACAAACAAGCCAGCCTAACTCGGTTTCCTACCAGGAAGAAACCTGGATAGAAAGGGCCAGTCTGTCACTGCTAGAACAGGGTTGCCAATGGTCTGTAAATTTATGGACACCCTGTAAATCACAAGACTAAAAATGCCTCTTCATAAAATCTGTTAAAAAAAAAAATCTGCTGTGTAAAAAACAAAGCCAGTAGAGCTGATTGAAGCTCTGTGATGGTAAAGAAGCTGAAGGCAGTACTGAAGCACAGACAGAGCACAGCAGCACCACTTCATATCTGCATAGGACAGCAGCACCCTGAAGGGAACGCTTATAAAAGCTTTATGGCTCTTGGGACTCTCTCTCTTTCCTCAACCCCCAGACATGTGCTGCTGCTCATGCATCCTATCGGTCTGTAATACTGCTTGGTGGCAGGAAAGTAGACAGCTCTTCTTTGGGAGTCTGTGCTAGATGGGGGCATGGGGTTGGCAGCATGGTGTAGTCAAGGGGTATCAGGATATGAGGAGTGAGTATCCACCTGGGGAGGAGGCAGTAGGGTGTAAAACCACTGTTGCAGTCAAGTAAGGTTGTCAGACCAAGATTTTTTTTTTTTTTTACTGATAATTTGCAAACTTTTTAATGACAGCCAAACTTCTTTTTACTATGGTTGGTGTTGAACCCTGAATTTAAGCCCAGTCATTGTCCAGGGGACTAGAAGGGGGGTTATGCTGATATTATGAAAATATATGTCAGTAAAGAAGTTTGGTCATCAGTAAAAAAAATTGTCTGCCACTGGCAACCCTGTTCTAGAAACACTGTAGGCTCTGGAAGGCCTTGTAGATACGTACAGCCCTTCTCCCAGCAGGAGGCACTATAGAGAATGAGGGAGAGGCACCTGTCAGGAAGCTCCCAGTTATTCTAGTCCCTGCCTCCCCCAGCAGGTGGTGCTGTAAGGAACAGGGCAGGGGCAATGCCTGGGGGCCAGCTCACAGCGAGGCACAATTACAAGGATGGGGGGCCCCCTTCAGGACATCACTTACTCAAACCGCACAGCAGCATCTGCCAGGAATTTTTTGTCAAACAGCCAGCGGAAAAACAGATCCAAACTAGGGAGAAAAATCACAAAACAGAGAGCGCAACATGAGCACATAACTGTTGGGAGAGACAGGAGCAAAGTGGCCACAGTTCCTCATGGGACTTGCTAGCATGAAGTCAAGACACAGGTTCCGGTCTGAGGAAGTGGGTTCGTGCATATTCCCTGGGGGTTCTGCTGCCTCCTTCCCTTTTCCAGCCAGCAGCCTGGTCATTATGGAAGAGGAGACTGTGTTGGAAAGAGGCCTCTAATTGTTTTGGGCTATCCATCTTGCTCCTTCACCCTCTGCAGGGAGCTGATAGCCCTATCTGCTGCCGTTCCCTCCTGACCCAAGTGGCCCTCTTTTTATTTTTATTTTTTTTAAAGAAAACAGCAATAAAACAGGAATTATGGTTTCCACTCAATCGATCTAATACACAATGTGATGAAAGCCCTGGCTATTATTGTGTATCAATGCCCCATTACGTGTGCAGGCAACTGAAGGTGAGGTGAGGATGCAGCAATGTCACTAGTTGGAGGATGTGCATCGAAGCTGGAAGAGCAGAACTAGGGGGTACAGTGGGCAATCCCATAGCTCTTTTAGGGGAGGAATATGTACAAATGCACACATGTACCCCCCAAAAGAGAAAATAATACTGAGCTTGCCCTGAAAAAGAGCTGGGGGAATTTTTTGCTGCCTGTTGTGTCCCTTAATACAGCCCTGATTCTCCTGCTCTGAGACACGTCAGTAGCTTGCGTTTCCTGTGAATCCGAGAGCTGCTCAGTCCTAAACAAGGCTTTAAAGTTATTTCAGGTGCTGTCTATTTCCATGCACCCCCCAACCCACTCCAATCACATTTTCTTGTTTTTGAAACCTTTTTTCATCCTCTGTTGCAGGGTGAAAGGTTCATATAAAGGGCCTGGATACATAGCATGTCAACAGTGGTGTGACCTGCCTTTATTCTGGTGCAAATAAACAGGTAACACATGACAAACAGCTTTAGGCTAGTGGCATTTACTAGAATCTGGCATAGTTTATCTTAGGGGGAAAAACAGTGATAAAAATATAGTGGGGAACATTATGTGATATCTGCAAGGGTGTTTGCTCAATGGAAGCAATATTTTTCCCTCCTACTTTCCTAGTGGCAAGGTTGAGGACAGAGTTTGCCCCTTAACTTCACTTCTACCAATGTCAGGTAAAAATTTCTCAGAGAAGCACTATATATACACACATACTTAACTGATAGGGCCATTTTAAAGAAGGCCCTCTTTTAGATCACACAGAGACTCAGAAACAGAGTCAGGTATTTTTAGATCCTGCTGGAGAACATTTTTGTTGAACTGACACGTTTGGATAAAGGACATTTTTTGTGGTCATCAAAGGGCCTGCCTATGCTCAGGAGCAGCCTGACTCAGCTCTCAGGCTGGCATGTCCTTGTCTCCATTCAGAGGTCAGCAGAGATGCTGACTGTCAGCTTGTGGTTCCTCCCCAAATAGAGATGGAGGCAAATGCAGTAAGAACAGCGTTGTGATTTTCCTTCCCTCTTCACGGCCCTTTGTAATTACACTTAGTCCCTCTTTGTGGCAGCATGGTCTGTTTTTGGACTTTCTGATATTAACAGAATATGTTAAGGACAGGCAGCTGGCAGGAAACATTTAGCAGAGGCCTTACAAGAATCTCCAGGTGGTATTCACATGAGGCCCCAGGGCTTGGGTTCAGGTAAAAAAAGCACCTTGGAAATATGTTTTTTCCACAGCAACCTCTGATGAGGCCAATTGACACCCTGTCTATACCTGGCTACAAGGAATTCACCTATATGGGGCACAGTCCAAATTAAGAATGAATTTATTTATGAGGGGGTAATTAGGCAACATTTAAGCACTGTCTGAACAGAGCGTGAGTACCTACCTACCACGTGCCAGAAACAGAGCTAACATAGCAAGCCACAAGACTCTCTGGCACCAGCTATCACTCCAAACTCAGGGGGAACAATTTCTGTAGGGAAGGCAAGAGTCCACTAAGAGCCAGAAGGGCTGTGCCCCACAGTGATACAGGACGTGGGTTTGTATGAGGGCACTGTTTGCCCAGCATTCCAGAGGGCTCTGGGTTCCTGGACTTGCCCTTCTTTGCCTCCTCCCTTACCTGCTCAGGCCCAGGGAAGGCAGTAGCAAGACCATGAAGATGAGGAAGGTGTAGCACTTGTGCATGGTTGTCCTGTTCTCTCCAGACCTGAGAGCAGAGATAAGGCAGTTAGCAAGGACCTGGGAAGACAATGCAACATGCAACTTAGGTACTTATAATGCATCTTTCAGGCCCCTTCAGTATCTGTCTGTTGTACTACATGGCTTGCCCTATCCTGCCTGAATATTCTTTCCCCTTTCAATATATTTATTGTCACAACACCCCTGTGAGGCAGTCTACTACTATTCTTGCCATTATCATCACTCCTGCGTTACCAGACACGTGGGGCACAGACAGCCTAAGAGACTTGCTCAGGATCAAATCAGCAGTCCATTGCAGAGCACAAAGCTGGACCCAGGTGAGGGGTGGGAAATAGCCATTGGCTTGTTGATTTTTTTTGCATGTGCCTCAGTTTATTTGTGATACCACAGGAGGCTGTGCTGAGGGAGTCCTCAGGAAATGAAAGGATGGCAAAGAGAAGGTACAGAGTAGAGGCTGCCCTAGCTTCACTGGAGAAATAAAATAGGATACCCCTGCCCTGGCTCCAACTAGACTAGCAAAGTTTACTCTTCTCAGGCTAAACTCTTCATGCCCAGGGGACCAGTGTCAATGGTCTTTGAGGGGCCTTCCAGTCCTATGCTCCTGAACAAGGGAGATGCACCAGCTTCTAGGTTGCTCTAAAGCAGATGGAGGTGGGACATGGGCTATCAATACCTACTGGGAGATGGAGAAAGAGATGTGGAAAGAGATACATGGAGGAGGGAGAGAGTGCAGCAAGTGGTCTGTCTCTCCCATCCCAGAGGTGAATGAAACCTGCCAATGCTTACAAAGAAAGAAAAAGGGGAGAGGAGGAAAAAAAAAGTACGGGATTCTTTAAAATTGTTCTCCTCCCTCCCCTGTTTTGCTCCAGGTGCTATGTGCCTTCTGGGCATGAATCAATAAATAAATCATGTTTTGTTTGGAATAAGCTGTTTCAGAGTCATGAACCAGCTGCTGGCACAGGCTCCCAGAGGCAAAAATCTCCAAGTGCCAAGCACAATTGGGCCTGGTGAGGTGACAAGGCTGCAAAAGGGAAGGGCTGACACCTAGGAGCTGCACCTGGGAGAGGTCAGACTGGAGGGTTCTGCCTGCAGAGAGAGGGGCAGGAAGCCAGGTCTGTCATCTGATAGGTACTCTAGAGGTGGGGGGCAGGTAAAGGAGGGAGGGGTTGGGAGCTGCTGGAGCTTGACCAGTTTACGGAACAGAGTACGTCACACGTCGCCTGCAACAGCAAGGGATTAGACTCGATGACTCAGTCAGTCCCTTCCAGCCCTGTGCTCTTAGAAGTCAACAAGAACATGGTAATAACAATGCTCAGCATGGCAGCAATACCCCAGGCCTAGGCTCCAGAAAGGAGCTTGCTAGGATAGCTACTGCAGCAAAGTTCTCCTAGTACCAATGCAGCTTGTGCTGACAAGAACCATCCTTCTGTCAGGGGGACCTCTCTCACTTGGGTGAGTGACATCAGCTGAGCTACTTTCCTGCTCTAGTGCTATAGAAACATCACCCAAATCTACACTTCTAACTCCCAGCACTATCCTGGCTATCCTCCTGAGCAGAGCTGGCCTAATTCACTCTTGCCTATCTCTGGTGGGGGGAGGGGAGAGAGGGCAGACTCACACTCCCCTTTTGGACATGTGGGGAAGCTGAGGCTCTAGAAAGGGATGAACCCTGCCCATGTCACACCATAAGCCAAGAGGCAGAGCTGAGACCATAGCTCTGGAGGTCCTGGCTCCTAGTCCTGTGCTCACATCATGAAGCCACACTTCTTGTGGGTCATCAGCAAATCTCAGCTCTGATGGGGTGAGCTGTATGGCCTAAGGGGGATCAGCCAGGCAGCTGCCCAAGCTTATGGGAGAAGCAGGTGAGAAAAATAGAAAGGAGACCAGGGCGAGGCACAGCTAATTCCCAAGGGCAGAAATACAGAAGAGCAACCATCATGCAAGTATGCACACCATCCCAGTCAGCCAGAACCCCTTGGCCTTTCCAGCCCTCCTTGTAGCACAATTTCTTCATCCAGCTGCTGATGGGTAGCTACCTCTGAAGCTGGGGGCAGGGAATGTCCAGCAGTTGTTTACCAGTTGTGTGTCTTTCTGTGTTGCAGGTCAGGAGGGGAAGTGCAATTACAGGGGGAATGCAGGTGGCAGGACATCACTTCTGGGGCTGGGACTCTGGCTCTTGTGTAAAATGCTGGGCACAGCCAGAATCCAAGCTTAGGAATGCCTACTGACTCTCCTTACCTGGTCCAGTGGGCTTCGAAGAAGGCAGAGTAATACACGATAGTTGGCAGCAGAGCAGAGAAGCACCACAGCAGGAGGGTGGGGAAGAACTGGGTGATGATGGGGTTCTGCAAAGAGAAAGGACCAGGTGCTTGTTCTGGTTGATGTGGATTCCAGGGCTGGGTACAGCAAAGGCAAGCCTGCTGCAATTCCAGTGGCAGAGGTGTGCCCAGGCTGAGCTCAAGAATGCCACAGAAGGGCCCCAATCCATCAGGGCCTGTATTCACAAGAGCACTGCTCCCAGCTTTGGAAACTGGAATGGGAACAGATGAGGCTCTGCCTTATCCCCTGAGAGGAAATTGGGACCTGAATAGCAGAGGGTAGGAATGGGCACCAGCCCAGGTCCTGCCCCAGGGGATACCTCCCCTCAGCTGGGATCTCATGCTTTATCTGTCCTGACATGGCAAGCTAGGATTTCCTCTCTGCTGCTGTGCACAAAACCCCAGTGCCACAGACAGGTTGCAGAGTCCTGTCAGACCTGAGGCTGAGTGGGTAAGGTCTCATTTATCCATGTTCTGACCAGACAGAGATTTCCATCTCTCTGGCTGAGGCAGGACCCATCCATCCTGCCCCCTTGCATCTGCCCAGCACATGCAGCCTGCTCCAGCAACACAGTCCCTGCTGTACATCCACAGCCTCTGCATTGCCCTGACAGGAGGAATGAGTGATTAGCTTCTCTTGGCTCTCATGTCAACCAGAACAATGCTCACAGTCCAGTGATGTACACAACTCCTACAGCCACAACTTAGGAGCCCTTGAAAAACCCAGGGACAGGTTGGCTTAGCCTGACAGCCAGGAATAGCCCAGTTACACCAGCAATGGGAGCTGGGGGCTTTGGGTGCTTTCATGACCTCCAAAGGGCCATCCATTCTGTGACACAAGATGGGGCACAGAGAAGGGAAGGTTTCCTAGCATCCATGCTCCAACCCAGGCTTACATTCAGGTACTCAACAGGCTTGGTGACATTGAACTTGTCCATCGTAGTGATGATGATGGCAGGCGTAGTGAGGAAGAAGAGGAGGATGAAGAGCACCACATTGATAACCAGGCAGCGAATCCACCAGATGAAACCCCGGATGGAAAGGTGCTCCCTACAGGCAGAAGAGGGTACCAAACCCAGTGAGGAGCGCATCGCTGGAAGGGCAGAGGACCCAGGGCCCCATGCCAGGGATGTAGTTCTGTGCTGGGCAGAGCCGTGAGGAAAGCTGAGCTGGGCTAGGGGAGTTCAACTCCTCTGGTGCTTGAATTCCTTTAGAAGCACCTAGATCAGATCTTTTACCCAGCAGAGGAAACCAGCTCTCCCTGAATAGCTTCCTTTTCCTCCCCTCCCCTCCTAAGACCCACATATGCCAAGGGCAGGCCTCAGCCAGGTGCATTGCATATGTCTACCCTCTACAAGGATTGTTGGTTCTTCTCCTCCCACCAGGGCCCACTGCCCTGGTAGGGGTCAGGCAGTGGTGGCAGCCTGCTTACCAGTAAATGTTCTGTGGGTCGGGGGCATAGCTAACGGTCCAGTTGGAGACGTGGAGGGACTCACTGCAGGAGGAGGCCCGAGGCTCCCCACGGCACATGCAGCCCTGGCACTTGCACACGTTGAAGTCTTTAAGGATTCTGGGAGACGAGACAACAGACAAGAGAGAGATTTGGGGGGGGGGGGGGGGGGTCAGGAAATGCTAGGACCTGAGGTCAGAGAGGCTGAGCCCAGAGGCATCAGGAAGGCCAACCTCAGCATTGGACCTCTGCTGATTTACAGGGCCTGGCAGGAGCTTTCTTACATTGGCAGGTACCCAATTCCTCTTCCCACCACCTCCTCCCAACCACACCTCTGTGAAACAGCCCTTTTCCACTCACATGGCTGTGATGGTCTCATTGTGGAAGGTGACAAAGGCCATCCCCAGAGGCTTCTCATTCACCTTTTCCTTCTCCCGCTTGTAATCATCCTTAAGCTTCTCCTCTAGCTTGGTGTAATACTCTATGGCCTCCACCTGGACACAAGTCAGAACACAGAGCCCCATTTACTGTGTAGCTGCTCCTTTGGGCCCCTGGCTGGGCACCTGCCTGGTGTTGCTCCTCCCCAGGCTGGAGAGGTGGTTGTCAGGGGCAGGAGTTCTGTGGGGTGCCACTAGGTCAGGGGGACCACCCTCATGATACATCAGCTCTGCTTATTATTAGGGCTGAAAGAAGCTGAGTTAACAAAGCAAATGGGTCAGGGGGGTGGGTTGACACAGCCCTTCTTGTGCTGATACTGGCAGGAGCTGGCAGCACTGTCAGGCCAGTGCACTTAAAATGGGGGTGATGTCCCAGCACCTGTAAACTGACTGTACGACTGCCTGTATACAGACCTCACCGACCCCCTTGCTTACCTCTTCACAGCCCTTGATGACACAGCAGCACAGGTGGCCACAGGGCTTGGGGTTAATCATTGCTGGGGTGTTCTCCTTGCTCTGCAGGTTGGTGAAATAGATCTTCCCACGTTCAGCTTTCTTCCTGTAACAGAAGGTGGCAAGAGGAGAAGGGGCTCATAAAAACTCTCATGGCACCAGCTCTGCTAAGGGAGGGTGAGAGTTGGAGTGGAAAGCAATGAGAACAGCATACCAGCAAACTCATGCTTGGACATGCTACCCCAGACCTGGGCTCCCTACGTCCAGCTCTGCAGATGTCCCTCCCTTCTAACCTGCAGCCCCACTCCCATGTAACTTCTAGACTGCCCTTGAGCAGGGACTATCATTCAAGGCAAGTGGTACCCAGCTCCATGGCTCTGTGGTGGAGACAGCGCCTAACTAAAGACTAATCCAAGACCATACCACACATTTTACTAGTGATCTGTTCTGTCACAATGAGGTGGTGAGACAGCCTTTCAAAGGAGAGGTGGCAAGGGCCAGTCATTAGCTGATTTTAAGCTAGAACTCAACCATCTTGAGATTATTCAAGGGGGTTGCCTGAAACAGCAGGTGATTGGACTTTGATGATCCAGGAGGTCCGTTTTGGGCTGGCCTCACACCACTGAAGGGAAACCCCTTATGTTGCTGGACATCACCCTCTCAGCCCAGCGGCATTCCTTTAGCTCTGAGCAATGTTCCTGGAAGCCCTTGTCCCCTCACCCCAGTTTTTACCTCTCTGCATCCAAAAACATGAGCCTGGCCACATCATAACAAGGGCGCGCCTCCAGCACGGTACAGTTGGCATAAGCCTCCCTGCAAACAGAAGAAACCACTCAAGCTGATTAGAAGCGAGGCTGAGATATACAGCATCAGCAAAGCTGTTGTAGTTGGAGGGAGTGCTGTCCTAAGGTCTGGGTGCTCCAGCTCATGGGCCAGGTCCCAACTGCCAGGAAATGTGGCTAACAAGCTCCTTTAGCCACGTGAAAGCTTCTGGGAGGGCCTGCTGAGGAAGCTGTCCACTTGGGCACCAGAGGGAGGCCCCTCCAGTTGTTTGCACCGGAAGGAAGTGGGTATAGTTGGAAGACGGCTTCCGAGAAGGTGTGATATGGAATTCAGACAATTAAAAATAATAGTATGGGGGTATACAGGAGGGATTAATGACCTCTGTACCGCTTCAGGGGGTCGGGTACCCCATATACATCTCCTCCCCTCCCATCCCATGATCCTGTTGTGCTTCAAGGCTCTGTGCAGGCAGGAAGTTGAGGCACTGAACAATGACAAGAGTGAAGACTTCTCAATATTTTACAACCCGCAATTCTTTTTTGAAGGAAAAGCTGGGTTTCTGAGTTTAGTGTAGCATCTGCTTTCCAAAAAAAATGGTATTTTTACTGAAAAACTGAACGCTGCGTGCCCCCGGAGGCTGGGGAGGGCATGGCAAGCTCCCGCAGGCAACGGCAGCACTGCTGGAGGCGGCAAGCCCAGAGCTCCCACAGGCAGCCATAGTGCTGTCAGTGGCAGGGGGAGGGGGGCGTGGGGTGGGTGCGTGAGCGCCCACCACTGGTTGGCAACCACCCGCAGACGCCACCGGCTGCGGTGGCAGTGGCCAATGTGGACTGCCTGCAGATGACACCAGAGGTGTCGGCAGCAATGGGGGGGGAGGTAGGGAAGATGGTGAGCAGTGACCGCCTGCAGGGGGTGCACTGCCATGCTCAGGGGGTGCACATACACCCACAATCACTGCCTACATGTCGCCAATGCCTGAAGATTTTGGACTCAGAAACACCACTGCAGCATGATCCTGGACTTGCATTTTGTGAGCAGCATACCCCCAATTTCCTCCCTGGACTTGATCCCTAAGTTGAACTTCACCTCCTATGATGCAGTCTGGCTACAAAATCCCATGATGTGCCAGAGTGCTTCTGTCAAAGGGGAGACAGCAGGGCATCATGGGAATTACAATTCAGCCTTTAAAGTAGAATGGGGAATGAGGCACCTGAGCTATAACCTCCCCCTACAAAAAGAAAAAAATAACTGTGATAATATTTCTAAATGCATGTTTTTTACTCTTTTAGGGCTGAATATTTTCAGTGCTCAATGTTGTATATTTTCTCTTTTGCCCCAAAAGTTAACATTTTCCCCTCAAAAATTACTCCCCACTGAGGGCAGCTTTGGTTGAGATTCAGGGCAAGCATAGAAACTCACTCAAAATGCTTCTTGATCTTCTCTGGCTCAGCATATTTTGAGATGCCATTGACGAAGAGAGTTCGCTTCACCTGGAAGAGACAAGGGAGTGACAGGTGAGAACTGGACAAGGACTCCAGCAGGCAGGAGGCCAGGTTTCAGCCAAGGGACCAAGGGCAGGACAAATTTAAGGTTGGGGGGAGCAGGTGTTTATTAATGGCTGATCATGCATCCAGTTCTACCAGGCTGCCTCCATTGTTAGCAAACGCATGACAGTCACTGCAGTTGTGAGCCCTTCAACTAATTCTGTAACCAATGGAAAAGATGTTGAGTAAATAATTTAAGGAGGGGAGTCAGGCAGCTTAAGTAGGCAGTGAATAACCTAAGTGATTTAAGAAAGCTGGGGGCTACAACAGATTAGATTTCAAAGTGGGAAGCAGGCATTCTGTAAACAGTGCTACCCCTACCATAAACGTGATAAAACCTGTGAATACTGGGGACACAACAAGACCAGAAAATAAACATCAGACCAGGAAAACATCCTGAAAGGGGCAAAGGACATGTTGTTGTCAAGACAGCCAAGGAGGAGACAGTGTGCAGATGACTGATAAAAGTGCAAGTAAAAATAAGAACTGTGGGACCTGTGCCCCGACCTGCCAAGAAGAAGTGCAGACCCCAGAAAAACTTCTGAAAGCCAGGCTGAAGGCAAAAGTAATCAGAACTCTTGGGGAGGTGATATCTTGTATTAGACCAACTAGACAGTTGCAGACACACTGTCCTTGGGACTACATAAGACTTATGCAAAGTTTTTGTTGCGTCTTAACTTAGGCAAAGTTTTCTGTTGTTTCTTTGTCTGATGCTTAAAATTGTAAATTGCTGTAATCAAATGCTCTCTGCAGAGAACAAACTAATCTTGTCCAAGCCATTTTCTAACACTAAAATTAGGTAACACCATCCCTTCAAACACCAAACTGCAGGCAACCTCATCAAGCCACTCTGGGCCAGAGCTTGTAAGACAGCTCCTGGGCTCAGTGGTCATTGAGGAGAGTTGAGCTGTCCCCATTGCCCATGGTCAGGTAGCAAAATGGCTCCTTGGGAAGGGTGACCTGCCAGTTGGTGGTATTGCACAGATGACAACCTGACACATAGCCAAGCCATGTCCCACCCCTGCACAGTGTAGACATGGGAACTACACTGAGGCTGTTTGCAAAGAACTGCAGTGATGGCATTATGCTTGGGAAGTGATGTAGATGAGATGACAAACAACAAGGGAGCCCAGAATCCATGCAGTAGAAGGACCTCCAAATGGGAAGAGGCAGAAGAGGAAAGCACCTCTCTACTCTTAGTGGGGTCTTGGGAGACCTGGGGCTGTTACATGTACACTGGGATGAGATGGGGTAACACCCCTATATGGGCAGTACCTCCAATGTAAGTTGGAGGACTGGCTGGGCTGGCAGAGGCAGAGAGGCACAGGGAAGGGCAAGTGGAACTTACCAAGTCATCCTCCTTGTAGCGCATCTTGGAGGTGTGCCGGCGCATGCTGTACACTGTCAGCAGCAGGTACAGGAAGGCAAAGGTTGTGTGCAGCCACAGCAGGTGAGTCCTGATACCAGAGAGAAGCCACCCTCAGCAGAGACCCAGCAGCTGGCACAGGGCCCACCATTCCCTTCCTCTCACTCAGCAGATACCTCATGCCTTGCCAGTCACCCAGCTAGGCCAGGCTGACCAGTATAGTGTAGGGAGGACACTTCACATGCCTCAGAGCTTAGCTTGCTGCTCTGAACTCAATAACATGGTATTCCCAGAGCCTGCACCCAGGCTTTTGCTCTGCAGGTAGAAACTGCTAGGGGTGGACTCTGCAGCCTGCCTGGGCTAACAGCAGCAGCAGGACACACAGACAGTGGCACATTGACCACCAGGGCCTTCGTGCACTGGGAGGCTGGATGACACCATGGGGTAGTGTCCCGCTCTTCCCCCCCCAACCACTGGGGCTCTGCTTGACATATGCCAGGGGCCCACTCCACCCCCTCCAAAACATACCGGGAATTCAGGTTAGCAATAGTTGTTCTCCCAAAGCTGTAGGCATTGTTCTCTGGAGAGAAAGATGGACAGATAGACACACTCAATTAAACCCAACCGAGTTGTGGTGTGGGGTACCCAGAATGGTGGGGATGGGGCAGGGCAAGCCTGCTTTAGGTGTCACATAAGTAATGCCCCTAAGAAACAAGAAGTTTTTCCTCACAATACCCTTTAATTGATATAAAGGTGAAAGGTCAAAGCATCTGGGCACTCCGGACTTCTTGGCTAAGCCACTCTGGTCCCAAACACAATACAGTGGGGGCAAAGCTGCTTATGGGCATTGTGACACCTTCCCCAGACGTGGCGAGACCCTGCCCCCCATCCCCAAATTACAGCCACTTGCACTCAGAGACCACAGACCCTGATCCACCCTGATCCTCCCCACATGGTATGCTGGGGTTAGATCACTGAAAGGGGTACAGGTGCTGAACAAGACCAACTATTTATCTTCCTAAGTTGGGAACCAATCCACCAGGAGCCCCTCCTCCGCTCCCCTACTCACCTAGCAAGTCCCCTGAGAAGTTCACAGGTAGCACAATGCCCACGGAGAGCACGCCCACAGCCACTAGCAGCCCTATGATGTGCCGCTGGAAGGAAAGGTAATGGACCGCATCGCCCCCACACTTATCCCGGATCTCATCGTCCCTGGCAAGAAAAGGCAGGCAATGAGGCACTGTTAACAAGGGAACAAGTCCTAGAGGAAAGCCCAACACTGTGGCTGTGGTACCTGAAGCACGAAGTGCACAAACCCCTGAAGCCTGAGCTAAAAGCATCCAAATGATCCCACTAACCAAAGTGCTTTGAGACCTCTGGATGGGAAGTACTGAGCTCACTGCCAGCTAGGGGTCCATGTGATCATATAGGAACATACCATATTTACTCAACTCTAAGATGACCCCAAATGTAAGATGACTCCTCAATAATCAGATTTTATACATGGAAAAATTATTGTGTTATAATTTTCCAGGTACAGAATTTAATTACTGAAGAGCTACCTTAAATTCTTCCCTCCACCACTGCAGGGGGTAGGCAGCAGGATGATAGGTGGTGTGGGGTGGTCAAATGTCTTACCCCCTGCTTGTGCCTGCCCCCATCTCCCCCAAGACTCAAGCTACTCCCTTCCCCCTCTGCCTCTGCTCCACCCTCCCCTCTCCTCCCTCAGCCCCTGCCCCCCATTCCTGCCCCCTTGCCCTTGCTCTGCAATAACAGACTCCATCCCTGCTCTAGCCTGGGGCACATAGCACATGTGTGCTGTGCAGTGCTGCTCTGGGGCCGTGCTCAGTGCCCCAACCTGCAGCTTGAATGAAGCCTGGTGGCATGGAGCAAAAGTAAACATAGAGGGAGAGCGGCAGGCAGGGGAGAAGAGGCTGCATGAGGGATAGGGGAGATGGGGAGAAGCTACAGGAAGGAGATAGCAGGGATTGGGGTGGGGGCAGGCAGCAGCTCTGGCACTGACCCTAGGTAGGGGCTGGAGCTCAAGCCACAGCAGCAACCTGCCTCCCCCCATAAATGATTCTAAGATGAGGGGCTTTTTTTCCCCATGTTAAATGGGGGGGAGGGAAATGGATCTCATCTTAGAATTGAGTAAATACAGTAAGATGGACAGGGAATTCCTGGGTCATCAAATCTAGCCCCCTGCTACTTTAGGCTCCCTGGCTTATTGATGGCAATGGACTGAGCAGGCTATGGCAGATCCCTTCCTCAAAGCAGGTGAGGTGGGGCAGGGCAGAGTGGATGGATTACAGCTAAGGCACTTGACAGGGCTGTGGGAGACCAGGGCTGGTTTCCTTTTCCTGCCTCTGACTTGCTGGGTGTCCTCAAGTCACTTAGCTATTTTGTCTCCAATCCTGCTCTGTAAGTTTAGGGAGTGACTCTTCCACAGTTTGTCCTTGTTGCTCAGACTGCATGCTGCTTGAGGCAGGGAATGTCTCTTGCCACATGCTTGTACAGTATTTAGTACAAAAGGCTTGGATTCCAGTCAGGGCTTCTCGGTGCAACTACAACACAAATGACTAACTTTCTAAAGGATGAAGTCTCCCCCACCTCTTCTGCTACTTAGGTCCAGGCAGGATCTCTGTTGTAAAACCAGTGCCTGGATCCAAGGCTGCACTTACTTTATCCTGAAGATGGCTGTCAGCCAGGAGCAGAATCCCTGCACAGAGAGACAACAGGAGCCTGTGTTACACCGTGGCATCTCAGCATACCCCTCTCTAAAGCCTTAGGAGCAGGTCTACACTGTATCCCTGGCCTTGCCCACAGCTGCCGCTCACACACTACAAACCAAAGAAATATGCCAGGGAAGCCTCTCCAAGCCCAGTCTCTGCAGGCAGTCTTAAGACCTTGGTCTCCTGGGTGCTTGTGGGGGACACTCCCAGAACCACTTTACCACCACATTCCCAGGTCTGGAGCATGGAGACAGGGGTGGGTGGGCTAGATATTCCCAGAAGTGCCCCTCCTCGGACAGGCCAGGGCTCCTGTGTAAATGCTACTCCTCTCTCCTCTCCAGGCAGCAGAAAGCTGTGTTTGCTCTCCCATCTCCCTGATTCCCACTGGCTTACCCTGCCAAAGTGGGAGGCTCAGGGAAGACACAGACCATATGTGCTCAGGGGGTACAGGACTGTGAATATGCCCATCTGGGGTAGGTCATGATTATCATGTGATGTTGCCTAAGCACAGCATTTGTCACAGTCTGGTCTGTGACAATACCACCAACTGGATGGTCACCCTTCCCAAGGAGCCATTTTGCTTTCTGATCATGGGTGATCGGGACAGCTCAACTCTCCTCAGTGACCAGTGAGCCCAGAAGCTCTCTCTCACAAGGTCAGGCCCAGAGTGGCCAGATGAGGAACAATGCACAAGGAGCCAAAGAGGAAGCAGGAACTAAGCCAAAGCTTCCCCTAGTACAGAGCAGGTCTGGGGTGAGAGATGTCTTGTGGGAAGCCCACCAGGATTTGCTGGATCCTGGACTCTGCCATCTAATTTAACTACAGCTGCTTGTTGGAGGAAAAGGACATAGCAAGGGACCATTCAATTGGCTTGTCACTTTTAAAAGAATTTATCAGCTGGCTGTGAGGTGGAAGAGCCAACACCATGCAACCAACCACCACCCATTTGGGACCACAGTTTGAGAACCTCACTTCCTGCAACTGGTTGACAGGGTGTGGTGGGGTGATCTGGATGCCTGGGTTTTTTCCCTCAGAACCAGGAGTGGAGTATTTCCCAGTGGTTAGAGCACTGGACAACAAGTCAGGACTCATTTTCTCTATGGCTTTTGGGTAAAAGGCTTCTCTTCTCTGCACTTCTGTTTTCCTCTTGTGGAATGAGAAGGATGATGCTGCCTTGGTCCCAAGGCTCAGCTGGCACATGCAATGGACTATAAGCCACCTGAGCAGGAGGCGCTACACTGATTTTTGCTGCTACTCACATTGTCCCTCTGGTCGAAGTCCACGGAGCTGGAGACGGAAGTGAGGCGCTCATAGCGGTCGTGGTTGTCAGAGTGCAGAGCAGAGGCCACGCTGGAATTACAACAGAGGGGAAGAAAATCAATGAGTCAGTGGGAGAGAGCAGAGAAGACTGGCCAGGAAGCAGCAGCACCCAGAAGATCAGAGGTTAATTCAGGTCAGTTTGCCCCAGGCGAGATGGAGAAAGAAGAGCCTCAGAGAGCAGAGTGTCAAGCAGTTAGCAGAGTCCCTCCTTATACCACATGGACAAGATTGGCCTCCAGGGCCTGACCCACAGACAGACAGACAGAGAGCTCTACTGGCATTCACAGGAACAGACAAAGAGAGTATGTTTAAGCAGGTTCCCTTTCCTTCCTCTCCTTTTCTCCCCAGTAGTCCCTCACTCCCCGGTCTGGTCAGCAACAGCAGGACAGCTAAGCTGCAGCCCAGACCAAAGGCCAGAGAACATGAAGCGCCTGTGCATGTGTACTAGAGAGTGAGGACAAAGTTGCCCCCAGGTGAGGAGGGTCCTGGGGATGCTGCTAAGGAGGACAGATTTGACCTACCAAATTTGGAGTGGGGATGAATATTGGATAAGAGGGGATATAGGAGAGGGCTCCATGGTAATGGGTGTCATGAGTAGGTTGCTTGTGACACAGCTGCAAGGAGCCACATGGGAAATCTAGGTGACAACTTTAAATTGGTTAATTAAACAAAAATCCTGTATAGCAGTGGTTTTCAATTTTTTTTGGCTGCATACCCTTTTACCTGCAAAATATTGCTACTCATATCCTACATACCTGACATGTTTCTGCGTGTTCATTCCTGAAACAGAGTGTTGATACCAACATCAATGCCATCAGAGTTTAAAAACCACTGCCATACAACATGCAACTGCCCAAGGAGAATGCTGAGGCCAAGTTTAAAAATATAAGAACAAGACTCCATGAGGAATACAAGACGACCCAGGAACTAGCTTGGGGAGAAATGTGTATGGGCTATATACGATTTAACCAAAGACTTCCCTGGGCACAGGTTGTTCTATAAATACCCACTAGTAGGTACTGACATGTTTTCCTGAAGCATTTTGGTATTGGGCAACCTTAGGGCATTTATACACATACTTTTTTTCCCCGGGACACACTGGAGAGTCTGCTCCGCACAAGCTGAGGTGAGCTTCACTGCACTGCGTGCAGTTCTTTAAGTGGCGAAATGTGCGTCAACAGGCAGAAAATGGCAGCGGTGCACTTTTGAACTAAAACACCTCTGAGGTGCAATGCAAAGCACCTTTAAAGCGACAGATGCATGTGTAAAAATGCCCTTAGAGACAGGTCACTGGTCCAGTTTCTGTGTTCCTCTGGTGAATGAGAAGGCTGGACAGAGTGAGTTAGCATCTGCGGAATATTATAGTGCTGTACACAGTTTTGCAAATATATCATAACATTTTCCTTCATGCATTTCATTCAAAGGATTTAGCTGGCGATATCATCAGCTCCATTCTTCCAAAGGAAAATGGAGTCGCAGAGAGAGGAGGGGACTTGTTCAAGATCACATAGAGGCAAGCATGGCCAAGCCAGGAACAGGACGCAGGTGACCTGCCCCCCAGACCTGCTCTAACTGCCTGACCCTGTTTTCCTTTCTGTGAGCAAGTTGAGGGTCAAGTGTATGAACAGGCAGGAGTGTGTATGGAGGCACCTCTAGTATTCAGTCCCTGGCTGGCTTAGCTGCTAGGGGCACATCTACCATTCTGGAGAGAACAGCAACATTTCTCAGACATCCATCTCAAGGTGACCAAAGACTGGATAGACAGGTTGGATTGCATCCTGGGACACGTAGTTTCTGTAGACCTCACTTCTGATTAAGGAGAGTTGGGTACCTCAGAGGCCATATGCGGACTATCCCAACCTAATTCCTCAACTCGTTATCCTCAGCCTTTGTACTGCTATCATAGCCTGCAAGCTGCTCAGAGTGCAGTTGGGTAGTGCACAGTGGGAGCAGCAGCTTGTCCCTCATTTTTGCTGGAATCCCCAGTGCTGGGAAAGCCAGAGAGGACTGGCTGAGCTCCCTGGAGGCAGGCTCAGCATAGCTTGCTCCATAGAATTCAGCACAGTCTGTGTTTCAGGGGCAGGTGGGAAATCCTCACTTACCCACAAGGGGAAACCAAAGCAAAACAGGGTGTGGGGGCAAAGATTGGGGAATTGCTCTGGGCTGGAAGGCAGAGAGCAATAGAGGGGGAGGAGGCAGCTACTTCCTGCAGAGGATGAGGATGGGGGAGGCCAAGACACTGAGTGCTGTGTATTAGCAATTTCCCCTCAGTGAAGGAAACTACATGGTGGAACATACTGGGGAGGTGGGGGTGTACTAACTGAACCATGTTTCCTGTGGGTCACTTGGGGTGTCATTCACTTGCATGGCACGAGCCAACTAGTTCTCTCATAGCTGTATCATAGCACTGGAGGCTGCGGGGCTGGAGTGCACAGAAGGCTCTCAGTCTCAGACCTGGTCCCCTGGGGTTTAGCTCTAAGGCCAATGGAAAGCAACAGGTGCCCTACCCTTTGGGGGGCTTTGGGCCAAGTCTGGGCTTATTACTGCAGAGTATTTCCATCAGAAGGAGACATTACTCCTCCTCTTGAGCCCAGGGAGGCTAGCTCCTGGGGAGGCTGGGGGTGCTGAAAGCAGTGAGTGGAAAAATAAATGTCTGATCAGGCAGGAAAGGGAGTGAGTGACTACCTGAGGGAGAAACTGGACAGTAGGATACTCAGAGAGTGAAGAGTGGGGAGGCCTGTGAAACTCAACTGCAGAAGAGACCTCTCTGAAGAGCTGGGTCACAGAGAAGGCCCCACATGCTCTTGGGCAAACCAGACTACTTCTGTAGCCTGGTCCCCGCATCCCTCAGCACGTGGCCATGGCAGATTTTGAAGCAACTTCAGAATGACTCTGGAGATGGAGAACGGGGCAGTGCAATGGGCTGGGTTGTTCACTTGGATATTTTATATCAACTCCAGATGTCACTGTGCTGGAGTGCTCTGGGGTGAAAAATGGAACTGAACCTCATTTAAAAGGGGAAACCTAGAGATTTTGGGAACTAAAAGAAGACAGCTGCTTCCAGACTTGGTGAGAGGAAAGGAGCAGTCTGAGATTGTAGGTTAAGCATATTAGCTGGATGCTTCTGTCAAATCAGCAATGAAATGGTGAACAGTGCTCACATTTATGCTGTCATCACTATGTTTCAGGGTTAACATCCCAGCTGGATGAACAAAGAAGTTCATTTCATTATAGCTATTCTTTCAGGTTCTCTGTAAACTCAGGCAGGCACCCGTGGATTGGCTACACTTGGTTCATGTTATCTTGGCAACAATCAGGGACTGCATTTAATGCAACCTGAGATGCTCAAGCCTAATCCTATAGCAAGAAATGGAGCCCATGGCAGTGAGCTCACAAGATAGAACTTGCTACTGAAGCATGCAAGGCTGCCTGGTAGGAGACTGAGCTGCTGTTCTGGACCAAGACAGGCAGCTGTGTGGCAAAGGAGCGGCTGAAAGTGTTAAGAGACTTTGAGAAGTGATGGGAAAAAAAGTGGTAATGGGAGGCTGACACCTTAGGCAGAAGGATGGATGAACAGAAGGCAGGCAGGAAGACAGGAAATAGGAAAACTTGGTCCCCATTAGGGGTGCTAGATGATGACAGGACCAGATGGAGAGGAGCCCAAGGGAGGTCAGGAGCCCAAACAGAGACTGAGAGGCAAGCACAAGAGGAGCCAGCAGAGGAGACGCAACTGGTCCTCATTAATGACTCCCCAGAAAAGAGGCTTCTATGACACAGAGGAAGGGAACTGGGAGGGCCCAGGCTGCCCCCCAAGCGTCCTGGCAGAAGAATGGAGAAGAGCACGGCAGCTCCTGCAGAGTGCCCTGATCTCCCCACCACTCCCCCTGTTGCTGCCTGGAAGCGAGGACACAAGCGAAAGGCGATTAAAGGAGGACTTCAGGGACATGGGGAGGGAAATGAGAGGAGCAGATTAGAAAGAAGCCTGAGGCTGAAGGTGCAGATGTGCCACTCCCTAAGGGAAGGAGGGGAGTCCCCTCTCTGCACAAATCAGGGCAGACCCTGAGCTAAACCTGAAGCCCTTCAGTCCCAGAAGCCTTCTGTCCTGGAGCAGAGAGGGATTAGCAGCAATCCCTGCAGCTCTGCAGTTGGGTAGCTATGCTGTATCCCAGGGCCTTCCTTTTCCAGTCAGGCGACACAGACCAAAACTGTTTGGAGGAGAACAGTGCTAGAGGGATCCACTTAGAGAAAAGAGCAGAAATCAAACCTGACTGGCCAGACTCAACACAAAAGAGGGTGGTGGTGATGTGAAGGGAGTGGGAGACTGCCAGTCTAGAGCCCCAGGGCAAGTGTGAATGCCAAGAAGGGGAGGAGGTCACTGGGGATATGCCTGGAAGCAGCACTGCACCATTACAGGAGGGAGGATGCAGAAGGGCTCTCATACGCCCCTTCCTGCAAACACTGTACCCAGGGATGCCAGAAGCCCCTGCAGCCAGGCCCCCTAAAGCAAGACTGAGCAAAGCACAAGCAAAATGTGCTCTAGGCTGAGATCCTGCCCTGGCCCCTGCAAGCGAGTCAGGATGAGACCTGTCAGGCCCATCCTGTGGGACGCAGTGCCTGCGCAACTATGACTCACTCGCCGCGCGGAGTCTGGGCCTCGGGCATGGGGAAATAAACGTGCACAGGATCCACAAGGGGGAGCTCGTGGGCAACGTGTTGCCAGGCAGATTAGGCCCAGGCTGGCGGCTGAGCCAAGCAGGAGGCAGCAGTGTGGGCGGGATGTGGGACAGGACCACTTCTACCTGAGGGCTGGGGTCCGGCCCGCTTCCTCCCTCCCTGCCCATGAAACAGAGCTATCCTCTGCTCCAGCTTGCACAGAGGATGGCTGGCATGGGTCTAGGCAGCAGGAAGAACAAGGACACAAGCAAGCCAGCACTTCTCTAAGATGAATGTGCCACCTGTGCTAGTTAGGAGTGATGCTGTGCAGGGAACAGTGCCCTGGGTCTCAGGCTGTGAACATCAGGCCTCGGTGGCCAGCAGACCAGCTGCAGCCCTTGCAGGTTTCTCCATACCTGTGTGCACAACACACCAACGCAACCCTACATGGAGACACAGCTGGGAAGGAGAGCTGCTGCCAGCCCTGGGGTGGAGGTGGGGGAGAGGATAGATCCAAATTGGGTTTTCCTTGCTCAGCTTCAGCAGTTGTTAGCTAGCAGCCATCAAAACAAAGCCTATCATGGCTCAGGCTGTGAGATCCCCCTAGGCAGCAGAGAGAGGATCCTTGCCAGGGCAGGAGGGGGAGGAGGGTGGAACAAGAGAGAAGAAAGGGGCGAGCAGGGTCAGGGGACTGGTACTGCCTCCCCAAAGAGATTCTGGGCTGGGCCTTGGGCATGGGTGCCGCTGTGCTTGTGCTTCCAAAAAGCTTGCAGGACCTGTCTCCAAGGGCAGCACCATAGCTGGGCCTGTGCCTCTCACCAGCTGGCATCATGGTGGGGGGGTAAGGGGATGGGAAAAGGGCCACAAACCTGGGTGTGGCACTGCATGCAAGGTGCGAGAAGAAAGTCAGATTGCACAGGCTGGGAACAGCTTGCTGCAGAGCGTCACGGACTGCATGGGTCCAAGGCAAGAAGGGCAGCAGGATGCCAGACAAGCACAAATCCGGTCTCCTTGAAGAGACCCCCGCCCTGCCCAGCAGGACTACATTAGTGGGAACCCCGAGTTTCAAGGCCAGGAAGGTGATGAATGGAGGGGAATGTGCAACTGGGCACTGACCCTTCCTGTATAATCCTAAGTGAGACAGAGCAAGGGGCAGCCGATTTCCCCCAAGCAAAGGCTAGACGCAGACCAAGATTGCCCTGTGAAGACCAAGTTGGGGCAAGTGCCAGGGTTTCCCCATGCCATGCCCAGAAACAGCTTTCAAGATAGGGTTCAGCTCGCCTGTGGAGCTGGGCAGAGCTGAGAAGAGGAGCTCCAGTTTGCTGGGCTGATGCCTATTAGCTCCTCCTGACCCTGTTTTGTGCTCTGCAGTGAGAGCTGGTCCCCTCTCGCGCAGCACTGGCTGTCTGGCCAGGGACAGTAGTGCAAACAAGACCAGATGATCAAATAGATCGCTGCTCACTAGGGTGGGTTTTGGAAAAAAAAGTTGTCAAAATGTGTAAGGATGTTGGCCCTGCTGGAAGCAGGAGGAACACGTGTGTGCACAGGATCTATCTAGGCCAAGCTGTTAGGCCAGCAGTCGCTGCTGGGGTTTTGCAACAGGCAGTGTCTGGCCAAGGTACCGGATGGTGCCTTCCATAGCTCTACCAGGAAGCACATGCCTGCAACACTGGCTGATGCTGGAGTATGAGCTTAGGGAAGACAAAGACAGTGCCATCCCCTGGCACAACTGCTAGGTTTAGGGTGCATGGGGAGGGGGGAGATGAAGGCAGGCCCTGCCCCCCATAGCAGGCTGGCCACCTCAGGGGGTAGTAAGGAGCAAACTCCAATAATCACACCCCTGACCTACCAGGCCCTCTCCAAAACCAGGTATCTAAGAAGACCCCCACCCCTTGCTGGTCCAGTAGCACAGCTGAATTGATTGGCATGAGGAAAAGGCCTTGCTGAAGAGAAGGCACAGTGAGGGATACCTGTGGAGTCAGAGGGCAACCTGTATTCACAGCTGTTTCTTCTGGAGGGGCAGAACCAGACTTCTGGCTCCTGTGCCTCTGAACATGGGGATTAGAAAAGCCCCTTTCCTTTTCCGCCCCAACTGTGTGGTGGCAATGAACTGTAGTCTGAGTCAAGGGCTCTGAGAGAAGCCCCTCAGCACCACCATCCACAGATGTACAGAGGAAGGGTGAGCAGGGTGGGGAGCAACCAGCCTTTGGGAGGTGGGGGATGGGATGAACAGAGGTGTCCCTTGTCCTGGTTTCTGCAAACACACACGTTTTGGAGTAAGGCACAGTTAATGCTGGGGCAGCCTCCAGCATCACAGGGCAGGCTGCTTCTTGGGGGGACCCTCCTTTAGAGGACAGGGTCGGATATCTGGGAAGGAGAAGGCGAGGGATGGGGCTCCTTCAGATGTGGCATATGGAAGAAAGGGAAGAGCCTGCATCAACTGAAACACACAGACCCTAAAGCCCTAACTCCCAGCTACTCAGATTAGTCCAGAAGCAAGATTAAAAACTGCTAAAGAAAAGGCAGGAGAGAATGACAGGGAGAGAGAGAGAGAGAGAGAGAGGTAAAAGAAAAAACACCCTGAAAAAAACCAACAACGTACTATTCCCGCTCCTCTCGCTCTGTCTGCCAGTCCCGCCGCCTGGGAGCAAAAAAAACAGAAAAGGAAGGGTTACAACCATGGGAACTCTCAGGCACACGCAGGGAACCTCCTCTGTCTAAGAGGACACCTCACCAGGCAGCTCCTTGCCATCCTGAGGAGAAGCCTGTCCACCAGCAGATGAAAGGAAGAAAATAAAAGGTAAAAAACCTTGCTTTTCACAGCTCGGTTTCGCACCAGGCTGCAAGTGCCCCAAGGCAGGGGACCTTTCATTTTTGCCTGTGAAATCCGACATGAACCTTTGGGGCTGACTCAGTAATGCACTTCCATTAGCTCTGCAGTGCAGCTGGGGCTCTCACATGAAGGGGTTGTAGTCTTGGAGCTGCAAACTCGATCGGAAGAGTGTGTGTGCACATGTGCAAATTTGGGATTTTGCAAAAGAATCTGCACTACCATTTAAGCAACTGCTTCCCTGGACTTCATGCGCGTCTGTAAAATTCCAAACCAACAAATGCACTATTTTTCTCCTGAGCAGAAAGATGATGCAAGACATGCATGCAGCACCTCAGCACGGACCTCTACAGTCTCTCAGTCCTATCCCACATCAGATTCCCAAGCTATGGTTTGCAAATCTGGCAGAACGCATTTCCTGCTCCTACTGCCCCATTCCTCCTTCCCTACTGCACTCCTGCTTCTCACTCCTACTGCCCCACTGTCAGGGGCCTGGAGCCCAGCAGCCAGGATGTGGGGGTGTTTTCTGAGGAGGATGTGGGGTCCTTCTTGCCGGGCAGGATGCCCCTACAGCAGCTCTTGAAGAAAGGGAAGATGCTGAATGACCTTCAGGAACTGTGCTCTCTGAGGTGGAGCAGGAGCAGCAGCATACAAGCTGAGCCAGCTCCTGTAGGACCTGGGCAGGCAGGATAGCCTGGACAGGCAAGGCCAGGACCCTGCAGTGCCAAGTAAGAGAAGCTCTCCTAGTTCAGCTTCCCGTTTTTCCTCTTTTGATCTTTTGGTTGAGCTATTCTTATACACTTAGGTCTCCCTGACAGCGCTGGTGTCTGGCCAGCACGCTGACAGACAGGAACAGATCCCCCTTCGCTGCATGTTACATTAGGACAGAGGACACTTTAGGAGAAGCAGCTCCACCTGTCCTGGAGACAAAGGCCTTGGGCCAACTCCTGCTTCCGCTGACAGCAAACCCATTGACTCCCCAGGGAGCAAGGGCAGCTGGTGCATCCTGCCTGGCTCTTCCCTCCTCCCACCCCTCTTCAGTGTCTTATAGCAGCACATGTGATTACACAGGCAGTGGGAATGTTTTACATGCCACAATGCCCCTCCTCCACAAAATGAGGAACAAACCAAATAATTTTGGTGCAGGATGGAGGGCTGAGGACCTTGACAGCAGGGAAGCTGCTGTCCAGGAACCTATAGGAACTACTGTTTGGGCCCAGGGTGCTGTCATGCTACCTTCCTCTCATCATACTTCCGCCCCATGTCAGTGGAGGCAGATCATGGCCCATGCACACTAAGTGTGTGAAGGCCCAAGTCAGTAACTTTCCTATCCCAACACTGCTAGGGAAATTGGTCCCATAGGTCCATTTAGAGAAATTATTTTCCCCTTATGATGAAGACTCTGACTCTTCTCTTAGTCTCCTGATTAGGAACTGAGGAGAGGCTCTCTCCTGTAAGTCCTCTTAGCCCCCCTTTTCCTCCTCATACATTTTAGAAGCAAATTCTAACCTAAGGTCTCTTGCACCAGCTCCCTAAGGTTATATGGGGGAATGGAAAGGGAGCACTCACTGTCCCTATCAAGGATCAGAGGTGATGTAGGAAACCCTCAGCCCAAATATTTTAAGTACTGGGGAAGAAAAAAAAAAAAAGCCTGACCTGTATGGAGGGTGTCTCGGCAGCAAATCACCAGATGGGCAAAATGTTTTAACTGCTGCCTTAAAATGTGCCCGTGTAATGGGGATGGCAGGACAATCCTTTTCCTCCATGGTTCAGACATCAGTGCAGGAAACACAGTGCTTAAGGGCTTAGATCAACCATCTCCTTTGGGATGCCTGTTGTGATCCCCCCCCATGAGGCCTGGGCTTCAAAATCTGCACCCATAGTTACCATCATGAAGATGCTTCACTTCACTTGAGAGTCAAAATGTTTTCCAGGGAAGCAGCAGCCCAGCCACCTCTGCTTCATCCCAGGGGTGGGGATAAGAGCCTAACAGAAGGCTGGGAACACTGCTCACCTGGCCTGACACAACCCTCCCATTCCCTTGGATCCCCTTTATACTCACTGCTTGCCCCGCCCTGCCCCAGGGTCTCACCTCTAGCACCCAAGGTGCTCAAACTCCAGACCTCAGCCAAGAAGATGCATCTCTCCTTCAGCCCATGAGGACTGCAGCTGTGTGCAAAGACTCCAGAATCATCTTCCCCACCCCACACCAACACTCACAAGCCCATATAAATGGCCCTGCTATTGAGGCTTAGGGCATGTGTGAAGCAATGCTCTGGTCTCAACACCTGCCTTGTTGGGGGTGAATGAGGGGCATCAGCAGGGCTGGAGAACTGTTACTTGGGAGTGAGGGGCCTGGACCTGTTTTCTATGAGTGAGGGGGGCAGAGGGAGCTCTGATTTTCCATGATAAAAAACCCAAAATCGAATACCAAAATTTATAGGTAATAAGCATTTATTTTATTATAGTGATTGAAGCACTGGTAGGCTTCCAAATCGCTTTAAAACACTGTGGCCAACTGATACCTTCCTACCTACCTACCTATCTATAGTGGCCTTTCATTTTAATCACAGATTTGTGGGTTTTAATCAGAGAATTTGCAATTTTTTATTAGGGAAAACCAGGATCCCTGCTTATAACAACTGTGCTCTGGTTGTGAAGGGAAAAAAAGCACTGGCATTTCCACATCAGCTGCAGTTCTTTATACAGACCACAGCACCCAGGCACAACACCATGACTTGCAAACAGGGACTGCCAAAGACAGCAGCCTGTACAACAAGCCTGAGGGCAGGGGTGAAACCCATGTCTTGACAAAATACAGGGGGGAAACCCAAGCCTTGACAAACTACGAGATGCTAGCACATGATCCCAATTAGGGTACATGAAGGCAGGGCACCCATGATATCAGGTCTGGGAAACAAAACTGGAAGGAAAGGTTTGTGTCAGGGGTTTGGGCACTGGGGTGATGGACCAATTTTCCCTGGGGAAGCAGAGGCCATGCAAGGAGATTCAAGGCTTGCATAGTTCTCAAAGGGGTCCAAGTGGATTTAGAGAGAAACAGCCTCCCCCTTGCTCTGCCCAGGGAAGAAGATGGATGCTAACCCTGATGACCTGGGAAGTCTATTGAGAACATACATATTGGAGGAGCCAGCTCTGACAATGAGCAGACTGGTTGCTGGAGGAGGAGGGGACAGGCAGCATGGTCTAGGCCTGTGACTATTTTCAAACTGGCAGCCCCTTCCTTATTGGGAGTCCACATTTCTCACCCCCCCTGACACAAGTAAAATCTTAGTGTAACTATCAGCAGCAGCAGTGCTCAGCCACTGTAATTCGTTTGTGGGTGTGCTATGAGAGGGTGAGAGAGTGCGAGACCTTCTTCCTGAAAAACACCCATCTTAATGACTGGGCTCTGGAGTAGAGACTAGAAGGCCTGAGATGTGATGGAAGAAGTGGAGTTCAGCTCCTTGCCTCAGAGGTACAGGCATTCTGCTTTACCCTGGGAGCAGACACCCCTCCCTGCTCGGAGGCCCCTCATCTTCCTACCCCATGACTGCAAAGGAGGCTAGTGCAGCAAATGACACTGCCAGTACATGTGATCAGCTGTGCATGTTGGTCCTGGGCCTCCCACCCCATGCTGGCAACCAGATGCTGCTCTCCCATTCATCTCAAGATCCAAATTCAGATGAGTTTCTTTCTAATGGAACAATCCCATGTCTCCCAAGCTGAATTGTACATGATGACTCCCCTCCCTTCCCTTCTTGGTCCCTTGGCACCATTTTCCCTTGTGTCAGCAAGGCCCACAACTCGCCCCACCCACCCAGGTAAGGAAAAAGGGGCACAGACATAGAGCTGCAATTTTTTATCTGCTTTTAATCTAATCCCTTGTTCAGCATTAAAGGTAAATGACTCTCAGCGATTCCTTCTGTTGTGTGGTCAAGAGGTCAGAAGCAGGCTCATGAGGATTGGAACATGCCAGAGAATTCAGCTCTCCCCAAGCCTCATGGAGCCAGGCAAGAGGAAGGAGTGCTTCAGTTCAGACCAATCCCCAGCAACTTGGTATGCCTACTGCAGGGCCATGTAAACACACCCAAGTTAGTTCTCAGGGAGCATAAAGACTAAAAGCAGTTTAGGTGCTCTAATACAGTGGTCTATGCAACGCTGCAATACTGCTTTGGGTCCCCGAGTTAGCTTGGCTATATCTACACTGAACTGACCCAACAAAGAGCAGTGAAACACAAGTCAGCCCAGTAGCTCATTGCTATGGAGAGCAAAGCTGAGTGTGTAAATCCACATTCCTCTCCACAATGGAATTAGCATATGGGAAGGGACCTGCTTTTACTAGAGGGTGTAGAAGCCTAGAGAAAACAGGGAAGCCTTTATAAAGACCCTCTAGGAAGGAACTAAGCAGCGGGTGACTTTAGTGTAAGGGAGAATACATCAGAGATTGTCTGCTAGCTGGGATGTTAAACAAGGGATTTCATCAGAATAATGAAAGCAACATTGCCCAGTCATGCTGCCTTTTTCCCTGTTTCACTGTGGATCTAGCTCCCTGCTCTGGCTGTAAAGTAAAAGGAGATACAGCCTCCATCATTAACATGCAGTTTACTCTTCCATTTCAACAACTTAAGTCAGACTTAGCAGCGATTGATAGACACTGCCCTCCCCAGTGTACACAGATGCACGCGCACACACACACACACGCGCGCGCTTTGTCTTCACGGCACCATGCTCAGTCTTTCAGCAGGTGGTCATTCCATGCAGCTATTCTTTGTTTAAGCCAAGCCAAATATTTTCAGATTAAGATGACACATACCGCTCTTCCTTCAGTGACTGTACCTGCCATCAACAACCCCCTTGCATCCATGCTCTAGACTCATAGGACTCAGAGCTCCACTTTGGAGCCATCCACACTTGCCTGCATTTCCTTCCTTCCTCAGACCTAATACTGTGACCAAGCTGCATAATAAGTTATTTGAAAACTCAGTGCCTGATTCCCAGGTACACTGTGCAATATGTCAGTCAGCAAAGGCACTTCCCATCGCATGACTAGCAAAGCTGTTCTGGTCACAGACCTTCCCCTTCTCATAACCTTTCTCTAGTCTTTTGTCTGCTGACCCTCGCTTGGCCACTTCTGCTTCCACAGGATGCCTCGGAGAGTTTGCAAGGCACAGTGCACAGCTCACTCTGTAGCTGTAGGACCCATAAATAATGCATTGCAACTCTTCTGTGTGGGGTTGTAGGTGGAACAGAAAAGGGCTAGCAAGCTGGGCTGCAGGGACCTCCTTTGTTTCTGGGATTTACAGGGGCCTGACTGGCCTGAATACCACTTTGACCCTGTCCTCACTGCCATCTGGGTGCACAGTTAGAAGGTTTATCATCTTGCTACCCTCATCTTCCTTGTCCCGCTGTCTCAACCTTACCTGTCAGCATCAGTCACTAGGGCCAGGCGTCCATAGTCCCATGCCACTTTACGCAAGATTGAAAAGACGAACAACAATGCCTGTAACAATATAAAGGAAAAACTGTGAGGCCAGGCCCCTCCTGCAGGTGACGCCTTTCCTCAATTGCCATTTGTCTCTACCTGCCCCAGAGAAGGAACAGTGGGGGAGGACAAAGGAAGCAGCAGGAACTGGGGTTGGCTTGCTCCTGTGGAATTTGACCCTTTTGGCTACAAGACACCACCACAACTCTGGGAAGCCAGGATCCAAGGGGGAGAAATTAAGTAGTGTTTGAGCACCCTGGAGATTCAGGATCCAATGAGGGCATGTCTCAGCCTCGTGGTCAGCCTCACTTCAAGCCATTCCCAACCTCTATGGCTCACCTCACCATTTTCATGCTGCCACATTTGGGTCACTCTTGAGCATGCCATTAACTGGGGCTGCAGGGCACTTGGCACAAGTCCAGGGCCATAAAGGACCTGAATCCAAGTCTGGTTCGCCCAGGTCTGCCAGGGAAACTGGAGGACTAAATGGCTGTGGTGCCTATATCCTACCCAGCACCACACAGCAAGCCAGCAGCAAAGCTGAGAATGGAACCTAAGGATCCCGGTGCTAACCATCAGATTGCACTCCTTGCCCTGGGATGGGAACTGGGCTTGGATATCCTGAGCCCCTTTTGCCCCAAGCCCTTGTCACTAGCCTCCTCCCCTCCTCCCAGGCCTAGGAATACATCCCAGGAGCCCCGTCTGTCAGTATCTGTTCCTAGCCCCCAAAGCTATGCTACCCCCATCCTTCCCCTTCCCCCCCACAACCCTAGCCCCATGTAAACAATGGTGGAGAGGACTTACAAGGAAGCACATGAAGTCAAGGGCGAGAACGGTAGGCACACCACCAAAGGGCAGCCCCTGCAGCACCGTACTGCGGATGCGGGCACTGTAGCAGTAATCCTGGGTGCCATTGTTACAGGATTTGCAGGTGGCTCCTGCCGAGCCAAAGGTGGCAAACAGGAAGGGAAGCATCTCTACTGCTTCATCGTCTTACCTGGGGAAACAGGAAAAAAGGCCCAGTTAGAAACACACCAGATGGATCCTCCACGGCCTGGTTAACAAGAGGAGGCAGCAGCTGAGGAGCTCTGGAAACCATCCTCCACTCAGCTCCAGTTTCTCCAGAACAGCCGGTGCTTGCACTACACAGCACCCTGCTACTGCCCCCACCCCTGATAGAGGAGGCTAAATGCATGGCTGGTGCTCACATTTGGGAAGTCCTTGCAGAGCCAGGAAGAGCCAGAGGGTTGAAGCAGGAGGTGGGGTATTCCAGCTTCCAGCCCTGCAGGAACTACCATGCAGCTGCTGGACAGAGCAGCTGCAGCATGGCCTGTCCAGTGTTTTCTTGCGATGCAGCCCTGGAAAGCACCTCTCCCCCTCATACTCCCTCTCCTTATAGCAGCTAAAGCAGTTGGATTGCTTCAGTTCCCTTCCCCCTCTGCTGCTTGAGCGTTCGGTTACAGGAAAAACCTCTGTTAAGTCATGGCAATGGAAATGAACTCACTTGGATGCCACAGGACTGCTGCTGCTGCGTTACATTCTCCAATTTCCTCTCCCTGCATGCAGACCTTCACATTTATTAGGCTGATTCTCCCCTCTCACTGCTTGCCTTCCCCAGTTCTCTCAGCTCCACTCCCTTCCAGCCCCTCAGCAGGCTGAGTCCATCCCCCTCTGGGTTTTTATTTCCCGCCCCCAGTTTTGATGCTGCCTGTAACTGTGATCGCAGCTGAGTTCAGCTGTAGAAAGACTTTAGGCAAGACATGATGCAGCTATGGAAGAGGCAGAGAAGAGCTTGGGATTCTTAATTTAATTGGCCAAAGACCTCCTGGAAACCTTACAAGGGAGTCCTGGACAGTGCTACAACCAGGATGAGGAGACAGCATCACTGCTTAGAGAGAGAGAGACAGACAGACATTTCTCCACTGGGATGGAAGCAGCCCTGTGGGAAATGCTTAGTGGCTTAGTTGCAGCAGCAGTGATTAAAACATGAAGTGAGTGTCATTAGGATGGTCTATAAGGGATGAGCCATAAGAGATAAACACAGTTGCTTTAGGGAGAGAAGACAAAAACCAGCTGCTGAAGGTGGCAGCAGTTGACAATCAACGCAGGCAGCAGGTTCCTGCTGTCCCTCTCGCCCCAACCGGCTTCACAAATCAGCACCAGGGCTGGCCACAGGCATGGGCAAACTGGGCAGCCGTCCAGGGCCCAGACAGAAAGGGGGCCCCAAAATGGTAATTTTAAAATTATTATCATCATTATCTCTGGTGAAGGGGGGCCCAATATTAAACTTTGCCCAGAGCTGCCAGGAGTCTAGGTACCGTGCTGACCAACACATGTTCATCCCACTCATGAGGACACTGCTCCAGTCAGTCACTTCTGGGGGGAAACACAGATGCTGTTTTACTGCAGCCAGGAACTCTAAGCCAAATATAGGATAGCAGCAAGTGAAACATGTCGCAAGCATCCCTTGGACCGTCCAGAAGGGCTGAACCCTACTGGATAAACACAACTGCCTTGTGGAGCACAGGTAAGTACAAACACAGCCATGAAACTGGTGTTAACACCCTATCTTTTACTAACAGAGAAGGTTAATCTTTAAGGAATGCAAGGAAGCAGGACCCTGCATTCAGGATCCACTAACACAGCTGGGGGGTGGGGGTCACTCATTGTGGACTATCAAGAAAGAGGGCCCCTACTGAATGGCCAACACTGTTCCTTCTACCTCAAGCAAGTTAAAAGCAGTACAGCACAGCAGTTGTTGGGAGACTAGTTAGGTGGAAGGAAGATAGGCTGCTGTCCCAGGAGCTTTTGCTTGCAAAATTAATGCCTCTTGGCTCAGCTGAGACACAGTCACGTGTTTAAGAACTGGCTGAAGGACTGTAAACAAAAGGACCATGACAAACAGTGGTGTAGCAACCCACTGGGGGCGTCCAACGGGACCAGTAGAAGGCTGGGGGATTTCTGAACAGCACAGCTAATGAGATGGAGAAGCCAAACAGCACATTCGATTAAATTCCCAGACTATGGGGTAGGGAGGGCCTGCCAGTGCCAGAGGGGTGAGGGGGCTTGGAGGACAGCATGGCTGAGCCATGGCAATACAAGTTGGTGCTATTAGCCCAAGAGCCAGCCAAGCTTCTTCACCCTGGAAAAATGAACGAGCAGATACTCAGTGACAAGGGAGAGAGCTGGGAAATGCAGCAGGAGGGAGGAGGGATAAGGAAAGTGGGCAGCAAATTACACAGGGGCCCGCACCTGAACAGCACAACAAAATTACCCAAGGGCCCATGGGACTGTTTACACAAAAGCCTGCTCCAGAGGCTCTGCTGGATGCAGAGCTTGCCAAACCTGGCCTAGGACACTGCCATCAGCCCTGAGCAAGGTGCTGACAACAGGAGATGGACAACCCAGGGGGGTACAGGGAGTTTGTGCCCACATCCATGGGTGTGTGTGGGGCTGGGGAGCTTTCAGTGGGTTCTGGAACGGGGCCTTAGAGAGCAACTAAAGGGGAAACTGGGATCAATCTGCTTGAAATGCGGAGCTCTGGACGCAGAGAGGAACAACAGGGAGACAGGGATCACCAAGAAATGATGGAGTGAGATGACAGGGAGAGAGGCTGGGAGTCAGGAATGGGTTTTCTGATGAAGATCCAGGAAGGCAGGGGACAAGGAAAACCCAGGGGAAGGGCTGGGACCTCAATGCAATGGACTCTTAAAACTAGATGGGATGGAGGACCAGAAAAAAGTGCTGTCAGGAATAAGTGAGCAGGCCTCCCTCAACCCTTCAGAGGGACAGCAATTGGCAGAGATTAGCCATTTAACCAAAACCCCAAATCAAAAGACTAGTTTCTTTCCTTCCCCACACAAAACATCACCACAGCCAACAGTAACTCATCATATGGAGAGGGCCAGAGGGGATCCAGCTGGATGGAATGGGCCGGGGGGATCCAGCTCCGCTCTAGAGAAAGGTCTTTCCCAGGTACAGCTGGGGCAGAGCGAAGGCAGGGAACAGTGTTTGGGGAAAGCTTGCCATGCCTGTCTGCTGTAGCTGGTCTGTGGATCAGAACTGACAATGCAGCTAGTCCAGGGGTGGGCAATTATTTCGGGTGGAGGGCCACTTACTGAGTTTTGGCAAGCCATTGAGGGCCGCATAACAGGCCACCAGGGGCAGATAAATATTAATTTTCTAAAATTCTTAGGGGCCCTGAGGGCCAGATAGAATGGTCTGGCAGGCCGCATCTGGTCCATGGGCCACATTTTGCCCACTCCGAGCTAGTCCATCTTTGGTCCCAGATGCAGATGGGAGCTGTGCCTGGTCAGAAGAGAGCAGAAAAAGGCAAAGGTGGTATGTGCGCATGTGCGTGAATTCATCCCATGCCTAACAGCAGGGGATCACGAGGAGCTGTAGAGGCCACACATCCTGCAGACATGGTGCTAAGTTTCAGAAAGGAAACAAAGGATGCATCTACATTGGCTATGTCTGAGAAACAAGTTCTGCCTACCTGATCCACCAGCCTTGATAATGGTGCAGCACCAATACCTGAAAAGCACTTGGCCCACTTAGCGGAGCACAACAGAGGCTGGGAGCGACTGATCTGCGTACATACACCAACAGATCAAGAACTATTTACACCGTTGGACAAGGTTGGCATATGACCACGTGACAACAAACTGGCCAGTAATACGCCCAAACAGGAAAATAGCAGGAAGTTTCTCATTAACAATGCAATATAGCTCTGAAGCAGTCTTCCCAGGATGGTTGTTCCCCCTTTCCCCCTAACTAATTCGATGATGGAGCTCTATCAGTTAACGAACAGGATGCTTGGACATGGCTGCCCGACATAGCAGGGGATGCAGCTTTTGATCTAGAAAGTTTCTCTCAAGCCTGTGTTTCTTTATAGCTCAGTGCTGACTGGGCACATCAAGAGTTTCCCCCGAGACTCACCCCCCACCTCTCCACGTACCATGTGCAGCTGCACACTAATTAGCCTCTCTTAACTCAGCCAGGGGAGCAGGACTGAATGGCTGCTATTTTAGCTGATTAGCTACAGCCTGGACAACAAAAGGCCATGATGGCAGGAAGGATCAGGAGCCAGAGGGTTTAGCTCAGTGCACCAGGCAGTCAGGTGTGCCCAAGGATCAAGGCCAAGGACTCCCAGGCATGTTACCTGTGCAGCCCAGCCTACTGCAGGCCCACTCCAGGTATCCAAGCAGGGCTTCCCAAAGCTGGGCTCTGCACCTCCAGCTGCTAGTGATCGACAGGGCAGTTGCAAAGGTGCACTGGTAGTCAGGCTAAAAGGCAATTAAGAAACATGCTGGCAGATCCACTGGCCGACAGATCTGCCAAACAATCCTACATGGCTCCCAGGAAAAGGAGGTGCAGAGTCTAGCTTGGATCCCTAATAATATCAGGTCATGATGATGTTCCTATCTAATTCTAGAGGGAAATGAACTGGTGTGGGCAGGGGACTGAACCCTGCAAGCCAGACAGGCTCCAAAAGCTGGAGAAATCTTGCAGTGAGATATGGAGGCTTTCACTTTTGGGGTACCTGTTCCATTGTGGCCCCCACATCATAAATGACCAATAAAAGCAAAAGAGCTCTTCCACAGCACCTGCACGAGATGAGTTAGAAAAGGGGTGGCAACTCATTTGGTCATTTGGGGCCATGTCATGTTGTGTGTGGGGGCAGAAACTGAGCAGTAGAACAAGCCATGGCAACATTAATTGCAGAGTGGATCTGATTTAAATCATAGTTTCACAGTTGGTAGGGTCAGAAGGGACCTAAGCAGATCATCTAGTCCAACCCCTTGCCATGGGCAGGAAAGGATGCTGGGGTCAAATGACCCCGGCTAGGTGGCGGTCTAGCCTCCTTTTGAAGACCCCCCAGGGTAGGGGCAAGCACCATTTCCCTTGGAAGTTGGTTCCAGCTCCTAGCCACCCTGACAGTGAAGTAGCGCCTCCTGATGTCTAGTCTGAATCTACTCTCAGTCAACTTATGGCCGTTGTTCCTTGTTACCCACGGTAGTGCTCGGGGGAACAGGGACTCTCCCATTGCCTGCTGGTTCCCCGTGGCAAGTTTATAGGCGGCCACCAGATCCCCTCTCAGCCTTCTCTTGTGGAGGCTGAACAGGTTCAGGTCCCATAGCCTCTCCTCATAGGGCCTGCCTGGCTGCCCCCTAATCATGTGAGTGGCCCTCCTCTGGACCCTCTCAATGCTGTCCGCATCCCTCTTGAAGTGCGGTGCCCAGAACTGGACGCAGTACTTCAACTGCAGCCTGACCAATGTCGCATAGAGGAGGATCACCTCCTTGGACCTGCTCGTGATGCATCTATGGATGCATGACAAGGTGCGGTTAGCCTTCCTGACCGTGTCCCAACATTGGCGGCCCATGTTCATTTTGGAATCAATAGTGATTCCAAGATCCTTCTCTGCCTCTGTGCTGACAAGAAGGGAGTTCCCCAGCCTGTAGGTATGCTGCTGGTTCTTCCTCCCCAGGTGCAGCACCTTGCACTTGTCCGTATTGAAACCCATCCTATTCTCATCTGCCCACCTCTGTAATCTCTCCAGATCTAGTTGTAGCCTGTTCCTCTCTTCTAGTGTGCCCACTTCTCCCCACATCTTCGTGTCATCTGTGAACTTGAACAAAGGTGCTTTTCACCCCCTCATCCAAATCGCTGACGAAGATATTGAACAGTGCGGGCCGAAGGACCAAGCCCTGGGGAACCCCACTGCCCACATCTCTCCAGGTCGAAAATGACCCATCCACCACTACTCTCTGGGTGCGGCCCTCCAGCCAATTTGCCACCCATCTGACTGTGTAGGTGTCGATACCACAGATGCCTAATTTTTTAATGAGGATGGGGTGAAAGACAGTGTCGAAGGTCTTCCTAAAGTCCAGGAAGACTACATCCACCACGACACCTGCGTCCAAGGCTTTTGTGATCTGGTCATAGAAGGCCACCAGGTTGGTTTGACAGGACCTGCCTCTAATGAACCCGTGTTGATTGCCCCTAAGCATAACCTCCCCTGCTGGCCCCTCACAGATGTGCTCGCAGATGTGCTCCTGGATAATTTTCTCAAAGAGCTTCCCCAGGACCAAGGTAAGACTAACGGGCCTATAGTTTCCTGGGTCCTCTTTCCTCCCTTTTTTGAAAATGGAGACCACACCGGCCCTTTTCCAGTCATCAGGCACCTCACCAATGCACCAGAAGTGCTCATAAAGCTGTGCCAGAGGTCCTGCAATGACCTCTGCCAGTTCCCTAAGCACTCTGGGCTGGAGATCATCAGCACCTGCTGATATGAACACACCTAGTCCCTCCAGAAGTTCCCTGACTAGGTCCTCACTGACCCTGGGTCTGGCTGCGCCTCCCCTGGGTCCATCCAGAATCCCGGTGGGGGCGGGGATGTCCCTGTCTCTGCTCAGAAAAATGGAAGCAAAGAATCTGTCAAAGAGATTAAACCAAATTGATTTAAATTGTGGTTTAAAAATCACTGGCCAGGAAGTCTTGATTTAATCACTGTTTTCTACAGAAAGTGCATTCTTGTTGTTTGATATAACTTCCATTAAAACATTCCCAAACGCGGTCTCTTTTATGACCTGGGAAGCCTGTTGCCATGATAGATTTTCCATACCATTCCTTCACTAGATCTCAAATCTGCCATACCATTTCCTCACTAGATCTCAAATCAATGGAGAGGCTATATACTCAGAAACTTCTCTCTCAAGACTTCTCAAAATGTTTCTCTTTTGTTTCTACTGCTCCACCCTCCTTGCATTTATCTCCAGACTTCACCTCCTTGCCCAGATCTACTCCACCCCCAGCAATCCTCTATTCATTTAACATCTTGAAACTTCTCACTTTTAGAGAGAGGTAAGGGCTTGACTCTCTGACACAAACTTGCAAAGAGATGACAGGGCTGATGGGTAGTGAATCAGGTCTGTTATCTCTCATCTCCATGTACTGCTGTTAAAAAGGATGTTATTTCTAGAGAAATATCCACAGTTTGAGAACTGAAACTAAGCATCACAGAGATGCTTAATGGGATCTTCCAGACTGAGAACTAAGTCCCATTGGGTAGAGTGGTTTTCTTTAATCTTTACTAATCTATAGAGGAGCCTCTGGAAACCTCATAAGATTGGGCCCCTAATATATAGTCCATGGCCTGTTGTGACTTATTTAGAAAACTTTTCTAAAAAGGTTACATGAATATATTGTCTCAAATAGTACATAATTAAAAGTTATAATCCCTCTTGCACAATGATCTCTTTGAGCTCCAACATATTTTCAATTAAAACTATCTTTATATAGGTTTTTTTTTTAAGCATCTTAAAAAATAAAAAGATATGATTAAATTTAAAAAATCTGATTTAAATAAAAAACCTTTTTAATTCTTTTTTTAAAAATAATTAATTTTTATCCACCCTGATTAGTTGCCTGGCTCCTTGAGCCACAACAGACACTACTCATTTGGCCATCAAATTTCTGACCCAAAGCCAGGTGACAAGGTGCTACACTTCAGATGTGGCCCATAGGGCTGCCCGTGGATCAAAAATATGGTGGCAAGATGAGTGGTGGGGCAAGCCACAGCAGCTACCACCAAATTTCCAGCCCTACAGGCCACATGACACATCTCCAAGGACTGTGTCTTTGACACCCCTGAATTAGAACATAGAAAGTGCCATTCTGGTTTACCCTCTGCCTGCCTAATCTAGCATCCTCTCTAGAAACAGCAGTCCCTGTCAGATGCCCATCTAGAATTCACTGATAGAGTAAGTTACTCCTTAACCACATCAGGCAGAGGCTGGTATTCCCTGAAGCAGGACATTTCCTGTCTCTTCTCTTTTATCCACTCTAGTGCAACTCTAGAGAGCTTCATTAAGAACAGCAATGCCAAAACCTTTCCTGAATCTTTCTAGAGTTCTTGACTTCGACTTTTTGTGGCAGCGAGTTTCACGTGTTAATTACATTGGGAGTTAAGGCCAATACTCTTGTACTGGTTTTCGACTTATTGCCTTGCAATTTTCCTTGTACTTGTGTTATGGGAAAGACTACATTGGCCCTCCCCAGACCACCTATTATTTTACTTACCTTTATGATGACTCAACAGATTTGTCCTCTCTCAGCTATACAATCCTAGTTCCTCTAATAAGACAGCTGCTCTAATTTATAGAGTGGCATTATAACATTTTTGCTATTTCCCTCTATGCTGTTTCTCACACATTTGAACAGCTTTGCTTTTCTGAACATTGTGTTGCTCATCAAACAGTCCATAGCATTGCCCAAGTCATTCCTTGAGTAGTTACAGTTAATTTAGAACCCAGCGGTGCCTGAGAAGAGCAAATTACTCCTCACGGCCTTTACCTTGCACTTTTCCATGCTGAATTTCACCTACCATCAAGTTGCTCATTCACCCAGTTTAGTGTTATACTCAGACCTTCCCTGCAACCTCAACTAACTTAAATAATTCTGTATTGTTTGCAAATTTCACCACCTGACTGGTCATCACCTTTCCCAGATCATTAATAAACCCTCTTAAAATAAGTTCCATTGGAGGACAGAACCTCAGCATACCTGTCTTTGGTTTTAGCTATACTGAAAATTGGCCATTTGTTTCTACTCTTTGTTTCTGGTCACTTAGCCAGTATTTGATCCATGACAGAACTTTACTTTCCTCCTCCACTGCCCCCCCACCAGTTGCCTTAATAGCCCTTTGTGAGAGATTTTATCAAGGGCTTTTCAAACATCCACATAAATTAGGCTGTCTAGCTCTCCATTATCTGCTATTTTGCAGACCCGTTCATCACATTCCAATAGATTAAGGAAGCATGATTTTTTGTTTGCAGAAGCTGGACTGGTTAGTCCATAACTAAAGTATTTTAACCACCTTTTAATACTGGAACTACCCAAGTTAAACCATCTGCAATTCCCAGGGTTACCTCAATACCTTTCTGAATAAGATAGATGCATGTCTTGTTTTATTTGAACTGTCAGGTATAGCAGCCGATTTGCATTAGTATTAACTGGCAATGTGTTTTGAAAGTACTTCGAAAACTCACATTCTGGTGCAGGGCTGGGAGTGGGACCCTCCTGTTGTCATTTAAAGCAAATGCAAGCATATTCTATGCTATGAACTGGGACATATTTTACCTGGACAGGTGAGGCCTCTTTTGAACAATCCCTTTATACCAGCAGAGAGAAAGACTGGCAAAGAAAAGTAATGTAGACCATAGTCTGGACTGGCACACCTTGCTATGTTTTGTGCCAGCTACCAAGAGATGTAAGTGGAAGTAGGGAAGCATCAATTCCAATACCAGAGGGCATTCTTTGTGGTCTGGAGAGTTTGGAAGGAAACTGAGAGGACCCCTCCTCTCTGCCTCCTACTAGGGGTACATCAGGTGGACCCAGCCCAGAAGTCATGTGCCCCACATGGACACCACAGAGTGTGTGCCTAGTTCTTTTTATCTACAAACCTCTTACTAGTAACTGATTAGCTCAGCAAGATGCCATCTGTTTGTGAAGTTGAAGTCAGGGTGGGGTAGGATCAAGCCTATGACTCACTGTGCATTAGCTGGGGAAAATCAGGTAAACATCAGGGAGCTCTCTGAATAAGGGATGCTAAGCCTCAGCTGAGTTTGCTAGAGGACAGTGGGGAAAGGAGAGACCAAGAAAAGGGCAGGCTCCCCAGACCTCCTCATCAGCACCCTTCACAGGGCCCACATGCAAAACAGCCAGGTCAGCAAAAGCAGCCTCTCCTCACTGGTCCCTGAGCCCCACTGTAGAACTCCCCACTTGTGCCTAGTGAATACTGCCATTTCTCTCCCTGAGATCAGCTGATCCTACTCTGATTATGACCTGTTCCTTCCCAGCCTGAAGGAGGCTGGTGGATTCAGACCTTCTCTATGAAGCAGCGCCCACGAAGAGTGAGTGTGTGGAAGGAAGATCAAAGGCAGGCAACCCTCATGGCTAGGACAGAAGCCAGATAAGGCAAGGGCTTCACTAAACCTGTCTCCCCCACCTCCCACCCCACCCCTGCCCAGGGGTGTCCTGGGAGCAGTGGGTGCATACTGATGCATCAGGAAGAGCTCAGCTTTGGCACAGGAACAGGCAGGAGATTCGCTCCATGCCAATAAATAGGCATGAGAGAAGACTCTCAAGAATGAGATGTTAGAACAAGGAGGGGGGAGGATGGTGCCCATCTGGTGGGACTCAGAGCACAGCTTACAGGAGGATTCCTGTGCCCTTGAAACAGACGCTGTGTGTGTTTCAGCCTGCAGGCTTGATGGGATGGCTTCTTGCCATCTCTCTCTCTCTCAGTGCCACCCACAGCCGCCTGTTGCTGGGAACCCAACGGCTAAGCCTCAGGCTTCCCATGCACATAATCAAACAAACCAGTCATGTCCACCCAGGGGTTTGACCCCAGCAAACTGTCCATGTCTGCCCAGGAGTGCAGCTCCAGGCACAAGCCCAAAGAGGACCTGCCCCACCTGACCATGATCCCGGCTGGCACCACAGCATCTTGCCTCATTCTCAATGAGAAAGGATGGCAGGAAAGCACACCCCTCTCCACTTTAGGTGTGCACGCTTGTTGCACACTGGCTAACATTTCCCTGGAAGGCATTCCAGCCAGTAAGCATGTCTGCAGGATTTGAGGACTGGTAGAAGACCTATTAGCACCAGGATTAAATTGATTTAAATCAAATCAGTTTAAGTCATGATTTAAATTGTGATTTAAATCACTAATCAGGAAGCCTTGATTTAAACATTGTTTTCTACAGAAAGTGCATTCTTGTTGTTTGATATAACTTTCATTAAAATATTCCCAAACAGGGTCTCTTACGGCCGGGGAAGCCCACTGCCATGATGGGTTTTCCCTTCTACTATACCATTCCCTCACTAGGTCTCAAATCAATGGAGAGGCTATACTCAGAAAGGTATCCCTCAAGACTTCTGCAATAGTCTGCTCAAAATGTTTCTTTTTTGTTTCTACTGCTCCACCCTCCTTGCATTTATCTTTAGACTCCTCCTCCTTGCTCAGATCTACTCCACCCCAAACAATCCTCTATTCATTTAACATCTTGAAACTTTGCAATTTCAGAGAGAAGTAAGGGCTTGACTCTCTGACACAAACTTGCCAAGAGACGACAGGGCTGATGGGTAGGTAATCAGGTCTGTTATCTCTCATCTCCATGTACTGCTGTTAAAAAGGATGTTATCTCTGGAGACAAATCTACAGTTTAAGAACTGAAACTAAGCATCACAGAGATGTTTAATGGGATCTTCTAGACTGAGCACTGAGTCCTATTGGGTAGTGTGGTTTTCTTTAATCGTTACTAATCTACAGAGGAACCTCTGGGAACCCCATAAGATTGGGTCCCTAATATAGTCCATGGCCTGTTGTGAATTATTTAGAAAATTTTCTAAAAAGGTTACATGAATATATTGTCTCAAATAATATATAATTAGAAGTTCTAATCCCAATTCCATGATGACATCATTGAGCTCTAACACTGACCTTAACTTAAAACTATCTTTATATAGGTTTATTTTTTAAAAGCATCTTAACAAAATAAAAAAATAAAATAAAATAATCTGATTTAACTAAAAAAACCCAATTTTAATTTCTTTAAAATGAATCGTTGATTTTTATCAACCCTGATTAGTACAAATCACCTGGAGGAAATTTAAATGGAGCAGAAAGTAACTACAGACGAGCTTTCCAGAAGAGGAGACTTAGGATCCTTTACATCACGGAAGCTGAAAAGGAAAGTAGATTGTGTTTCTCTACTCAGCTTCAGGACTCTGGAGCTGACTTTTCTTCTCTGTAGGATCATGCAGCATGGCACTGATTTTTGTTGAGCTCGTCCTCACCTGTACATGCATTGAAACACTTATGTACTACAGGTGTACAAGCCACACTGCCTAAGAACATGGGACCATATATTTCTTGAGGAAGGGGCCACGCACCTCCTGTATACACACAGCATGGAGCAAAATGCTCGGGAGAGAAAACCACACATACGGTTTCAGAGGAAGTGTCCATTCTAGCTCCCAGCCTTGCTTGAAGTTTCGTTTTAGAGCTGGCAGTCTACTGAGGGAAGAGGATAAAAGAATAAGGAAGTCAGATAGAACTAGCTCTCCTTCTCCCCTGACTGAATTCTGAATGCAGCATCAAGCTACTTTGGACGTGTGGCCAGACCTGGCGTGATGTGATGTTCCTAGCAGCATAGGGCGGCTGGGACTGGAAACTGTTCCACACAGGTAATGAATCTGTCACACAGTTGCTGTCCCATGAACCCAGACACAGGCCCTGCCCCAAACAGACCGGTTCTACCAGGCGCAGAGCCACTTTCCTTGCACTGGTGCCATCAAATCTCTCCCTGCCCTCCAGCACCTTGTTGTTCTAGGAGGGCAGAGCACACTGCACAGCCCTGGGATGCACACTCTCTCTCTCTCTCGAGCTCTCTCCCTGGTATTTCTGTGGGATGCCAGAAGCAGACAAGGTGGCCTGTGACTCTTATTAAATAGGTGCTTTTCGGACTCCTCCCCACTCACCAACATTTTAGGGTGGTGCTGGTCTCACAGGTTGCAGGTAGCTCACTGCACATGGCATGCCTCTGAACTCAACTCCAGGGCAGCAGGGCTAGTTTCAGAGCAGGTAACCAGCTCAGACACACTGTTGTAAGTTCAGCAGAAGTGGAGGGGGTACATGTGAAGACTCACAGGGACCCTGGACTTTGCAAGCAAGACGCTTGATGCTGAAAAATAAACATTTGGGGCTGCAAGGAGAGAGGCAGGTCTGTTCTCAAGCTGCAAGGTTTCAACTCCTGTCAAGGGCTTCACCTCCAGGGCTCTGCCATGGAATATAGCTGCTCCCCACCACGCTCATCATCACCTTGTAAGCTGGCCCCACTGCCAGGCTGGCAGCGGGGCGGGTTACAAGCTGGTGCTGAGCGCAGGCCCTCGCTCAGTGTGTGGCTGGTGTCCCATGCTGCAGCCGCTCGCAGTCCGCCTGGGGCTGCTTGTGCCTGCTCTGGACAGCCCCATGTGAGCTGCCAGTGGCTGCAGCAAGGAGCGCCGGCCATGGGGGGGGCCATTTTCCCCTGCACTCAGCACCAGCTTCTTCCTTGCTGGCGAGCATGGGGTCAGGGCTGTGCGCTGCCCCCCGCCTGTACCACGGAGCTGGGGGGCACTGAGTGATAGTGGGCAGGGAGCCAGTGGGAGCACGGGGCTTGCACAGGTGCCTCGGGGTCAGTGCCAGCAGGGCCCAGAGCAGGGTGGCAGGAGCTCTGGGTCCCAGCTGGCAGGGGCTCTATGGAGCCGGTCCAGCTCCCCCCTCTCCCTGCTGGTGCAGCCCAGCCTGGCTTCACAGATCCCTGCCAGCCTGTGCCCTGCTTTGGGCCCACTGATGCTGGCCCTGGGACATTGGTCCCAAGATGGTGACCAGGGGGCGGGGCACCTGTCAAGGGGCGGGGCTACCCAGGGGCCCTCGACAGCCTGCCAAAACTAGGTAAGCGGAAATAATTGCCAACCCCGATCTACAGACTGCATTTAGCCTCCCTGCTCCTCCTTCCTCAGTGCAAATAGAGTCAAGACCAGCCCACAAACAGAATGAATCATGGGGCCAGAGCCAATTACAAACTCCAAGCCAGGCCAGTTAGCCAGACCGCTCCAGAATGAGCACACCTCCAGCAGTGCAGGTCTCAATACCTATTGCTGCACTGCAGACATGACACCACCCAGGCCACCCCCACCTGGAACAGCAAATAACTCTGGCATCACTGGCTAGGTTTTGAAGGCTCTATGTGGCTAACACAGGATAGCCTACAAAGTAAATAGGAGGGGAAAACACATCTCCTTCCTGTGTCAACTGTGGGGCACAAGGGAGCTCCCAGGGGTCACTGCCCTGCATAGTCAAGTCTGAGGGAAGTGCTGTGGTGTGATCAGCCAGTTGTTTTCTTGGCCAGTAGAAAAAAGGGGAGACTGGGTGGCCTCCCTCTCTGAGGTCTGTCCCCACCACACAGGAACCCCTGTGCACTGTGCATCTCAGCAAAGGAAGGGTGCTGGGAGAGTGGGACTGGAGAGACACAGGTGGATTCCCTTGGCCTTGCACTGTGGAGTCTGTGACATGGTTGCAAAGGCAGCTGGGAAGGACTTCAATGAGATGCTGGCCGAGTCATTTACATTCTGGGCAGCAGGGGCTTACACCAGGCAGGGCCCAGATGGCTCCTGCAGGGCACCAGACAATGAACTGCTTGTTGAGGAGCCCAGTCTACCCTGGGCTGACCTCTGCTGCGGCAGAGCACAGGTTTGGGCATGCAATAAAAATAGCAGCCGGGTCCTTCTGGAGCAATGCGCCTCCCACAACTCACTTCCTCCTCACTAGCTCAGCCTGGTCTCTCCTCTCCCCATACCTTATGGGCTCATTTGCCAAGCCTCTGGCAAGGGAAAATGTAGAGCTCAGCAGCTCTAAATATCAATGAGCCAGGTGTCACAGAGTTGGCTGGAGACCTGCCAGCCAGGTGACTTGTGCACATATGAGAGCTTTGGTAAGCATGGCTCAGGTGTTGCTGGAACAGGACCTCCAGCATCTCCTTCTTTCCATCTATATGACCTGGGGGTTCAAGAAGCCAGACAACTCATTAGTCAGCCTTTGGGGGCTGAGGCAGGAGGGGCAAAAGGAATGGCACTCTCTTTCTGTCTCTCCCTATCCAGCAGCCCTGTGGTCTCACAGGCTTACCTACTAATCTGGGCAACCTGGTCCTTCCTGAGGCTAAACCCAACTGCACAGAGGTTAGTTGAGAGAGGCCACAACAGCTACTGCTGCAGCCAAGACACTGAAGAAGGCAAAGGAGGTTATGAAGCCTGCCAAGCCCATCATCTCCCTTCCCCATCCAGGGGCACAAGCCTGATCCTGCTGGGGAGCCAGTAACAGACAAGGGGATTGGGACATGCCCTGAAACTCTCCTGGGAATTGAAGGCCTAGCCCATGTAGATATCATACAGCCAAGCTTACTCTTTGTGAGCGGGGATGTTGCTCCAGGGATAGGTCCTCTCTGCCTATCTGCATACTTCTTGGCAGCTCATCGGGCATAGCAGTTAGGATAAACCCTGATGGCCTTGCAGTAAAACCACTTCTGAGGTTCCAAGTTGCCTGAAACAATCGAGTACAGGTACCTCCGAGGCCTGGCTCAGCAGCAGGCATCCAGCCTATCTACTCTTGCACATTCAGCCCTCTCAAAATGCTGCAGAAGGCAGGTGGTTCTGTAGTACTCCTATGAGGAGCTTCACCATGCTCTCTTGTACAAGGTCATGCACACCAGTGAGAGCAAGAACCCAACCCAGCCTTTCACTGCCCCTCTTTAGTGTGGTCACAGAGCTGCCCACTTTAGCAGGCTGAACAGAGTACTGCTCAGGCCACAGAGAGAGACGAGCTGTTGTGTTGCTGCAGAACTGCAGCTGTTGATGGTAAGAATTCAGTGTATTTGGGGAGTCTTTTCACTCCATTCACTGCGGGCCTGAGGAGCTTGCACCATGTAGTTCAATGGAGCTTTGTACAGCACGGCTGATTTACAGCCACGGACTGGAGAAAGATGCTGCCCATTAAGAATGATCCCAGAGGAGAACAGTATGGCTCTGTGAGCAGCTGGGGAGGAACCTCACCAATGGGCTGGCTGAGCTTGCAAACGAGCCGCCAGCCTTGAACATGACACAGGAGCAAGAGGAAAGAGCCAACATCCCTTGGGCTGTGCACCAGGGAGGCAAAGGACTGTGGAGCAGGGGGGCTGGAGCTGCCCCTGCCTATGGCTTTGCCGTGACCATGCTTCAAATCCAGCATTTTCTTTTGTCCAGCACAGTGCCGGGGAAATCGACCGGGTGGAGGGAGCGTGGGGAAGTGAAGCCTCCAAAGGGAAGTAGCAGGAACCGTATTCACTTGGGACAATTAACACAAGACTGGACGACAGACTGAAGACTATGCCCGAGGGAAACAGCCTGCAGTAGTTGGAAAGTGGCCAGGCCTAGGCAGAAACTAACCCAGCACTATACCAAAGCTAAGCAAGACTATTACTCCTCTCTCCCAGTACACTGCCTCGTAGAAGTCTATATTCAAATGATAACAAGAGCCAGACCACTGCACACCCAGGTGGTACCTGGCCCTATGGATGCCAGGCCTCCAAAAATGATGCTCTGGACAGCTGGTTTCATCAGGGAAAATATGGAGCATGCCCTCATTCCCTATTCAAGGGCTTGCTTCACAGCTCCCTGAAGTCTGCAAGATCCTCCAAACTTCTAGCTCTCAACCCTACTGCTGCAGAGCTTCCTGTGGAAAAGCCTCTCACTAATGGACAATCATAGGTGTTAGGCATGGAGGACTCTCTCAGTGGCTGAACTCAATACAAAACTTCCTAAGAATAGAAATGCACTGGGCCATGGCCAGTATAGCTTGAAATAACTCCAGCAACAAATCCTCTCCTTCCCCAGGAGGCATCAGTATTAGGAAGATCTGCTGGAGATTCAGCCTACAATAAAAACAGCTTTCTGAATTCCATCCTATTCCTCTTGTGCCCCATGCCATGCCACACAAAATGAATCCTCTCCCCCTCCCCCTGACCGGGTGCCCACAGAATCACAGCTATGATTTTGAGAAGTGCATTAAAGAGTCCTGGTGCTCAATTTGAGAAGCTTTAAAATGGAAGAGCTTCATTGAAGGGGTGCTTACTACTTTGGGAAAGCCTGGCTCCTGTAATGTCTCAACATGGGAACTGAAAAATTAGCCATAGAAATAATCTCAACCTTCAAATATTAGAAACATTTCATTCATTCTCCCCTCTCTTAAATAGGTTGCCCAGCTGTGTCCAGTTCCTCTAGGCCACTAGTCTTTCTTGTTCTTCTTCTTTTTTTTTTTTACAGCACTCCCTCCAAGCTGCCAATGGCTTTCTTGTGTGGTACCCAGAACCAAATGCAATATCCCTGTGTGCTTAGATTGCAGGATTCAAAGAAACTTCAAGTGTCACAGAGCACAACACCCTGCACAACTGCAGGATTGGCTGTCACTAACACAAGTCTCTCACTGGGGTTGTAGAGAGGCAGCAGCAAGGCGCCAGACTTCCATGCGTAGACCCTGAGGTGGTGCAGAGTCATTTGGAAGAACTGGATGCCTTTAAGTCAGCAGGCCCGGATGGGCTCCATCCGAGGGTGCTGAAGGCACTGGCCGACGTCATTGCAGAGCCACTGGCGGGAATATTCGAATGCTCGTGGCGCACGGGCCAAGTCCCGGAGGACTGGAAAAGGGCTAACGTGGTCCCCATTTTCAAAAAGGGGAGGAAGGAGGACCCGGGCAACTATAGGCCGGTCAGTCTCACCTCCATCCTTGGTAAAGTATTTGAAAAAATTATCAAGGCTCACATTTGTGAGAGCCCGGCAGGGCAAATTATGCTGAGGGGAAACCAGCATGGGTTTGTGGCGGGCAGATCGTGCCTGACCAACCTAGTCTCTTTTTATGACCAGGTTACGAAACGCCTGGACACAGGAGGAGGGGTGGATGTCGTATACCTGGACTTCAGGAAGGCCTTCGATACGGTATCCCACCCCATACTGGTGAACAAATTAAGAGGCTGTGATGTGGATGACTGCACAGTTCGGTGGGTGGCGAATTGGCTAGAGGGTCGCACCCAAAGAGTCGTGGTAGATGGGTCGGTCTCGACCTGGAAGGGTGTGGGTAGTGGGGTCCCGCAGGGTTCGGTCCTTGGACCGATACTCTTTAATGTCTTCATCAGCGACTTGGACGTGGGAGTGAAATGTACTCTGTCCAAGTTTGCAGATGACACAAAGCTATGCGGAGAAGTGGACACGCCGGAGGGCAGGGAACAGCTGCAGGCAGACCTGGATAGGCTGGACAAGTGGGCAGAAAACAACAGGATGCAGTTCAACAAGGAGAAATGCAAAGTGCTGCACCTAGGGAGGAAAAATGTCCAGCACACCTACAGCCTAGGGAATGACCTGCTGGGTGGCACGGAGGTGGAAAGGGATCTTGGAGTCCTAGTGGACTCCAAGTTGAACATGAGCCGGCAGTGTGACGAAGCCATCAGAAAAGCCAATGGCACTTTATCGTGCATCAGCAGATGCATGACAAATAGGTCCAGGGAGGTGATACTTCCCCTCTATCGGGCGCTGGTCAGACCGCAGTTGGAGTACTGCGTGCAATTCTGGGCGCCGCACTTCAAGAAGGATGCGGATAACCTGGAGAGGGTACAGCGAAGGGCAACTCGTATGGTCAAGGGCCTGCAGACCAAGCCCTACGAGGAGAGACTAGTGAAACTGGACCTTTTCAGCCTCCGCAAGAGAAGGTTGAGAGGCGACCTAGTGGCTGCCTATAAGTTCATCACGGGGGCACAGAAGGGAATTGGTGAGGATTTATTCACCAAGGCGCCCCCGGGGGTTACAAGAAACAATGGCCACAAGCTAGCAGAGAGCAGATTTAGACTGGACATTAGGAAGAACTTCTTCACAGTTCGAGTGGCCAAGGTCTGGAACGGGCTCCCAAGGGAGGTGGTGCTCTCCCCTACCCTGGGGGTCTTCAAGAGGAGGTTAGACGAGTATCTAGCTGGGGTCATTTAGACCCAACACTCTTTCCTGCTTATGCAGGGGGTCGGACTTGATGATCTATTGAGGTCCCTTCCGACCCTAACATCTATGAATCTATAACACAGTCTGGGTAGACACTGATCCAGCCTTTCCCTGAAAATCTCCAGGGAAGGAGATCCCACAACTTCCTGAGGCACCAGAGTTGCACAGCGCCTCAGAGGCTCTATGTGTAGAGGTTTCTCTCTCTGCCACATCTCATTGCAGAGCCCTATCTAATGAGCACTCAGCCTAACATCCCCTTCAGCCACTGCTGCTTTTCACTTTCCTGCCATGATGAATTTCAATTATTTCCTGCCTACCTTGCTGTTTTCTCAAGGTCCCTTGGGATTTTATTTTTTTCCCTTTCCTCTGTGCTGGTCTCAGCTCCTGCTCACTGAATAACCCTGAAGGACATCAATGTTCAATTTACTCATTCACCAAGACCAGGCGTAAAACTGCACTTTTCAGTACACACCTGACACTTTCCCACCATACTTTGGGCACATGGTTTCTCACTGGGTTTTGTCCAGAGAGATAACAAACATGCAATAGTTTTATCAGACGATGAATGCCTGGCAGAGACAAGCCATCTTGAGGTTTTCCTCACAGTGTAGTTACGAAAGGCCAACATTTTTTGTGGCTTGCGGTTGATGTAACCTAGCTTACCTCATGGTAAAAGTTACAAAGCCTTGCTTACAGAGCACAGGCACCAGCACTGATGATGCCCTCCTATTTTTCCTCTTTCTGGTCCGGGTACATATCACACATTAATTTGGACACTGCACCTTGTAACAAAATGTGGACCAGTTTGTGTTGTGCTGGGTCACTGAGGGGGCCCTTTGCAAGGTGGACAGCTGGTCCCACGTGTGTAACCCCAGAATGGACATGGGGGTGGATGCTTTCGTCTCTGGTGACATGGTTTTTTTGTTGCTAACAAGTAATTCAGGCTCAATCCCTGGGATAGCCACTTACCTTTGCACTTTCACTGTTTGTTTTTAATATTTGTGTAATGAAGTTTCAAATAAGTCAAAAGTCTTCTCTTTCTTTCTCTCTTTCTTGTGACTGAGACAAAGTGGTAACCATCCACCATTCCCCTTGAGAGGGGCTCTGTCAGGCAGTTTTCAGTCTGCAGAGCAGCATCACAGCCAAGCTGATTTGCATTAAATTTGGAGGGTTTGATTTCTTGAGTCACTGAATCAAATGCTTTACTGGGCTCCAAATACATTCACCTGCCACTTTCCCTCTAGCTATACAGACTGTAAATCTATCAGACAAACTTGACTGCTTTCTGACTCGATGCACTTTTTAACAAAATCCCCTCCTAACCTTCCCCCCGACCCAGTACTACTTCTTGTTCAGGTGCCCAGTAATGTTTTGCTCTTATTTTTTCTATACTCTTACTGAGTTTAGAATTGGTCTTCTCAGGCAGTAACTAAAAGACTTTGATTGCAAGCCCCTTGAAGTGAGAGCAATCTTTTCATTCTGTGTTTGTACAATGCCTAGCACTGGGCCCCTTGCCTAGGCTGCTACAGTAATAAACAGGCAAACAACAGCTTCTGAAACTTCTCCCTCTTCTTACAAACATCCACAAGATGCAGGCTTGGCTTCAGCTTTCCATGGATTTTTAAGAGTTGCTAGGGTGCGTAAGGTTTGGTCTGGCTGAAACAAAGCCATGTCTCTGGTATCCCTTTACCTGATCTGAATCATTCATGCTACCGTGCATTTCCAAATTGCATCTCATTGTTGTCTCAGACACAAGTTTTAAAGGAGGTGCTCTGCATTTCTGCCATCCCTTGTCTGGCCTAAAACTCCTAGTTTACCTATAATCTTATTTTCCCTAGCCCATTTAGGATTATTAATGCATTTGGCCCTTCCTCTTTCCCTTGACAGCCTTCACAGGCTGCATATTTTCTTTGCTGCCTAATTTCTCCCATTATGGTACAGTATCCCTCTCTGTCTCTCATTTGAAATCAGATTTTTGAGGCAGTCCCTCAAGATCACATTGGCTGCTCCCTCCTGTTAGCTACTTCCTCTGAAGGATCCTAGCCACTTGCATCTTTGCCTTTGAGCACCCAGGAACTGCAGCTGCTGAAGCAGCTATGCAACTGCAACCTCCTTCTGCAAGGCAGCGTGTACACTGGTGCACAATGACACCAAGGGAATGGGCAGTGATGCAACTCAGGATGACCTGGCTGATGGCAATTAATGCCTTCTCTGTGGAGCCTGTGAGGACTCTGCGGCCCAGTCCTCCTGCATGGGTGGCTCTTTATACTTCATTTCATTGGGCTTTTTTTCATGGGTTTTTTTTCACTCCCTGAAGTTTGCCCTCCTGAAGTTTCACCCTTTGGGGCTGGCTTGTTTCAACTGGCCCCTCAAGAGAGGATCCTTCTGGGGTGGGGTTGAGGCATACATGCAGGGCAGCACAAAGACCCCTGTGCTGATGCTGCCTGCACTGTACCTACCCTAGGGGTAGCCAGGAAATTGTGTCCTGAATATGGAGTGGGAAGTATTGTGCTATTTTTAGGACTTGTAGGTGTATCTCTCTTTAGCAGACAGCCATGGCAGAGGTCTGCCAGGTTGCAGAGTCACTAGTGCACATCCTAGGAGAATGGTACAGTGGCATCAGGCAGTAGGGCCTGTCTCAGCACTTAAGGGACACTGACTGGACTGTTCTGTGATGGCCCATCCCTAGCCCTGGTGTGTCTGGCATGAGTAGGTGAACTCTGGCTGCTTGAGGACAAGGCGAAAAGAAAGGTGTTAGCCTACAGGCCATCTCAAATCCAGAGGTTGGGTATCTGGGTAGGGCTGGGCCCACTTTAGCACATTTCTATCAGTGCTTAATTCTAGGAAAGACTCAAACATTCAGGCCACTGTGTTTTAACCCTTCTCCAAATGCTCCTCTGAATTCTGTGGATAAAAAAACCCAGACCTTTCACTTGAAGAAGCAGTTCTGAGCCACCACATCCTGCTCCTGGTCACTGATCCTAAAGGGAAGTCACCCCCAGGAATCAACCTCAAAAGAAGGGGTGGGGGGAGCGCAGTGGCAGAGAGCTCAGTGAACATGTGTCTTGTTAGCCAAGACCACAGTGCTCAGTTGTGAACCAGTGGCAAGGCAAGGTATGACTGCACCACCATACCTCCCTGGATCCACCTGAGTATATGCTCAAAGCTACAAAATGCATCTCCTTCCTTAGTGTTTAAAGCTAACCACATCCAATCAAAATTGCTAGGATTTAAGAACATGTTTGCATTTAAAATACTTATCTGAACAGGGAAGGACTTAAGCACATGCTTATCTGTTTTCCTGGAACTGATGCCATAAATTTTGTATGGTGATTATCTCAGCTGTTTCATACATCTTCTGGGATGTTGGGACCCAGTCACATCTAGTGACACATCTCAAAACCAGAGCTGATAAAAATAAACCATTTAAATGTATCTATCAGATTCTATTTGAGTTATAACAACATATTTTTCTTTTAACAAATAAACCTGCTTACAACCAAATCTGAATTTAAGTTCAAAATATGCTGAGGCCTAATCTTATTATATAACCTCTTAAAACTATTGAAATAAAGCATGCAAATGGAAAACTGATTAAAATCAATTGTTTAAATCAAACCTTTCCACCTGGTGATATTGGTCCCCGATTTATATCAATGTGGTTTGAATCAATCCTATTCACAGAAGAGATAAAGAAGACCACTTGGGTCACCCAGAGCTTTCTCCCTCCTGATAGAGGCTTGTCCTTATGGGTAGGATGACCATATGTCCAGGTTTGGCCAGGACACTCCTGGATTCTGAAGGTCAGTCCTGGCCAGTTGGTCAAAAGTCCTGGGCCAGGATACAGCAGGGAGGTGGAGTGGCATGGCATGCCAGGCAGGTAAGACAGACACCTCTGCTACTGTGTGGGAGCAAGGCCTATGGAATCCAGGAGTGTCCCAGCCAAACCAGAACATATCGTTACCCTACTTATGGGGCGTGTTGTAGCGACCTCCTGAGAATGAGGCTCCCATCTTTCTCCAAAGAAATCAGCCTTCATAGTCTTGGATCAAAGACACTTCCTCTGACTTTCTTTTCTACCTCTTTCCAAAAATCACAACCTTGATGCAATGGCGAGGCTTAGGTGCTACCAATGACCTTGTGAGTGATTCCATCTGGAATTTTGTATTCCTGATAGGGTCACCCATGGCAACAAGGCCAAGAGCAAAGTTTCCAAACTAATAGTGATTCAGAAACAAAGTATCATCTGGTTACAGATACACAAGGGCATCCCTATGTTAAAAAGAGACAACCTCAGGTATCTTTCTTCAGTAGCAAGCCCTATGGCAGTGGGCAGGTGGCAATGAGGGCAAGTGCTAGTGATTGCCTGAAGCCCCTAATCAGACCCACACAGAAGCAATGATCATTTTGTACTTGGAACCGAAATGGGCATGCAGTTCAGCAGGTGCAATCATGACTGAGCAAGCCTATTTAGGAACCGCTCTGTTCATCTTGTATGAGGAAGCGGCTAGGAAAGGTGCTATAAACAGCATGCCTCATTTCACTCGACTGGAAAACCATGTCCAGTGGGATTACTCTATCTGTGGTCCAAATCAAGTTTGGAACCTGGAATGACTGCATCCATGGGCGACTGGTGCCACCTTAGTTGCAGGGTGGGGGAAGGGCATGTGCCCCCCCAGCCACTAGTCAGTGACCGGGGTGGGGTCCCCCCACAGCTGATCACATGCTCTCAGGGGGTGCATGTGCACCCCCTATGCGTCACCACTGATTGCATCCTGATGAACAACCTTAACAGTGACCAACTGGAGTGGTGGACAGCACTCATAGACATGGAGCTTTTATGATTTGATATTGACATTGCTACACTTAGTCGGACCAGACGTACAGGAGAGGGACAGCTCACAGAGCACAGTGGTGGTTACGCTATTTTGCGGGGGGAATGAAAAGATGAATAAAAGACAGCTATATTCATGGTGTTGATTTTGCTATCAAAACCAAGATTGTTAGTAGATGCCGAAATGTCTTGTTGGCATTAACAACCATCTCATGACCCTTCATCTACCACTGACCAACAGAGAACATGCAAAAGTCATCAGTGCATACACCCAGACCCTTGATGCAGATGATGAAATAAAAGAAGAATTCTGTCTTGAACTTAACCAAGTCCTGTCATCTGTCTCCAAAGAAGATAAGATAATACTTCTTGGTGATTTCAGCGCTAGAGTGGACAGGGACTCTGAGCTATAGAAAGGAATACTTGGAAAGGAAGAGGTGATGAGAGTCAATTCAAATGGAATTCTTCTGAGCAAGTGTCCAGGACATGATTTTATAATCACAAATTCCTTATTCTGCCAAAGCAAGGAATGGAGGACATCATGGATGCATCCCCACTCAAAACACTGGTACCAGACTGACATCATAGCACATGCCCAGAACTGTCACAATGTCCGTACCACCACAGCTCTGATCCATGCAGACTACTGCTGGATGGATCACTGTTTGATGTGTTCCCTCATGTCCATTTACATGACCCCAAAATCATGTAAACAGAAGCAACCAAGGAAAGGTCCAATATTGACTGTTTAAAAGACCCTGTTGAAAGCAATCATCTCCAGCAGTGGGTCAGCGAGAAACTGATCTCTACAATGATCTTGACGCAGCTGACCACTGGGAGAGCCTCAAGAAAGGCATCCATCAGGTATGCAAAGCATCTCTAGGCCTCTCCACAAAGAACTATCAGGATGGGTTTGATGAGAATGATAGGAAAACTACATGCATTGTTTCTTCCATGTAACCAAAGCTACCTATGGGCCAAGCACACAAAGAGCCATCCCTCTGAGGTCCAAGGATGGAACACCACTCTTTAAAGACAACTTCAGCACCAAGGCACAGTGAAAGGAGCACTTTTAAGAGCTCCTGAACCAAGATTCTAATATCAAAGACAATACCATCAAAGCCATTCCACAACACCCCATGAAGAATTATCTTGTAGATCCACCAACTTGTCAAGAAGCCTTGAAAGCCATTAAGCAGATGAAGAGCAACAAAGCATGTGGTCCTGATGGAACACCAGCTGAAATTTATAAGCAAGGTGGTAAACCCCCCCCCCCTTTAACCGCCATTATTATAGATCAGACTGGGACGCTTATTGTGGTACTTCACTTTAGTCCACAGCTGGGAAGATTCTCCTCCACATGCTCCTCAACAGACTCCCTCACTGAGGTGATTCTACTTGAGACCCAATGTGGTTTCAAACTATTTAGAGATACAATAGATCTTTATTGCTCAACAGCCGCGGAAGTGCCACAAACGCCACACCTCGGAGCTCTTTACCTTCACTGACCTAAGGCTTTTGATTCAATCAACAGAGAGGCCCTACAGAAGATCCTGATGAGGTCTGGATGCCTGCCAACATTTATCATCATTCATCAGAATTTTCATGACATCATAGCAACAATCCTAAGAAATGGTTTGGAAACAGACCCCTTTATTATCAGAACTAGAGTCAAGCGAGGATATACGATTGCACCAACACTTTTCCATTAATACGGCAGCTATTCCACATTTGATATTATAATTAGAGAGGACAGTTCTTGGAAATACATTGAGCATTCCCCCTGCCTGGGTAGCCACCTTTCCCAAAACATATACACATGACAACACTCATCAATACTGGATAAAATCTGTCAGTGCTGCCTTTGGATGTCTCTGAAATCATGTCTTCAATTGTCACAGCATCAGGACCCAAACCAAACTTCTTGTCTATCAGGCTGTTGTCACCCGTATCTTGTTGTATTGGGGTGAAACTTGGATGACATATCAGAAACACCTGAGAGCTTTGGAATGTAACCATCAGCAACGTCTTCAGAAAATCCTCCGTTATCAGTCAGAAGGATAGAAGAATGAATGCCAGTGGTCTGGGTTAAGCAAACTCTACCATCATTGAAGCCACGTTTATATGGCACCAGGTCTGTTGGACAGGACATGTCATAACAGTGCCTGACAAACAGCTCCTAAAACAAGTCCTATACTCACAACTTGTCAATGATCACTGCCAGGGTTCAAATTATGAGGGAGCTGACTCCCCCATAAGACATGAAAGCCCCCCTGTAAGATTTGAAAATCATAACCTTGGGGAGTCTCTGATTATATTAGGGCATTGTGATGGACCGTCCAATTTTTTTTGCAGATCCTGGCCCCAAGAAGCGTCAAAGTGTAATTCGAACCCTGGTCACTGCTGAAGAGGCAAGTAAAAGAAGATATTTAACGACACCTTGAAGGCCAATCTGAAGAAATGGAATAGTAATATCAATACCTGGGAGACTCTAGCACTGAATCATCCTCAGTGGCACCATAATGTGGAACAAGTCATTGATCACTTCTAGCAAACTCACCTCACTATGGAGGCGGATAGACGAGAAGAACAAAGGAAAAGAGCTGCAACCCAAGATCACCAGGGACTATTTGCCAAGCCTGCATTCATAGTTTCATAGTTGGTAGGGTCGGAAGGGACCTGAGGAGATCATCTAGTCCGAACCCCTGCCATTCAAACATGTGGATCTCAGAATGGTTTCTTCAGTCAACTATGGACTTTCCAATGACTTCCCTATTTACTGGAAGACTATTATCCTCATATGGAGGGACTGTCAATGCTGTCTCTGCCTTTTCTATCCAGCTCCCATGCTACATGATACTTCTTCCACCTTAGCATTGACACCCTTCACACATTTAAAGACCTCTCCCATAGCTCTAAGGGGTTCTCATACCAAGCTCTATACTCGTTCTCCAGCTTTTCTGGTAAGCAAAGTCTTCTGGCCCCGATCATGGTCATGGCCCTTCTCTGAATTTCCTCTACTTTGTCAACATAGTTTTTTCCCTCTACTTTGTCAACACAGTCAACATAGTTAATGGTGCCCAGTCTAAATACAGTATCCCAGGTGGACACTTAGAGCCACAGAGGAAAGGGCTATCTCTTCCCTGGTCTTGATTATGACATCTTCACGGTCACAACTTAAATACCAGAGCACCCCCCTCCCCCACAGTGCTGCCCCAGAGTCTGAGCAGACCCACACAGTAGACCACACCACAGGCAGGGCCCAGGACACGCGCCTACCCTAACTGCTCTGGGCCCGTAATGCCTGTTGAAACCTGCTCCAGCCAGTCTGGGCCCTCACTGCACTAAATGTCATGTGCAGTAGGGGTCCTGGACCAGCTGAAGTAGGCACCACTTGTGTTGCAGTTCCCAGTGTCTGAGCAGAACCACGCAGTGTGGTACAAGCCTTGGGATCTGTGCTACACATCATTGTCCAGACTGTACCACACATGGTGCCTGTGCTGGCCATTCCAGGATTCATGCTGCATGAAGCATGGGTCCCAGACCAGCTGGAGTGATTGCCCAACGCCATATGCTGGAAAATGGGGAGGGGAAGAGGCTCATGGGCCTGATCTGGCCTCATGGGGACAGATGAGTTTGACACCCCTGCTCTAATGCTTGACAGTTGAACAAGCATTAATTGTTGTTGGGTAAGGAACCACAACTTACCTTGTCTACACTACAGTTAAAGAAAAGTATTCACTGCTACCATTTTAAGACAACCCTATTTTTTCCATGTGGAAGAGCCCCACTGAGCATCTCATTTCAGATGACAAATATTAGCTACATGGTTTTTTGCCAGATCACTACTGACAATCTCTTGGGTCACATAAGATTTTTTTTCTTCTTTCTGGAGCACTATTCCTGGACATTTTGAAATGAAACCATGTTGCAGAGTAATAAAACCTGCCTGCTTTGGAATGCTTTAGGGCCTAGAGATGGGGCAAGGGTCAAAAAGGAAACCTTCCTTTTCCCTAGCAACTTAAGCTGTGCCTGATAATTTCACTCAACAGCTGCATCATGGGGAGTCTTCTGCATTCTCTCTAAGGGAGGCTACCTGCATATATTCAGAGAAAACAAGCACTTCATTACCACCCTTAGAAAAGAGGACTGCCTAACATTGGGCTTCCACAGCAGAAAGTAAAAAGACCACACGCACACTGCAAATCAGGGATAAGCAAAGAATCTCTTATCGAGGCACTTTGCCTGTCAGAGCCGAGGGAGGAGGGACATTGAGCTGAGGTGACACAACCCTGCCAGTCACTTGGGTCAGGCAGGTCTTCCTAGCTGCTCAGCTCTTTCACCATTTCCTGACTTCAGCTTGGAGGACCTGACTGGATGCTGTACTCCGAACAACTGTGTATGTTCACTCTACTAAGAGTGGAACCTGGAAAAAACAGATCAGCACAAGCCAGATTCACAGAAGTTTAGGGCTGGAAGGACCTCGTGAGATCATCGGGTCCAGCCCCCTGCTCTGGGAAGGAAAGTCTGCTGGGGGCAAATAACCCTGGCAAGGTGTGCATCCAGGCTCCTTTGGAAGATCTCCAGGGTAGGTGCCTGCACCGCCCCAGCTGGGAGTCCATTCCAGCGTCTGGTCACGAATCGCAAAGAAGTATTTCCTTATATCCAGTCTGAAACCTTCTAGGAGTTTGTGACCTAGAATGAAGCTGTCTGTCTAGGAACAGAGCTCCAGAGTGCCAGAGTTCCTCAGGTGCAGGATCTTTCAGACTCAGAGTATAGAAAGCTCTTAAACTATTCCCCCAACTCCTCCCTGGGTGGACTCCACCTGCATTTCCCTGCATTGCCCATTACTGAGCCACAAAGTTGCCAACAGAACAATAACACAATTGCTTTGGTCCTCTTTCTGTCTGAGTGCTTTGAGATGCCTTTCTAATATTAATTAAGCACTGCTGTTTGTTCCCCTCCTCCCACTGCCATGCAGCTTCATCTCTAGTTTCCAGGCAGAGAAGTGCAAGAACAGCAAGGGTCTCACATAGATCACTGTCACAGCAGCCTTGACTCAAAGCCCTCATCCCTTAACCACAGCTCCAGAGTCCCTTTCTATACCAGGACCTCCCACCTGTATACCAGGACCTCTAGCTAGCAACCACCACTCAGCACTGAGCAACATGGAAAGGGAAAGGGGTGGTGGCAAGCCCCGTGTTGAGCAGTCCTGTACAAGGCTGTGCATTCAGAAACACCACTCGTTGCCATCCACCACACTGGAACATGAACTCCTAGGACATATCAAGAGGGAGAAGGAACTGACTACACAGGAGATTATGCCCTAGTGGGATTATTTATGAGGGGGCATGAAATGGTGCACTGGGCTAGGCTGCGCTATGTAGGGTTTGGATGGAAAGCATGGCTGAAATGTGCCACTGCTGCTGTCACAAGTACTGGGAGAGAGAACCCTGAACAGGGCTGGCTCGCAAGACAGACCAGCAGGTGTGAGAAAGAAACCCAAGCAGCAGCAGAGGCAGAGACCTCAGAGCAAGCACACAGTCCCTTCCCACTGGCTCTTGGGTTAAATTTACTCCCTCCACACTTTGCAATGGAAAAGTACAAGGGCCCAGGCACAAGGGCAGCACCACCTTCAGCCTCTTCCAAGCTCCCTGGCTGGCTGGGGCTGACCTACTCATTTGTTTACACACTATTCCTGTCACTTTAATCACTCCACAGCCCTGAGAACAAGCAGGCAGGAGGGGTGGAATTTCACCCCTGGCAGCCTGCCTTCTTCTACTATGCCACTGCCCCAACATCCTGAGCAAAACTTCCAAGGAATCCCAGAGCACAGAAATAAGGTTGGGCTCCACCAGGCCTCCAAAGAGTACCACATGACCAGTCAGCAGGCACCCAAGAGCAGATGCTGACTGTTGCTCCTAGCTAGCACAGGGCCAGGGCATTCCAGCAGTGCTGGTCAATGCACTGGGTCAAGTTCAGCCTTGGTGTAAACAACTCCACTGGCATCCAGAAGTCAGATGAACTCTGCTATGAGCTGACCCCAGCCCTGGAGTTTGTCATTAGAATTCCACAGCTCTGCAACCTGGCCAACTTTCAGGCCTGACATTTGCCCTGATACTTAGGTGCATAAGGGCTAGAATCAGAGAGATACTGTAGATAAAACTGCTGCTTGTTTCCTTCTGGCAAATACCTCCATCCTCCAGAACATGCCTGTTCCCTACCATCCACTTTCCAGGGCGCTGTCCAGTCCAGAGGTAACACATACACACAAAAGGGCTTCTGCTCTTGTCCTGGGCAGATGTTGCACAGCAACAGATATTTCATCATTAGGAAGTTCCTAGGCATGCAGCTCAGGTTTCCTTTCATCCAGTTTTATTTCACCATTCCTATTTCTACGTTCTCAGCCTCTCCGAAGATTCCTGCTGCCTTTTGGGGATGGCCGCCACTCCACATCTAGTTCTTTTCTCCCCAAAGGAAGCTCCTTCCTAATATTTGTGTATCCCTCTAACCCCTTTCCAGGTTCTAGATCACCTTTCCAACACTGAGGAGCCTAGATGTGAAGGCACTATTCCAGCTGTGGCCCAACTAGGGTTGTATAAGGAGCACCGAGCAGCATTCCCCATGTAAGCCTGGGATAGAAATAAGCGCACAACATCCCAGGTGTGCCTACACCAGAACTACACACAGAGGGAACCATCCCCTCCCACAAGATTCAGCATTACCATCCAACAGGCAGCTTTGCGATTTAGGGCATGCACATGTAACTTCTCTCTGTCCTCTTCTCTATAAAAGATATCACCTCTACCACAAGTTCCGATTCCTCTATCCTCCCTGGCATTCAAAACTCCTCCCTAGTTGGCATCAGCTGCCTATTTTTAACACACCAGTTTCCAGATGAGTAGCTTGGAAGATAGGCAAAACAGCCTGTAGACCAAAGAACAGCACAGGGGAGCAGGAACTCCTAAGCCCCCCTTCTGCCACTGAAATGCTGAGGCCCGGATGCTTCAGAGGTGCCAGTGACCTGCAGCTCTGGGTACTTCACTTAAAAAGTCTCAGGGCCTGTTTAAATTGATCAATTCCCTATCTGTAAAACAAAGAGAGTAATGTTTATAATGCCAGCCTCCCAGAGGGTGGCAGGGCTCAATTTGGAGAAACAAAACATCTTATTAAATGCTGAAGAACAGAACCAGCACTGATCTCCAAGCCCATTTGAACTGTGCCTTGCCATATCAAAGGTTCTGCCTTGAAAGCTACCGTGCTCCTCATGGCTTGTCATTTTATGCTTGCATTTTCTTAAGCCCCTTGTCAGCAATTAGCTCCCAGTGAGGGTGTGGAACAGGACAGCAGAGTGCACTGTCTTCACAGAGATTGTGCCCACAATGTCAGAGGTAATCAAACCTTAACCATCATACACTAGTGTGGAAAAGGCCCCAGTGCTGTGAAAAGGGGGTTTCCTACAGCACTCTTTGACCATGCCTCACAGGGAAGGGAAAGCAGTAGATATTTAGCAGGACTGCTAAGCCTAAAGATTCACCCTAGTTTTAAGATAACGCTAATCCCCTCCTCCTCCCCACCTCCCCAAAACCCAGTGCCTGGAAACTGACCCTAGGTTTCACAGCACACACGGATGTATTCAACCTCCCTCGTGGAGAACATCTCCTCATTGTCTCTTCAGGGCTTGTCTTCAGGATTACTCTCTCCACTTCCCCAGAGAAAACAAATACCTTCTGCTTTAAAATCTTCTGCTTTGTTATTGACCTGTAATGGATCCCCTGGCTCCATTCCCACCTCCCCCTGCTTCCTGGACTTAGCTCCCCAAATTATCAAGTTGGCCATCCTTCCTCTCAAAAATGTATCAGGTTGAACATTTTTGAGAGGGAGGATGGACTTGCATCCTCTTGGAGAGACCAGGGCAATTTCTATGCCTCGTCCCTGTCTGTACAGATAATGGGTTCAATGTCTTTATTAAGAGAGCCTTGTATATGCTTCAGAGGTTTGGTCCGGGCTGAGCCTGGAGCCCTGAGGCCTGACTGGGAGGCACATATTGAAGGTAAACGTTGTGCCAAAGGAATCCAGTTTGCTCATGATGGGGTTTAAAGGGATACAGCAGAACAGACTCAATGAAACAGCCTTGGGGCTGGGCTGGGCCCTTCTGCCCGTCCCAACCATTACTCCTAAATGTTCTGGGCTAACAACAAGCAAAGCAGAGCAGACACCCTGGGACAAGCTCCAAGCCATAAACCTGCCACTAGAAACCTATCTCCCGCACTGGAGACTGGGCCCTGCGTTGTCATTTACCTTGGGGAGACAAACAAATCTCTCAGTGGCTCCAGAAATCCAAGTCCCTTAGATTGGGCCTTGTTCTCGGTTAGCTTCCCAGGGTTTCACGTTGCAGCTGCTCTGAATTAAAGGCTGGCCAAGTGTTTTTATCCACACACTGGCCTGCCCCCCCCACCGATGATTTACTCACCCCTCTCCCTGACTCACTCTGGGGGGCCCTCATTCACATGTTCATCCACTTACCAGGCCCCACTCCACGCAGAAGTCCTGACATGCTAAGTCACAGATATCTATGAAGATATTACAGACGGTGAGAGTTAAGTGAACCACAAGCCCTAGGTAGTGCTCTGCCTAACTCCCCACTCACTCAGAGAAAGCCAGATTTTTATTCTTACACACAGCTTGTGTGTCAGCTCAGTCCCCAGGAGGAAGTGCCAGAGGAGTGTCTAGGGCTCAAATTGCTCAGGTTGAAAAGTCAGTGAGGAAGTAGCATGGATCTGTGGCCAAGGAACTCAGGAGACCCTGAATCTCATCTGCCACTGACTCAGTGACCTTGGGCAAGTCCCTGCCTTTCTGTCTCAGCTTCTCCACCTGTAGAATAGGGATAATGCTATTTTGCCCACCCCCTCCACACAGTTGTGAGATTAATTCATGAGCATTAGTACAACACATCATGATCCTCTATGAAACCTTCTAGACAACAGATTATAAAGGCAACAGATTATTATTTCATGTTACCTATAGTAAGCCAGGGCATGACAAATTTCAGCTGCCAGTAGCAAAGCATGTGCCTTGGAGATTCCTGACTGCTCTGCCTCTTCATGTCATCGGGTAGGGGATTTTTCTCTGCTCTGCTGACCTTCCCCACCCCAGGATCACAGGTTCTGCATGCTGAGTTTCTCTGAAAGCCCCTTTCTTCTTCCTCCTCCCTAGTTCCATATTTTGGTATCCTTCTCCTGTAGGAACAACATCTGCCTCTGTTCAGAGCTTGGCAAGTTGCAGGATTCAAAACCAACCTGCTTCCGGTCAGGGTTACAGCACTTGCAGTAACTCAGCAGCACCGCTGTAGGAAGAGACCTTTGCCCAGCAAGATATGCTTACCATAGAAAGCAAAATGTCAGAATCAGTCAGACTGCAGTCCTGATGCCACCTCAGCTCCCTCCCACTGATGTCTGCCTTCTCCACCCCTTCATATTGACACGGTCTTCTTGACTATACACCCCATGTATAGTCAAGAAGACCGTGTCAATATGTTTGAGAAAGACCTCCCACGTGGCCCTGCCAGTTCCACAGACTACGTGAGGTGCAAGGAGGGCAGGGTGGCACCTTAGAGACTGACTGGTTCAGAGAGGCATGAGCTTTCTTGGACGACAGCCTCCTTTGTCAGATGCAGATGCTTTCACGCGTGAGGCTGCGAGCAGCCCTGCCCAGGGTGACAACATACCAGGCCTTATATACAATTATTTATCAGGTCACCTTCCCGAGAGGGGAAGGCATGGGGAGCACCTGGGCAGCATGAGTGAGGCAAGGCTCTGACAGCTGGCTGAGGATACTGCCTGGGCAATGCAGAGGGCAGGGGCATATCTTCCTCCTTCTACACAGGGAAGAAATATTCCTTGTGGACAGAACTCGGACACAACCAGAGCCTGTGTCAAAGCTGACTGGAGCCAATGGGAGCTCTACACACATGCCCTGCGCTCCTGTGAAAGTAATGCCTTCACTGGACTGTTAGGCTTTGGTGTCTGGGATTTCCCAGACACTTGTATGCCCTTTCTGGATTTCCTGTTAATGCTGTGCTGCGAGCCCCAAACATGCTGTTAACAGCTTCTTAATCAAAACGAAGTAAGGTATAAAATGCACTTAAGAGTCTGGGGAATAGGGCTTGGCCAATACACTTTTTCTGGCACAGCTACGCTAGTTAGCGGGGTTGGGGCTGGGGCAGGTTGGAAGTCACATCCCCAAGTGATACAACCATATTGGCTAAAGGTATAGGGTCAGATCATGTTCTATCTATAGGGCACCTCAAGGTGATCCTATTTTAATCCTACTCAACTCCCTGGAAAAAACCCAAAACCAAAACCATTAGCACACCTACTTTTGTAACATGCCATCATCTTAGCCTTATGAGTGAGTTGCAAAAGGAGGAGGAGAACAAGGACCTAGCCACCTTTTTGTATTAACATTTTCAGGGACTCAAGCAAAGTGAAATTAGTTGTCCCTGAGCCACATCAGTCAAATTAGGCATCGAAAAGGCAGGATCTGGCTTATAGTGTAAACTCAGTTTGGGGAAGCGATTGAATCTATATTAGCAAAAGGATGCTTTGCCAGTCAAAGCAGCAGGTGCATGAGGGAAAAACAGCAACCCCCTTTTAATTGGAAGAATCATGGAAGGGCTGCATCTGTCATCTCCCTGAAACATCACCTGCTTTCTGTGGTGTTCCTCCAGCAGGTCACAGAGAACCTTGCTCACTCTCCCAGAGCTATAACAGCTTCCCACTAGCACAACCCATTTGTGTCAGGGGGGGGAAAAAAAAAAAAAAAAAAAAGAGAGATGGGCTGACTCAGAGGCACAGCAGGGTGCAGAACTGGGAAGTAGAGGATGCAATTGTTTTACTAGTACTGTAAACAGGGATGCTCAACATAGCACACCTCTGGTGCAGGCCTCCCTCCTGCTAAGTTATCAGTACTGACAGCAGATGACCCTGAAGTGTCTTATGTTCAAATGAGCATGGGGGGCACCTCCCAAATACACTTGAAACCCAACCAGACAGAATATTCATTGTGGATAGGATCCACCTTTGCATATGGAAGGCCTATGCTGATGATGCACTAATGTGCAGGCCTTATGTGAAACAGCTTGTGGACAACATTGGGGGGGGGTGGTGAAACCCCGCATGTTAAGAACTGCCTTATGACTGTTCAAAATGGGACAAGAGTGATGTAGGGTGTAGGTGCATCTGATATAAGCATTGCTGTTGGGCAGATGGGAGAGGAGAAAAAAAAAGACAAACTACAGCAAATCTATTCCCCCTTCCCCCAAAATAAACCCAGCCCTCTTGCTTGTCCATGCATAAAGGGCATAAGGTAAGGTCAGAGGTTTGGTTGGTAGACAGCTCCTAAAGGAAAAAGGGAGCCTCTATAAAAGGTTCATCCAGGGAAGAGGAGAAGTAGCTGCCATCTAGAAGCACTATGCAAGCAGTAAATAATGCATGAGAGGCAGCAAGGGAAAAGCAGGGTCAGGGATGCTTTAGAACAAGGGTCAGCAATGTTTTCGGGCAGAGTGCCAAAAATACCCACAACCTCAACTTGTAAGATGATGGTATGCCAGGGGAGCAGCACTATACCTTGACTCTTGGTGGCCCTGGATGAACTAGTATCGGGCCCCCCTTAGCCAGAGATAATGATAATAATAATAGTAATTTAAAAATTACTATTTTGGGGCCCCCTTTCTGTCTGGGCCCCAGGCGGCTGCCCAGTTTGCCCATGCCTGTGTCTAGCTCTGCAGGGAAGCATGGCAGGAGAGCTGCGAGGGGTCCAATTCTTGTTCTGATAGTGCAGCCCCGGCCTTTTTCCAAGCAAAATGCCTTCCCATGCCATGCTTTGGCACCCTGCCAGGGGTTGCCTACCCCTGCTCTAGAACAGCGGTTTCCCAACCTTTTTGTACCAGGACCCATTTGTAAACGCTGATGGCCAGTCCTGACCCAATAAATAGTTTTAAGTAGAAAACAGCTCCCTGGCCCTGCTGGTACCTCTCACTCCTGACCCGCTGCCTCCAGGCCCCAGCTATTAAGTGTGTGAGGTATGGGGGGCCCCAAACAGTCCCTCGCAGGCTGGAACTCTGCCAGCCTGTAAGTGAAAACCCCCTGCTTTCCCATATTTTTCTCCTTTAAAGGAGAATCCATTTTTAAAGCTTGTTCATATATATTTTTGCAACCCATGGGTTGACAAACACTGCTTTACCACCAAGCCAGGAATGGTAGGGGGCAATAAGAAGCTGGGGAGGGGGGGTGAGAATGGGAACAGAGGAGTGAGGGCAGAGGGGAAGAGCACTGATGCGTTTAAGGGAGCTGAGTTCCTAATGGGCCAAACTGACTGGCCACGATTCTGCAGCTCTGCAAGGAGAAGGCTGAGTGTTTCCAGCACACACACATTTCCTGGGGCCAGGCTGCTATTTCTGTTTCAGTGTTAAACTCTTACCAAGGTCCGTGGTACAGCGCTTCCCTCTCCACATCCCTGATTAACACAGTACAGACAACAATGAATACCAGATGCTTTTAACAATTGATAGAACACAGACCTTGGGCTGTCCACTTTCTCATTAGTTCTCCATTTCAAAGCCACATACTTGCAGCCCTTCTTTTTTTACCAGTGGATCAGCTGATCCCATGCATCTTTAAAACAGATTCCATAAAATGACATGCATCCTATTATTCTGGTTGCCCTGCCCTGCCCTTCCCATTCCTCCACCCCGACTTGCTTCTTTGTCTATCACTTGCTGATGTTTTGGCTTTAAGACAAATTCTACACTACCAACTTTTGCTGGCAGAACAGCATGGGTCAGGGGTGTGGAAAGGTGTGATTGCTGACACGGCTGTGCTAGCAGAGTTCCCTCATGGGGATGCAGCTATACCAGCAAAATTGCACTTTTACTGGTCTAGCTCCTTTTGCTTGCATGCATGCATGCATGCATGCATGCGTGCGTGCGTGTGTCCGTGCGTGCGCATGGGGTGTATCTTGAATCAGCCATAGGGAGAAAAGTACACAGAAGTGCTCTGTGGATGTAGGCTACTGACATATCAATCTCAACCACCATCCCCTAGTGTTGGCTTGGCCCCATGTTGTGAGCTCTTTGAGGCAGGGATCGTAATAAGCTATAAGGTTTGAACAGGGCCAAGTAAATGGGGTGGGGTGGGGGGGGATCCAGACCCAGCTACTATAATGTAATGGCATTTTTTCATCCTCTGACTCACTGAGCTGTCTCAAGGCCCTTTGTCCAGCCATCATCCCTGGTTTGTTTTGATAATCGCAGGGCCTGGAAAATCCCAGTTTGTTCTTTCAGGAGAAGCTCCCCTTGGGTGAACTCACTGCAGTGCTGTGATGACTGAGCCTGAAACCTCATGGAATCACCCATCTTCACACAAAATGACATGAGCAGAGTCCTGGAAATTACTGCCTAAAAAAAGTGAGAATCTCATTTCAACTAAAATAATGGAACAAAAAGAGAGACAGAAAAAATCCTGTTATTAGACATCACGGAGACTTTTCAACAGCACAAAGCAGGCACTTAACTCTCACTGATTTTCACTGGGAGTACGACTGGCTTTTGAAAATCCCTTATGTACCACTGAGGTTAGTAAAACATGCCCAGATATTACTAGAGCCTATGAGGGATAGGCAGTGAGGAATTTATAAATGACAGATCTTGCCAGACATACTTGGATCCCTTTTTATTTTTAATAGCATTACAGCAGCCACAGATGAAGGGGAAATGATGGATACAGCTAGAATGTTAGGGAGCGTTTGCTGCAGGGTCTCATCTCATCAGATCTCATTCTCACTAAGAATTCAAATAGGCTCAGACAGGAAGCCTGTCATCTAAGCTAAAAGCTGGCTTAAGGACCATACGCAAAGAACAGCTCTACATGACAAGGGATCACATTGCAGGGCAATGCATCATGGGGAGTGCAGGGTCAGCCCTATGTTCGGTTCTATTGGACTTCAGTCTAGCTCTGCACACATCAGGATTGCTTATGTGCGTGTGTGCATACTAGCATGGCAGTGTACAGTCCCAGAACCTGTGTTGACTGCTTCCAGAGTTTTTTTGTCAGGGGTTCAACTCTAAACACCCAGAGAGAGCTGGATCGTAGGGGCCGTACAACCTCTGCATGTGCCTGTTTGTGTAAGGAGATTGCACTTTATTAGTGGTGGGGAGGGGCATTGGCTCCGTTTCCCTACCATAACTACGCTGCAAACCCACTGCCCCCAGAGGCAGCATCTTCAAGCAAACTGCTGCAGGCTGCTCCCTAGCCTGGAAGCAGTGTAGCCATGTCCAGGCAGCCCCACAGAAGGGCTAAATGCTACAAAGGTGGGTTGTTTGGCTCTGTCCCTCAGCCATGCTAAACCGCTCACCTGAGATGCTTTGCAAAATTGGCTGTGCTGTTTCTACTCCTATGTCTGAGTATGTCATGGCCCAGCCCAGGAAGTTTGCCACTTAAGCCTGGCCTCCTCCAGCAGGCAGAGGACTTGGAAGAATGAGCCTGGATGGACAGATAGCACAGTTGCCTGGATGTGAGGAACTGCCAGGCCTGTGCCTGACAGGACCAACAGGTGAGGGGGCTCAGCAGGGAGGCAAGCAAATGCCAACCAAGCCTTTGGAAGAACAGAGGGGCTCCTAGTGGAGATGGCAGGGCTCCTCAGTTGCCAGGAATCTCAAGTCCTGGCCCACAACATTTACTCATCTTCTGCCTGGCAGGCATCCTGTATTATGATGAAGCTTCTAACAAAAGGAAGAAGGTTTAATACAGATTGAATGCCTTGCAGTGCTTCCTTCCATTTCCCCCAATTCTAGGAGCTCAGCCCTGTAGTTCAGGACACTGGGTTTGCCTGAGACAGGTCTAGCAGAGTACAGGAACTGAACTGCACTCTAGATGTCCAAACAGTCACAAAAGGTAAGGCTAAAAGGGACCATTAGGTTATTTAGTCTGAGTTCCAGTATACCAGGTGCCACTAAATTGCACCCAGTTTCCCCCACAGACCGGAAGGGCCTCCTGGATCACTGAAGTCAGTTCCTCGTGTTGATGGGCCACTGTCCACTGAAGAAGTCCCCAAAGTCTCTACATCAAACCTTCATCCAACACTACAAAGGAACACTACCGAAACAACAAGAACATTTCTACAATATGCCACAGGTAAAAGCAGGGAGAGACAAGGGCTGCCAATACCCTGCTAGTCTGAAGTCTACAAGTTGTTTGGCTAAACCTCACTGCCAGACAGGCATCTAGCCCACATCTGGAGACACCAAGAGACAAAGAACCTACCGCTGTGCTCGATTGTTGACCCAGTGGTCAATCACCTTCCCTTCTAAAGAATTGTGTCTTACTTGCCCTTTGATTTTGGCTAGCTTTGACTTGCAGCCACTGGTCACTTATACCTTTCCTCAGTGAAAGAGCCCTTTAGCACCTCCCTTTGAAGACACTTGAATACTGTAATGAAATCACCTCTCAATCTTCTTTTTGATAAGCTAACCAAATTAAGCTTTCCAAGGCTCTCACTATCATGCATTTCCATCACCAAAATCACTTTTGTGGGTCTTTCCCTGCCAGGTTTTGAACATCATTTTAAAAATGTGAACACCAATATTTCAGTACTAGTCTCTCCAGCTTTCTTAAACACAGGTAATAAATCACCTCCCTACTCCTACTCATCACTCCCCTGTTTAGAAAGCAAAAGGTTTCACTGGAACATCAGCTTGGAAGAGACCTTAAGAAGTCATCCAGCCCATCCCATCCCTCAGTGGGATCAAACATACCTATACAAATGGGTTCCAACCTTTCGGACTCAAGGGAGCCCTCATTAGACTCAGAGCACCCTTTGAAACATGCCAACGCTTAGCTCTCACTCATTTTTTGACTATGGAAAATGAATACAATTCTTCTGTTGAAAATAACTCAGGAAGACCACAAAAGGTCAGAAATGTTTTTGATACTATGGATTCCTATTTTAAATCTCTTGGTTTATCTTGAGAATCATGTGCAAGTGTTTCCACATGTGACAGTGCTAATATTGCATAGCACCTCATGCCCCCCTTAAAAGGATCTCATCACACAGTGGTTGAGAATCACTGACCTAGAGCACTCTTGAGGGGTGCTGGTTTCACCTGCTTTTAAAAAACTCCAAAGGGGATTCTAACATCTTTTAAGGTAACCTGTTCAGCACTTACTTACCCAGTAGATAAAAACATGTTCCCTAATATCTAGCCTAAATCTTCATTGTTGAAATTAAGCCAAGGACTCTTTGTCCTAAATCCCCAGAAGATATGGAAAACATCTGAGAGCGGTCCTCTTTTACATAGGTGAACGCCTTTGTCCCCCCACCTCAGTCTGAAAATATGATGGTCTCAACCTTTCTGCGAAAGCCATTTTCCAAGCCGCTTCTCATTCTACTTGCTCTCTCTCTGAACTTCCAGTTTGTCTACATCTTTCTTAGACTGTGGTGCCTTCAACTGGAAACAATGTTCCAGCTGAAGCCTCACCAGTGCTGAGTAGAGCAGAAAAATCTTCTCCTGTCTCTTGTTATGACATTCCTGTTAATACAGCTCACAATGAAATTTACCTTAATGCAACAATATCACTTCATTGATACATGCTCAGTTTCTGATCCAGTCTAATTCTTAGCCCCTTTTCTGTAGTACTGCTTACATACCAGCCAGTTATATTCCCCATTTGCACTCATACCTATGGTTCCTTCTTCCTATGTATAGTACTTACCACTGTTTTGGGGGTATCTTAAACTGAATTTCATCTTCTTGATTTTGGTTCAGTTCTCCAATTTATCAGTATAATTTTAAATTTTAATCCGGTCTCCCAAAGAAATTGCAACCTCTCCCAGCATGGTATTACCCACAAATTTTATAAACACACTCTCCCTTCCAAGCCACTAATGAAACTATTGTCTAGAACAGGACTCAGGACAGACCCTTGCAGAGTTGTAGTTGAAATGTCCTCGCAGTCTGACAGTGAAGCACTGATTACCACCCACCCTAGGGTGATTTCATCTACACCATATTTCTGTAGTTTGCTTGTGAGAATGTCATGTGAGGGAGTGTCAAAAGCCTTACAAAAGTCAAGATACATTGCAGCTGCTGCTTCCCCCTCATCTGCTAGGCCAGTTATCAAGCCAATCAGTTTTTCTTCTTTGACAGGATATGATACATTCTTGACATATCTAGGTTGCCTATTTCCCCATCTCTTTATTATCTTCCACATGCTTAGAAATAGACTGTAGAAATAATTTGTTCTAGCATCTTTCTAGGTACCACAATTAGGCTGACTGGTCAATATTTTCTGAGGTTCTCTTTTCTCTCTCTCTCTTTTTTTCTTTTTTTTTTTTAAAGACAGGTAGTATATTTGCCCTTCACCAATCCTTTGAGACCTACATTGTCCTCCAGGAACTCTCAAAGATAGCTGCTAAGGGTTCAGAGATTGCTTTAGCTATGCCCTCAAGCACTCTAAGGGGAATTTCATTGAGTCCTGGCAACTTGAATACATCTAATCTATCCAGATATTCTTTAACCCACTCTCTCCCTCTTCTGGTCTGTGTTCTGATCCATTTGTTAACACAGAATCATAGACTAGCTGGGCTGGAAGGAACCTGTGCAGTCATATAGTCCAACCCCACTGCTCAAGGCAGGATCATCCCTCACTAAACCATCACAGTCTGTCTAACCTTTAACAACAGCCAAGGACAGAGATTCCACAGCTTCTCCTGGTAGCATGTTCCAGTGCTTAACCCACCTTATAATGGAAATATTCTTCCTAATATCCAACTTAAATTTCCCTTGCTGTCATTTATGGGCATGTATAGATGTGTTCTAAGAGGGGGGGGGGGAGCACTTTAATTAGAGCAGCTCTGAGAGCCACTCTAATTAAAGTGCCAGAAGCTTCGCGTGCATGCATCAGCATCCCTGCACTGAAAAACGGCAGCAGGGGTGCTTTAACTAAAGCTCAGCAAATGATTTTAGTTAAAGCACCCCCGCTGCCATTTTTCAGTGCAGGGATGCTGAAACACGTGATGCTGGAGTCTGCTGGAGCATGGTAATTACCATGCTCTGGCAGACTCAATTGAGTCTGCTCCAATGCACTGTAATTACAACACATTGGAGCAGCCTCTCTGCATGTGTATAGGTGCCTTAAGACTGCTGTTCCTTCTCCTGTCCTCTGTGGCCACAGGAAATACTTTATCTGCATCTTCCACATAACCACACTTCAGGTATTTGAAGACTTACCAGATCCCCTCCCCTCCCCCCACCCCTGTCTTCTCTTCTCCAAACTAAATAATCCTAGCCTTTTCAGCCTAGTCTCATAAATCAACATGAATTGCATTAAGAAACTGGTCACAATTTACTTTTCCTGTGAAGACTGAAACATTGAGTATTTCAACCTTGTCTGTGTAATCTGTTGTTCGCTCTTTTGGCAATGGGCACATACTGGCCAGGAATGCTTTTCCAAGGATAGCATTTGTTATTTTTTGTCTCAGCTCAGAAGCTCGTGTTGTTCATGGTGACCCACAGAAGTCTTCCAGGGTATCTCCATCAGCCTGTCCTGCGGTCCTTGCTCCTAGATGCAGAATTTTGCATTTGGCTCTGCTCCAAACCATTTGGCCCAGCTTACCATGCTCTGTGTGGCAGTTCTCTCTGTGCTCACAACTCTGCCAATTTTTGTCACCCCCAAACCAGTTTAATCTGCAATTTTAGATTTATTTCTAGGTGGCTGATGAAAAGACTAACTTGCACTGGACCCAGCGCCAGTCCCTGCAGATCTCTGTGTTATGGTACCGTTCCAGCCAGCCAGGGGTACAGAAAAGAACAGCACAGTGAGGCTATGTCCAGTCTATGTAGCTATCAGCTCTGCTATTATACAGACACTTACACACACAAAGAACATAGCAAGGAAAAGTAATTCACTCTTGGCTCCTTGGCATTGAGTCAAACGAGCCTATGCCCTTGCTCATGGCTGATGTGCAAGTTATATATCAGTCAGTTGGAAACTTTGTCTACGTAGGAAAGTCACAGCGGTTTAACCAAAGATGTGAATTTAAACCAATTTAGTTAAACCAAAATATGTGTCTACACAGAGTATGGAACAGGTTCAAAAGCAACCTTATTCCTTTTACCTTAAGTCAGTTGGGGCAGGTTTGAAGTGACTTCAAATAAACTGCTCTTAAAGGGAAATGGGGGTTTAAAGGACTGTAGCGGTTTAATTACACTGGCTGATTAAACTGGTACAAATCTATGTATAGACAAAATAAACAAACAAGACTCTAACCGATTCTAAACCGGTGTGACTTGCACACAGAAGAGCCCTGGGAAGGGTCTCAGTTTCACTGACTTCCAACTCTGAGTCTCCAGAAGCCAACAATGTCAGGCTGGGCCACAGCAAGAGACAATTAGTCACAGACAAAGAGGTCTAAAAAAGGCTCCACTGATGTAAGAAGAGAAAGAGTCATTGGATCCCTTCTGAGATCCTCTCTGGGACCCGAAAATTGCTCGCAGCATTGGTGAAATACCCTAAGAAGGTAGCAAGTGTTTTTAAACATTTACACTGAAGCTTCCTCTCAGCTCTGTCCTCAGCCTGTGAATATAATTTGCCATGCAGCCAGCATCAACCTGTTGTAATCTGAATTTCACATTGATCACAGTGCTGTGGTGAAAACTATAGGTTTGTTCACTGACTTGAGAGGCTGATGGACTCATCCAGAGAAAGAGGCTACTGAAGACCTCTAATTGGAAAATGTGGGATGAACAAGAGCATGACTCTGTTAAATTGCACTGCAAAGTTCAACCTTCGTCTTACTCAGGGCTGTGTCAGTCACTTCTCAGGAGACAGGGCTGCACCCAGAGTAGTAGGTCTGAGCTGCCTTCTGTTTTAGTATGGAGGAGGAGTAGGTAGAGACTGCAGAGACCAGCATGCAGAAATTTATGTGAGCCAAGGAATCTGTCCACATTTCATGGTGAGGCACAGTCTTCAGAAAGTGACATCTCATGTAGCAACCAGGAACCATATTGCCTGTGGGTCATTCTCCATTCTCTGCTGGCACATGCCAGAGGCCTGCAGCTGGGATGGCTGGTGACACCACAGACACCTGTACAGATCCTTTGCAGTTCCACAGGGCTGCTTTACTTGGTACAAGCTGGGCTGTAGCTGGAAAAGGATACATGTGTTCTGAACAACCTATCCACCTACAGGGGCTCCACAGAGCTCTCCATACCTACAGCCTCCTTTGAGAGAAGAGAAGGAGCTCACAGCCAGTAAATGCACCATGCAGAATTGAACCAAAGAAGGGGAGCTGAAACACAAGAAAAGGGGCACATCCGATATAGCAGGGGCCAGCCGATTATTTCAGGCGGAGGGCTACTTACTGAGTTTTGGCAAGCCATCAAGGGCTGCATGACAGGCAGCCAGGGGTAGCCAAATATTAATTTTCTAAATTTTTTAGGGTCCCTGTGGGCTGCATCCGGCCCGCGGGTTGCATTTTGCCCACCCATGTCCGATATAGGATCCTATGGGTAAGGGGGAGATCAATAGCAGAGAGGCTAGACAGAGGACTGATAACAGGCTGCTGAAGAAAACAATGCAGGTATAAATGGCCCATACAGACTGCTTCTCCAAAGGAAAGAACAGAAAGAAGATTAGCTGCTCTGTTGCCAGAAGAGACCCGATTATGACAGCTCAATCCCATGACCTTAGAGCAGTACCAAGAATGGCTGGAAACAGACCCCACCTGTAATGTTCTGCTCCCCTGATGCCACTGCAGTGAGCCTCTGGAAGGTCTTTACTCTGTAGCACTCTCTGTATTATTGCTGACCACACACTCACTCTTGTGTGACGCATGCCAAATCCCAGGAAGGAGGCAATATAAGCTTAGCTGCTTTAGAGCAGCCTTGCATATGGTTAGGACAGCGCTGAAAAGGTGCTCAAGCACTGCTGAGCTCAACTGTCTCGTTTCCAGGAACTGGTGCATGCAGGCAGGGCAAGCATCATGGTCATGTCCCTGGGCATGGCATGAAAGCGTGATAGGTGTGCCTTGGGGTGGGGGGGCGAGGGGTGTCAATCCACAGTGTGAAGACAGCTACAGTTGACACTGGTGGCAGAGTTAGAGGCCAAACCCCCAGTGTGGTTGTGGCTCTGAAGGCAGGAGGTGGTTTCTGTTGGCAGACTTACATCAGCTCTCCCAAAATGACAGCTGCTTTGTTGGTAGAAGCCAACCTTCTAGCAGCAGAACTGTGTCCACACCAAGGGCTTTGCTGGCAGAGCTATGCCAGCAGACAAGGCCTAAAAGCCATCCCTGAACAGACCTCACCAACAGGGTTTCTCTAAACCATTGATTCTCAACCAGGGTGCCGTGGCACTCTGGGGTGCCTCAAGATTTTTTAAGGGTGCCACAGGGTGCTGCGCAACATCAGCACTGTGAGGTGTGCAAATATGAGTCACAAGATAAACCTAGAGATCTCAAACAGGAATCCATAGTGTTAAAACCCTTCTGCCCTGGTGTGGTCTGTCTGAGCTCTTTGCAACAGAAGAACTGCTTTATTATCATTCCGTAGTCAAAAATTGAGTGAAAACTAAGAGCTGACATTTTCCAAAGGGTGTTTCAAGTCTAACAAGGGGTCTCTTGAGTTTGCTGTGGCGTGCTGCGAGACTAAAAAGATTGAGAACCACTGCTCTAAATTAATCCAGTCTATATTGCAGTCTCCTGTCAGCACCTGCATCAGTCCACAGTATGAAGAGGTGCGGTCTTGCCCCTGGGTACACAGCTGCCACAGCAGAAGCCCCCAGAGTGGGTACAAGCTCATATTGCCAAGGGGGGCTGTAATAAACTATAGCAACAACAACATGGTTCTGCTGCGATAAGCTGCGCCCTCCCAAGGGACACATTGCTGATGTAATATAGTATGGTGACTATATTCTATTAGCCACTGAGGATATGATGACAAAAAGGGAGGCATGGGGCATCTGAGGGTCTGGACACATGTCCATTTGGAGCTATTTCCAAAGGGGCATGGGGTGGAACAGTCTTGCCCGAATCTATGCAGCAGCTGTTATATTCTGACAGTTAGTTTACAGGCAGACAAACTGCAAACCATACAAGTGTAACAAAAACAACTGCAATTCTACCCCTGGATGAAGCTCTGTTAAAGTTGGAGCAGTTCTTGCTACATTTGTAACTTCCTGGCTTGTCCACAGGTAGCTGTTAGAAGGTAACAGTTGCTGCGCGATCTGGTTCTAAAAGGGTTCCAAATGTACGCACGTCCCTTGGGGATGTGCATCAGTGGCAGAGCAAGAGAAAGCTTTCCAAGGCCTGTCTTGAGGCACTGGTACACAAGAGAAGGCTGCAGTAGGCAGCGGGATGGAGCGTGAGGATGACGCAGTCAAGGGGAGCGAACATTACATATTGCAAAGCAGAGAGCAAAATCCTGTACCTTGCCTGGAGGATCCTGGGCTTCCTGCTGTTAATTTGTATTTGAAAAAAAAAAAAAAAAGAGGAGCCCAGGTGAATGCTGGAAAAGAACGAGGAGGTAGAAGGCAGTGGGAACCACAGGTTCAGGAGCCGGGAATTTCCATTTCATACCCTGTTCTCTTTCTCCATGCCAAATTAGCACTCTGGTCCCGCACGCACCCCACTGTCTCCCAGCCAAACATATGCATTTGGCTTCCCTTTTACTGACTGTGACCCTGGAGATGCAGCCAGCTTGTTGGGGCACAGGCTGCCAGGGTCAGGACAGAAGGTATCACTTGAGGCTTGGTTTCTGTAGAACCCCACTCCCTGGCTCTGCATTTCCAGCTTTGTTGGTATTTCAAGGCATGCAGAGGGCATATACAGAGGGCCGCTGGTACTACAACAGCTTCAGTAAGGGAGGTTCCTTTTCTAGAATAAGAAGGGCAGGGCTGCTTCTGCATAGTCCCATATGGTTGACGAGAGGAGGTGACCTTAACGGAGCAAGGCTGCACTGGGGAGCAGGTGGGAGGCTGAGCTCTTTCCAGTACACTCAGCAAGGCTGAAGGAGCTCCCATCAGGGACACAGAGGGGCAGCAGTCAGAGGTTTGAGAAGCAGCAGCATTTTGGCTAGGATGTCTAGGCAAGAGGCTGGTGGAAAGTAGTGAGAAAAGCTGAAAAGAGACCAGAGCACTCAACCCCTCCACTCTAGAAGACTGAGTGATGTTTTGATCTTAGGTCGCAGTGAAACAAAGCTTCAGCTCCGTCTAGTTTCCAGTGGGCATCACCACAACCTTACTGTCAGACTCTAACAGGGGAGTAGAACTGTTCAATGATGCTCTGTAGTAGCTTAATGCCTCACTTCCCCAAGCACCATCTGACTGCAACATTTGCAGGTCCCCTCTGGGGAAACCAGGGACCCCATGCCCTAGTAACCGCCTTGCATCATGCCTGTGTTTCCACTCCCAGAGACAGCACTTGCTCTCACTGAATCAGGGGGTGAAGATAAACAGGCCTGTTCGGCCACACCTTGAAATGCACTCTCAGCCTACTCTCAAGGCCTGGAGATGGAAGAGAAGACAGGAGGCTCAGCTTTGTAGCAATGAACATCAGACCAAGCAGCGTCTTGGAGAACATGCCATGGTACTGTTAAGGATGGCAGTGCCCCCTCACCCATTCCTCTTGCCTCCAAAACCATTATGTGATACCTAGGGCTCTGCAGAGCCTGTTTGGGAGGTAGGAAACTTGTCCTTTTGCCTTTGGCTTTGAACAGGCCTCCCATTTCCTTCCCATTCTCTCCAAGTTGTAAGGAAAATATGCCTCAGAAACTGGATACCATTTGTTTCTCTGCTCTCCTCCCTCTAGCCGTGCCTGCCTGCAGACCAATGCCTGGGCCAGAGAAGGCATCCCTCCTGTGTGGCACAGGATAGGAGCATCAGCTTCCTGTCTTCTCCAAGGCCTTCTCAGGTACTCCAGCAGCCATCTGCACCAATAACTTCCTGTCTGCAGCCTTACCGTATGCCAGGCAGGAAACCTGCCAAGGATTTTCCAGCCCTGAGGACCCCCAGTCAGTCCTAGTTTCCAACAGCCCACAGAAATTTAAAACACTGAAACTTCCTTAGGCAAGCTCTTTGGGGTGGGCGCAACATGTAACAGTGTGCTACATGCAGCATTCAGCACATTTGGTGAGGCTAAGGAAATAAGAAAGCATTTGCAAAACGTCCTTTGTAAGCTCTCCTCACTCCCCCACACACCAGTTTGTCTGTGCAGGGCCTGCTCCCAAATGTGGACTCTGGGTGGATGCTTTTGCCCCTGTAGGGACAGCTGTGCAGGGACAGCCAGTTCCAGGGTAGCCCTGGACTGTGTTGATAGAGACTGCTATCCTGGGGGCTGGAGATGCACCTTGGCACAGGCTGAATGAATGAATGAATAAATAAATAAAACATTGAAACTCTCAAGCTAAACATCATGGAGGCACAGAGAGAAAAACAGGGCAGATTCTGGCCTCTGCCTAACCTACTGGTCTAATGTCATACAGTATGCTCGGCCCTTTCCAGGCAGGTATATAGAAATCCTCATCTTGAAGGGTCAAAAAGCAAATGACATGACCCCCAGAAAGTGAGAAGGGCTGGAGCAGGACCAGATGCACCAATAAGCAGAAGCATGTCATGGGGTAGTGGCAAAGTTTGCATTTACATTTGTTCTCATCTCCTTGCGTTTGGAAATCAGCTCTTGGGATGAAAGGCCTTGACCATGCTTCCACTGAACAGAACAGAGTCAGTTTTGAGAGTGGAGGGAGGAGGGGGACAAAGAGAGGGGGATTGTATTCTCCAAATATCCATCAATCAACATATTATTTTTGTTCCATCTTTGAACCAAAAATGTCTGGGCCAGATTTATCCTCAAACTCCAGTGAGCCACAAGAGGAGAGGGGACTGCAGAGCTCTCAGATTCTTGCAAACCACCCAGTGAAGCCTTCATCATCACTTGTTTGAAATTAACTCTGCTAGGAGGCCCCCACACTGAGGAACCCTGGGGCTGGATATGGCTTACATCAAACACAGCAGGTCCCAGTGGCCATATTCTAAGCAGGGAGGTGTCAGTGGCACAGACTGCAACTCCCAGCATGCAACTGTGCCATCTAGGCTGCTTGGATGATGATGGAGCACCGCATGCTGGGATTCGCCTTCTCCCCAGGCTGGGGCCCTGTAACGAGAGGTGAAGGCAGCAGCAGGGGCTTATGGCATGATTCCAGGAGACTGCATGGGACCCAAGGCACTTTATCGCCCGTTGGCTCAGCACAAGCCTATTTGGAACTTGACAAATCATGTCATCGGCACTGTTCTGACTTTGTCAGAAGCCTCATGTTGTCTGCCACTCCTCTTAATGCCCTTGCTCCTAGAAGCAGGGTATTGGATACGAAATGCAGCCTTTCCACTTATATCTTGAGTTAGCGTCCAGTCTCTCAGGCCTTGTCTACCTCATTTCTGCGCAGTGTGCAGGATCCCTGTCCAAATTGCCCATCTGCGTCCACTCCACATGTGCCAAAGCCCGGGAATAAGGCAGGGGAGCCTCCCTGAGCGGCCCGACTACAGGCCTTGCACTGCTCTGAGGCTCACCATCTCTAGGTTGCTTATTGGCACTGCCAGTCTAAGACGGCTACACTGCCTACTTTCAGGACTTAGCAAGTGCAAGTGGGAGTGAGTGAGTGGTGCACCTAGGTGATATAGACAAGTCTACAACAGCTGAGGGAAGCTCAAAAAAATGAGCTGAAGTTACAGCAAAGGCTGTGAAGGCAGAGAGAAAAAAACCTAGTGCTGGTTATTTTTAAGCCAGTTGCATGATTTTTATTTTGATCTGACTCATTTTTTTGGGAACATTTGCGGAGGACAGAACTGTGTGCTGGTCAAAAGGGAAGAAGATATCAACATGCAAAGCCCCCTGACAGATCTCTTGATGACAAAACCAACACACTCAAAAAGTCCTGTAGTCAGCTTCTTTCAAAATCACTTAGCATAGGAAGTAATGGAGAGACGGAACTTTGTGCAACAGAACCCGCTCCCTTGGCCTGCTGGGGTCTTTTCCTAAGCCCCTCAATCTTCTCTTCTGCATGTAACTCCCACCTGTGCTAACCAGACATCTTCCCCAACCCCCCACATCCTGCTACAGAGAATATGCTGAAGACTGAAAGATTCAGGGGAAAAGGCTTTTCCTAGGTAAGATGCAAGTTAATTGCAGTCATTAAAGGTAATGTCCTTAATGCTTTGCTATTTCTGGTGCATGCAGAGTCCTCCTGGAGTTACTTATCAGCTGAATGATTGGCTCTGCACAGAATCAGAAACATTAGAGAAGGATAAAAAGCTATTAGAGCTCATATGGTTCAACCACTGTGCCCATCTGAGGAGGAATGTATCCTTGCAATGGTATTTTCCAAGGCCTTGTCCAGGGCAGGGGCATGGTACCTGCAGAAGTCTGAGACACTGTCCTCATGGGGACCACCATGCCAGTACTAGGTTGCATCACTTAGTTTGTGACCATGGGGCCTCAGATGTCACAAAGACTATGATGAAATGGACTACTTCAAAAGCCAGAACAAAAGACAACAGATGGATTTGGGATGGGGAGGCTCCTAGTACAGCACATATATCTACACCAGGATTTCCCTCAGATCAACTCTGGGCTTCAGGCTTTGTGGCTGGTTTCAGGCATGGCTTTTTTGCCCAGCCACCCTTCACAGGACTACACCACACTCCATGCCACTCCCTGCCCTCAATTTGGTTGCGAGTTCTCTAACATCCAATGGATATCGGGTTATGTAATACTTGTAGCAGGTGACTTACGCCCAATGCTACACACACTGATAAGGTTGCGCTGTGTGGGGGAAGATTAGGATTAGAGCAGAGAATTTAAAAACAGCTACTGAGGGCCTCAGCTCTGGTTCTGTCGTTACTTTGTTGTATGGCTGTGGGCAAGTCCTTTACCCTCTGTGTCTCAGTTTCCCATCTTTGTCAAGTGCTCCATGGCTCCTGGGTGAAAGGTGCCAGAAGTGCCAAGCATTATTATGCTCCCCATAAGCCCTAGGCATCTGCCAGTCTCTCCTGTCCTCCTGCAAGTCCCACAATTCTTGCTTCTCTTTGGCTACTCTTGACCACCACAATGATACAGCAGGAGAGAAAGGCTGGTTGCACACCACAGGTTTATAGGTCAATACCTCATATTTCATTTCAAAGTGAAAGGATCAGCCAGCATCATCTTTGAGGAAAGCAGTGCAGTGATCCCTGCAGCTCTACCAGTCAGTCTGTGTCAATTGGACATCCCACGGGCAGCCTTATACAGAGGACAGTACTATGGTTCTATCTAAAAGAGGCGAGACAGACCTACAGCATCAACCTGTCTTTTGTCTGCCACCAGGAGAAGGGCGTCAGGCAATACCAAGCCTATTAGCACAGGAAACTGGCACCCTGTCTTCCCAAAGGGAAATGTCAACTATTATTTATAACCAACAAATGAGCTGACAAGCCTCCTTTTGATTTCACTGGGGGGGGGGGGGGGGAATGGGGAGAAGGCAGGGTACAGGGAAACTTGGATGAATTCTGTTATATAGAAATAAATTTTATAGTATTTGCCCTGCAGATAAGACCGCTTCAGCATTCTCAGTACCTCTGCATGACACCTACTTAAATCATGATTTATATAAAAGGTAAGATGCTATGCACCACCACTCATGCAATTTATCATAGGGATGGGGTCCTTTGATGCACATTTAGGCACCAGCTTTTCATCAGGAAAACAGTTTTTTGCATTGCTTTGCAGCTGCAACACAGCTTGGTGTTCCATGGCTTGTAGGCATCCACACGCCACTCCCGGCACCACAAACCCTCGGGGCTCCTTACTAACCCAAGGGTCTGCCCCCCTATGCCTGCCAACTGTAGAATGACAGCTCTAAAGGCTAAGTTCCCTGAGGCAGTGACCCCATCTGTTATTTAAGCAGAGCTAAAGCAATCATGAGTCCAGCATGCTCGACCATCAGGACTCCCGCAAAACAGAAAAGATGGCATTTTGTTTCTAATGCTCCCCACCTTTAAAAAATGTAGGCTGCGTAATATTCCTGTGCGAAATGCATGACGCTAATAAGCCAATGCCCCGATACCCCTTTCGAGTCCCAGCCTCTCAAGCAAGCACTGAATTCAGAACCAACACATTCAGCATAGCGACGGCCAACCAATCCTACCACAGCTCCCACAGACCCACTCTGGGATGCTCCATTCACGCCCCTCCGTTTCTCCATCCATCAGCTACCCCTCCCCATCCACAGCCCTCCCTCTTCCTTTTTAAAATGCCATTAGCCCCCTGACATACACCCAACATCCTGCAAAAGGGCATTTTTAAGAGACATATATTTATTAAGCCATTCCCAATTCCAGCACAGCGAAAAGGGATGTAAAATGGCACAGAAATCTTTAATGTTTTATGGCTCAGTAAATATTCAACATTTTTCGCATACTATGTGTGTGTGTGTGTGTGCACGAGCACCAGGCAGTACATACATCTATACGTGCATGTATGCAGGTATGCGTGTGTGCAGGTATGCACCAGGCATATATATGTGTGAGTGTGCATATGTATGTATGTATGCATGCCAGGCATATATACATGTGCGCACACATGTGTGCACATGCACAGGCATATACATATACATGTATGTGTGTGTGTGGATGTGAATGCTTGTATCTATGTGCACGTAGGTGTGCATGTATGTATGTATGTATACGTGTGTGCCTACGTGTAGGCGTGGGTCGGTCCGTTTCGCAACACGAACAACTAACCCGATTCCCTCCGCAGCGAGGCAGGGGCACACAGCAGGGATGGGGCCGGGCACTACAGGCAGTGCCAGCCAGCCCCCTTGCACCGGCCCAGGGCAAGGGCGACGACCTCCGCTGGGAGAGAGGGAGCGGCATCACCCGCCCCCCACCCCGAGCACAGCACGCGGCGGCGGCTCCGCACCGATCCTGCGGCAGGGGAGAGGAGCGAGCGGGCGGCTGCAGTGGCGACCGCCCTTAGTGCGCGGAGGCAGCCCGGGGACATGCCCGCGCCGCACCCCGCCCGGGTGTGCAAAGGGTCCCCCCCCCCGACAAGAATCGTGCTGCGGAGCCGGGCCCGCTTACCACGCCTGCCGTGCCAAGCCGAGCCGAGCCGTGCCGTGGGGCGGTACAGACGCCCCGCGCCCAGCGCTGCGAGCAGCCGGAGCTCCGCGGCCCGGGCTGGCGGCGCGAGCGGGGGGCGGGGCCGCGCCTGGCGCAGGGGAGGAGGGAGGAGGAAGGGGGCTGGGCGTCGGGAGGAGCCGGCTGCGCATGCGCTTGGTAAGGGGGGGTTGTGGGTTCTGCGCGCATGCGTGTTAGGGAGGGGGTGCTGCTGTGGATCCTCGTGGCCTGTAAGTGCTGGAGCGGGATTTGGGCGCGGGACTTGCAACAAGCTGCGTCTCGGGGGAGTCCTGCCTTGCCCCTGCCCCTGCCGGAGGGTGCCCCGCTCCTGCCCCTGTGGGGGGGTTGCATTTGCGCAGGCAGGCGATGCATGTGCCTGTGGGGGTCCGCTTTTCCACTGCTTCACCCTCCTGCTGGCTCCTCCTGGCCTTTGCCAAGTCAAGGGGCTGCCCACTGCACAGCCGAGGTCCTGAGGAGATGCCTCCACCTCCCCCTTGTGCTGCCATATTTTCTCACCTACAGTGTATGCTTACCGCCCCCCACCTTCAAAATCACCCCTCTCCATACCCCACATGGAGGGGGGGAGGTGTATTAAGGACGGAGCTGGTTTTCTGGCTGTGGTAGAAGCACTTTGCTTTGATTCTTGTGTCTGGGCAGCGGGAGGGTCCCTGGGGACTGCAGGGCTACTTTTCTTGCCCCGCATTGTTCCTGTGTCCTAGCAGAGGAGCACTGGGCAGTGTCCGTTGGCTCCTTGGACTTGCTTGAGGGTCAGTGGGAGCTGCCTGGTGTGCACTGCTCGGTGCCCCCTCTTAGCACTCTTGTTATGAAGCTTTGACCTCCACTCCTGTTCCTCTTTTTATTACTATTTGTCCCACGTATTCAATTGTCAATTGTCACCTTTCCTGTAGCCTCCCTGCCTGCGGGAGGTCAGTAAGTTACTTGGTGGGCCTAGACCCGTGCTCCTTAAGGTGACAAATAGGCCTGTGTCCAGGGAGTCCTGGCTGTAGCCAAGCTGGCCATACACCTGACCTGGACGGAGGCTCTGGCTGGGGGTGACCACCAGGGACTGCAGGGGGCTGGACTTAATGATCCTTTGGGGTCCCTTCCAGCCCAAATGTCTATGAAGTCTATGTCCACTGACTTCTTGGACTTACTCTAGGGCCAGTGGGCACTGGCCCACGTGCTCTGCTTGGTGTCCCACCCTTGATGCACCCATTTTAAACCTTTGACCTTCACTTATCCCTGTTTTGCTTTCCTTTTATCCCAAGAAATTAGTTATTTTCTCAGTGGCCTCCCTTTCTTCTTGGTAGGCAATGGCCCATGATCCCTTGAAAGTAACCAATAGGCCTGTCTCTGGGCGGTTTCACTGGGCGGAGTCCACTGGCTCCTTGGACTCATTTGGGAGCCAGTGAGCAATGCTCAGTGTCCCTCTTTGGAGCACTTGTTATAAACCTTTGACCTTCACTCCTGTCTCTGTTTTCATTCTTAGTTGTCCCCAGCAATTAGTTGATGTTCGCTTAGTGCCCCCACCCTTACTGAAAGGAGCTTATGGACTTACTTAGTGGGCATTGGCCCATATTCCCCTATGCATGTTGAAAAGGCCTGGTGCAGCAGCTGTCCCTCATCTGTTCATGTCTCCCAGCAGTTCCACTGGCCAGTGGCCACTGGTTCCTCGGACTCTCAAGGGTCAGTGGGCACTGGCCAGTGTATTCTGCCCAATCTCCCTTTCTAGCTCCCTTGTTATTAACCTGTGACCTTCACTCCCTTCTTGTTTTCTTATGATTTGTCCCAAGAAATCAGTTGCTACATTTTTAGTGGCCTCCCTGTGTAAGAGGGCTTATAATTTCTTGGTGAGTTTTGGCCCACAAACTCCTTGATGTAGCAAAAAGGCCTAATGTGTCAGCTATCCTGCATCCATTAGTGTCTCCACGCAGTTTCACTGCGTAGTGTCCACATGTTCTTTGGACTTGCTTGAGGGCCAGTGGATGCTGGCTGGGGTGCTCTACTCAGTGTCCCCCTTGGTGCTCCTGTGATCACACTTTAACCCCCCCCCCCTCCATCTCTGTTGCCCCTTAGAAGCTGTTGATTGCACACCTAGTGACCCCCTCTAATAATAGGTGGGGGACTAGTAGTTAATTTGTGGGCTTCTGCCCAGGTTCCCTATATGATTCAAATAGGGCTAGTACAGCAGCTGTGGCACTAGTATTCAGTCAGCTGAGGGAGTCAGTTGTCTTAATGGCTCAGTGTTCTTTATTCCAGAGGCATTAAGATAATAGAAAATTAGGGTTGAAAGGGGCCTCAGGAGGTCATCTAGTCCCACCCCCTGCTAAAGGCAGGACCATCCCCAATTAGATCATCCCATCCAAGGGTTTTTGTCTTTCCTTATAAGTCATGTTCCCCAGCCCCCTCTCCATTTTTGTTGCCCTGTGCTGGACCTTCTCCAATTTGCCTACATCCTTTCCAATGGGGGGCCCAAAACTGAACACAGTCCTCCAGATGTGGCCTCACTAGTGCTGAATAGAGGGGAATAGTCACTTTCCATGACCTGCTGGCAATGCTCCTACCAATGCAGCCCAGAATGCCATTAGCCTTCTTTGCAGCAAAGGCACTGCTGGCTGATATTCAGCTTATTATCCACTGTAACCCCCAGGTCCTTTTCGGCAGAGCTGCTGCCCAGCCAGTTGGCCCCCAGCCTGTACTGGTGCATGGAATTGTTCCATCCTAAGTGCAGGACTGTGCACTTGCCCTTGTTGAGCCTCATGAGATTTCTTTTGGCTCAATCCTCCAGTTTGTCTAGGTCCCCCTGAATCCTAGCCCTACCCTCCAGAGTATCTGCTACCTCCACAGCTTTCTGTCACCTGCATACTTGCTGAGGGTGCACTTTATGCCATCTTCCAGGTCACTGATAAAGACATTGAACAAAACTGGCCCCAGGACCAAACCTTGGGGCATTCTATTTGATACTGGCTGCCAACCAGACATTGAGCCATTGATTACTACTCTCTGAGCCTGATGCTCCAACCAGTTTTGTATCCAGCTTACAGTCCATTCATCCAGCCCGTACTCCCTTTGCTTGCCTGTGAGAATGCTGTGGGAGACCATATCAAAAGCCTTGTTAAAATCAAGGTGTGTCACATCCACTGGTCCCCCACACCCGCAAAGCCAGTCACCTCATCATAGAAGGCTATCAGGTTGGTCAGGCATGACTTGCCCTTGGTGAATCCATGCTGATTCTTCCTAATCACTCTTCCTTCTCCTCCAAGTGCATAGAAATGGATTCCTTGAGAACCTGCTCCATGATATGTCCAGGGACTGAGATGACATGGCTGACTGGTTTGTAGTTCCCTGGATCTTCCTTTTTCCCTTTTCTCAAACATGGGCACTATGTTTGCCCTTTGCCAGTCATCCAGGACCTCTCCTGATCACCATGAGTTTTCAAAGATTATGGCCAATGGCTCTGCAATCTCATCAGGTAAACTCTTTCAGCACCCTCAGGTGCATCCCATCTGGCCTCATAGACTTTTATATGTCCAGCTTTTCTAAATAGTCCCTAACCTGTTCTTTTGCCTCTGCTGGCTACTTGCCTCCCCAAATGTGCTGCCTGGTGCAGTAGTCTGGGAGCTGACCTTGCCTGTGAAGACTGAGGCGAAGAAGTCATTGAGCACTTCAGCCTTTCCTTTTTGGTGGTCTTGATGTCCCACTAATCAAAACTAACCTTTCTTGGGGTAGTTTTGCTGTCCATTAGCTGCTCGTGGTCTTTTCTCCTGTTTCACAGCCATGGAGATTCTTTAGCTATTTTCAAAATCCTAGGCCTGCCCATAGAGACCAGTCTTCAGCAGCAGCTTGGATTTCAGTTTTATTTAAGCAGGACAGGAAGGTTGAGTTAGCTGAAGATTAGGGTATGTCCCTACTTAATGCAACCATAACTCTGGAAAAATCTTTTTTTCTTCATTCTGCCTTTCAAAAACAAATATGGTCAGGTTCCCAACTGTGATCAGAACTCTGTTGTGCTCAGTGCTGGACAAACATATTGTTAGGGGCAGGCAATTCCTCGGTGAGCTCTACAGCTGTAGGAAAGATATGAAAAGGGTCTGCGCTAGACACTTTTTTTTCAGTAGTCAAGCATGACTCCAAAAGGGCATGGACAGATGTAACAGGTATACTTGTATAAATTAATCCAATTTAACTATTATGTTCGCATGCTCCTATAGTGGAATTAATGGAATAAAACAATTGTAAATTTACCCATATTTCATTTAGGGTTTAACAGACAGAAATAACATTCACTTGGCATCAGCTGTTATGATGTAATTTATGTTTGTATGCTCCTACTGGCTATAATTTTAGCCCTGAAAGAAAGAAGCAGGGTTAAAGTTACAATGGCTTTGCTACACTTGTATCCCTTGTAGGAATATGCATATATAATGGTTATATTGTAACAATTTATACCTCTTTCATTCCATACCATTATGACTAGGGATCTACTTGACGCAAGACTACACAAAATAATTTGTATGGCTTGGTTGCAGCATGAAGAGCCGATTTCGGAAGCATTTCCTGGCATCCCTGGCCCTTGCCACTGATTGGTGAAGGGTATTGGCATTGCATTTCACTTCTTAAAAGATGGCACTGAAACATTTTCATTTTACTGACTGGCGCCTTCACTTATTCCGAGTCACTTCTCAGACAAACTCTAAATCATGTGATCTATGGCTGCAGTGATTGTCGCATTGTCTTTGTGTTGTGGTAAACAGTAGGACGTTCTAAAACAGTGTATTATATGAATAATATGCTGGGTTGTTGTTTTTTTTAGGTTGATTTTGTGGGAAATTCCAGCCAATGCAATATTTCCTGGCGATTGTAAATAGTGCCATTTTTCGTGGTTTCATGCGTGCCTCAGAACATAGCCTCCCCCTCCCATTTTAAAATGCTTGAAAGTTATAGCTGTCCACAGCCATGTATTGCTTCTAGACTACAAACATTTCATCTTTGTACAGCTCAGTCTAGGACACTACTAAAATGTAGGTAGTGACCACCAGGGGGTATCTGAGACATAAAAAATTATATTACAACCCAGTGCAGAAGAAATCTCTCTCCCTGTGTACTATTATGCTCAAGGTCAAGTCTCTGTGATCTTCTCAAAATACATGTTTATTTAGGTTTAGCTTTATGATCACAGACATTTTCTAATAAATGTAAGGGGGTCATGAAAAGTCTTAGCCTCACCAGTCTGAAAAGGCTGAGAAGTATTGACCTACCATATGTCAGGCTATGTCTGTGCTTTAGAGTTAACTTTAGGGACTATTCCTGTGTTTGAGGACACAGGTTAGCCACTTGTGGATGCGAACAGCCACCCTCTGAAGCAGTGGGGACAATATTTTTTTTTTTTTTTTGCAGGCATGCCACAAATTAGCCCCCCACCCTCCCTCGGTGCCCTCTTATTCTCCTCCCCCTGCTCAATTTGCTGCTCTGCTTTCTGCCCTATCCTCTCTACCTGATTTGCTACTCTGCTTTCTCCCCTCTGCCCTACTATGCTGCCTATCCCCTTCCCGATCAGGCATGTACCACCCAAGGGCTACCCATGCCACTTATGGCACTCATGCCACAGGTTGGCCACCCCACTCTAAAGCCATAACAAAGTTACTGTGGTCTCACTGGAGCAGCACTCACTTGTTTTGTCCCTTGAACTTTGGGGGACATGTGTCTTGGTTCTCTTGTGGCACAGTAAATTCAGCCACTCAACAATTCTTTTCCAGTAAATTGTGCAAAACTTGTCTGCCCTTTGTGGGGGCAAGAGGAAGCAATTGTGGAGAGGCACAATTGTGGTATACCAGTGCTTTTTTACTAGGGTGCCAAGGCAATCCCTGCCTGGATGATCCCTGTGTTATACTGCACTGAGACCCTAGGCAATTAGTTAACTCCTTTTTTCTTTTCTTTTTTAAATTTGAATTAGGAATACCTTCCAGGAACAACAATACCAGTACACGTCCCTGGCATTAGCTATCTAAATGTTAGCATATCACATGCTATGAAGACAGAGAGCCTAGGTCAGTGGCAGATCTGGGAGTAGACCCTGGTTTCCTGATTTGCCATTATTAATTTGTTGGCTAGATCTTGCTTGTCTTTAGGAGGTGAAAGCTTTGTTTGGGAATTGATTACATATGTCACACACCCTTTGAAGAATGGAAAGGAGAATCCAGTTTTGCAGAAATCTGGCTGGATTTGTTTGCAATTCCAGAAGCTTCGAGTGAGAGAGGATAATCCAGAGGTGAGGCCAGTAGTGTAGGATTTGGGAGCTTGTTCTGCCACAGGATCCCATTGTGAACTTGGACAAATCACTTATCTCCTGTGTGGTTTCATTTAGCTCATTGCTAAAAAGGGAATAATTCCATCCTCCTTACTGGGAGTGATGTGTGGATAAATATATTAAAAAGATTAACTACCCTAGCAATGAGGGCCACTTAAGTATCTTAGACAGATGAGAAATGTACTGTGAAAAGGTTTTCAGATACCTGTATTGCTAAAAATAATCTTGTAGGTTTCAGTTGAGAATATTTTAACTATCTTTTTATCACCTTTTGTGAGTTTCACTTGGAATTTGTAAGAGTGGAATTATTCCTTCTTTCATTAATAAATACAACTCTAATGAGTTTCTGTTGCTACCTTGAATCACTAGATACAAAGATTAATAACTAATCCTATTCAGAAACTTGAATTCTAGAAGAATTAACTCCCTCCATGTGAATCTTTGGCCCCTCAGCCTGTCATTTTTGTAAAACCAATTATGCCTTTGTAATGAATATCTCCTGTATTTTTAACACACACAAGCCCTTAATCACATCTCTTCCTTTATGAAGAAAGCTGTGAATTACTTGAGCCCCTGTAGCTCACGGTTGGCCCGTATAGCGCACATTGGCAGACATGCTATAAATAAATTTCCAACCTGTTACCACCGCTTCAGATAGCTAGCTTGCGTTGTGCATATTGTCTTGATTTTTATTGCCTTCATTTTCCTGATGAATGAAGGACCCATTGCACATTTCTCCTTTTTCGGGCTCAGAATTTGACTGTTTTTTCCCCCAATTCCTTTGTTAGAAAGAACCCATATCCTGTACCCTGCTAGTTGACTATTCAGGAAAGATCACTGTGGTTGAGAGCAATTAAAGATGTTTTTTCTTTGCATCAAACTGAGAGGTTTTATTTTGCACATTTGATTGGAATTTTTCTATAGTTAGTTTTGCTGTTTGTTTGGCAGAGCCAGTCAGGTTTTTTCTTTACCTGTACTGTGCCAGGTTTTCATGTACAGCAGGGGCCAGGCAGAAATCTAAAAAAAGGAAAAATGCATTTGTGGAACCACAAACATTGACCACAGCTTGAGAGTAGATTCTGTTTCTGAATCTACCCATTTAAAGAAAGTGTTCCTTTCAAAGTGGATTTACTCAAGGAAGTATTACAACAATAATTCTAAATGCTTTTATTTTTTTCCTTTTAATACTTAATATATCATTAGTAAACAGTTTTTGCAGAACCTCCAGTCATATTGCTGTAGCTCACATAGGGTATGCAGTGGTAATGGTGACTGTACAGAACACTCCTGCAGAGGACGTTAAGGTTCTAGTTCACAAAATGGAGTTGGGATGGGATAATGTGCACGATCTCACTAAAGTGAAAGTGTAAGTCCTAGTGGACTCCAAGATGAACATGAGTCGTCAGTGTGACAAAGTCATCAGAAAAGCTAATGGCACTTTATCGTGCATCAGCAGATGCACGACGAACAGAACTAAGGAGGTGATACTTCCTCTTTATCAGGCGCTGGTCAGACTGCAGTTGGAATACTTCATGCAATTTTGGGCGTAGCACTTCAAGAGGGATGTGGATAACCTGGAGAGGGTCAGAGAAGGGCCACTCTTATAGTTAAGGGCTTGCAGGCCAAGCCCTATGAGGAGAGACTAGGGCACCTGGACCTCTTCAGCCTCCGCAAGAGAAGGTTGAGAGGTGACCTTGTGACTGCCTATAAGTTCATCACGGGAGCACAGAAGGGAATTGGTGAGGCTTTACTCACCAAGGCACCCCTGGGGGTTACAAGATATAATGGCCATAAGCTAGCAGAGGGCAGATTTAGATTGGACGTTAGGAAGAACTTCTTCACAGTTAGAGTGGCCAAAGTCTGGAATGGGCTCCCAAGGGAGGTGGTGCTCTCCCCTACCCTGGGGGTCTTCAAGAGGAGGTTGGATATGCATCTAGCTGGGGTCATCTAGACCCAGCACTCTTTCCTGCCTATGCAGGGGGTTGGACTCGATGATCTATTGAGGTCCCTTCCGACCCTAACATCTATGAATCTATGAGGCATGGAGGCAGGGTAGAGATGTGTCTTTATAGACTAAGTGACTCAGATTTTTTTTAATATTAATATATTTCGTGTTCCAGGTCAAATCAGTTCCAAATCATATCAATTCATCTTTTCAATTGTTCCAAAAACCGTATTGATTTTGCAGGCAGAACTTAATTGTTCTAAACACCATGTATGGCACTACAGCTGGTGAGCATCCTCTGTCCTAGGCTCTCACCCTGGAACTTCAGATACTCCCAAATCTATTGGCAGGCATCCTATGTGGAGCCCCAAGCCCAGAGGTTTTGGGATTCAGATGCCCCCAGATACTACAGGCAAGCATCCTCCATCCCAGACTCTAGTCCAGCACTTTAGATACTTCCAATGCTCGATCTCAGCCAACTCTGAGATGCTTAAGCTTCCATGAGTAAGAGGTCACTTCAGGATGGAGTAATGTAAGAGAATGAGAAGCCCCCAGGTGATGCTTCCCATTTTGTTTGAACCCAAAGAAGGTACGTGACCGCTTTCTGGCACTTCGTGGACCATGCAGCTCCTTCTGTGAGTAAGCAGATAACATTCCTGCTGCTTTTTGTTATTAGTGGTGAGACGTCCTCACCTTGTGTAAGTGAAATGTGGGGCAACACTGCCTATGTATGTTAGCCTGAAATACTCTGTCGACCATCACTGTGTTAGGTGGTATGAAATTTTCCAGAAGTCCAGTATATTTGTTCTGCTGATATCCACTTAACTTTGCAGTATTAAAACCTCTTTAACTGCTATGGAAAAGTGCTTCTTTTAATCTGGCACTTCAAAATGGCGTAATGCATAAATACCTTCAGCACCTTCTGACCAGTGAAAAGTTCCTCTTTTCTGTGCAGTGTTTGGACTTCAGGTGGATCTGCTGAAAACCTACTGGAGTGGGGTCTGGCTGCATTATACTTTCAGACTTATTCAGTGGCATATAAATTGGGTCACTTTAGAGAGTGAATGTTTGTTTAACTGATTTTTTTTCTTTCGTATCTGAAACTTATTTTGAACTCAAATTGGATTTTGCATCCGAGTTGTACCTGGCTCGTGGTTTGGGATGGGTAGGGCATCCTCAAGGCCATGAATTTGCCAAGCTAAATGAATATATATATAGAGAGAGAGAGAGAGAGAGAGAGATTAGTTGAGCCCCTATATAGCTATATATTCATATTATATTCATTTAGCTTGGCAAATTCAAGGCCTTGAGGATGCTCTACCTATCCCAACCCATGTGCCAGGTATAACTCAGATGCAGAATCCAATTTGAGTTCAAAATAAGTTTCAGATAGGAAAGAAAAAAAATCAGTTCAACATTCACTCTCTAAAGTGACCCAATTTATATGCCACTGAATGTCTGAATGTACAGAAATGTGCAGTGTATCTAGCTATATAGTTTAGCATCAGCAGCCTAACATGAATGAGAGGAAGATTTGAATACAACATTTCTGGGAGAGCTAGAGGTGTTGGTTTTAGAGTGTTGCAATCATTTCTAGAGCAAGAAGCACTTCTTGCTGTATAACTTCTACATTGTTTTTTGGTTCAGTGGTAGTCTCAGGCCATGCTTTTGGGCAGTGACCTTGATGAAGATGGTGAAAATGTCAGAACTTTCCAAAGATTTGCCTCTTCTAACCTGACATGAATGATTTAGCAAGTAGAAGAATGTTAGTATTTAAATATTAAACATTCCCTTGCCTGTCTCAGCTATTATAAAGTGTCCTCATGTGCCTGTTGGGCAGTACCAACTTCAGATGAGTGGTTCTTGGAATTGCCCAAGCGTTTACACTATATCATGCTTGAGAGATGCTGGGAAGGACCTCTTCCTTCCCACAGCCCTGAAATACGAGCGGAGATGAGATTAGAAAAGCAAATTTACAGAGAAGAACTAAATGAATTGATTTGCTTCTCCTCACCTTGGGGTTACCTCTTTAGTAGCATGTGCCAAATCCTGTCTCTCTCTTTCTGGGTCATGTAGAAGATTTGCCAGCATGGTGTAACATCTACCTGGAAAATGAGGAAGCTAGGTGTTGTTGATGTGATCTGTGCCATAGTTGGTGGGATGTCATTTGGTGTTTTGGATGACTACTAAAACATGCTTTCAATACTTAGCATTTACGTAGTACAACACAGACAGCAAATAATCTGTCCCTTTGAGTTTAGCACTATCTATGGTTCTCAGACAGGGTAGACTAGGTTAGGTGACTTTGTCAAGGCCATTAAAGAGTGAATCAGAGCAAGGGCTAGCTTCAGAAGTGTTTGGCAATACACCAAAAAGTTGTACTTATCCCGTGAGCGGCCCAATTACCCTTTCTGAAATGGAGCTGCCTTTCCTTGGAAAATTTGGAATTGCTGACATTAATCACATTAACTGAAGATACCATTTTCTCTTCATGTAATATTAAGCACAGAGATTCAGCACAATACGTCTTTCACTCCATGAACTGAGCAAATTATGGGGACATTTCGGATCCAAGGGAATGTTATACGGAAGGAGAAAGGGTTGTTGCATGGTATATGGAGTCTGTATGGGTTTGAGGATTAATTATTTATTACTAATATGGATTTACTATTATCAGCCATATCAAAATTATTTTTTGTTTTTCATGTTGTTATCTTGAAAACTTGCTCAGCATTGTCACAGAGATGGAATATCAGTTCATCGTTGTAAAATTATTGATTAAACATAGTTCTTGAACCTCCTTCGCTTTGTTTGCAGGACAGAAGAGACTTTGGGTCAGTGGCCTAGTTAACCTCATGCCATGTTGAGACTTTGAGGTTAGAGACAGCTCTGGCATAGGCGATGCACCGGGAGGGGGAGGAGGGCACATGCCCCCCCAAGATTGGCTGATGCTGGAGTCTGTGGGTGTTCCCCGCTCGCCAGCACCGATTCGGCATCTGCGGGTGGTCTCCTCTCACCACCATGGTGCCCTCCCAATCTCAGGAGCCATCAGTCATTCACGAATCTTGGGTTTTTCATGAGCCCGGGGATAGTGGGTGTAGAGTCTTAACAGTGACCACAGGGTAGGCACTAGCTTTGCTCATTGAGGTCTTCTGGAAAGGTCCATGGCTCTGACACAAGTGAAAGTAATCCTCAGACACTGAGGCTTGTCATTAATCTCACATGCTAAAGTCAAGCACATAGCTAAGAGTATGCAAACTGGGGCAAAGGCTATCTTCCCTATCAAAGGAGGTGTGTGTTACATCAAGGCAGCTCAAGCTACATCTCTCTAAAATACTGGTGGAGACCAAACACAGGCAGTTTTGACCTTGATGTAGCATTGACCACAGTTAGCTACATTGAGATAAAATCTGAGGTCTCATCTCCCCTAGGACTTTATGGCCAGGGAGCTAATTTGTTTTAATTACCTTGCTGTAAAAAGGCTGCCTTGTTTTGGTTGGGAGGACATCCTTAGTGGAGGAGAGCTTGAGCAGAGCTTCAAGAAATGCATCTAACTTACCTGAGGCTCAGTTGCTCCACTGAACATTTGAGTTTTGGTATTGGCTCCATAGAGTAATGATCTGTCAGTGTCACTAACCTCTTTATTCAAAGCATGCCAACGTGATATTAGGCCGTTGCCACGTACTTAAGAATACGTGCTATGCTTTGCAAGTGTTGGTGCAGAACTGCCATGGCAGATCCTTCAAGATGGACCTTTCATATGTGCTGAGGTCAGAATCTGCCCCTAAGTTTATCAGAACTGGCACGGAGAGACAAGTAGTAGTAACTGTATTTTAATGTTTGTTCTGGAAAGGAGAGAAGCAGAAGGTAACCTTGTTAGAAGTAATTTAGTTGTTTGTAGCTTTGACCACAGAATGTCAAACAGAAGCACATAAAATGCTAACCTGGGAAGAAGTCAGGGAGTCTCATTTTGATGCATGCATTTTGGTATCTGGTTAATTTATGCCCAACTCTAATAACAAGGGCCATAATGTGGCTGGCACGCTGCAAAGACACAGGATAGCATTACTACACAGAACTGTGTCAACTGAACTTTTTTAAGTAACAGGAGACTTTCTGTGGGCACCATAGAAAAAGGAGATCTTGTCTGTGAAATAATACTGAAGTCTAAAAACAAGCTGAGGAATGTTCCCTGCTTAATAAGATTTAAAGCGCTACTGACCAGAGTCCATTTGAGCTTCATTCTGTATAGCAAGTAGCCTTTTTTTTGTATTCATTATTAAGTGGGTTTAAGAACTACAAGGCTCACACAAAGAGGGAAAATGCTATCCAAAAAAGCTCTATTCTGTTAAGTAGAAAACTGCCCTGCAGTCGTGTTGAACACACCTTTGTGTTATGTGCCTCTGAATTATACTGACCATGAGATTTCAAGTAAAGCCTGTTGCTGTGAGGATACTGTTAGCACTTGAGTTATGTATGCAGCCGGATTCAATGTAGCATACTCCAGATGTGTCATTTGGATTCCAGCCTGTGATTTATCTTTTCTTTTTTTGAAACCAGTACTGACACATTTCCAGAGTCCATAATTCTCATGTTTCCTGTGCAGGGCTTTGTACCAGAATTCCAATGGCTCTTGTGAATGGACGACTGGGGTTGTTCCTAACCCACTTTAGCAGAGCAGTCAACCAGCGACATTTCAGGTATCTTTCAAACACTATGAATAGCTTTCACTGAACCCACTTCTTTAAAAACTAATTACCCTTTTTTAAACTGATTATCCTCTTCTAAAGGGCCATCCTCATAATTCAAACATGATATATAGTATTTCTGCTTTTTAAAAAATTAGTCTAAGAGAAAAAAATGAATTGCATAATTTTTATGGATTATAAAAATAATCCAGGCAATCCAAACATAACAGCACATGCCGGTGCCTGAGGATCAAAAAGCAATATTGACAATGGCCCTGATTGGGTAATCAGATGTGTGGGAAGAGAAGCCCTTCTCACCAGTGCTTTTGTTTGTCAGCATCTTCCTGTGTCTGGTTGATTGCAGGATCAGGGAAGACTAATTTCCTACCTGAGCAAAAGGTAGAGAGACAGGCATCTAGTACTAAATGGTGAAAAGTCAGTCATGTGTTTTTAAATTTTTCTAGAATTAATCCTCTCAGTATTTAGAAGAAGAACATTTTTTAAAAAAACTGAAAAATTATTCCATCAGATCTCAACAGTTCCCTTCCAGAGGTGTGTTTTTAATTTTAAATTATTGAAGAGTCCATCCCTGCTTCCAGGCATTTAAAGGCTCCTAAATTTTATAAACTTCATCTTTTGCAATGCTTTGACCAGGCCATAGACCTGCTGTGTACTCTGGATGGGTACACAGATCTACCAGCACAGGGGTGGTCATCATAGAGGACAGTCCAGTTGTCCTCTGTCCTCTATTGATATGAAACTTGGATGCATTTGTGTCCTCTGTTTTTCTCTTGAAGGAAAAAACAGAGAACATAAAGGCGTCAGGTTTTGTACCAGTAGAGGACAGAGTAGCAGAAAACTGGAATGTCCTCTGTGATGGCCACCCTAACCAGCACAGATCTGACAGGTTTGGGACCTCACTTTGCAAGGGATTTCAATGTATTGAGCAGACTTACTGATTTAATAGTCATTCGTATAATACCCACTTATGTTCTTTCTGGGCTCTGTGTACTTGCCTTGGATTAGGGAAATACAATCCGTTTCCATACAGAGTGGACTTGATACTTCCCCTTTCAGTACAAGGACAAGGGTGGCCAAACTTTCTAACCCTTGTAGCAATTAATCAAAATTTTAACATGGTCAAGAGCTGCAGGATGCAACATTTACAAGATGTGTGCGCCAGTGATCTGTGCATATCTCCCCACTACCTTTTTCTTCAAGAGCTGTAGAAGCTAAATCTAAAAAGCACCATTCTCCTAGAATAAGAGAGCCCTTGTCATGGGTATAACCCTTTATTTGAATTTATACCATAGCCAGTATTTGGTTAACTTTCCCATGTAGACAAGCCTTGTACTTGATTATCTGTGAGTTATCTTTAGGGTATTTTTACAAATGGCAGGATGGGGAATGAGATTACCAGTCCCTTTGAAAGCAAATCTAACCTGTGTTCATGATTAAATCTGCGGGTGGGCCCTGAGCATATATGAAGTCTCATTGATATTAATCATGCTCTGGGTGGGTGCAAGAAGCTGCTTATACAGACTCTTAAGTCTGCTTATTCCTCACTGCACTTTCTGAACCTGTCCCTTTCTGTTTAAATGTGCCCATGGGCATGCTGCCCATCATGTATGGTGGGAGGGGATTTGTGTGCCTCCCCTTTGGAAGGAAGTTGTCTGTGTGCACAAATCCTCCATGTTCAAGCAGGAATGAAGGCCCTATTTTGGTTGTGTTTTTCCTGCTGTGGAAATCCTCATTTGATGATCTGTGAGCAGTGATTCTTAACCAGGGTGATGCCAGATCCTTTGAAGGGTACTGCAAACTGAGGAGATAAGTGTACACTCAGGCTTGTCTCTGCCTGAACAGTTCCCCACTCCCACAGCCCAGCCCCTCTGCAAGGAGGTAAGCACAGTAATATATAAATTACTTTTTGAAGTAGGGTGCCTCTCAATTCACAGAAGCTATGGAAGGGGTGCCTCAAGTCCAAAAAGGTTGAGAACCACTGTTCTAGAGAGAGCCTGAGTGGATGGGCTGTATCTTCACCCTGAACTTCTTGAAGGGACACTGTATAACAGGGAATACCCCTCCTAGTGTTAGTCCAATACTGTGTTTGGACCAGTATGAGTCAACTTGATTGCTGCTCCTTACTCTGTTGTGATGAAATGCTTCCCTAGACTTGAGCCTGTGTCTTCTCTGAACAGGGCTGTTCCAAATTTGGTATTGAAAACCTCATCTGGATAAAAGAACAGAAAAGTACCATAAAGTCGGGTTCAGCTCTGGAAAGTGAACATGATCCCTTCTTACTCTGTGAATCTGCCCTGCCATTGGTGTAGCTTATTCCAGATCAGATCTGCTGAGTTTACATACCAGCATGCATTTGTATTGCCTTGAGGATCCAGCTGGCACATGATTCTTCTTTTTACCTCACAAAGATAATAGTCTATTAAAGTCCAAGTCGTGGCACTTGTGCACGGACAGTGGGACTTTGAAAGTGTCACTGGGGGCAGAGTATTAAGGCAGTGGGGTGTCACAGGGGCACTGAAGGGAGAGAGAGAGCATGCTGAGCCTTTGTCACTTTGCAAGAATGAAAGAATCCCCCTCAGCTCCCTTATCTCCAGGCCTGCACCTTGTATTGAAAACACCCAAATCCTTTTGTGTGTGAACTGGATGTACTTTACCTGGACTTGGTAAAAGACGCAGTAAATGTGGGCCCCCAAAACACCATGTTATATCCACATTCCAGAGTAGAATGGCCCGTGTAAGTTTGGTATTTTTTAAAGTGTATGCAAAGCCCAAAGTGGCCTCGGGCTGTTAGAGAATGCTTTGAATGCAGTCAATGTGTCAACAACATGGTATGTATTTCTTGCCGGCTCCTTATCAGTGGCTTGCGTAACAGCTTGATTCTGTCCAGTTCTTTGCCCTTGATCCCCAAGGATTGTTTGAGGAGGCCTGTCTAGCATTCTTGCTTCTCTTTTGCCAGCCTCACTGGAGCATGTGGTGCAATACAGAAGCTGACCCGTGTACGAGTGGTAGACAACAGTGCCTTGGGGAACACTCCGTACCACCGGCCACCCAAGTGCATCCATGTGTATAACAAGACTGGAGTTGGTAAAGTAGGGGATAAGATTCTCTTGGCTATCAAAGGAGAAAAGAAAAAGGCTTTAATTGTAGGGCACAAGATGCCTGGTCCTCGTATGAGTCCTAGATTTGATTCCAACAACGTGGTGCTCATCGAAGACAACGGAAACCCAACGGGGACTAGAATAAAAATCCCCATTCCCTCTACCTTGCGGCAGCAAGGTGGAGAGTACTCCAAAGTGTTGGCCATTGCCAGCAATTTTGTGTGAACAGCAACCTCTCAGTCTGTCTTGCCATACAACCTTTCAAGCTGTAACCATTGTTTGCATCTTTTCTAAGTTAAAAACTGTATTGAAAAACTGAGGTTCATCAGGAGTCTTCTCTTCTGCTTAAGATTTTAAACTGTTTAATTCTTTAATTGCTTTGGTAAAAATATCTATGTACAAGGTTGTAATGCCATTACAATGTACACCTATTTTGGACTCACATTTTGCTACATTAAAATGGAAATGTTAAAACCCTCACTTGCTTTCCTCTTATCTGTGCTTTAACCCCCCCCCCCAAGCTCTTTTGCATTTCTTTGTTCTTTCTGCTCCTGAGTAAGGCAAATATTATAATTCTTGCCTTGAGTACCTAGCAACTTAAAAGGCAGAATTGGATAAGACAGAGGAGGAGAGTTAGAGGAAAAAGAGAAGTATTTAAGTCCTAGAGCAGGGGTCAGCAATGTTTTTGGGCAGAGTGCCAAAAACACCTGCACCCTTGACTTGTTAGATGTCGGCATGCTGGGGTAGATGGTGGGGGAGCTGCGAGGGGCCCAATCCTTGTTTTGTCAGTGAAGCCCCAGTCCTTCCTCTGCTGTCTGCCCCGAGGCGTGCATGCCAAGTAAAATGCATGTGCGTGGCGTGCTCTGGCACCCATGCCAGGGGGCTGCCTACCCCTGTCCTAGAGGCTTTGGCTGGTGAGTTAATGTCTGTGACTTGGCAGGAAAAATGAGTCTAGGAGGAATTGGAGAAACATCCTGCTAATGGGTATGCTGCCTTGGGACTGGGAGATGGATCCATGTCTGCAGACAATACTGAAGAAGCCACAGAGAAACAAATGGGAGAGGAGAGAATGTGGGGTGGGGTGATACTGCAGTTCAGGGCTTAAGGAGTATAGCTTAAGCCAGTGGAAGGCTTTGGGAATCAACCAGTCAGGTGCACTTTCTGGGTCCTCCAATCTAGTAACATGCTCTATGGTTCAAGTGGCAAGACCTGTAGGGCAAGGGTGTCAAACTTGCTTTGCATCCTGGGCTAGATCTGGACTGTGGGGCTCCTTGTGGGTCAGATCCAGCCCCGAGCACTAGGAAGCAGCAATGACTCTGACCTGGAGCATATGGCAATAGCAGCAATCCCTGCTGTATGCCAGAGCTGCTGCTGTGTGCCCTGTGCTGCAGCAGTAGCTCCAGCTGCAGCATGGGGTATGCAGTAAGAGCTGGTAGCCAGGGAGGTAGAGCAGCCACCCTTCTGCTGCTAAGATCCTGCAGGAGGCCATGCCCCCCAAATTCCCATGGCCTCCTGGTAGTGTGGTAGACCAGAGAACACAGCTCTGGGGCACAGCTGTATGTTTGACACTTCTGCTGTAGCGGAAAGGGTTAATTTAAACGTATTTTCTTGAAAGTGTTTAAATATGATCTCCCTCTCTCTCTTTTTAACAAACTATTGGGCTTTAATCATAACACTTTCTCTTTTAGGACAACCTCTCTCTACATTAGTGATGCTCAGGAACCACATGAATCATCTGTGTTAACCAAAGAGCCACAACAAACCCCAGTAGCAAACACCCTCCATCTGGATAGAAAGAACATCAGTGCTTTACTTAACATTTGCTCTGTATAACAGGGAAAATACTTTAAAAGTAGTCAGCCTGTTTAGTTTTAGCCATGATTGGCTGCCTGCATTGCATTATTCAGGGTTGCAGGAACGACATACTCAGTGCATGCAGTAAAAAAATCTCCGAACCTTTGAAAACATTTTCTGTGAAGAGCATCTGGCAATAAGCTGAAGCAGGGTCTGAGTATCACTGTTCTACATGCTGACAAGTTCTTTGGATGTTCCTTTTTGAATGTACTTATCTGCACTCAAGGCCTCTGCCTTGTGACGCAACAAAAGCAGGCTCAGTGCTGCAATTCCCAACCTTTGCTGTCCCATGAGCAACAAATACTAAGCAAATAGCAGGTCATGGACTGCATCTTGTTTTGCTGTCCTTGTCAGCCTCAGTTGAAAGTTTTGAATTTCCTGTACCCACAAGCAGTGTTGGAAGAGGTCTCACAAGGAACTTCTACCTGTGAGTCCTGGGGTTGGGTGGCCCCTGCTCTGGCCTGGCTGAGAGCAGCTTCTTCACTTCATCTGAGGGCAATCCGTTTCAAAGCAAACCCTTGTCCTTTGAGAGGATACTCACACCACTTTCCCCTGCAAGACCTGTTATCACTCTGATAGAGAGCAGATGGGCAATAGCAACAGTGTGTGTGATAGTTTACAGTGATAAGCATAGCTGGATTAGAAGCCTGGAAGTGCGTCTGCTCCCATTCCACCATAATATAGGGAAATGAAAACACATAAGTATTGTGTAAAGTTTTTTTTTGGTTGCATTGATGCCCAGGTCCTGTAATATGCAGTACTCTTGTGAGTCTCATGTACAGCGAGTATTATTCTAAAGGCAGGATTAAGGTGTTCAGAGAGTTCCTGCAGAGTGTCAGCATCTGCTATTGTGGGAGGCAAAGAGCTATTCTGAGATCTTTCATCAAGGCTTAGGAAGGGCTAACTGAAGGCTGGGGAAGATTGGGAGAATCGGATGAAATGCAATCAGGGCTGCAAGTGGAAAGGGGAGGGGGTACTAAATAAAAACCCCAGATGTGAAATTAAATGAAATCAATGATTGTTCCTTTTAAAAATGCACCCAAGCATCAGAGTAGTGGTGGGAGTTTTAGTTGTTACAGCAATCCTAGCTGTAATTTAAGCCACCAGCAGAGAAAATGGCCCTATTCTTCCTGAAAAGAATCATAAGATTGTACTTAACAAGTTTGGATTTGAGTACCAGTTATTTCTACATACAGGGTGCCCTCTAGTGGCTCCCTGCAGTGTGAATGCACCAGTGCACCTGGGGATTTATAAAACTGAGGGCTGCCATCTGCAGTATCTGTTTGAAAAACACATGGGAAAGGTAGTCCAGGTCTTCAGGGCTGCCTTTCTGTTTGGACAGGGAAGAAAGCTTTGCTATCTGTAGAGGTTACTTGCTATGCTTGCTTGCAGCATTTTCATTTTTTTCAACTGAAGTTATGTGAGCTACAGTTGGAGACAGAAGAGTAACTGGAAACACCCAATGCCAGTGCCTCAAACCAAGGCATCTAGGTTTTATGTGGGAGAGTGGGTTGCCCTGGACCATCCGAGTAAAGTCATAAAGCACTTCCAGCTTTCTGCCAGAGATAAATGTCCATAGTAGCATAAGGTACAGGTTGTAGCCATGTTAGTCTAAGGACATCGGCAGACAAGGTTCTTCGGGTAAATCTGATCTCTTTTATGTCTTTGATGAAAAGTCCTAGCTTTTCTTTACAGACATTGGCAATTAGTGTTGAGAAATACAGTTGTCCCCATCCTACTTAACTGTCTGGATGTAACTTAAGCCCTTTGTTTTGTTTTGTTACCAAGTATTTGCTGCTTTTTTTGGAGGGGTGCATTGGAAAAGTAAACTTGCACATTGATTTCTTGTCCCCCAGGTTCCACTTCCTAAAATTAATCATTACTCAGTTTGCAGTTCACTTTGAATTAAGATGCATTTTCTAGCATCCACGTTGTGTGACTGGTATACAGAAATAATTCTGAAAGGACCCCATTGCATGGTTCCAGGCAAAGGTTCTTCCTATTTTATAACTGTTTATAATCTATGTGAAGCTCTCCTGGGATGCTAAATGTAGGTTACAATCTGCTGCAGTTGAGCATACAAATGTTTGACACCTTTGAACAAAGATCTACCTGGACACTGGAAGCCTGAGCTTATGAACAAGTAAGTGCAGCACAGAGGGATCAGATCAACAGGGTTCATCTAAAAAAGGGTGAGCTGGCTTTGGGGCTTGCTGGATTTACAGGGTTTAATCTCTCTTGCTGTGGAGCTTTGTGGAGAACTGCAGTCTGTGGCTGCAGGAGTTCAAAACGTACCTGAGCTCAGCTAAATTTGGGGAAAAAAACAGTTTTATGTTGTGTAGCTTGCTAATAAAGCATGCATTTACAGCTTTGATAGTCAGACCTTGAAAACTCATCATAAAACCATGAGACTGACTTAAAGACTTTCAAATAAAAAATACGGTTGTGTATTTGACCAGTCAAATAAACCAACTGGTCAAATATTGGTAAAAAATTGTAAAAAATTGCTAATAAGTCCAAGTAACACAGAAAAAGCATAACATTTCCATTAGGAATTGTGTCAAAAAATAATTAAAATAATATTTTTTGTCAAGAAAACTACAAAAAAATGTAAGTTTTGGTTGTTTTTTTTTTTTTTGTAAAATTGTAAAATACTTGATTAGTCAAAAATATGTAGTCAATTGACATCATTTGACTAATCAATTGACTAGCTTCCCAACCACAGTGAAAACTGAACAAAGTAGGTAAAGTGTGTACAGGAGAACACAGATTCTTTGCAAGGTTAGGTTCCTTAGCCTCCTGTAAGGATGAGGATTTCTGAACTATTGGGGGGGGGAGGGGCATGTAGCCCTGCAGTAGACAGCTATGTGGGCTGGCTGATGATGAGCTCCAAGTGAATGAGAAGCAGCACCCTTTGAAGGCAAAACTCCAGCAAACAGCTGAGAAGCTCATCCTTCGCTCAGCAACCCCATGTGCAAACTAAGTGGGTTGCTACCTAAAGGGATATGAATGACTTGGGTTCTACTGTACTGCTAAACTGTCCTATGTTTTATCTTTATGAATGCTTCCTTAAAGTGTCTTCACCTGCACAGCAGTGGGCTTATATTAAAATGTAAGCAGAAGTTTAGTTGTCCTGTTTGACCTTTTAGCCCACTGGGAAAGATCAGATAACTCAACACTCTCACCCACCAGGGTAACTGTTTTTTAAAATGGAAAATGGGTGGCCTGTGTATTGGGAGAAAAGACAATGTAACTGTTGTCACTGAGTCCCAAACAGGTAAGAATGAAAAACCATTTTCAGGAGTCTCTTGCAAATCATCTCTCTCATCCCAGCTTTAGGCTTTTGTGAGAAAGCTGTGAACATATGATCTCTTTGTGAGAACTTGGTCATTCCAGTCTTTCTTGCTGTGTAAACCATCTAACAACATTTAATCTATGTGTTTTGCATACTATCACCTCAGGTTTGCAATCATCTTAGAACTGGAGTCCAGCAGTTTGCAAACACCTTTTAAATTGTACCCTTGAACATGAAGGTTGTGCATTTCTTTTGGGATAAATGGACCCTGGTATTAGGATATTAAATATTTGTTAGAATGTTTTTTCATACCTCTCCCATATTGTGCAGTAGGGGGGCAAGAAGTGGACAAGACAATAGGACATACTTAGGATTAAACTGTCAAGAGACATTTTATTTGTTAGCAAACTAATAATGTTGAACTAAATTCTTAACCTATGAGGTTAGTAAGCAGGCATGCCAGACAACTAAGCTAATCATTTCCTGAACAGGATCTACTGCAGTTCTTACCAGCAATACCCCAACATGGAATGAGTTGCTGAAGGGCGTCCCAGTGGATATAAATGTGTTGCTGATGTGCTCCCAGTTTGGCAAACTCCAGTCCTGTGCCTTGTAGTAATCTCTTCCCAGATGGAAATCCTTGCATCTGGTCTGGGGCTGAAAAAAGGGGGACATATGGCTTGCATATAAAAGAATAGATAACTTTTTGTATCCTCTTAAATTCTGTCCTGTTCAGGTGCACAACAGTCCCAGTGCCAGTGTTGTTCACAATTGTGTTATTTCACTACATGGGCAGGGGCACGTGAGATGGCTATGCTGCAGAAGTCCAAATCAATGTAGTGTGGTGGCCAAGCTGCTTCCCTTTGTGTTTTGGCCAGTGCTGGGTGCTCCTATTCTGTTTCCCCAATCATTCAAAAAATTGCAGTTCTTTTGTTTCAGAACAGCAGACAATATCTCTTCACCTTATCTGTAATTTTTCTTTTGATCTGCATAATTTGCTGTTCCAAAGTTGTTCTCTGTCCAGCTACACTGTCTGTAAGTCTTTGCCTCAGCTATAAAATCTGTTCTGTGCCCTTTTGAAGGAGACAAAGAATGACACCCTTAACTAGCCGGTAACTGGAAGCCTTGCATCTAATTCAGGACTGCTTGTTTTATAGTAAGCATCGTTCACCGGAGCGGTGATGTTGTTGTCTCTTTTTGGGTGTTTCTATAGGTGCAAACACTTGACCTTCAGGTGCAGAAGTTGAGTAGGATCTCTCCAAAATGGAGTGCTCTCCCTCTGTGCATCTGCTCTGCTCCTGAGTTAGTGACTCCCCTTCTCTACCACCAGCCCCTTTCAAGTTCTTTTCCAGGGAGGGTGTCTGGGACCTGATGAGTCATCAGGGAGAAAACTACCAGCTACTAGCTGCAAGATATTTTTTCTTTTTCCTCTTCCCACCTGTGCACATCTGGGCTCACCTGTACAATAACTAATAGCTTTTCTGCTATTGTAGTGGGAGGACATGGGAAGTACCCTTGTCTTCCTTGCTTTTTACTTGTGGCACGTTGTGGGGTGGTTTCAGTTGTTCCAAGGGGTTCTTTGTGAGGAGCTGAAGCAGACAAGTTTGAGAGGTCTGTTTGGATAAATTGTTGCCTGCAAATGTAGGGGGCTGAACCTGATAGCCTGGGTGGCCCCTTTTATGACCCTGTGCTGTTATTGCCAAACAGCAAAATGATTTAATAAGGTAAATGGAAAATCTCCCCAGCACAGAGTGTAGCTGAGTCTTTGACAGCATCTGTGATGAAATGTACCTTCCCCAAAGAACTCTTGTTCCTCTGTGCAATGGGAGAGGGGACCTGAGTGACAGGAAAGTATATTGTACCCTGTCCCTGTGACTGGTAATCACTGATCTGGCTGCCCTGTTGTATTTCTATCCATAAGGGCTAGAAACAACGACTCTGTGGAGCTCTGAGGTCCTGCTGGCCTGGGATTTCTTTTCTTTCCTGAGTGACCAGGGCACTAAACACACATCTGGTTTATCCTCCAGTTCCATTCCCCTGTGCCTCTGGATGTGGAGGTTGCATAATATTAACAACCCAAGTCACAGAGCTCCTGTTACAGGGTGGGACAGCTGACCCCAGTGCCACCTGGACCTACTTCCCTAGTTATGGGCTTGAGTTTGAGGGTGGGGGTGTTGGGGAAGGTTGGGTCAGAGGACTAAATACAACACGATGCTAGGCAAGTGATTTCCTGTGGAAGGAAATCTGCCTGTGTGAAGGGAGACAGGCTGTGGTAGGAGTCACTTCGCTAAGAAGCCTCGGGGAAGTTCTCTCTCCTTGACTGAAGTTCAAAGATCCCTGGGGAGTTAGGAGAGCTCATTGCAGAGTTGATGCACAGATGCCTGAAGGGGCCCTGATACCCTGCTTCAGTCTCTTAATCCCTTTCTCTTTCTTGGAAGAAGTGGCTCAGATGACACGTTAGAGCAGTGCTCCACAGTAGTGCTGACTCCATGCTGAACTGGGGGAGCTCTCTCTGGCCCTGCTCCAGCAGAACTAATGGACAGCTGAGCTCCGGAGGGGAGCTAGGGCCAGTGACAGTGAAGTCCATGGCAGCATATGCCCCGACTGAGCAGGGCAAGGGCCAGCTGGAGGTTGTAAGTTGGACTCTTGTTCCTTTCCTTCCCCAAACGGGGGAGCAGCAGGGCAGGGAAACACTTTCTGATTTGGCAGAAGGGGTAACTCATTAAGAAGCATGGACCTCTGGGTATCCAAGAGCGGGAGACGGAAGAGGCAGGAGCTGGGAGGCCACATAAACGGACCCGTGCGTAGAAACTGCTTCAGTGACACGGTCCTGATACAGTCGGACCCTGCTGCAAAGCCCACCTGAAGCCATCACACCCGCCACAGACACAGGAGACTGAAAGGCATGGCTGTTGCAGACTTTCACCTACTCTTGCCATCCTACTGAGGGTTGTGCAGCCCAAGCCATGGCAGATCTGCACGCCTGACACTTTGCTAGCCACTAGAGGGCAGTGTGGGTATGAAAATCCAGCCCAGAAGACTGAACATGAAATCCCCCGACCATGCAATTCTTAATCTTGATTGACATTAAATAGTCAAAATCCCCCTCTGTCAGCGCGTTCCCAAGCTGCAGGCAGCCGCAGAAGGACAAAGGAGCAGCAGCCTGAGGGGAGGAAGGCTTGGCCTCATTTTGGGAGGCCTCCCCTGCTCTTGGGACAGTTGCTGGGGTGATTTCTGGGGGCTCTTACTAGCACAGAGGCCTGATCCCAACTGGGGGAATGGCTCTACCTGGCCCCAGCAAAGGATATGTTGGGGAAACAGCCCACTTCAGCCTGGGCAAGGCTCAGGTGCAGGCCCTGGAGGTACTAATCTTGCATACTATGGGCTGATACGAGCTCCTGCTCTAAAGCTCCTTCTGAGCAGGCTGTGCTACAGTGCAGGCAGCTGAAGGGCACTGGGACTCTGGCCTGTAGAGCCTGTAATTGCTGCCTGCTTTTAATGTTTTGGGGCTTACAGGCGTCAAGTTTAGCCTCTGCTGCCATTTTAAAAAATGAACGTAGAACTGTGCCCATCGCCGAGGGCACAGGAGACAGAAACTGCTGGGGAGAAAACCTTGCCCCAGTAGAAATTCTGGGTGATTAATTCTACCCCCACCACTTCCACTTTTGCAGCTGCTCAGAAAGCTGCAGCTTTGGCACTTCGGTGCCTGTGGGGCTAGACCCTCAACCAACTGGTGGCTGTCAGGGAGCTGTTTCTGAGTCCAAAGAGCTGCCTCCCTATGAAGAATTCTGTAGCAAGTCACACTTATGCCCATGGGAGACCAAGCACAGGACTTACAGAAACAATCTCCTGCTCTGAGCCCATCCTCTGCTGGACTACAGGCACAGTCACTCCCCCTCTCTGTGCCTCTGCTTCCTATCAGAGGAGGGAATGAACAAAGCCTGTGTGACCTGTAAACCATGAGTAGTTGTGAATAGTGGTGCTTGGACTGGAGGAAGGCAAGCACAAGTGACAGACAGGCAGGGAGACTGAAGAAGAGGAGAAAGGAGGAAGAAGCAGTTGAACGCTGGGGAGGAGGAGGAGGTGAGGATGGTATGAATGGGTGCATGTGGAAGAGAGGGGAAGTAGAAATGCATGAGAGAATGGGCAGGAGAGAGAGAGAGCAGATGGGATCTGGAAGGAAAGGGGCAACTGAAGATTGTGTTTAATGTTAGGGTACTGGGTCGTCTTGTGCTCTTGGATGAGATCCTAGTAGGGAAACGGAGGGATGGTGTGCCCTTAGATTTCTGGCTTCTTTGAATTGTAGGGTGAACTGAGGAAGGGACATAACCTACAGGTCCTCTGCATGCTCAGTGTCCACTAGTGACTAGAGTCCAACTGGGCCCCAAATCTTTTAGCTCTTCCTTCCCGGGATCCCAACACTGGTGCAGTCCATGGAGGTGGGATGCCAGTAGGTCTGTGAGGCCATAATGAAACTTTTCTTAGGCCAAGCTGTAAAGGTTAAGCCCTGTCGTGTCTCTGAAAGACCCAAGCTGTGCCACCACTTTGGGGCATAGTAAGCTATGTTTAAATGTCTCATTGAAATGCACTGAAAAACCCTTGATGAGAGCCCTTCATGGGCTGATGCTTGAATTATTGCATGAGGCTGGTGTGAAGTGAGGAGGTAATGGATGGTCTGAGAGGTGGCTTGAATGACATGGTGATAGGAGGCCTCATTCCACCATGCAGAATCTACTGGGAGGATTTCCTGCCACAGGTTTTCCATGAGCTTGGAGGGTCACAGCAGGGAACCCGATGTCTGGGACTACCAGACCTGCTTGTAATCTATTGGAATCATGAGAATATAAGTGCATTATATTTATTGTGTTTTTATTAAAGACTTGGTGCAGTCCTTCGAACTGACTAAGTTCACAGATGACACCAAATTATGGGGAAGCACGGTCACACCAGAGAATAGGTTGGCAATTCAGGCCAATGTGGACAGGCTTGCAAGGTGGGCAGATCAAAACCTGATGAGATTCAACATGGAGAAATGCAAGCTGCTCCACCTTGGGAGAAAAAAACCCACATCATACTTATAGGCTTGGCAGTGCTACACTCACTAGCACCATGACCAAAAGAGACTTGGAGGTCATGATTGACCACAAGATGAACATGAGCCACCAATGCGATGCCTCAGCCAGCAAAGCAAATAAAACTCTGGCTTGCATCTACTGATGCATCTCAAGCAAGACCCAAGAAGTCATCCTCCCGCTTTACTTGGCCTTGGTGAGGCCGCAGCTGGTGTACTGCATCTAATTCTGGGCTCCACACATTAGAAAGGATGTGGAGAAGCTTGAGAGAGTCCAGAGGAGAGCCACATGCATGATAATAGGTCAAGAGAGTAGGCCTTATGAGGAGAGACTGAGAGGCCTGGGACTTTTCAGCCTGGAGAAGCAAAGGCTCAGGGATGACTTGGTGGCAGCCTATAAGTATATAAGGGGTGTGCATCAGGAACTGGGAGAACATCTGTTTACTAGGGCACCACAAGGGAAGACAAGGTCTAATGGTCACAAACTGCTAGAAGACTGTTTTAGACTGGACATAAGGAAAAACGTCTTTACTGTCCGAGTCCCCAGAGTCTGGAATAGACTCCCCACAGAAGTGGTGCAAGCACCTATTCTGGATACCTTTAAGAAACACTTGGATGCTTATCTTGCTGGGGTGATCTGACCCCAACTGACATCCTGCCCCTTGGGCAGAGGGCTGGACCTAACGATCTCATGAGGTCCCTTCCAGCCCTAATGTCTATGAAGTCTATTGGACTGGCCATGGACAGTGCATCATTACCAACAAGTGGGAAAGGACCTATGAAATGCAACCCCAATATGAGGTCTTGGAAGGGTGAGGTAGGCAACAGTTTATTCTGTATTTTGCTGAATGCCAAGCTGCTATCACAAGGCAATTGCTGCTCAAAGCAAGACTCAGGAGCTGGGACCTATGGTCATGGCTAGAGAGAGCAAACAAGCAAACCTGGCTCCAGTTGTGGAGGAAAGGGCATCGTTTATCTTGCTGGGATCCTGTGGCCCCAACTGACTTCCTGCCCCTGGGCCAGGGGGCTGGACCCGATGATCTTCCAAGGTCCCTTCCAGCCCTAATGTCGATGAAATCTATGAATCTTTGAGCAGTGTACTTTTCCTCTTGATGCTTAAGCTAGAGAGGCTAATAACAAGCTATTTCTCAGACCAGCTGAAAAGGCCTCCTTGGTCTCTGGAAGCCTCATTTTATTATGCCTCATGGTAAATGTCTCATTGAAACATACTGAAAAATCCTTCCTTACAAAGGTCTTTGAAGAGTCTCAGACTCACCCAGCAAGAACAAAATAATAGGGATGGGAAATGGCTATATCCACATCTCCACTTATTTGCGTCAGGCTGCTACAGGGCAAGGACTAGAATAAGAGCAGGAGATGGTACCTCAGGAATATGGTGTATCAGCAGAGCTGCATGTATATGGATAAATATAGATAGTAGTCGGTGCAGCACTTCAGAACTGACTGGTGTTGATGGGGCTTTGTGTGGGAAGGCCTGGACAGAAGGGTTGCAGTTTGAAGGGCATCAGTAGATCTTTCTGTACAGAACCCAGCACTGGCCTAGCAGCAGGTCCGAACTGGGGCTCTGTTGCAGAGCTATCAGGTTGAATCTTGCGCAGAACTGCCCACACTAGGCTTTGCTCCAGTTTGCATAGTTGCTCAATGGCATAAGCACTAGCCAGGCTCCAAAAGAATCTAGCAGCAATGCGGAAGGGGTTCAGAGATGGGTGATTACTGTAGTTAGAGACCTAGAAAAATTCTCATAGAATGAGAGAATTGGAAAGTTTGGGCCAGTTTAGCTTTGAGAGAAGAGTAATGAGGAGTCATGAGGGAAAGATATCAAATGAATGGGGCAGAAGGTAGATCAGGCATCTCCATTCTCCCCGTCTCCTTATGCAGCCATAGAGAAGGTGTTCAGGGAAACTGAAAGATGGTGCATTTGAAACAGATCAAAGGAAACCCTTTTTCAGACAGTGCACCCTCTGCCTAGGGAACTCATTGTCATGAGACACCACTGAGATTAACAGTTTAACAGGGTTCAAGATAAGACCAGGCATTTGTACAGATGACAAAACATCTGCAATCACAGCATTGAGCATCAATTAACTCTTCCCTCACCCACATAGCAACAAACAGCCAGGCCTAAGAGGTCTGGAAGTGATGTACTCATTTACTCTGCTTGTATCTAGCCCAGAATCAGGTGTTTCTTGTTGCCACATATGGTTGCTGATGGTGTCTGCCTCCAAAGTGAGCTTCTTTTAAATTGCTTGGAGCAATAAAATGCAGGTCTCCAGGGAGCTCGTCTGTGAAAATATGTCACAGCAGGAGCTGTGGAGCAAACTGGGGATCTTTTGGTTAAGGACTGCCTGAGATGGCAGCTTTCCTGCCCAGAGGAGCTTCTTTTTATTCTGCAGGTTTTTCAGTTTTCTTCATACAGATCTAGGGGGAGGAAATGAAGTCTTTGACTCTGGGACTGGCTTCAACCCCCTCTACTCTCCCAAGTTGTTCTCATTTCCCTTAGGTTAGAATAAACACCACAGTGAGATGACCAGCTGCTCTTGTGCTGCAGAGGCCCTTTCCACTACAGTAGCCCCCAAATGGAATAGGGATACTGGGGCTCCCCTCCCTCTTGTTGCCCCTGGATGACAGAAAGTGCTCCTTACTGCCTCTCGGCTACCAACTTCCTCCTTATTGCCTTTCCATCCCTACCAGGGACATAGAGGAACTAGAGTGGCACCATGATGTGCATAGGAGTTCCCCATATCCCCTCATTATCACAGCTTGAAAAGCAAGAAGACTTCACTGACAAACTTCCCACATAGGGGCTGAGGTTGTGTAGCACCCTTCTAGATCACGAGGGAGGCCAAACTCAGACCCCTGCGAACCAGGAAACACTGGCATCGTACCCATGATGTCCACCTGGAGTTGGCTGGAATCCAGTCTAGACTTGATTATCAAAACCTGATTTATCCTTAGCAAAACTGCCACTTTCTGTGCTGTGGGTTGTGTGTCATTCACAGATGCTTTCATTCCAGTTGAAACAATTGTATTGATTAAGGGGGTAGTCACTACTGCTTACCAGACCTCACTCTACAGTGCAAGGCATCTCTTTTGTCTGGATTGTGTGATACAGGAGAAGGTGGCAATGGGATCCGGAACTCCACATCTACATTGGCAATTGCTGGGCTGTCTCTCTGGCTCCTGTACTGCACCGTCACGTTGGGGACTTCCAGCAGTCTGGGAGAACATAACCCAGTGTGTTGTAGGGCTCAACTATGGCCAGCTGAAGGAGACAGCTTAGATAGATTCCTTGGGACACAGATAAACCAGTGCTAACATGTGGGTTTGTATGGGACAGGGAAGTAGTCTAGTAGTGTAACCTAACTTGCTCAGATTTGACCAAATGATGACCGTTATCCTTTTCACTACAAGGCCCAAGTTTCTCTCCATGTTACTTTTTGGCATGTTCCCAAATATCTGGAGGACAATGGGGAAAGATATGGTCAAATTGAAATTGGGGGGAAAGGGAGGAGATGATGGTGGTTGTACACAAGATATTATCTCAAGTCTTATTTCCTGAATTTCAGGCTTTTATAGTCATCTATGTTCCTTGTTCTGGGAGGGCAGAAGCAGCACTAGGCAAACTTAACTATGTGTCTAATGATCTTAATAAAATGAAGTCTCCAGTTTGTCCCCCTTCCTGGGTCTGCCAGTCCATCCTGAGCCGCCTTGCTGTGTCACAGACCTCCCCCATATAAGGGGGGTCAGATGCTCCACAACCCTCAAATGGTCAGGGTGAGTTGAAGACATTCTCTGCTGGGCCTTTGTTGTGAATTTCTTGGTTCTTGGGACATCAGTCCATACCCTTTAATGCATTTTGGTGGCTTAATTTATTTTTTATGGGACAGAAAGGAAACCAGACCATTCCCTCTTTGTGTGTGAGAATGAATCTCTGCATGTGTAATGAGCCCCAAACAGTAGTGTCTATGCTTCAATTGTTCTCTAGGGTCACTTTATTATGGTCTCTGCTGTATGTTTATGTCTCTATTTAGGGAACTCTAACAGCTGGCCTTATCTGCCAGCTGGGCTAATTCAATGACAAAACGCTTTGTTAAGGTTGCCTGGTGGCATCCTGTGCTCTTCCTGAAGAGTGAGTTTACCAAACCTCCAACATCTGACAACCAGGAAATGTAGAATTAAGGCACACACCTATGTGCTTGTAACACTGCTGTCCTGGAGAGCAGTCCAATAGCCTGGGGAAATGTTCAGCCACCACTCAAGTGGTATTTGCTTAGTTATGTGTAGCTGTGATAAATGGTGAAGGGAATAAGTGGAGCATCATTGGGATAGGAGTTGATCTGGGTAGATCATGTGCTCCTGGGAAAAAAAACACTACTTGGTCCCCTTGCATAATCAAAGGCAGGAAGGGGATGTGTCTCTTGGGAAAACTGATATGCCTCACGTCAGCACTGCATTATGTAGGTGGTATACAGTGGCAGCAGAATCTTTTGACCATGAGGATTGTCAACAATTAGGTGATGAATGTGGTCCATGGATTTAATATAAATATAATGTTAGATGTTATTGTGTCTGAGGGTAAAGGGGCTGTAAAATATAGTAGATGGGATGTTGTATCTTTGTGCAGCAGGCTTTATGTTTGACAGTAGGGCAGGTATAGGTAAGTCCCAGTCAGTGCAGAGCATGAGTATGTGTTATGGCACATAGGTGGCAGAAGGCCGGGTCTAATGGAGCTTAGCTCTCCAAATGTGGGGCAGCGGGTAGGACCGCAAGGCAGTCTGGCCATGGGCTCTGGGCAGCTGCAGCAGGGGTGGGGAGGGGTGCGCATGTAACCAGGATCGCAGCCCAGTGTGTGGATCACTGGCTGCCCAGCACGGCAGGCAAGTACCAGTCTATTTTGAAGGGAAAGCGGCTGGGGTAGGGGCCCAGATCAAGGCCCCCACAGTGATGGAGGGAGTGGGGCAGAGGCAGGGGCTGAGGTGAATGGGGCCCAGTTTGGGCCAGGGAGTGGGACAGTCAGAGCCTGGGCGGCTTGTCCAGGTGTGCAAGGGGGCTCCCACTACTGTGCACTCCAGTGGAGGCCTGGGGGGCACATGCCCTCCTGATCTGTGTGCGGGGTGGGGCAGAGGTGGCTGCCACTGCGTGCTGGCCTGTCACACCATGGGAGCAGCGTAACATCCTGTGCCTGCTGCCACCGGGCTGCTACCATGTCCCCTGCCCTCCGGGTGGCAGGATGCACATGGCATTGTGCAGCTCTCAAGGCAGTGGGGTATAGATCCCAGCCCCTGCCTCTGACCTACTCCCTTCCTCACCCCAGGCCTTCACTGGGGTGCACACAGTGGTGGGAGCCCCCCCACATCCCTTGATAAGCTGCCCAGGCTCCAATTGTCCCACCACCCTGCCCCTGCCCCTGCTCCTGCCCCTACCCCTGCCCCTGCCTCACTGCTGGGGCCTTGATATGCCTGCCCTCCCCCCCTCTTTCCCAGGGTTCCCTGCCCATTCCCCCACAGACTTACCTGCAGGATGGGGGTGGGGGGTGTGGGGGCATGTGCACATGTGTACACTCACTCAGCCCCCTCCCCCCCCCAATAATGTTTTTCTCCCTCCGCCTATTCACATAGAGGCATCACTCAAAGGACAGAATTAGGGTGTGTACCTTAACTCTCTTTCCTGGTTTTCAGAGATTTGAGTTTTATTGAACACAGTCTTCTGGAAGGACACAAGATATCATCGGATAACCTTAACTACAGCAGTGTTAACAAATCTCTTGTCACTGAATTTCTTATTGTTCTTTATATGAACAATATGAAATCAAATGTGCTTTGTGAGTGTTAGTGATACATGTACACAGCTGTACCTAGCAGGTAAATTTGCATTTGAGATACTATTGTGTGCAGGTAAAGAATATCATGACTTTTCTATGAGTTCCTTCTTCCTGTGCACTTTGTTACAGTCAGCTGAGGATTTGGTCCTGCCTTCAAATGTTCCCATATGTATAGTGGCTCACAGGACTGATGAGAGAAATCAGATATGTTCTATGTCTGCAAATCTAGGTAGCTTTATTACATGATGGTTACAGTAATTTTAATTAGGTGAGAGAGAACTGGTGTGAGTGTGTGCGTGTCTCTCCTTTGCTCATACCCCCCTCACACCCTCCCTGCCACAATTCGTATTTCACCCTTGTCTTCCCATCACAATAAGGCATTAGCTCTTTAGAAGCAAGGGTCCCTCACTTTCTTAGTTTATAACCCACGGTGTCAGTGAACCAGCTTCATGTCCCTACTTCATCTCCCTACCCCTACTTTGAACAGGCCTCCTTGGTCATCCCCACTCCATGATGCCTTTCTCCAAGTTGGCTTCCATGCCCCCCAGACAGTTTCCTCACCCAAACTGAGGTGACATGTACCTCACCTTTACATTTGTTGGGTTTTAAAAAAATATTTAAAATAGCATTACCTCAAAGGGGGCCCCTAGAACATGACTTAGGGCAGAGAAGGAGTATCAGAATCCCCCCAGGGGATCATGGCCTTCCAGTTCCCCACAAACATGATGAAGAAGGAAGAGGGAAGCATACACCTTTGGAAGTACTGGGCACTCTTCTGTATCCTGGTATATGTGAAAGGAGAGAAAGGGAGGCTGCCAGGTACCATCACCCCCATGGCTGTATCACTCCCTCACATCACTTGCTCTCATGTCCTGCTCTTCCTAATCCTCACACTCCCTCTAATGAGCCCCCAACTCCTCTACCACCCACACCCCCTTCCCATGTCACAGCCCCAACTCCCTTTCTCCCTACTATTCCCACCTTCTCCCCCAAATTCTCGGGCCCTGAAACCCCTTCCCTTCCCAGCAAACATTCACCTGAGTAATTCATTTTCTTTTAAAAATAATGGAGCACCTTCTGAATTCTCTGTTGTGCTCAGGTTACATTGCCCAAAAACAAATGCCCCTTTGACAGAGGCGGATGATAGCCTGTGTTTCGTTTTGAGTTTTCTGCCAAGGGCTCAAGTCAGACTGACGCTGGCGGGGCACAGGTCAGGATCAATGGCTACCGCACATTCCCTTGAGGCGCCCACCTCATGTGAAAACTGGCAGGCTAGAAGCCTTCTTGGCTGCTGTGTCTCTACATGTGCAATACAATCCGTTTGGTGCAGGGATACGACAAGTTTCATACCTATCTGTAGAGCCAGATTTTGTTGAATAATGATTTTTAATGTTGCTTCCTCCAAATGGTAGTGGATGCTCTGCACTAACCAGGGTAAATCTCAAGCAACTGAGACCATTTTGAGCCATGATGTTGTTCATAGATCCACGCAAAATATCAGTAAATTCTGCTTTGCCATTTTTTTCCCCAGAAGGGGCTCTGGTTTGGTAATTCTTGGTTCAAAAGATCCTGAATTTGGAAGACTAAGCCTACCCTACTTCTCTTTAAGGCACATCAAGTTCCGAGGTATTCTGAGTAATCATGGGGATTTTAAAGCACCTAGACAAGCTGGACTTTAACCAGAAATAGGTTCAAACCGTAACCATTGCAGAGCTCCCACTTGGCTACCATAATCTCTTTTGTTCCTATTATATAATAGGGTATTTCAGGTTATTTTCAAGGTCATTTAGGGTCATTTTGAGAACTTACCTGATTCATGTTATACAAGGGTGCAGGTTGTAGCTGTGTTGGTCTGAGGACATAGGCAAACAAGGTTCTTTGGGTAAATGTGATATCTTTTATTAGACCAACTCAAAGAGTTGGAAAAATTCGTCTTTGTAAGCTTTCAGGTCTAAATACCCTTCATCAGGCTGAGGACACATCTGCAGGTGGTGTGTGCTCTTCCTGGATGGAATGAATAGTAAAGAAGCCAGAGGCTGGTCTGCATGCAAGAAAGACAGTCATTGAAGATGCCAATTGAGGAGTTAGTGGGTGAGAGACAGGCCGGGGGGCGGGGGAAAGGGGACTGAATGTAGCTGGTAAATAGTGGAGAGGTACCTGGGGAGTCAGATGTTAGGCAGGTTATAATGTGTACAATCATGTTATACAAGTCATTTTATACATGCCCTATAGTGAATATGAGTAATTTAGTATGTGTACTGTATAGTGTAAGACAGGGCTGGACAACTTTGCTGTGGCCGGTTATGTTCCCGGTCTGAAGGCTGGGTTTGATGGCCAAATGTATAATGCCAGATACCTGCCTTGCAGTGTTCTCAGGGTTCTCTGAAGTCAGCAGATCTCTCCTGAGAAACTTAGCTTTGTCCCAGAGCTGTGCAGCCTGCTCTGAACATGTGTACATAAATCACCATCAGAACTTACATTTCCTGATGCTTGCCTCCCAAAACACTTCACAGACCATGTCAGCAGGAATTATTCCCTACAGTGTAGGACCTACACCAATGAAATATAGCTGCCTCCAAGGTGGTACAAGGCAGCAGCTTTTAGCTCTGTAGTTGTATATGTGTGAATACAGTGCTGGTGAAAGGTACAGGATTAGTAACATAGGTGAAGGGGGTCTCCTGGGTCATGAAGTCAACCCCCCTACATTTGCAGGCAATCATTTACCTGAGGAATCCTGAAAACTGAAACTTCAGACCCTTGAACATAACTATGAGGCACAATACTAGAAACCCCGAAGACGCTCTATAACATACTGTAGGTCAACTGGAGTCCTCTCACTATCCACAGGATGAAGAGGGTCAGTACAGACTTGTGCCTAGTACTCGTACTCCTTTCCTTGTTATTGGGCACATCTACACATGTAGTTAACGTGCATGAATAAACTCCGGAGCTTATTGCACCCAGGCACTGTGTCTTCACATGCGCCCAGGGCCATAGCACGTTGAGCCAGGTTGGAGCAGCCCCAGCTGTCAGGGGGTCCGGGGGGGTCTGCTTCCCCTGGCTCAATGTGCTGTGGAAGGGCTAGCTGGGACATGAGGGCGCTTTATTGTGGGGCCAGCCAGGGCAGTAAAAAACTTGGCGACAGGATAGTACTTGTAAATACAAGTATTATCCTGCTACAGAGTTAATTTAGTTTACTCTGGCCTAATAGGAGTGCATGTATAGACACTAAGATGTTTACTGTGGAGCTAATTAGTCCACCGCAGTAAATGTCTCTCATAGCCCAGGGGTGTAGGTTGTAGCTGTGTTGGTCTAAGGACATAGGCAGACAAGGTTCATGTAGCCCAGTGTGGTTCAGCCTTGCCTTGGGGCTAAGGGTTCAGATTCATATGCTTCCTATACTAGACTGGCCCATATCACCACATGGAGCATTGAGGTCAGTGTTGATTATGATGGGACACTTTCTTGTGCAGAGACACTCTTGGGCCTCCATGCAGTCCAGCACCAGTCAGCACAGTGCTGCAGCATTGGGTCCAGCACCAGCTGTAAAGGCAGAGCACCCAAACAGCATCAGCTGTCCTGAAGCATAATGAACACAGCCTCCCACCCTGATCAAGATCTGCTTTTGGGAGCTATTCTTAGGAGTGTCTTTTTTAATTTTTTTTTCCCTCGAATGCTGGAAATAGGTCCCCCCCCCCCGACTTGGCCCTGCTGAGGTACCCAGACTAGATGGGAGCAGAGCATGAGGTGGCACAGCTGCATGGCCAGTCATCGTAGCAGAACCAAAAGCTGTAGGTACTGCTGAGAAGGGTTAACAGTCAGGCCTCTTGCTCTCTCTCTCTCCAGCATGCTTTGGGAAGCTTTGTTCATTGGAGTATTACATTCCACAGCTGTAAATAATCTGCAGCAGGAGAGATTATCAAGGCCTTGGGAAGAAGCAGCTTTTATTAATAAGATCAGGTCTCCCTGAGAAGGATCACGTAGCCCTTTTCCACCCTTTCCCAGCTGTTCTGCTCCATCTGTGCCCAAGGCGTCTCTGTCCATCGCTCCTCGTGGGTATCCGTATGAGCCGTCTGTTTGTAGGAGCTTCCTGCCTGGGCAGGTTCCCTTCTTCTCACCCCAGACACTGTTCCCCTGCAGCTGAATCCTCATCTCAGGTTCCTGCAAGGCGAATTCAGTCTCGCTGGCGCTACTTAGCAAATAGGGCTCTTTATTGTGATTGGCCCTACAGGCCAGCAACCACTGGCTGCCAACATTCCAGGAGCAGCTCGATAGAAATGCTCCCTGCATTGTCTGAAAAATAATTGTGGTTTAATATGGCTGGACTCCCATGAGCTGGGACTGCATGGATCAAGGGAGACTTTCTTGTTTAGGAGCTATTCACCATTTGCGACACCTGCCCGAGTCCAGCCCAGCTTGGAGATGGAGACCGAATGCTGAGCCCTTCATTCCTAGAAGGTGCCCGTTCTTCTGATCCTGTCCAGACAGATCTTTCAGCTGTGGGCTCTTCAGTGGCCACGTGTGGAATGAGATGTTGGTCTCTGTCCAGGGGTGTGGATTTCTGTTTCTCTTCTATCCAGTTATTCCTATGTAGGAAATAGTGGTTGCTGGCAACAGCACGGAGAAATCATGGATTCTGATTCATCTTCCTTGCCCAGTGCCTGGTGCGATGGCTTTCACTTGTGAATAAGGAGGGGAGGGAGCTCCCCAATTAGAACCTCCATGTGTTTCTGCCTGTGAGGGTATTTTGCTCCCACTTTGAAGTGGAAGAAATTGTTCTGTCTGGGGTAGGGCAGAGCGAGCCAAGCAGTTCCAATCTGTCAATGTTCATGGAGAGCAAAGGAAATGAAGACATGAAAGCCAGGGAATGGGGGCAGGCCTTTATGGCACCTCAGAAATGGCATTTGCATCTGCAGGGGGGTTTGCTTGAGGCTTGTAATAGGAAATCAAGGTTGACAAGGGAGAATCGGAGTTATCAGTGGCAAAGTGAGGTCCAATCTAGTATTTACCCCCCAGAGGATTGATTCCACCAGCGCATTCCCTATTCCTTCGTCCACTTTTAAGTGTCCCAAGACAGAAGAGTTCCAGCTCTTCCTTGCAGAGAAAAGTCCATAGACTAATGACTCCTCACAGCCTGTACGTGTCTCTTGTGCCTGTTTTCCTTTATTCCACACTGTCTCTTCTAGCATCAGCCCCATGAATAACTTGAGACAAAAATGGCCTCTACAAATATGGAGCAGAAAACAAGAGGTGATTTTGGGATTCCTGCTTAGAGGCAGGACAGATCAAGTCTACTAGACATTTTGACCTTGAGAAGATGTTGCTTGCTGCTCTGGTTCCCTGCAGGTTTGCAGGAATGCCCAGTGGGTATAAAACTTTCTTAGCTCTTGACCTTACTTCCCACAGAGGCAAAAGTCCACTTAATTTGCCTGCATGCCACTTTAGTGCTGCTTTGCTTCACAGGGCAGAATTTCACCACAAAAAGGAGCAGCTCAAGGACAGCAGAGAGGGGAGAGCATCCTCACCTTCAGGCATATCCTTGTTGCTGTTCTGTGCAACAATGTCTCAGCCCTGCTTTTGGGGGACTTCACCAGAATATTAAATAGCTCCTGGGGATCCCAACCCAAATTCAAGAGCAGCCCAAGTTTCACGCTTGGACCTCTAGGAAATCTAGAGGTAGGCACACCAGTGCCACTCCCTTCCTCATAACCTGATCTCTGTGCTGCCTGGTTTTGCAAAACCCTAAGGAGGTCATTTCTTTCTCCTGTGTCAATCACAAATATAACAGCCCCTGCTTCTCCATCAGCCTCCCTGACCAAGCCCCTGCTCTGCTGATAGGAGCATCTTTTTAATTAAAATGGTTCCACTGCAATGTGTTGTTTGAATGTCTCAAACTCTCCCCTACTGGGCTCCGGCCAGAGCAACTTGCTGGGCCTGAACTATCTCAATGAGATCTCGCTGGACTCCAGCCAGTTCAAAGCAGAGAAGGCAGCTGAAACTTTATTGCCCCTTTGCCAAATAATGCACGAGAGAGGGCAAGTCCTGCCTAAGGCTCTGAGAGGCCTGGTCCCACTGGATATCTGCATAGGTGAAGGTCTGGTAGTGATTATTTCTTTGACCTGCATGGGTCTGATTTCCTGGGAGCATCTGTTGAAAATACTGAGGAGGGTGACAGCCCTGCTAACATCACCTGGTATGCTGCACTCATCTGGAGTGGTCCTGGGAGGTAACCCTGCTGGCAGCTGAATACTCAGCAGGTCACGGGAAAGAAGCCAGAGGTCTCCCTAAGGCACACAATTCCTCCTACCCAGGAGGTGCAACTGTCTGGGGGGAAAGTGGTGGCCACTCTTATGTGAAAAGAGCCAGGGTGCTGGAAGGGACAGCCAACCTGTGGGTTAGCTTTGTAAATGGAGACACATGTCTATCTTCCAACAGAGTTGGTGGATTTCTCACGCTTATATCCACAGTCACCCTGGAATGTCACAGGAAGCGATTTCTGGCCTAAGGTTGCTCCCTGCTAGTATCCCCAATATTATCAATGTAGCAATGTCTTTTTTACATTACAGTGAGCAGTAGCTCATGAGGTACAACCTGCTAACAAACAGCTCCCTGGTCATGCCCCATTCCAGTGTAGGCCGAGTGGTGCAGAAAGGCAGGTGTGAAAATTGCAGAGGTCACAAATAACATGGAACCTTGCTCTGGTGGGCTTTTGTATAGTCAGTCCCCAGTGAACTTCAGCTTGCATCACAAGGCCACCATGCAGGCTGGAATGATGAATCTTAGAAGGAAAACAGGGGCTGCAGGTCAGGAGTGAAGGGCTTGCACAGAGCCTGCCAGCACTACCTCTCTTTTTCTTCTGTGAACAGTATATCACTCCTGCCCTGCAGGCCCACCCCACTGCTACTCTAGCCCTGGGCTCCCTATACCCAGCTCTGCCAGGGCCTCTGCCAGGGCTCCCATCCTGCAGCTCCCTCTGCTATCCCAGCCCTGGTCTCCCTACACCCAGCTCTGCTAGGGCCCTTGGTTTATTGTGCAGCACCCCCATGGCATAAGGATCTGACCCATCTTCTGCATGTGCTGTTTGGCATATCTTGTCCCACACAAACACATTTGATACAATGCACTGGAGTCAGGGACTTGCTGGGCCCCTAATGTATATGATTCAGACAACGGAAATTTGGTTTTGTGCTGGGGGGAAACAGAACGTTCAAAGGACAGGAAAAAAGGGCCAAACTGTGAAACTGGAAGGAATCTTTAGGGGACAAGGCTTGCAGTAGAGGTGGCTGCATGTACACAGCATAGATGCTCTCCATGGCTCCCATGTGCTACTTGTTTGCTCATAGTAGACTCTATGCCTGGCCCCTGCTGTCATATGCCTGCCGTGCTTTGTGTGTAAGAGAATGTGGCATCAGTTAACATTAAGCAGAAATTCTTTCCTTTCCAGACATGCTGGGCTGCGCCCATTGGCACCTGCAGTAACTGCCTGGATACATGCACGTGGCTTTATTAAAGCGTTTATTATTTTTTCCCTTGGCTGGTGGGCAGCAGGACAGCCAGCCAGGTGCTTGGCACTCAGTGCCCAGTCTGCGGTTCCTACCCTTCCATGTTAGTTTTGCTCCACTGAAATGCTAATAGGCGGTTTGAGTTTCTGGCCTGCTCCCTCTCAGCCCATCCTCCCCCTCCTGCTAGTGTTGCATTAACTCAGTTCCTATTGCAGAAGGCTCTGCGCACCTCTTGTGATGGGCACAGCCCCTGGTCTATGATACTGGCATGAAGTTCAGTTCTTTGGCGAGGAATGTCATGTGCTGGGAATGTTCAGCCTGGGCTTGCCTCTTTGGGGCTTCAGTGTTACTTCTCAGACAGATCCCCCAGTCCACCCTTTTTCTGGAAGCACTACTAGTCCTTTGAGATCTACAGCTAGGCTGAAGCCACTTCATCCTGCCATCTCTAGCCTGTCTCTGAGTTATAGGGCAGCCATCACTGAGGGCATGTAAATGACTTCCAAAGAGAGGCCATGGCCACAAATAGCCTTCCCCTCTCTCCTCAAGGCAGTCAACTCCATCTGCAGCTAACTCACTATGTCCTCACTTGACCCCAAACTCACTGCTCCCAGAGGGGGATGTAGGTCACTTCCAGGTCTCCAGGCTGGAGATGTCATCTGGGTGATGTGCATGGGAATCTTGAGTTACATGTGCATGGTGCAGGGGGCAGCTTGCCACAGCCAGGGATGGGTGTGTGTCAGGGAGGAACTGGAAAATGGGTATAACTCAGCTCCCAGGATGTGCACTACTGAGGGGGGGACAGTAACTCTTTCCGCTAGCTGAATCCTTTGCTTACTGCCAGCCCCACTTTGTTTCTGACTCCTTGGCCAATCTCTGTGATATCAGTGCCAAGCAGCTGATTCTAATTAATTTTTCCACTGCGATTCATGTCAGGGGGCAGGGGTGCACTTACAGAAACAGATGAATGTATCAGAGTGGATCCTAGGAACAGTGGCAAGGAGGAAAAGCATGGGGGGACAGTGACGGCTAGGCTGTCAGTCACAGATCCTGGGAAGCCTGCAAAGCAGAAAGCAGCCAGGAGATGTCATTGAAGGGTTGGGTTTCTTTCTGAGGTAACCTTCAATTGAATTGCTGGCTGATGGTGTGAGGGGGAGACAGGGTGAAGGCCAGTGAAAGAGAAAAGAGTGAGGTTAGGGGTTCTCTGAGAGGAAGGGAGGAGAGCATGGAGGTGAAGGTGTCAGCCCACCCCCATGGTTCACCCTAGCACAGGAAGATTTTACCCTGTCAGCTCTGCCTTTCATTTTTTGTACTGCCATTGTGCCTAGGGTCCCTACTCATGGGCTAAGACCGTGTTGTGCCAGGTGCTGCTTTTCCAGTTCCCTTTGCAGAGCCCTGCTTCTTTTAGGATTTCCTCTCATGTTTGGCTTGTGGGCAGGCTCCTTTTCCAGAGCCATCGCCCTATCCATAAGACAGCTGCAGGGCACTAGGGGCTCTTGGAGAGCTTAGATCCATGCTGACAGCTGTTGAACTTTTTACAAGGCAGTAGCTGTGGGGCAGCCACAGGTGTGAGTGCTTTGACAGCGCTCGTCATGCACAGGCTTCCCAGAGGGCAGGGCACCTGGCTTGGCCTGATGTGGGTGGGGGGAACAAAGGTGCTTAAGTACCATGTAATGTGCATGGTAATGGAAATAAGTGGACCTTGGGAAAGGGTATCGCCTTAGTTATTGAAATGACCAGATTCTTATTTATTCCTATTACCATTGTCTCTCAGCAACTCTTCCTGCAGGTATGGGAGGGGTTTTGGTGCTCCTTTCTGAAGTGTGAGAGGGAGGCCACCAAGTTGGCTAGGTATCATGCTGGGAAGCTGAGTTTTGCTGGGTCTCTCTCATCTGTGAGTGTCTGGATTCCTACCTAGGTCACTGAGGGACAGAGTTGTGCCAGGCCTCAGTCTCTCACAGAATCACAAGAGGGCTGCCTTGAGAACAAAGGGGTTTCAACACAGTGAATAACTGCTGCGAGCAGGGAACAAAACTAGCAGGGTGGGTTGGCAGGAAGGCTGCGGGGAGGGAAGAGCCTGAATAGGCATGCCGAGAGGGCAGAAGCCAACTTAGGTGCTAAGGAGAAAATGGGTTGGGAGCCAGATCCCATTGCTTAAGACCCCCTGCTTGCAGCACCTGGCATCAGCTATTCTCTGAAGCCAGTCCAGTCTGGCATCTCATGTGTGCAGTTCTGTGTGGTAGGGACCCATTTTAGCGCCACATCCTCCAGGAGGAGGAGGGGGCACGGATGCAGAGAAGACAGGCTGGCTGGTGAAGATGCATCAGTGAATGACGTGTGATGCTGAACGTGAGCAGCGCCCTTGTCTAGCTCAGGTGCAGCTCTCCGTGCTTTGCCTCACGTACAGAGATGCTGTCTATCCTCCAGCTATTTACTGCCAGCTCATTCTGCAAACGCTGCACTCACAAGGGTTTTTTTTTCCTTTTCCCTGTAGAGATGCTAAGACAGAGCTTTCCATTCATCTTTAGTAAGCAGCAGATCTCGCACCTGCACACGAAGCAGACATGCATCTGCACACTTTGACACACGTGTGTGTGTGTGTGTGTGTGTGTGTGTGTGCACGCACAGTGAGTTTTTGGCCAGCGTGCATGGTTGCTGTGCAGACATACTCTACCACCTGCCCTCTCTCCTGCTAGTCTGTGACATAGAGTCGAGGGGCTACATCCTGCATGAGGGAGGTCCTGGGAACAAATAGCTTGCAAGAAGCAGGAGGGAAAGCCTGAGCTTATAAGCTTCTATTGTTTTGACTCAGACTTTTAGACCCTGTGATTTCTTGTTCCTGGGAACTGGGAACTCTTGGGGTCTGTTCCTGGGTTTCACCATAGGATTCTGGGCAAGTCACCTTCCCCACCCCCTTATGTCTCACTTGTGCACTGTGTTGCGTGGGGATAGTGATCCTGAGAGAGCGAATTATAATTGAAGACCTGGGAAATAAGGGATAACAAATACAAGAGGAAGGACATGCTGCCCCCAAGGGTGAGTGGGGGCTTCCTGAAGCAGTGTATGATAGGAAATGAAGTGTGGGGGGCGATGGTTTGTTTCTTCCCATCCTCTTACGTGAGTGATGCTTGGTTCACAGTACCAAGATGGGGTTAATTTTACCCTCTCTGGGCAGAGCAAAGAAGATCTGGGGGTAGGAGCTTAGGAGCTTGCAATTCAGTGGCATTACTACATGGATTCTGCAAAGGATCCTGACAAAACAACCTCCAGGCCTCCATCCCCAGTCCCTGGTGGGAGAGAGCATCTTTCCCTGGTGCACCCTGGAGTGGGGGGGCAGCATTATGTCTCTAAGAGAAAGCAGGTGCCCATGCTTCTGCTCACATGGGAATGAGAAAGGGACCTGGGAGGCAGGGGAAGAGTGGCTGTTTCTCTCCCTTCCTGCAAAAATGCTCCTTGGTCTTTGCAAAGAATCTCATGGCATATGAAGAGCAGGCCACACCTCTGCTTGGGGGGTAAAAGAGCAGAAGTGTAACTAGCTGTCATGATTTATCCAGAGTCTCAGGCTATTGGGTGTGCTTTCTTATAAAGCCCCAGCTCCTGGAGTCATGTGGTTAGGCAAGACTCTTGGCTTTCATTAAAACAGAGGTTTTTATGGTCGTCTGGAGAAAAGCTTGCAAGCGTGAGCTGAGGCCACCTGAAAGGCTCAGAAAGCAGACAGCAAAGGGGGGGGGGGGGGGGCAATTAGAAGAGGCTGGTATTTGTTTCTTTGAAACCTCTTGCTTTTTTAAGCCAGCAAGTTGAATGTTTTGGGGCTGGCAGTACTGGGATTAGCCGGTCCAGTGGGTGCTCTTGCTGGCCTGAAATGAGGCAGAGTCCCTTTGGCTGGAGGGGTGACTGCGGGGCAGAGGCCAGGAGACCCCTGGCTGGGGAAGGGGCCTGGTTGATAGAAAATGGGACTGGGGTGCTGGCCCCTGCGTTGGCAGTGGGCTCCTCTCCTGGTGCTCAGCACTGGCCAGTGCTTAGGGCAGGCGGCTCAGAGCCTGGCAGGTTGACTTAGATCCTGCAGCTTGGGCCAGAAAGCTGGGTGTCCTGATCCGTTGTGGGGAGAGACCTGGGCACAGCTGGGCTGGGCAGGAGGGGTTATAGGGGGAGGCGAGGGCACAGCTGGGGGTGTGGGTTGCGGGGAGAGTCCAGGGTACAGATCACGGGGCTTGTCGCGGAGAGCCCAGAGCGCAGCTGGGGGGGTCATGGGGAGAGCCTAGGGCACAGCTGGGGGGGGGGTGTTGTGGGGAGAGTCCTGGGCACAGCATGGAGGTGGGAGAGCCAACCGAGCGCAGACTAGGGGCTTGCGGGGGCGGAGGAGCCGTGCGGCCGGCGAGGGCGGGGCGGGCAGGCGCGGCAGGAGCCGGGGGCGGCCCGCGCCGACATGCCGGGCTGCACGTTGCCGCGGCGCGATCCAGCAGCAGACGGCCTGGCAGCCGCCCAGCCAGTCAGCTGCTTCCGCGCGAGCGGCGAGAGCCCGGCCCGGCTCGGCTCGGCTCGGCTCCCAGCCGCCAGCTCTCCCGCGCTGTCTGGCCGCTGGGTTGGGGGGCTCCCCGTGGCGGGGACACGCCCGGGGTCTCCTCCTGGCACCCCCAGGCGCCCCTCTGCAGCTCTGCCCCGCCGGGGGACCCAGAGGAAAAAGGGACTCTGTGTGCAGCCTTGGTGCTGCCAAGCGGGGAGCCCCCTCGCCCTGGTCCTGAGCCTGTCACACAGCCTCTCCCTGCTGGCCCTGGGTCCAAGATGTGCATGCTGCCAGTGGTTGGCAGTGCCTCACCCGCGCCCCGCTTCTGTGCTGCCCCCGGCTCTGCCCCTCTTTGCTCCTTGGGGAGACCTTCAGGGGCAAAGACGAATCCCTCCCTCCCTCCCTGATAGGGGAGAAGAGCCAGGACTCACGCTCCCGCTGTTTGGCTTTTAATGGAGGTACCCAGTGCGCACCCCAAGGTTTGTCAGCTCCTGTATGTCCCATGATGTATTGCCAGGGTCCTGCCTGGGGGATCTGTGGGGTGGCAGGTTTACGATTGTCACTATGAGCAGCATGTGAGCCCCAGAAGGGGCTTGTGTGCAGCACCTCTGGAAGTCAAAGGATGTTTTTCAGTCACCTACCCACTGAGGGGGTTGGATCAGGCCTGCAGCTGTCTGCACACCTTTGGAGTCCCTGCTTATCTGTCCGTTTGGTTGACTGCCTTATGCGCTAGTAATAAAGCTTCCTCAGGAGGGCACTGGGCTGCCTTGGCCGTGAGAGTTTGTGTGCTTCTGCTGCAGGCAGTTCCTGGAGGAGAGCGGTTGAGAGCTCTTTCTAGAAGCCCCCCAGGGAGCAGAAGGAGAGAAGGATCACCTCTTTTCCTCCCAAAAAGCTCTGGTTTGCAGCCAGATCACCGTGTCCTGCACTTACGTTGGATAGCACAAGCTGAAGAGGACTGGACAAGGTCTGTGACATCCCTGGGAGAAGTCAGGGTAGCAGCCGAGTTGCATGTTGAGTGAGCAGCGGAGGGAGTTTTATCATGCACCCCAAGTCTCGCTTCGGTTCAGCACTGAACCAATTTTTCAACGTGGTCCTAAGGGGCAGCATGCTGGAGAGGATGGTATTTGTGACTCAGAGGTGGTATTCTGCCACTGAGTCAGAGGTAATCCCACTGGCCCTATGTGGCATTGGAGGGAGGGGGAGTGTTTTGGGTGAAACAAACCTCAGCCTCTGTCCATATGTGGTAATTAAAGATCCAGTGGTACCTTTCATAGAGTTTGGGTGCTAGTTCCCTCCTTCTGGTTTCTCTCCAATCTGGGTAATTCTGTCTGACCTAAATTCCACTGCAGTTTCAACTGGATACATGACTTTTTCTTGTTTCTTGTCTGCTGAACCAGTGATGTAGCCTTGCTGATCGCTCTTGTACCACTCCTGTGTGCCACCCTGGTGGAGGTAACACTTCAGCAGTGACTAAAGAGACAGTTCTCTGTATGGCTTCTAAAATTGCTATGGGAGTCTTTCATTCAGAGCAGCAATTGAGCAAAGCAAGATGTTATTCTTTTTTAACAGTGACATGTAGCATGCCTGAAGCATGAGGGCTGAGGCAGGGAAAGCAGAATAAGAACCAATGCTGCCTGATTTCCCCGGACCATTGTCTTGATTCACTGTACAGGTTTCCCTCACTTTATGCTGTACATGTGTTCCTGGAAAGTGGCGCATAACTCTAATTCGCATAAAGGGAACCCACTTTACAATGTAGCCAACAGGATACATTCCAAGACCTCGACTGTACTAACCCTCAGACCCATTTCTACCACTTTTACAAGACAACAGGGGGACTCACCACCGAGCAGACAGTACACAAGCGCAGGGCACTATGATAATGGGGATGGCAACTACAGAAACACGTGCTGCAGACAACGAGCGAGGAGTACAGATACACAGAGGAGACTATATTTTGGTGCGCATCACTCCCACAGTGCACCGCACAAAGGAGCTGGCTGCGGGCGTCCACCACACCAATCGCATAAGAGTGAATTTACCTTGCATATAGCAAATTTTTGGTATAAAAAGGGTCATAGCAAAGGAGTGAATTTGCACATTCAGAACCTGCATAAAGCGAGGGAAACTTGTAGCTCCTAGACTGGTAGGGCACATAGCAGGTTAGTCTTTTCTAGGGGCATCAGCAATGTGTCTCTTGACAAGCAAGTTAAAGCATACCTTTATCTGTGTTCCAGCCCATTTCATGGAAAAATAAAACAAAGCTCTGGAGAAGGGATGGAATAATCTTGACCTGGCTTCCGGAGATAGACCAGCTAGTCTAATAGGTCTTTGCCATCTCCGGTTTCTATTCCTTGTCTAAGAATGGCAGCTCCATTTACTTGTGATTACCGCTATTATTGCTGTTTGTAATAGTGCCCCCTACATACTGTTTGCTTTTCAAACACTAGGATGGCCTCTACTCTGAGGAGCTCACAATCCATACATTTTTCTTTGTCTATAAAGTTAAAAATACTCAATTTCCATGTATCACTGGAAAAGCACTTCCAAAGTATATCGTCCACTGCCAAACATGTCTGTGCTACCTGCCATGCAACTCTGCCTGGGCCATCCGTTACTTAAAGGAATACACTCGTGGCATGACCCGCCAGCCAGCACTTACACAGTGTCTCTGTCCTTTGCCAGACAAGGTTTATAGGAAAAGTCACTGTATAGCGCTGCCGTCTGGCACGCAAGGAATTCGACTGGGCCATACTGATGTTTAACAGCTTTGTTCAAATGGCTTTCAGCCTCTCCCAACAAAGTGCTCAAAATGAGTGAGTAAGAGCAACAATAATAACAACATTACAAATGAATACACACTACAAGAAGGGGGCCTGCAATATTTCTGCCCATTCATCTCATCTAGAAAAATATGTGAGGCTGCAAAATATTCCCAGTTTTTCTGTGCCTTGATCAGTGTGTTTAAGTAAGAGAACCTACCCATGTGTCCTGTTCAGCCCCACTCATATACATGCACATGCTGCTTAGCATACATACTTACTACAGTGTGCTGTGTAGCAAAAAAAGGAGAGCCCTGTATGGCCAGCAGTGTTTCAAGCCTTCATGTGCATGGCGTGAGAACATCAGTCCAGCCTCATTAGCCATGTTATCCAAGCATTAAGGATGCCTGCTTTCCAAAAAGAAGGACTAATGTTTGCCTGGACCTAGCAGCACACTGGGCTAGCATAGCTATGACACACTGGATTCTGTGGCTAGTAGTACACATGGAGGTGGTGTGGCTGGCATCATGTTTGCCATTTGATGCTTGATGTTGGAATGGGCTGGAATCCATTTACAGCTGGGGTGACAGGTGGCTGGCTGCCTTCAGCAGAAGTCCAGAGTGAGGCTCAAACTCATGCCTCTGGAGCCGCAGTAAGGTGTCTTAATTATTTGCCATCATGATCCTAAATTCCTCTCTTTGCTCCCCCACCAGAATTCAGATGCCCAGATCCAAAGAAATCAGTGAGAGGGAGGGCAGTCTCACTGGATGACTCTTTCCACTGAACTTTGTTTCCCGGGGTATCCAATAAATCCTAAATGTGTTGGCTTGCAGGGCACAGTGTGAAGCACATCCATTTCCAGTGCAAGCAGTTTCTCATCTTGGGTTGCAGGTCATTGGGGCATGATGCTTAGATCTGCACGTAGGACACACCATTGTAATAACTAGGAGTGTCTGGCCTTTGTAATGCCATGAGCTAATTAAGGTAGCAGTTTGCTGCCAAAGTGGCTGCATTCACCTGACTTTATTTCTGTAGCTGGGTGATTCTTGCTTCATGTGACAACATCCTTCAGCTTCCTCAAAGCCTAGGAATAGCAGTAAGGAATCACATGGCCACCTTGGGTGCCCTCTCTACGCAGTGTGGCACATAAGACTTTTTGGCAGACAAACACATGCACACACACCTCACGATGAAATGGAGTCAGCATTCTAGGAGCCACCCAGAGGAACAGATTTTTCCCTACCCACCTCCTGATCCAGACAAGGGATTTAGTCTCATGATATGGCCGCAGAAGGAGAAGGAACCCTAGCAATAACACCAGCCCCCGAGGGCCCCTGTCCATGGGACTATACCTGAGCTGAAACATCAGGGAGTGTGGCTTTTCACAGTGATCTTCTCTGCTGCCGCACTGAATGTGGAGGTTAGGTTTACCTTGGCAGGGTTCCCCTCCACACATTTTGCTGAAGGGCTTCCTTCCAAGAGAGGACTTATCTCTAGGGCAAAAGGTTTAGAAGAGCCTACATCTTGCCTCTGGAATAGATCAAGTGTTTTCTGAGGGTCTCTTGGAGGTGAGCCTTTCATTCCTAATGCATAGGTCTTCTCTCCAGGCCAAACCCCTATTTCAAACAACACAAACTGGTGACTGGGTTGGGCCAGCAGTATCCAAATACATTCCAGTTCCCATTGTATCCTTTAGGTTGCACCCCGGGATGGGAGTGTGGTTGTGAGGTACTATGATATCGGGGTTTTCAATGTGGCAGGGTACCTGGGTTCTGGCTGTGGTCATGAAGGAACCTGTCTTGAGGGGGCTGTGATGGTCCTGTGGTGGGAACCATGCTGGTGATCACAAGCATGATGAACATTTAGGGAGATGATCTGAGCACAGGGTTGAGGGGAATAGCTCGCAGCTGGTGTAGAACTTCTCCGAGAAATTGTGCAGCCCATGGAAAATGAATTAGCGCTGATGTTTACAGAGAATTTGTTTACATTAAACAATATGGCTAAAAGCTGCTCAGCTGTGTGGAGCTGGCCACCAGGGTATTGCATCTTATGGAACCAATGAAGTCATAAGGTCCATGTGAGAAGAGCTGGCACCGTCATTCAGCAGAGTGGTGCATGAAGCTGGATGAAGCGGGGCTACTTAGGGAAATACCTTCTGCACCTCAACTACATTCTAGCTCTTTTCCTCCCACCTCCAGCTCTGAAGCCACTCTCCTGATTTACCCATTCTGCATTCATCTGTGACCCTCTCTGTTCTGTCTCTTCATATCTCTTGTGCTGGTGCTGCTTCCTTAAGCCACAGAAGAGCTCCTGCTCTTCAACTAGGAGCAGGGTTGTAGTGACCCAGGTATTGTTAACCCTTATGAGATTCTAGGATGTTTCTAATTTTGACCTTAGAAGAGCTGCTCTGGGCTTAGGGGACTGGATGGCTCTAGAATGGGATACAGAGCTTTTCACTTAAAGTTCCTGGTTCATATATGGTCAAGGTTTGTTGTAGCTAAAAGTCAGTCCCACCTAAGTGCTGTTCCATGGCCCTTGCATGACATGAGTTGCAGGCAGCACTGTACCTAGGCTCCTGGTGGCCCCGGACAAACTTTTAGTATTGGGCCCCCCAATAATAATTATTTTCACCATTTTTGGGCCCCCTTTCTGGGCCCTGGGCAGCTGCCCGGTTTGCCCATGCCTGTGTCTGGCTCTGGTTACAGGGTCTCAGTTCTGTGACCCAACATCACAAAATCCATCACCACCATCATCATCTCTGACCCAGTATGATTGTCTATACTGATTACAGACAACATCCCAGGGGATGACCATAATCACAACTGGCTCTGTGTTACTTCCTCCTTTGTTGGCAATATGAAGCAGGAAGCAAAGACATTTATGGTTCTCTCACCCATCAGAGCGATCTCTCCCACACAGTGGAGGTACAATGTTAGATAGTCATGAGAATCCGGTAATCTTGTCCTGCTCCTCTCCATGCTATACCTGTTCTGGTAATAATGAGAATCCTTCATTTTCCCAGGCAGGCAACCCTTTTGCCAACATGATGTTTGTTTTATATGTATTTACATGGCAATGGCTGTCTAAATCTTGTTTTGTGGAACTGGTGAAATAGCTTCTTAGCTAGATTCTGCACACAGTTTTGCCTTGCCAGGAAGGGCATATATACATTAGAGCAGACATATTTTAAAATATAATATGTATTTCCTGGAAACCTATGTAAATTGGAACCATCTTCTGACTAGATGTGCCAAGTTTCCTGAAGTAAAGTGGTAGTTACAATAAAAAAGAACAGACCACCCACCATCTGCAGAGAGAGGGATCCTACCTTCTGTCCCTGGGGTGCTCTGGGGGATTTTCAGGTGGGAAGTTTGTCCAGTTTAGGATCCAGAGCAAAAAAAAAAAAAAAGAACCCAGGGAGCCACCTTAAGAGCTTTCACTCCATAGGACCAAACAGGATACGCGAGGCATTTCATATACCATATTCTTTCAACAAAGAGCTGCACGCTCTCACGTTTTGCTTCAGGCTTCTCTCTGCTGCAGCTGGAGCAGAGTTTTTAAAAATCTTTGTGTCATTATTTCGTCCCTCTTTTGATTCAGCCATAGAGAGGCGAGGTGATGCCAAACCAAAAGAATGGGCATTTAAACAGAACTAGATTGAAGCGGCAGTGTGTGTGCAGAACAACAAGTCTTTTTACATTTCATATGATCTTATACATGGCTCCATTCAGTATATTTCCCCTCTGTTTCATTTGAATGTACAGAATTAGCCATTCACATCCCCTGGAATTATGTCTCTTAACATTTCCATTCTGAACTCCTTCCATATTTTGGGGGTGGGGAGATTTATTAACTCAGCTGTGGAAGCACAGCTCAGGGTCAGATTTTGTGTTCCAGGCTAGAAATGATCCTTTTTTATTATTATTTTTTGTTCATGCAAAATTTGATTTTTGTAAGAAATAATTATTAGAAGAGTTGTTTCAGGCAGGGGGAATTTTTTCATAAGCATAGGGAAAGAAGCCATGTTTTTAAATGGAAAAGTGCTGTAGCTTTTGCATTTGATTGGGGGGGGTGTGTCAGTGTGTACGTGTCTTTCTCCACGTAGATGTGTGTGTGTTTGTGTGTGTGTGTGTGTGTCTACTTTGTGTATGCATGTCTTTGCTTATATATATGCCTGTGTTGTGTGACTCACAGCATCTTTTTATGTTGAAGTTATTAAAAACAAATATTTATTGTATTATTTCCTTTAAAAAAAACACCAAGGCATTGGTACAAAATTAGAAATCTAACTAAAGCAAAACTGGCCTAGAAAACCCAGACAAACCAAAGTGGGCAAAAAAAAAGGGAAAGAGACCAAAAGGAAAATGCTACTGCCTGTCACTTCCCTGCCAGGACCACAGGCCAATATCAGGGTCCCAAGCAAACATGGGAACTTTTTAGCTCATGTTTCAAGCTGAGTGAGTTTTGCTAGCAAGGTAATTTGCTTGCTCTAGGAACTTCTTAATGTGTCTTGTGTACTGCACTGAGTTATGTAACGACTTGGGAACTCCTAGGAGATGTTATAACTCTTGCCAGTTCTGTTGGGGAATGGGATTATTATGATGGAAACATTTGGTGTATAGATCTGCCTTTTCTCTTCATCATTTACCCTGCCACCTCCTGATACCCTCAACCAAAATTAATAGCCAAGACTGTCCTACTTCACCCTTGACCAGTTGACCATTAGATGGAGTAATAGGAGCTTTCTTACTAAGCAGCATAGGCTGTGAAAATGGAAATAACCCATATGGAGAACTTCTCACCCACACTGATGAGAGAATACAGCCCCACAGTGTCTCTTAGGGTTGCTTTGCCCCACTTCCATGTCAGACATAAGTATCTTAGGAAGGCTGTGAGCCTCTCAGGACTTGAGGGGCAATCTTTTGGGAAGGGAGTCACTGCCTTGTCTTCTCCTTATCCATTATTGTGTCTAACTGGGCTTCTTCAGAGCCTTACCTGCTCCTGAATCAGAATCATCTCTTTGTGATAACTGCCCTCATATCCATGACAATGTCATAAAGAGTAGGATACTGAAGGGATAGAACACTTTCATTTTTTCCTTCCTTATGGCTCTAAGTAAGGTGGAGAAATTCCTTATGTGGAAGCAGCATGGGCTTCAGAGCTGCAGGCTGATGTTCTTTGGTAGCATGACCTCAGGTAAATTGCTTCACTTTAGTGGAAGATCCTCACTGCCCTGTGTCTAATGTGGCAGCTGAAGTGCTCCAGGGATATAGTCTGATCCTGCCCTCCGATCCATGACACAGTGAGACACAATCCAGCTGCAGGCTTCGCTGGAGATCCTTTCAGTTACAGCCGCTTGTGTTAACTTGAGCTAGCCATCTATCTCTTTTTCTTGGGTGCTAATTTAATTGTAGTAGGACCTGGCAATATTGCTGTGCTTAATGGTCTGTTGGCATTTCCATTATGGAGCCAGACTGGAAGCGATTATGTCACTGGAGTGTTTGAAATGAGCCTCAGACAGAGGCTTGGCATAGGGTTTCAGTGCAAATACAAAGGTCTTCAATTGGCTAATGGTCGTTTTTAAAAAGGGAACATTTTTCACATGCTTAGTCTCTTCCATGAGCCTAAGTTGTCTTCCTCTCCTTTAAAAGCAGCAGAAAAATGTAGTAATTCACCCAAGTTACAGCAATGACCCATGTAAATTGTACAGTGATGGCACGACAAACTCTGGTGAATCATTTTGCCTTAAGTAAGGTCATGGCCACAAAAGTGCCCAGGTGAAATGGACCCTTTTCACTCATTAGAGCTACTCCCTCTCTGACTTTGAATCGTTTCTGTGACTTTATTGAAAATCTTACTGGCATTACAGCAGCATCACCTGGCTACAAGGTCCCATTCTGATAGGTAGGTACTGTGCACGCACGCACGCACGCACGCACACACACACATACACACACACACTGAGAGGCAATCTTTGTCCTGATGAGCTGTGAAGGGTGGTGAAGAACTGTTATTTTTTTTACAGATGGGAAACCAGTGCAGAGAGATTAAGTGACTTGTTCAAGGACATAAAGCCACTCAGTGGCAGAGCAGGGAATTGAATTCCAGACAAGTCCCCTAACTGAAAGGCACAAACACTACAATGGGCCGGTAGACACAATCAACAGGGGAGTTTCAAGTAGGAGTGGGGAAGCGGTAATTACTTTTGTGTGCAACATGATAGAGGAGATCATTGCTCTATCATGTCCACACTTTGAAAAGACATTGATGTAGTGGAAGAGGATCAGGGATACAAGAATGAATGGAGAGAGGCCTGAAAAACAAACCAAGTAGTAGCAGATTGGAGGAGATCATTCTATTTTGTTTCTCAAAAGATAGGTTACGAAGTGACTAGGGGAAGAGATTTCTGAGTGTAGATAGCTTGCTAGTGGAGCAGGAACAGGGCATAATGAGATCCAGTGACTGGAAACTATGGCCAAATTCAGATTAGAAATAAGGCATAACATTCTAACAGAGAGGGCTATAAAACACTGGAATGGCTGAGCTAGGGACATGGTAGCTTCTCTGTCCTTGGCCACCTTGATGTCAAGACTGGGGCTCTTTCTAAGGCACATGCTGTAGCTCAAGCAGGAGTTCTGTACTTGATACAGAGATCTCTGGGTGAGGTTTTATGGCTTATGCTGTGCAGGATGGCAGACTGTGATCAGAATGGTCCCTTCTGGCCCATAAGTCTGAAGAGTCAGCTCCTGGGACTTCATAAGGATGTGCTGATTCACAAACTGAGCTGAAATCTCCTCCCAGGGGAAAATCCATGTGGGAGGGAGTGGCTGTTCATAGAGCATACTGTCATTGATAAGTGCACTGCTGTGATCAATGCTGTGAAGGCTTAGTACTGTTTTGTCCTCAATGCTCCATGCACACTCAAGTCTGGCTGTTACTTTATTTCTGCATTTCAACTTTGAGAGAAGGATGCAAACTCCTATTTAAGTGGTATTTACACAGTCCCTTCTTACATGGGTGATTCTGATAGAATCATTTGCTGGGAATGGACCCTATGGTCATGAAGTCCAAGCCAGAGGCTGCCTTCTGCCTTTGGATATACATGCAAAGCCAGCCTGAGGCTAGGATTTGTCCCTAATTGAGTTATACAGTCAGTGCCAGGTCCAGAAAATGATGCTGGGTAAAGCCTATGCCTACAAAATATAGAAGTCTATGTTCGCGCAGACTGTCATGGGTGCTCAGCATTCTCATGGCAATGGACGTGATGGAAACAGAGATGCTGTCTTGGTTCACCTTGGCCCTGTTGTGACAGACTCTTCATGAAGGCCTTGGAGGTTTGAGGTTTCTAGTCACACTTTGAGGCTTCTCAGTTGACCATTAGGACATATTCAACATCCCATGGCAGATCTACCCTAGAAAGTAGGAGTACAAACTATATACAGCTGGGCAGGGACTACGTGTATGAGGTATAACCCAGAGCTACCGAGACACTTCCAGGTAAAATGTAACTTTGGAGTACATCACTTCAGCAATGAGCCCAAGTGGCAAGTTCAGTGGCATTTGGACCTACTGCCCCCAGCTCAGCCCAATACAGAGACAAGCTTGAGGTGCAAAATTTAGAAGCTTGGGGCTACATGCAAACTTCCCCATAGTGCAGAGACAGGGGACACATGGACCCAGTTTTTTCCCCTGGCACAAGATTCAAGTAACTCCCTTGAAGCCTCCTTGTTTCCTGGCAAGAGGGGAGATGGGATGATCTAGGCTCCCTGATTCTGCTCTCAGCTCTCAGCCTTTCTTGACTTTATGGAGTTGATTTCCTTGCTGGTTTCCAGTCTAACCTTACTGGCCATTCTTCCAGCTGCCGTGGAGGGTCTGTGGAGTCAAGGGAGGGTAGCAAAGCAGAATGAGTTAGGGCTGGCACAGTTGTTTCCCCAGAGTACCATAAGGAGATCCTGAAAGATACTGTAAAAACCTGCATCAGAGAAAAGCTCTGGGTAGCTTCCCACTCAGTGAATGATCCTGGAGAACAGGAGGACAAATACAGGCAAAAAAAAAGAAGCAGTTCCATACATGTTGTTGCTTCCCTTTATGCAGCTATTAGGTGCTAAGGTCTTTTGGAGGCAGGACTCCATATCTAAATTACACAGAAGGGAGATGAGGAAATGTAATGTTCCCTAGCATCTTCACTGACTATTGACTGGTGATAAAAAAGAACCTGCTCTACTGCCTTTGTAAAGGGAGAGTCTAATCTTGCCCTGTGTGCCAGGGGTTGTGTTTCCCCAAGAACGCCCTCCTTTCCATGACATCAGGTTGGTATAAGCTTGTTCTCTGGATTCTTCTGGGAGGTGTTCCAGGAATCACAGAAAGAAATGTTAGAGGAAAACAGCTGGGAAACCCATAGGATCATATATCTGCAAATTATCCTGTGTGCTTGATTTGGAGATGCCTGCAGCAACCCTGGAGGGGAGAACAGCTCTGCGGAGAGTTACAGCAGTAGTCCTGAGACTGGCAGACTTCCAAACACAACACAGCATAGCCCGGGGGGGGTAAGAATACCCAGGCATTGTGCCACTGACAAAAGTATTCTCACCTATCAGGCTTGGGTTCCAGAAATGGTGAGCTGTGTGTCTCCCATCAGGGACTCTGCAGGTTGATCAAGCAGATGTGCTGACAAATCCTGGTCCTGTGTGGAGGCGGTGACTTTGCTAGGAGGAGAAGGAATGCAATGATAGGGAGTCCTGGAGCTTGGTCTGCTTTGGCCCTAGAGACCTTGCAAGTGAAGAGACAATCAATTAATTCTTCACTGTTTCCCCCATGCCTGCTATTCCCTGCATTGTTCTTCAGCAGTGTTGGTCATCTGGCATCTCCAGCTGGACTATCCCACTCAGTTCTGTTCCCAGGGATGGGCAGTGCCAACCCTCCCAATATTGCTTATTGGGAAAACAATCTGTCTACTAACTCCTTCCCTAGGTCTCATAAAGAGAGGCCTGTCTACTCAATGCAGCAGGCAAGAATAATGACCTTATCCTTGAAAGAGTCTAGGCATGTACCACTATGAACACAAGTTTACCTGGTGACCAAGAGGCAAGGAGGCTGGGAGAGCTGTGGGAAAAAAACATATCCAGAGAAGCTGTAGATGATGATAAAATACCCTCAGCATCTAAGTGTAATCTATGTGAAGTGAACACACACACACACACACACACACACACACACACACCCCAGGCATCTTGGGCACAACTGGGCAATCAGCTGGGCAGCTGAAGAGGATGGTGTTTGCTGATATATATGGCTCTGGCTTGCGAGACGGCAGGCTGTCCAGATCCATGAAGCTCTTGCTGACTGCTTGCCTTCTCACGCAAGTGGACCAGGAGCCCTCCCCAGATGAACAAGGCCACAGGGCTTTGAGTGCCCATGCTCTGGCACCCGGCTATGGGTCTCCTGCCACAAGTTCCTCTGGCCTTGCATCATGGGCACCACTGCCCACAACCCAGGCTGCCCAGGCACTGCCCCCCTTCCTCTTTCTTCCCCAACACTCCCAGGGGCACACATTGGAGTCTAGGCGAATGCAGCATGAGAAAGATGTGCCTTATTTTAATCAAATGTTGAAGCTGCCAAATGGTTAGTGTGTTTATGGAACAAAAACTGCAACGCCGCCTATTCTGGAGCTTGGAACCTTCTTCTCAGTTAACACTGAGAGAGTGAGGAAAGACCCTGCCAGCACTGGGCATATATGCTGTTGAGAGGGGGAGGAGGCAGGCAGCTGCTGAGGGTTCAGTTCAACAACACGAAACCTTGGGGCAGCAGAGGGGATGCCGTGTGCGAAACTGCCACCCCTTGGTTTAATTAAACATTACAGCTCCTAGACTTTTTGTGCAGTTAATGAAGACTAACTGTGGAATGTTGCCCGCTCTGGAACATGGACCAGAGCCCAGGGGGCTGCCTATCTTGCAGAGGCTGCATTGCTCTCCCACAGCAGGACCTGGGCCCACAGTGGCCTAGCCTGGTGGATTGGTGGGCTGCACCCCCATTCTCTTTGGGACCCTGTACCTACACCAGTGACTACCAATAGTCTGAAGTAATGAGTTAGTCCTGGAGGGCGAACTGGCATCAGGTCTCAGGCAGCCTGGTCTCCCTCCCCTCTCACGTTGCTGCTCCCTGGAGCAGTCCCCACCAGATGCTTTCCTGGCTCCTTGGTCTATGGGCCAGTGGCTCTCACATGCTATATCTCCTGTCCCAGGGCCTCTCCGCCCCCCAGCAGCTCCCAATCAATTTGTGGTATGGAACGTTCCTCCGTGACTGCCATCCAAGGTCCTTCCCTCCTCTGTGGGACTCTCAGGCATGTTGCCCCAAAGAGTAGTTCCTGGAGCAGGGCTCTCCATGGGAGGGGGGGAGGGGGGAGAAAGGGGCAGCAGCCAGCCCCAGCACCCTGGCCTGGGAGGGAAACAGTTTCCCTGCAGGAGGTGGCACTGATGGCAGTTGGGTGTTGTAGCTGGATCCCAAGTGGTCTTTGACCCTGTGCATAAACTCCTTAACACTGCATCTCTCTCAACTCCTTAGTAGTGCATGCAAACCTCCCTCAGAGAGTGTCAGGCCATCTATAGACCTCATCCTTGGACCTTTGCACCATGTTCCTGGTCCTGGATGGCTCGTTCAAGTGCTGTGGCACCACTGGCACAAGCAGTTGCCAATCTGTCTGTTCCAACCCCCCAGATCGAGGGTTCCCTTTGGTCCTTATGTCACTAGTGCCATCTGTGCATGTCTTTGGTGTTCTGCAGGTGTCCGGCTGACCATCCTGGATCCAGCATCTCGGGCTCCACAACCAGGCCTCCTGCATGCAAATGTGGAACCTGCAGACAAGGGAGACACCAAGGGGGTGAGTTCCTTGTCTGGACTCTTTCCCTGACCTGGGGCAAGAAACTACACAGCTCCTCACAACCCAATGCTGGCCATGGACAGAGCACCTGCGTTCCACCTCCCAGCTGGGAAACCCAGCCTCCTGTGGGAGCCATGAGGGCTGGGAAACCCAAGCATCAGGGCCCAGAGGGATGAGTCTTTTCTGGGAGGAGAGGGAGGGAAGGAGTGGGGGGCTTTTGCTAGGGAGAATTCCCATTTCCCACTGTGTCTTACCCACAGTGGTGCTCATTTGTAGCAGCTCTGCCAAATGGCACCCGGAGGATCACCAGTGAAAACGTGCAGTTTGGCCTGTTCGTTACACTATGGCTGTGGGGCTCGAGAAAAGATTTCAGTATTTATCAGTTTGTTTGGGTTAGGGTTTGTGTCAGATGGATCTGGGTAAACATGCTGGCCTGTCTCAGGAAAGCAAGGGGACCTTGAGGGATGGGACAGTGTTATCAAGTACCCAGATTTATGGCCCCACTCAGTGTAACACAGACTGATACTGCCTCCAAAGGGGGGGGGGGGGTGGCAAGCCTAGCACTGTACCTTCATTCTAGGCCTAAGGCGGAAGGGTTGGGGAGGGGATTGTTTGAAAGGCACAAAGTCATTGAAGAGTATCAATAAATCAGTACCATCAGTCTTCTACCTGGATAATTGTCAAGCCACAAACACGCTGAATATCAGAGTAAGCTACCACAGCCTTCCCTATGAGCATACCCCAACTTACCAAGGAGTTGCATTAAACTGTTCCCTCACCTATAAACATCACGTTCAGAAGGTCAGCAGTAAAGTCTCTGCACAGGTAGCTACCTTAAGACATTTAGCCAGCACGACATGGGTTGCCAACATCAAAGTGCGCAGGACTACCGTACTTGCAATGGTATATACCTCAGCAGAGGGGTTTTCAACCTTTTTAAGAAGTGTACCCCCAGCAGCAGGATGTGGACTGGTACCCCTGGTTGACAACCCCTGCCTCAGCAGATTACTGTACTCCTGTGTGGTCCAGATGCTGTTGCACTAAAGAGCTCAACACTGTATTTAACAGTGCACAGAGACAGACTCATAACAGGCTGCACAACTTGCACACATACAGATGAATTCCCTGCACTCTTGGACATTAGACCAAGTGATAAAAGAAGACAGGCCCTGACTGCTCCTCTGCTGCCAGGTTTCTGGGCCCATGGAAAGCCCAGCAGACTGGGTACTGTGGCCTTGTGTGTTGCGCTAAATTTAGATAAGGGGTGGGGTGAATGGAAATGAAATGATTGTTCAGAGTAATCCAGTCTGAAATCTATTTCTACAGCATTTTATACCAACACCAAATGAGTCCCCATTGGGCATGACCTTGACAGAAATGCATGGGTCAAGCTGACCAGACCACAATCTGGATATGGATGCTTCAAAACCACATTGAATAAGACAAACATCTTGGACAGCCTCCTGTGTGAATGTGGTGTCCACAATCAGTGAAGCACTTAATTGGAAGCTGCAGTCCTTACAAATGCCCAGACAAGGTAGATGGAGTCTGCACACTGAGTGATAAAACCAGACAGTGGCTCATAGCTGGCTGGAGGGAACAATGTTGGGGAGGAAAGAGGGGCTTCACCAACTCTTGTCAGTGACACCTGGGGGGGGAGGGGGGCAGTTAGCTCAGTGCTTGGGCAGGGAAGTGAAGCACTGGCTGAAGCTAAACTATCACCCTGCAAGGGGTGGTGAGTGGGGTGCCACAATACTCCATGGGATGTTAGAGGAATGTGATGTAACATGAGTCACAATGGGATGCAGTACAGATGTTTGTTATGGTGCTTTAACTTACTGAAGTCTGATATCACATCCATCCAGGGTTATTTTAGAGTGGGATCCACCATTTTTACAGCACTCTATGTGCCCTGACTGTCTGTTCGGTTATGGACGTAGAGTGCTTTCTGCCTGCCTACAGTGCAGTAAATATAACTTCTGTACCTGGCCATAGACACCTACTGGCTGTGTAAGGTACTGCAAATATATACATCCTTGTAGTTTCCATTCTTTTCATGGTTTGCAGTCTTTTTATTTCCTTCAGAGCCGAGTCATGCTCTAATACATTGGCTGAAAGATAGCTCACTAGCCATGGTATCATAGACAATACCAGAATTTGAACTTTGTACTTTCAGTTTTTCTTTTTCACTTGCCAAGAAAACAGCACAGATCTATACTCTTCTTGAACTGAGATTCTTATTGAAAAATGGAAATGTTGTGCCACTGTGGGCATGTCTACACATGATGCTACATTGTACAGTGACATAGTGACCATGTTTGTCTACATGTGACCAGCAGCTACTTCGCTGTAGCAGTGCTCTCCCCTGCTATAGCATGCTGCTATGCCAAAGTAGCGGCTAAAAACCATGTGCCCAGAGTACGGTGCAGTACAGGCTGCTACTACACCATGTTTTAGTACTTCCAAAAGGAAGTACTAAAGCACGGCGCAGTAGCAATGTTGCTGTACGGGCATGTATAAATGTGTCCTTTGTGAGGTTAAGTAATAAAGAAGTGAAAAGGGTGGAACAATTTCCTCCTTAAGAGGAAGGGAGAGGGAAGCAAAGGTAAAGCCAGGACTAACAGTGTGAGCTGCTAGTCTGCAGTAAATGCTAGTCCCATAAAAGACTAACTTCCATAGAAAGATTGTTTGCATTGGTGCCTAGAGCTGCATCATAACTATGAAAGGGACTGTTAATGCTTATGCAAAATAGGCTTTTCAAGGTTCAAAGGTTTGCTTGGACCTTCTCCAAACCCTATCTAGTTCTTCAATCTGGAAATGAGGCCGGAGACCTACCTGGTGTGATTTCATTTCTTTTACTTCGCCGGGAAAACCAGAAGGTCACAATGAAATTAAACAAACAAATTAAGCTTTTCTGAACCTCAGGAATCAGGGTTTTGTTCACTCCATACCAGATAGGATTTGTCCCTCATCCCTTGGAAGCAATACTTTAATCCACTGTCTGATTATATCCTGGTTAATTTATTCATGTTGACTTAGTCCTTTGAATCTAAACATGTACCAGTTCCTCTCCTGGTGTCCATGAAGCTGTACCAATTTACATCAGCTGGGGATCTGGTCCATTGACTTCAAGGGAGCAGCATTGATTTATACCAGCTTTAATTTGTGTTATGCACAAAAAATGACATTAAAATAACATTATTAAGGTTGCAAAGTCAAACACTCAAGAAATAGGATGTGCCTGAATTAAGGTCATCTATGCAACCTTCATTCATCTCCTTTGTGCCTATGCATTATGACACAGTCTTTAATTACATGATCCCATGCTAGTTTTCCCATAGGAACCCCTCTCAGTGCTTAGAAAGCATGATACTCACATAATGAACAACTATTCAATGTACTTTCAATTTCTCCTCATTGTTCAATGCATGTTCCGGGTCTTAGTTACTGAATGCTATTCAAGCCTGCTCTAAAAATAGGCTATTAATTTGCTCTTGGGCTTTTCTATGGGAAGCATCACAATTGTATCCAGGTGTTTCACAAGTATTAATGAATTTATTTTACCAACACCCCTGTGAGGTATGAGCTATTACCCCCATTGGGATCCCAGTTGCCTATCTTGCTCCTGGTTCCAGTTTCTTTGCCCAAGCATTCCTGTTCACGCTTCTTTGTCTACATCTGACCTGTCCTTCTCTTACTTCCTGGCCTCTAGTCCCTGTCTCCTTCTGCCCATGTTCCCCACATGCACTGGCTCTCAGTTCTCATTAGCTCCTTGCCAATCTCAAGGGCCCTGCACCCCGTCTCCCCTTGCATTTCATGCAGCCAGTGCCAGTTCTCCCCTTGGCTCCTTTTCCAAACTCAGTCTTCCCCCAACACCTGCTGACTTTCAGTTGTCCTGCCTCTACTTCCCTACCTGATTTCCAGTCATAATCTTCCTCAACCCAACCCAATCCCTAATCCCAGATTTTTCTTTCCCTACCTGTCTCCACTCCCAGTCTCCACGCTTCACATTCCAATCTACTCCCTTCCCCACATCCATCATTCTGGTCCTGGCTCTTTTTGCATTTGAATTTAGCAGCTTCCTCCTTCACACTGCCTGATTTCAAAAAGGAGGAAGGTCCCTGACAGCACAAGCAAGAAAGGCAGCCTTATCTCAGTTCAGGTGCCAGGACTTGAATGGGGACATAGCCTTGCTTACTGCAGCCCAGAGTTTCATTTGTAGAGAGATCCTACTCCAGGCTGGACTACGTCCTTCCTGTACAGATGAAATTTTCATGGATTTTAGTGTCTAAAACGGAAGGTGTTTCTCCTGAGCATGAGCAATCTGTGTTTTTCCAAAGGCTTATCATCTCTGATACCTTTGCCAGGTTTTCATGGGGATAGCAAAAGGCAGATTCATAACTAGTGCAGAGGCTGGCCTGTGCCCTCCTCTTTGCCAGATTTCAAGTGCCTGTTCCAAAGCATAGAATTGTTAGACCTGCTCCAAAAAAAGGTCACCATATATATATTTTTAAACATGGACAAAACAATGTGTTTTTCCCTCACATTATTCTTGGAAATGACTAAAGAATTTTGGCTGAATCCCTCCCCCCTAGAAATTAGCCCAAGGCACACTTGCAGCATGGAAACATTCAGCCCATATTACAAAGTTACAAGCAACTGAAAGCAAGGTCTTGTAACGGGAAGCATCAGGCCACTTCAATATTGTAATACTAATAGGTGATGGTAGCTCCACCCGTAATAGCTGTCAGCCAGGTCTCTGCTGTGTTAATGAAGCCAGTCAGGCCACAGTTATCTTTTGCCAAAGCTTAGAAGGTATGAAGAAGAAACTCTTCATGTTATTTTCTTCTTTTACTTCTTTTTCCCCCCACTTAATTAGAATTCGGAAAAACACCTACCCTTCCATCTAACCAGCTAAGTAATGGTAGATACTAGATAGGCCCATGTGATTTAGTGCTAGAGCTCAGAGCCATGCAATACCTTTCAATCATGTCTCTCATTCTGAGGAAGCAGCAGCATCCTGGGACGTGTCTGGGATCTATCAAAGCAAAGCACCCCTGACACCGAAGGAATGCGAAGCAGTCAGGCCTGCCGGGAACAGGAGGGAACCGCTTAATTGGATTGGTTGAATGCAAAGAAACAGGCTTTGGGATTTCTAGGCCAGAAGCAACTGTACCTGATGTAAGACAACCCCTCTCTCCTAAAGAGATAGTACTCAGGTATACCTCCCCTCCTTGCCAGCTGTGGTCTGCATCTCAGACTGGGAGAGACTGATGGAAAAGAACTGGCTCCAGTTGAGTAGGGGTGGGAAAGTCAATGACCCTTCACCCATCTTGTTAAGAAGATGAACAACCCCCAGGCTGTGCCTAGTTTTTCTGTTATGGGATGTGCAGGTGTCAGTGGTGTCTGGTAATATCTTTCCTCCATCTTAAACTAGACAGGAAACTGCCCTTGCCTCTTGGTCAGGGACTTAACTACAGAAATCCTTGGCTTGGTTACTGCCCAGGCAAATGATTGCAGGCAGCTTGCTGTATGTTGGCACTGACCTTGAAGATCACATGGAAGCTTCAAGCAGTTCAAATGCTCTGAGCTGCCTTTCCAGTGAGCTGGATGGCAAAACCACATCACATCAATGATCTGCTCTCCCCATTGGCTGCCACTCCCCCATTTTGCCTAATTCAAAATCTGGATCTACAATGGGCTAGGGTACAGTTATCACAGAGATTACCTTTCTCTGAGTGAGGTATCACTATAACAGCTATGAGCAGTCCTCTGCCTTTGTCTGAGGGAGGGAGGGAGAGGATGTGTTACAACTCAAATGTAGTTGTAAAGCTTAGGAAATGAGGAATAAACCTTTGAGAATAATAAATAAATAACTAACCCCTGAGTGCTGGAAGGATATTGACAGGTAGGGGTCAATTAGTCAATCACAGGCCCCAGCTGCTTGTTATCATGCTATTTTGGGGAGGAAAGAAAATGACCAAGCAGCTGTAGGTCATACTAGAGCTGCCATGATTTTAATAACAGCTCCTCTTTAAACCATAAGCTAGTGGCAGAGATTTAGTTTGAAGAACTCTCCATAGGCTGCTGATGCCCAGCAAATAATGCCACTTACTATTTATTTGTGCATGTCTTCTAATGGTGCAGCATCCATATCTAATTCTCAGCCCCTCATGATTATGGAAACAATTTTCATTAAAATGATGACGATAGCACCTCATTGAAATCAGGGCCCTGTTGTATCACAGCTGCACTGACATGCACTATAAGCCAAACCCATGAGATGGACAAAGAGGCAGATAGGCAATGACCAAATCCCTGTTGTATAGAAGATAAAATGGGGGCTGAAGATACTTAGGCCGAGACCTATAAAAGGTATTTAGGTACCTAGGTGCCATTAACTTTAGTGGGAAGTTAGGCACCTAAATACCTTTGCAGAATTGGCTATTAGAAATCCATGGTTGGTTTAAGTCATGCAGTGAGTTGACAGTAGAGTTGGGAGAAGAACCTGCATTTTCTGGTCCATTGCCTTAATCTAGAAGTCCATTCTTCCTTCCAAGCCAGCATCTGCATAGCTGTGTACCTTCTATTTTTACCCAGCCTTTTATGGAAGGCTCTCAAAGCACTGGCTAAACAGGCATGAATTCACTTCCTCTGGGAGCTGAATCAATATCATTATGCCCCTGTTATGGAGGCTGCAAGTGAGGCACAGTGAAACTCTCCCAGCAAATCTGTGAAGTAGCCAGGAGTAGAGGCCAGGTATCTGGTCCTAGTCCTTGAGCCTGGAGCTATCTATTCCTTGCTCCTTCTGGAACAGGATCTGAGGAGCAGCACTGGACTCCCCATTCTCCCACCATATCTCTCTGACAAATATTGACTCCTGCCCTATTCTGCTTGTTTGTTCCCCACTCTCAAGCCAAGTCACTGCTCAGCCCTGCTGATGCTTCTAGTTCTTCAGCTCTTCATCAAGCTCTTGATACATGAGTCAGTGGCCCTCATTGGCCTTCTTCCATACGTTCCATTTGGTACCGATTTGTCTCTAAGAAAGAGCATTCCCAGCTGTGCATGCCTGCCTGCAAGGGGAAGACTGATTCCATCTGCAGCTGTGCTAGTTTTCTTCTCTCTCCTTGTTCTTGGGTTGTGGGGGAGGTGGAGAAAGAAGGGAGGGGGAAGACAGAACAGCAGAAAGAGAGATGCCTAGTGGAGAGAGGTTTGAATTCAGTGCAGTTCTTTCCCTCTTGCAGTACATGATTGTGCTGTTTTCCTCTTCACTGCCAGCTAGAGGAGGATTGTCCTTCCCCCTGGGAGATGAATGAGGGACCCTGTTGGAAGTCTCTCTGCTTCACTTATATGGCACTAGCTCATCCATCTAGGCAACAGACTGATACGCAGGAGATCCAGCTTCCATCTCATGGCATTGCACTGATTTCAATACGGAGCAGTTGGGGAGATACTAGCAGATATGCGGAATGGAGCCTTCTCAGAGGGCAGCTTCAGACCCTTTGAATGTACAATGTACAGTCCTTAGAGCTGTGTTTTGGGGTAGACTACATGGAAAAAGTGGAACAGATTCTAACAGTGTGTGAGACATTATAAATGCCTGAGAGCAAGTAGATAGAAGATAAAGGCTTGACCGTGGGAGGCTGACTGGGGAGGCTTTGATACCACAACTTGAGTTGGGTAGACGTGCCGCTAGGAGCTGATTGGCAGTACCCTATGGCAGTACCCCATAGGACACACCATCGGCTATCCTGTCCCCGTCTGCCTTCTTCTCTGCCATAGGCATCTTTGTCCAAGGGAAGTGTCACACCACGAGGAAGAGCCACATGTGGCTGGAGATAATTGGAGGTAAGCTCTGTTCCCATCTGGTAATGGCAAACGGCAGTTGAGAACCCGGGGGGAGACTTTTTCACAGCACTTGGTCTCTATGCAGAGTTGCCCCCAAAGGAACTCTGTGAGTGTGGAAGAGAAGAGCTAAAAGCTTCCCATAAGGACTTGGTTACAACTCTCCTCTTTGCACTAGGGTGAGGGTAAACTTTGGCTTTGCTGGGTCTAACGGTGCCTTTTCTCTATTAGCTAACCTGAATGCCATTATGCCTTGTAAAAGCCTGCGACAAGCCCCATCCCTCACTGTGTACAGCTCCAGAAGATGGAGCAGGCTAATGTGGAAAGCGTTTCCAAGCCTTCTGAAGTGGTGAGGACTTGCTGTACTTTGGCATGTCCCCTTGTGGCTGGTGCTTACCAGGCACAATGGATACCCAAAGCACTTCAAAGCATCTAGCTCATGATTTGTTCCTGAAGAAGCCCCTGTCTCCTATAGGGCCTATTCTGAATAGCTATGGTTAATCGTGGCCCTTCCAAGCAAACAGTAACAACCAAAGGCTTGAACCTACTCTTGCTGATGCTGCTGTAAATATCGGTGGACTCCAGGGGAGTCGCACCAGTTGTTCAACAGCGCAAGCAAGATCAAAACAAGGTTGCAGGAGCCTGGGTCACATCAGGACAGAATGGTGGATTCTGAGTTGCTGGAATAGACATAACTTCCTTAGCAGCTGGGAGCCTGGAGATAGGATGCAAAGCAAGTGCTATAGGGCTTGGGCTGGCATTTAACCAGATTGGATCATAACCAGACTAACTTATAGTTTACAACTTAGAATTTACTACAGACAGCTAAAGGTATTTTCCCAGTCCCTCTGGCTGTCCTGACTTGCAGCTGCAGAAATGCTTGGGATCTTGGTGTTTCCTGATGGAATTTCAACTGGTGCGTTTCCTGTGCATCCTCTAGACTGGGGACGAGGGGACAGGGGTCTCTGTGAGTGAAAGGAGCATCAGACAGGGACCTCTCATTTTCCTTTTCACTGTCAGAAGACGGGTAGCACCCCTGGAGGGGAAAGTGTACTTGCGCCTCTTGTTCCTTGCTCTGTGCTTTGCCTCAACAGCCTGATTTCGTGATCATCCCTCAGTAATTGGACTTTCCTCATATGTGTGGCTGATAGATGATTATTGTGTCAGATCTCCTAATCAGATCCACCTTTGCCTCTTCAGGGGGGTGTGTGTGTGTGTGTAAATGTGTACGCTGTGTGTCTGTGCATCTCATGGCTCCAGGGGGCAGCCAGCCTGGTGCGTTTGCTCAGCATAGGACCTCTCTGCATGCTGTGAGGATCCTGCCTTTGCAAATAAAGTCTGGGGGTGCCTTCTTATCATGACCAAGAAGAAGCCTGTGGATGGAGGTCCTGATCCTGCAGTGAGGGCCCTGGATGTGTTGTCAAGTATGGGGAGCAGAGAACACAGGGAAAGGCCCTGAGAGCCCAGTGATTGAATTTACTTGAGATTTGGCCCTTCAGATTTGGGTCTGTGTCAGTCTCCTGAGACAGAGAGAGGTCGGGGGGTGCCCTGGGGACCCAGAGGTGGGAGATTACAGTAATGATTCCTAAATTGATAAGCAGAACCTCACAGCCTTTGCCTGTACAGAGAGGCATAGCTCATCCCTTTTCTCCCCAGTCATAAACCAAAGTTAGGAGGGAAGAGCTCTGAAATTCACAGATTATTGTGGTGTGGAGGTTGTGGGGGTGGGGAATCAGCTTTGAAGAGGGGTGATATGTCTAGGAGGGTGTGCCTTGGGGATCTCCCAGCTCTTGGCATGTAGTTCCTTTACCTTTAGCAGGTGCTATAGCTGAAAGAGGAGGAAGAAGGTGACACCTGAGGAGAGGAGCTCCTCCGGTGATCACTGAGCTCTGATATTGCCACCGTTGTGAGCAGTGCTGGGAATGAGAATGGAAGTCTTTTTTCTTCTCCATGCTTGTCCAAGAGCCAGCCTGTACCCACAGCTGGCAGCTCTCTGCTCCTGTCCCTGATTTACGGCCCTTTGCTGCTCCTTGAAGAACCCCTGGATTTCAGGGATCTCTAGGGCGCTCACTACCCATTGCCACCCTGCTGGAGTTTTTGAGGGGGAAATGGAGAGGGGTATAATGGTCCTTGCTCTGGGGATAGCTGTGACCTGGGGTCCCCACGCAGGCAGCAGCACTCCTGAGCCATTTGCTACGGGGTCTTGCACTAGATAAAGACAGGTATCTGAGAGCTCCCTCACAGCCAGTGCTCCTTTCCTCTTCCCTCCAGTATTGCTCTATGGGGGAAGCAAGGATGACCTCCCACCCTGCAGCCATGCTCCTGCCCTGTTCCCTCCAGTGGCTCCTGCTGGATAGAGCAGTCTCCAGCAGAGACTGGAGTAGTTGGGAATAGACAGAGCTCCCAAATCTTGCCCTGCAGTTTCTCCTCCTTTGGCTGGGGGGAGGGGATATTTGGAGCAAATAACCAAGCGCCGGCTGTAAGGCTGTGCTACAAAACTGCCTCTGATGCTTGGCACTCCCATGGCCACCTGCCTCACAGGGAAGGGCCCTTCCTGAGCTCTTCCATAGAGGTGTGCAAGGCACCTTCCTCGCTGCTGTGGATGCTCCAGCCGCAGCCCCTCCTCCCCACCTAGAAAACAAACTCCCTTCTCTTCTCTGGCTCGCTGTGCAGACACCAGGCTCTGCACGTAGCGAATGGAGGCGATTTCCTCCTCAGCGGCTGCACATGGAAAGTATTGAGCTTGTGTGTGGGTTTTTTTTTCATTCCCCTACCCAGCACGCTGTGCTGTCAACGTGCCTCTGCACCCAGCTTTGCAGACTCCTGCTTCCCCCGCCCCCCACCTCTCTGTGTGCATCTGCTCCTGGTCATTCTACAAAGCTCTGAATTTCAGGAAATGACTTAATCATAGAAAGCAAAGCCAGATTGACCAGACAGAGAGGAAAGAGGGGCAAGCTGGGAGGGGGCGGGGGATGATCTTTGGAGTCATTGCGGTCACTGCAATTGCAGTTCAAAAGAGGTCTTTCTCTCTTCCAGAAAAGACTGCCCTGTCCTTTTTTTTGCCCCCCCATCCCAAACCTCTGCTGCACTGCAGAACAGGACAGGGAGCTCCCTCCCCAGCAGTGATGAAAAGGCAGGGGAGGAGTGGGTGAAGGCTCTGCTGCAAGGCAAAAGGAGCCTCAGGGGCTTGGGCAGCAGCAGGGCAGTGTGTCACAGGGCCATGGGGAAGGTCACAGATGCTGCGCATCTCTATAGACTCTCCATTGTCCTCCTGCCTGTCCTCACTGTGGGTTGGTAGCAGTCTGGGCGTTCAGTCTGTGCCTCAGAATAGGACCAGTGCTGTGACTCAGGGCTCCCCTTCTTTCCACCTACTGCCTTGCAGTACATCCTTGGTTCTGGTCATGCATAGAGGCTTGGAGTGGGGACAGCTATTCACTCCCTTTCCTAATTAAATAAAATATTCCCATAACCAGGGAGAGAAGTAAAACCACTGGGCAAACCCTGGAAATGGGCCGTTTGCAACATCGAGGCCAAGAAAGTACCCTGAATGCATTGGTTGTCTTGCATACTAGCCAGCTTGTGGTATTAGAACTGGGGCAGGGAGACCTTTTGGTGACCCATGCAGTCTCCTGGGTGCGGTGGTGGTGTGGGGGGGTAGATTTCTTTTCCCCTACCTGTTGCTTGGCACAATTCAGTATATTCTAAGGGGGGAGCTAAAACAAGTCAGTAAAGCTCCACTGAGCAATAGGTCTTACAGGTAAATAACCATCTAGAGCTACCTGCTCAGCATCAGTGTCCACGCAGAGCCTGAAGCAATCCATCTGGGAATGAGATCCAGCTAAGAGGAAGCAGCTATGTGCTGCAAGTAGCTTTAGGAGAGACTCCAAGAATAATTCCCACCCCTGAAGCATGCCTGTGATGAAGGCCATGTCACAGGGATGAGTATGCTATGGAAAGGAGGGGGTGTTAGTGGAGAAGCTGGGTGGTGCTTAAGCTTTTCCTTCCCTACAGAATTGCTTCCTCAGGATTGGTGGGGGGAGGGCGCTGCCAGGACCAAATAAATGGCTAAGGGCAGGGAAGTTTATTCCCAAGCTACACCAGGGTATAGCTGGTGCAGCGCAACGTCTGACTCCTGTCGTCAGAAATGGCATGAGCTTCTCACATGAGCTTGGTGACGGGCCTTCCTCAAAGGAGGGCCTTCAAACATGTCTGGCACATGGCCTATGTTCAAATTGCAACCAGAGAGGCGACTGCTGTAAATATTCACAGACTTGAGCTAGCTTTGTCCTAGTGGATCAACAGTGGTGCTCCTTGTCCAAGCACAGGCCCAGGGTTTGGGAGGCAGGCTAATATATTCCACACTGAAGTCTATGCCAATTGGAGTCCACTGTGATTGGGACCCAAACTAGGACTATGCACCTGCAGTGCAGTGTGGCCATGCCTTTAGCGTGAGCCAATCCATTCCAAAGACAATATATTTGCCCTTTGGAAAAAATGTGAAAACCCCCAAGGATTAGTCCTTTTTAGCCATATCTAGCTGTGTGTGTGTATCAGAAAGAGAGACCCAGAGAGGGAGGTGGAGATGGGGACACAGAGACTCCATAAGAATTAAGAGAACCACCTCCCCCTCCCTTTAAACCCAGTTACAGAATTTGAACCCAGGAAGCATCTCCAGCACTGCCCTGCCCCAATATGAGCCTTGAACTCTCTTGGATTTCCCCGATTAATCTATAACAGGCAGTGGCAATGCACGTACATTGTGGGTGCATCAGGAGACATTGGGGTCAGATGTTGCAGGGCTGGTCAGGGTTTCCACAGACAAAGAACATCTGTGCTGGGATAAGAGTGCTGCTGCACTGACTGCAGGGCAATTACTTTGTGTCATTCCCTGCAATTAGGAAGCAGGCAAATGTGTGTGTATACATTCACGTGAACACAAACACTTTCTGCATGTGTGGGGTCCTGGGCTACACTGTGGCTACCGTATTTCATTAGTAGATGAGGTCTAGGTCTCACCTGCTCCCACTGCACCCCATAAGCCATCAGTTTTGTTACCTGGTGCCTTGTTAGAAATGCACCTTGTCTGAGGGGTGGAGGTGCCATAGCTTGGCTTGCTCTCTCCACCTGTCCGTCTGGCATGTGTCCTCTGGATGGTTTCCTTCCTCTAAGCAAGTGCCTGTCTGACTCATATTTGAATCCCTTCCTGGCTGTCATGCCAGGAATTCATTCACACATGAGCTGCCCTGTGTGTGTGCGTGCGTGCGTGTGCGTGCAGAGCCCTTGTGCCATGCCACTGCTCGGTGCCTGCTCCTCACTGCTTCTCAGGTGGCATCCTCCTGTTTCTGAACTGCTTTCCCTAGCATGGTCTTTCTTGGAATGGTGCATGCCTAAAGTACATCTTTAAAGCTTAGTCACCTTTGCCATCTTTTCTGAATGAGACTTTGGTGGGGACAGGGGGGAGGTGAGGTCTATACCACAACCCCTGTGTTCCCAGAAGGAGGATGCTTCTGACCATGCCCTGCACATGGGCTCCCAGCAAATTTGGAAATGTGGAAGTGAAGACACTTCAGGGGAATTCCCTCATGGCTGCTCTCAGGCACGAGACATCTCAAGAGCAGCTGCCAAGGGACGACTCCCAGAGCAACCGCATTGTTGCATTTCCAGGTTTGGTGTGTGTGAGTGGGAGTGTGCCCATCTGGATGCACAGGGGACATAGTCAAGACATGTCTTGGGAGCTGTGTGCATCTTTGTGCCAGACAAGGCAGCATTGCAACACATCATTGCAACACATTTCACCCGGCAAAGAGGGTTGGGCATGGTCAGTCCTAGAGACCAGTTTACTGGAGACCTGTCTACACTCCGCAGGGGAGTTAGACTGACAGACTCTCTTAGTACAGACACATGGTGGGAAAAGGAGTTCTGCTGGTGCTGCCCTAAACAATGTACAGGTGATACCAGCAAGTTGCTGGTGTCTGCCAGGGGAGCAGAGGATGACTGATAGTGCAATGTTGTGATCTATTATTACAAAACTATCATGTATACTGGTCGTATTTAAATCAGCAGGTCCTGATGATCTCCACCCCAGAGTGCTGAGGGAATTAGCAGAGGTCATTGCGGGACCCCTGGCATGGCTTTACGTGGACTCGTGGTGCTCTGGCGAGGTGCCAGAGGACTGGAAAAGGCCCAATGTAGTTCCCATTTTCAAAAAAGGGAGGAAGGAGGACCCAGGAAACTATAGGCCAGTCAGTCTTACTTCAGTCCTGGGTAAACTTTTTGAGAGAATTATCCTGACGCATGTCCACGAGGGGCCAGCAGGGGAGATTATGCTTAGGGGCAACCAACATGGGTTCATTAGAGGCAGATCCTCTCAGACCAACTTGGTGGCCTTCTATGACCAGGTCACAAAATCCTTAGACGCAGGTGTCATGGTGGACATAGTCTTTCTGGACTTTAGGAAGGCTTCTAACACTGTCTCTCACCCCATTCTCATTAAAAAACTAGAAGACTGTGGCATCGATACCTACACAGTCAGATGGGTCACTAGTTGGCTGGAGGGCTGCACCCAGAGAGTGGTGGTGGATGGGTCTTATTTGACCTGGAGGGATGTGGGCAGTGGGGTCCCCCAGGGCTCGGTCCTTGGGCCCGCACTGTTCAACATCTTCATCAGCGACTTGGACGAGGGAGTAAAAAGCACCCTGTTCAAATTTGCAGCTGACACTAAGATGTGGGGAGAAGTGGGCACACTAGAAGGGAGGAATAGGCTGCAATCGGACCTGGATAGGTTACAGGGGTGGGCGGATGAGAACAGGATGGGTGTCAACACTGACAAGTGCAGGGTACTGTACCTGGGGAGGAGGAACCAGCAGCATACCTACAGGCTGGGGAACTCCCTTCTTGTCAGCACAGAGGCAGAAAAGGGATCTTGGAGTCAGTATTGATGCCAAAATGAACATGGGCTGACAGTGTGGGGACGCAATCAGGAAGGCTAACCGCACCTTGTCATGCATCCACAGATGCATCACGAGCAGCTCCAAGGAGGTGATCCTCCCCCTCTATGCGGCACTGGTCAGGCTGCAGTTGGAGTACTGCGTCCAGTTCTGGGCGCCGCACTTCAGGAGGGATGTGGACAGCATCGAGAGAGTCCAGAGGAGGGCCACCTGCATAATCAGGGGACAGCAGGGCAGGCCCTACGAGGAGAGGCTAAGGGACCTGAACCTGTTCAGCCTCCACAAGAGAAGACCGCGGGGGGATCTAGTGGCCATTTACAAACTAGTCAAAGGGGACCAGCTGGCATTGGGGTAGTCCCTGTTCCCCCGAGCACTACCAGGAGTGACTAGAAATAACAGTCACAAGCTGGCAGATGGCAGATTCAGACTAGACATTAGGAGATGCTACTTCACAGTCAGGGCGGCTAGGATCTGGAACCAACTTCCAAGAGAAGTGGTGCAGGCTCCTACCCTGGGGGTCTTTAAAAGGAGGCTGGATGAACACCTTGCTGGGGTCATCTGACCCCAGCACTCTTTCCTGCCATGGCAGGGGGTCGGACTTGATGATCTGCTCAAGTCCCTTCCAACTACCAGCTATGAAACTAAGGAGTAGTTGTGAGACCTTGTCACAAAAGTCGCCAGAATCAGGGAGTTGAGGCATTAATCATTTAGAGGATACTTCCAAGAGGCATGCTTCCCGTTCAGTCATTGCTGAACCAACATCCCATCGTGGTACTGGGAGATCTGCATCATAGGTGATGCTGCCTTTTAGATAAGAAGGAAAACCCACGTGTTGACCATCTATGGTCATCATCACCAATCTTGGGGCATTTTGGCAAGAATTAGGGGTATTAATCCTAGTCCAACCCAAATGTGCATATTTTAAATTCTGCCTCTTTAAATTTCACCCGAGGCTTTGATTGCACACATTATTATTCACTTCCTGTCTCGTGCAGCTGTAGCAAAGATATATGCTGTCAAATAGCAGCTGTGTTCTGCCCTACGGGTAGCTGCATCTCAGTAGTGGGCAAGGTGGTTCTTGTGCTTCTACCTTTCAGCTAGCACTTATGTCCCCTTGGGAATGGCAGGCATCATAGAAAGTTATTTCCTCTGTTTCCAGATTTGCAGTCCACCTCCCCGTATTGAGGTGTTCTGTGCTCCGGGCAGAGTCTCCCACAGGGCTGGCGCTAGAGGAGGGAACAAACAGCACACGTGTTGTGGCACTGAAAACTCAGGCATTCAACCACAGAATTATACATTGCTCTAAAAAACCTGGAACAGATGCATCTGAATGACACTGATAGCATCAGCTTGCAGTGACCAATGGCATGACAGGTTAATATGGGGTGATTTGAGACACAGCCCATCAGGCATGTGGCGGGGTGGAGGTAGGGCCCATGAGACCCAAACTCGTGTTAGCTACCCCAGGGGCTCTGTCAGGCTGTGGTAGGTGCTCTGGTACAGAAGGAACTGGGTGATATTCTGCTTGATAATTCCTATGGCTGCTCTTAACCCCACAGGCAGTAGGGGATGGGTTTTGCTAGGTCCCATGTCTCATTTCAGGTCCCTTGGCACATGCACTGCTCCAGCTTGCCTGGCTCTTGACCTTGGTACTCTGAGGGGGACTCTCCCAGGCTTCTCCAGTGCTTCTGTCCACAACAATCTCCCTGTGCTGCCTTGGCTTGCCCTGGCTGGCCCATTGCTCCTAGAAGCTGGCTTAGCTCTCCCCAGCACTGCTTGGCTTCCCAGCAGTCCCCTGGCCCTGCAATTTTGCCCCATTTCCTAGTCCTGACCTGGCTCTCCCCAGATCATCCCCAGTGCTTCCTGACTCTGCCCAGGCACTCACATCCCTCAGGCCTCCCCTGCATATGCATTTCCCCAGCTATTTACCATTTAGGCAATAAATCCAGTCTCCTGCACTGGTGCAATATATTAATATTTGGTGCATGAATGCTTCAGTGAGCAGTGGACATAGGGGTGCCATTCATGGCTAACAGGCAGAGGCTGTCACCAGCAGTACAACGTGCCACTCAGCCACAGGCAAAGAGGCAAAAAAGCCAGCATTGCCCTCACAGCTCCTCATGCAGGCAGTGCTCTGAGGCACGCACCCAGCTTGAAGCCAGAGGGTGTGGAGTGGGGCGAGTACCTGGCTGAGCAGGCACTGGGCACGCTGGAGCAGCACCGGGATGGCTGAGAAACCCTCAGCAGCTCTTAGTCAGATTCTTGCTCAGGAGCTCCTGCTGTACGTGCTGCTTGGCACTGAGGCAGGGTGTGAGCCTGTGGGAGAAGCAGGGAGGGAGAGCGGTGGTAAATGAGCCTAGGTAATTAATTCTTAGTCCTGATTGCATATTTGCTCTCCAAAATGTGTGTCGGCATGAGACGACTCTGATCCTGATGCACAGAGTACCCTGGGTGGGGCTTGGCCCTACCTCTCACAGACATGTTCTTTTATTATCTTAGGTACAATTAACAGATTTGATTAAACAACTATCTCAAAGCCTGGGCTCAGGAGAGAGATTGCACATCAAACAAGTCCTGCTTATAAACTGTATCAGAGCTGGGTTTTGAGCTGTAAGAGGGGGATAGAGTCCTCCTAAACAGTGACTTCATCCCAGCCTCTTCAAAAACACTCACACCAGGCCCAGAAATAGCTGTGGAAGGCCAATTGGTCCTGCAGAAGGTCATGAAATCTTGGCTCTGTCAGGAAGGGATTTCCAGAATGGAGGGCCCCTCCTCATGATTGTCCTGCTACCCAGCCCCTTTTTTACGGTTAGCTAAAGTGGCTTAGAAGGCTATGTCTGCAGTGGGATTCTCTGGAAAACAGGCAGTGCCCTTAAGCATCACCTGCAAATCAGCTGGGAGATGGTGCTGAACCTCCAGTGCAGGCTCTAATTGGCCTTCTGCCTAAGGCTGTTTAGTACTAAGACAAGAGGATTAGACAAAGTGTTTCTAGAGGATGAGCTGGACATCCTGTTCAAGGGACTGGTTCTGCAAAGGGTCCTGTCTTGTCTCAGCACATTGCCTCTGACACCCACTGACCTGTATTCCTTTGTACTTCTCTTCTTCCTCTGGCACAGTTACTTAAAGCTTCTTGCCAGGCCTTGAGGCATCTCTCCCCATGGCTTGCCTCCCTCTTCACGCCTCCCTTTATGTAATCTCAAGAATACATTTTTTCTAGGCCTCTCTCAAGCTCTCAGAGAGGGTTAGTAGTTGGGGCCCATGTCTGGGAATCCCAGGAAGTCAGTTGTGCCTGTACTGAATCACAGCAGTTCCACCTACAGCAGTGTCCTGGTGTTGACTATGGCTGGCACTGGCTGCTTCAGGGGTAAGCATCTCCAGAGGTGGATAATTAGGCAATAACTTGCTCCCAGGAGAATCAGAAGTTCTGGTTTCTATTCCCAGCCCTGCCCAGAGAGAGACTGGCTTCCCAGTGAAGAACACTATCCCTCCCCTTGACTCTACCAACCTGCTAATGCCTGTGCCTGCACCTTGGTGCCACATCTCCTTGTGGGTTTTGAAGTATTCCAGGAGATCATTTAGTCACATTACTATGGAATAGGTTCATCTCTCCTTTATTTGCTGTCTCCTTTATTTGCGGGCCTTCTCCTTTTGTCCCTGCTTCCTGCTCTTTCAGCTGTTTTATTTACCTTTACTGCTTCTTGGAATGAAATGTTTGCTTGTCCTTGTCTGTTGGCCCTCAGTTTTCTGAACCTAGAAACTGTTATGTCCTGGAGATCATAGAGGCTGGTCATTAGTTTATGTACCTCACTGTTGGCTAGAGCCAACAAATACAAAACACAGTACTCATTGGTCCTATGGTGGATAATTGAGCCCCTAACAAAAGGGATTAAGGATGTCTCAAGAGGGACATGCACATCACATGACAATCAGCTAAGCACTGGGTGTTGCTCCCACACCACAGTCAAGAGGAGACCTAGCCCTAGAAGAAGAGAAATGCTTGACTGGAGATGATGAAGGCCTATGTAACCACAGCAAGGCCAGAGTTCAAGAGTTCCCAAATACCTCAGAGAAGGTGACAGCCCCTCTTGGATGCTGCTTATAATCCAACCAGTCTTGTCTTGTTTGCCCAACAAGAAGATGGTTCCTTCTCTGAAGAGCACATGATCTACATGAGAGGGACAACTAGTGAATATAACAAGGAGGTGCTGGTGAGCATAAGGAAAGTGGGTATGTAGTGTGATAAGAAATGGTTGCAGCACACTAGTTGGCCACTGACCATGGTCTAGTCCGGCTGTACCCGAATTCTGACAGATTGCCCACCACCAATTTAAAATGATACGACCTTAAGTACCACCAGCAAATTTTTGTCACATAAAGTAATTATAATAAATCTGTTAACATGTACCACTGACAGGTTGTTTGTATACCACTGGTGGTACCTGTACCAGATTGGGTGGTACCCGCCCATACAGATTGGGAATGGCTGGTCTAGTCTTTTGGTAAGCATCTCATAGTTTCATAGTAGCTAGGGTCAGGAGGGACCTGAACAGATCATCTAGCCTGACCCCCTGCCACAGGCAGGAATGAATGCTGGGTTCACAAGACCCAAATAGGTGATCATCCAACCTCCTCTTGAATTTGCACAAGGTAGGGGCGAGGACCACTTCCCTGGGAAGTAGGGTGGCCAAAATCTGGAACCAAACTCTAAAATATTGCCTTCTGATCTCTAACCTAAACCTATTCTCCATCAGCTTATTACCATTGTTCCTTGTCACCCCAGGTGGTGGTGGGGAGAAAAGGGCTCTGCCTATTTGCTGTTGATCCCCACTGATGAGTTTGTAGGCAGCCACCAGGTCCCCCCTCAGCCTCCTCTTGCTGAAGCTGAACAGGTTCAGGTCCTTCGGTCTCTCCTCGTAGGGCCTGTCCTCAGCAAAAGAGAGTTTTACAGAGGGATGTGGGGGATGAGCTAGTGGTAGGTGCTCTATATGGAACCTCTCCTCTGCATGGTGGGTGGAGTGGGAGATAACATGCAGGGCATTGTTGGAAAAATTGCCATGCAGGCAAGCAATATTGGCATCGCAAGAAGAGTGGAGGCAGGAGTTGATGTCTTGATAGCACATAAGGAGTGGGGCCCTGAAGGGTGTTCAAAGTGAAGGTTGCATCTGAAGGGGGATTCTAGCCCTGAGGTCCAAAAGCATAGCTGCCACCTCTCCCTGTAATCATGGCAATGTATAGATGTCTATATTCGCAGACACCTCTTCTTCATTGCTTTCATTTGACATCCTAGATGACTGGGAAAGAGCAATTATAGTTCCCTTCTATAAGAAAGAGAAGGAGGTGGGGCTGGGGAATTATAGACCAGTCACTCTGATCTCAGTGTCATGAAAGATCATGGAACAGGTCATCAAGGAGTTGCTTTCTAAATACCTGGAGAAGAGCAAGGTGATCAGGAACAGCCAGCAAAAATTAATCAAGAGCAAGTCATGCCTAATCAGCTTAATTTCCTTCCACGACAAGACAATAGGCTCTGAAGATGGTACAAGAGCAGTGCTGTAAATGTGAATATATAACTGGTTGGATCATTGTGCTCAGTGAGTACTCGTCAATGGCTCAATATCTAGTTGGGAAGATGCATTGAGTAGAGTTCCCCAGGAGTCTGCCCTGGTATTGTTTGACATCTGCATTAATGGTTTGGAGGATGGGACGGCATACACACTTAGCAAATTTGTGGATGACACCAAGATGGGTGGAGTTGCAGACACTCTGGAGGGTAGAACTAGGATTCAAAATGACCTGATAAATGGGAGAAATGGCCCAAAAATTAATTGGATGACATTCAATAAGGACATGAATGAATTCTGGAAATGATTAGCAGGCCTGTCACCAGTAAATATCATGTGAAGGGAAGATATTATGTGAAGAGCATTTCTGTCCCATATTGTTAACCATCTGATCCATAGCAGCAGATTCAGAGTTACCCTTCTTTGAACTTGTGACAACTGGGTGAAAAATGTATGTAGCACTCTCCACTCTGGCACACTGGCTAAAATACAGTTGTGGGAAACAATATCTTCACAAGATGCGGGTCAAGGGGAGAATGAAACTTGTCCCTCCAAATAACCTCATAACTGCAAATAGAGAAATGGACCAGAAAGCAAACATGTAGGTGGAATATGTACACCATGGGACACAGAGAGTGATGAGGTGAAATGCATCTGAATAGAACTTGATTTGATCTGACTGAGAACAAGCTCATAAAAGTAATTGTGGATTAGGTGGGAAAGATGAATAAAAGACTGCAAAATACTGATCAACAGCCCAGGAGACTGAAACCCTCTGTGCTCACAACAGGGAGAGCCTTAGCAATGCAGGACAGGCTTCATTGCTCTACCACAATACTCCAGGATTGTCGCCTCCCACAGAGAGTCTTAGGATTTCTTCTGCTTGTTCCTTCTTCTTTCTTGCATTGCCTACACAACTGCCTGTTGCTTTGGGCATTGCCCAAACTTTCCTGCTTGATGTTTGACTACTAGAATCTCCTTGTTGTCTCTCTTCCCTTTCCCAATACGAATTCTGACTCTCAATAAATGCCTATCTGCTGTTTGTGTATTGATACTTGGTAACTGGCTTGAGTGGACAGCCAGCATCCATCCAGTTGGATTTCAGGAATTTTCCAAGCCATCCACTTCCACTATGATCTTTTGACTGAAATGCCTCATTCTGCAGCTGGCAAGAGTATGTGACTGACTATGTGTATTATGTTTTACTTTGAAGCTCTCTTTTCCCTTTAAGTCAACTAAGCTGTGTGATGCAATTGTAAAATTTCCCCTCATTGGCCAACCCCTGGTGTTAAGAGAAGGTCTCTGCTATGTAAACATGTCAGACAGTTTGGAATGTCAGCTGCTAGCAAATGTACCTTCCCATCACCCCCATATCCAAGGGTCTCGATTGCATATTGGAACAGCGCCCAGTGACTGAACTAGAGATTTCCCCTCAGTTTTTGCTTGGGAAGGAGACCTTTTCTGCATGAAAAGCAATCCAGAAAGCAGCATTTAGTCACATATCCTTGCATGTGGTAAAATAGCCAAGTGATTCCAAGAAAGCCATGTGATTCCAGCAAGCATATTGATCCCTGTAGGCAGGTAACAAGGTCAAAGCAGAATAGAAACTAATTCCATCCTCTTTGCTACCTGTGCCTGCACTGTACTTCATATGTCATATAGTTGCATCAGTCTGCACTGTCAAAGAACTTGTCACATCAACAGAAAACTATCACTGGTCCAGTTTAGTCCAGTATTCTGTGAGTGAGTGTTATCTTCTAATCCCCAGAGAGGGTAACAGCCTGCTTTGGCTCAAGGGACAGAGACTGTTAGCTCTGGAGGACCTAGGTTCCACCCCATATTGATAGCTGTGAGGATAGCTATCTATCAAAATCAGAAAAGAGTGCTTCCTGAATTAAGATCCAGTGGCAGGGAGATGCCAAATACTCAGATGAAGAGTAATCAATGCATTTAAAGACTACCTTGTGTTATGGCTGGAATTAAACCATTAATCCAAGATGGGCAGTAGGTAGGATGGAACCATCAGCCCTTGCGATAAGAAGCAAGAACCTTTACAAATACTAAGAAAACACCAAGATGCATAAGCCTTCAGGGTCTAGCCCCCACCAGTTCTTAGAGAGAGTTAAACTTGTAATATTTCCTTAGGACTTAACAGGCAAACAAATTCAGAAGAGATCCCAAAAGGTGTCCCTCAGTTCTACAGAAGGAGGTTGCTTGGAGAAGGCCAGTTTCAGAACCTGGCTTCTCCTCATGTTCAGTCCTCATTCTAAATTCTTGCCTGCAGATGATGCGTCAAGAGCAGGAAATGGGTTCAGGGCACCATGGGCACCTCTAGGATGCAGGGAAGACCAGCACTGAAGCCTTCCTCCCCTCTTCCTTTAGTTGGGAAACTCTTTTGTGACCTTATTGAATGTAAGAGAATACCTTAAGGCCTGAAATGCCATGGGAGCTCCTTGGTGTTTTGATACAGAGAGTCTCTCTTCTGTGCAAAAGCTTTGCACACCATAATCTGCCTGGCAACTGACTCTCCAGCCCAGCCCCTGGCTTCTTTACTTTTCATTCCATCCAGGAAGAGCACACACCAACTGCTGAAACTTCCTTAGCCTGATGAAGGGTTTTTGAACCCGAAAGCTTGCTTAATAACTATTCTCCAACTATTTGGGTTGGTCTAATAAAAGATATCAAATTCACCCAAGGAACCTTGTCTGCCTATGTCCTTAGACCAACACGGCTACAACCTACACCCTTGCACACCAATAAGCACTTACCACATAAGCAGTCCCACTGCAAGCAGGCTGAAGAGTAGGGGCAGATTCAGGGGTATGCAGTGGCATGGTTGCACCCCCTTGGTTGTGCACTGCATATGCAGGGAACACTTGGAGCTTACCAGATGGTAGGTGCGGGCTTCTACTGTAGCACTGCTTGTGCATGGCTGTAGAGCCCAGGAGTAGAGCACTTCTGCCATTTGCTTCCCCAACCTGCCTTCCCCAGGCTGAGTCTGGAGGCAAGGGTAAAAGTGGGGTGAATGACAGCAGAGTTCATCCCCTGGGCTGTGGAGCTGCATGAAAGCAGTGACTCTGGCAGGAGCTTGCACCACCCTGTTGATGAACTCAGAGAGCTTTCACAGGTGAAGCTCTAGCAGGAGCCAGCACTGACCAGCCAGGAACTCAGAGAGCTTTTTGTGCATGTGCTGAACAGCCAAGCGGGGTGTGTCTGTGTCCCCCTCACTCCTCTCCTGGATCAACTCAGACAGAGGGGGTAAGTGCTTTGGTGGACTGGGATGTTACTGTACAGGCTAATGCAGGGGCTGGGCTCAGGCCCTGTTGGAAAGTGGGTTCCAAGATCTCTGAAGTTAAAAAAAAACCCCAAACCCCCAAAACCCAAAGCTTTCGTGACAGCTCAGGAAGCTGTTGACAAGCTTCACGTCCACTCTGGAGAGAAGACAGTGCATTGCGCAAATTGTGGTATAAGAGGTGAAAGTAGCCCTTGAGCTATAAACAATGGCAGAGAACAGATGTGGGGTGTAACGGTGACTAATCTCTCATGTTTATAAACTTCTCAAGGATCCCGTGGCCAATGAACTTTTATTTTCCTTCATGATTTTCAAGGACCTGTGACCCCTCCAATGAGCTTTTTCAATTCATAGGATGGGTCTCTCCCAAGTGCCTGCTCAGACTCATTTCATATTTGCAACTCAGGCTACTATCACAACTCAGCAGAAACAACCTGGTTCTGGGGAAAGACTTTACTATAGTGATACAAGAGCCTGTGTGCCCAGTGAAAGTGAGACATCACTGCACTTGGAAACATCTGAGAGAGCCTTGTTTAGCTGCTTTGCTTGGGTGAGATGAAAGGTTTTGAGCAGGGCTTGTATATCCCCACATTCTGAACCAGAACTTCTCAGGAGCAGTTATTTTGTTCATATGGAAATGCAGTGAGAGCGATAGCAAACCTGCAGTCATGCAGCACATGCAATCATGTTCTGAACACTAAATTAATGTATTGCAGCAGCCAGGCTGTGGGCCAAAGTGATCCAGTTCAGGTCAGAAGTGTGTGGGTGGGCAGGCGCTATGACCCAGCACCTGCTGCCGCTTCTCCGCGTGGTGGCACAAGAAAGTGACTGCTGCTGAAACCCCTCGCTACAGAATGCTGTTGACTTCCCACATCCACAGACTATCAAATGGCTTCATGGGCTGGATCCAGCCCACGAGCTGTAGGTTGCCAATGCCTGGTCTATGGTGAATAGCATCTCAGGTAATTTGCATGGGTAGTGATTGTATTTTGGCAATGTGTGAACCATAGCATTGGAAGGGATCTGTAAGATCATCAAGTCCAGTCCCCTGCCGTGGGCAGGAAGTTATTGGGCTCAGATGAGGTCAACAAGGTGCCTATTCAGCCTCATCTTGAATACCTCCAAGGAGGATGATTACACCACCTCTGCTAGGAGTGTTCCAGATTCTGGTGACCCTTACAGAGAAGAAGTTCCTTCCTACATCTAGCCTGAATGTACCCTGTTAGTTTATGCCCATTGGTCCTTGTCCTCCCTTGGGGTGCCTTCCTGAAGAGTTGCTCCCCTAAATCCTGGTGCTCACTTCTGATGCATTTCTGATGTACTATTAAGTCACCTCTTTGCCTTCGCTTACTCAGGCTGAAGAGGCCCAGTTCCTGGAGTCTCTCTTTGTAGAGCCTATCCTCCATGCCCTTGACCATACGGGTGGCCCTTCTTTGTACCCTTTCAAGCTTATCCATGTCCTTCATGAAGTGCGGTGCCCAGAACTGGACACAGTACTCCCGCTGAGGCCTCACCAGTGCCAACTAAAGAGGGAGGAGCCCCTCCCTGGATCTATTGGCCGTGCATTGGCTGATGCACACCAGAGTTCTATTTGCCATTCAGGCAACCTCATTGCACTGCTGGCTCATATTCATCTTTTGGTCGATTGTGACCCCCAGGTCTCGTTCAGATGCAGTGCCAGCCAGCAGACCACCACCCATTGTGTAGTTGTGGTAAGGGTTCTTCCTACGCAGGTGAAGGACCTTGCACTTATCCCTGTCAAAATTCATCTGATTTCGTTCTGCCTAAGATTCCAGTCTGTTGAGGTCATCCTGGATCCTGGCTCTATCCTTCAATGTGCCTGGACTTCCCGACCGCTTAGTATCATCTGCAAACTTAATCATTGAGCTCTCCACCCCCTCATTCAAGTAATTAATGAATATATTGAAGAGCATGGGTCCGAGCCCCGATTCCTGGGGGACACCACTGGAGACAGCCCTCCAGGATGAGGCCATCCTATCAATTACCACCCTCTGGGAGCAGCCTCTGAGCCAAGTGTTCACTCACCTCACTGTAGACTGGTCCAGCCCAGCAACCTCCAGTTTGTTTGAGAGTATCCCATGGGAAACAGAATCAAAGGCTTTACTGAAGTCTAAGTAAATCATGTCAACCTTGTGTCCCTCATCCAGATGGCTAGTTACCTGGTTGTAGAAGAACACAAGGTTTGTCAGGCATGATCTACCTTTCACAAAGCCATGCTGGTTACTTCTTAAGACCCCATCAGTTACCAGCTTGTGATTTATGGCCTCCTTAATAAATTTTTAAAAGGTTTTACCTAGGACTGAGGTCGGAGTTTGCAGGGTCATCCCTCTTCCCTTTTTTGAAGATGGGCACCACACTGACCCTCTTCCAGTTGTCTGGGACCACTCCTGAGTTCCGCAACTCTGCAAACAGCTTGGCCAGTGGTGCTGCTGTAAGCTCCACCAATTCTTTCAGGACTCTTGGGTGCAGGTTGTCAGGCCCAGCAGACTTGAAAACATCCAAGTGTAATAGGAGATCCCTCACCTGTTCAGGGCTGATTTCATGTAGCCTGTTGTCTTTCTGATGCTCCCCGAGCCTCTGGTCAGGTGAACAGCCCCTGTTTGATTTCAGGAATATCGACGCAAAGTATGTATTTAGGAGTTCAGGTTGTAGCCGTGTTGGTCTAAGGACATAGGCAGACAAGGTTCCTTGGGTGAATTTGATATCTTTTATTAGACCAACCTGAATAGTTGGAGAATAGATATTAAGCAAGCTTTCAGGTTCAAAAACCCTTTGTCAGGCTAAGGAGGTTTCAGCAGTTGGTGTGTGCTCTTCCTGGATGGAATTCATCCAGAACCTGATGAAGGTTTTTGAACCCGAAAGCTTCTTAATAACTATTCTCCAACTATTCGGGTTGGTCTAATAAAAGATATCAAATTCACCCAAGGAACCTTGTCTGTCTATTTAGGAGTTCAGCTTTTTCATGGGCATCAACTTCGGGCTGCCCCGAGTATTCAGTAGGGGGCCCATAGGTGAGCTCGATTTTTTTTTTTTTTTTTTTTTTTTTTTTTGTGCTCCCTATGTATCTGTAGAAGGACTTTTTGTTGTTTTTTATACCAGTTGCCATCTTGACCTCCATGCCTGTCTTAGCCTTCTGTGTGTCCCCTGCGGCCAATCGCACTGGCCAGGAAGTAGCCGCAGCACTCCCAGAAGTGGCCACAGTACTTCCGCTCCCCAGCTGGTGCTCACAAAGGGGGCACCAGTGCTCCCCCCTGCCTATCGCCTAAGCAGGGACCTCGGCCTATCAGGGGGTGCACTGGCACTCTCATGGGGTGCATGTGCACCCCCTATGCATTGCCACTTTTTCCCACTTTTTGTGCACCTAGGGATGGCCTGTTTTTGAGCTTCAAGAATTACCTCCTTAAGGAAGCCCCACTGTTCCTGATCTCCCAAGCCATCCAGTTGCTGGTTGCAGAGGGCCTTTCCATCTAACTTCTTGAGCTTGCCAAAATCTGCCTTTTTGAAATCCAGGACTTCTGTTCTGCTGACTGATTTCCTGGTTTTATGGTGGATGGTGAACCTAACCAGGTCATGATCATTGCCTCCCAGAGTACCACCAATCCTTAGGTTATAGGCGACATGTAGCGGGGTGAGAAGGCGAGGGCATATGCCCCCCCGAGATTGGCCCTTGCTGGCCAGGGAGTGGGGAATGCCAGCCAGTGCCACCCCTGAGAAGCGCCGGCAGCACTTTGGGTTTTGCTGGTGGTGCTTCCAGTGTTGGTGACTGGCTGCTGGGGGACTGTCCCACCCCAGCTGGCAATTGGCCACTGACCACCCTCTCTCTCCCCCCCCCCCCGGTCGGCAATTGGCTTCTGGGGCCCCCTCCCCTCAGTTGGTGATTGGCCACTGGTGCCCCCCCCAAGAGTCAGGAGGCACCAGCCATGCCTTAGGTCACCTATGTTGTCCTCACCTTTGGCCAGCACTAAATCCAGAGTAGCCTTACCCCTAGTAGGCTCTTCCACTACCTGTGTCAGAAACAGGTCATCTACTGTTGCCAAGAAATTGGCTGACTTGTCAGAGGCAGCTGAGCGATCTTCCCAACTATAGTAGCATTCCAAGTGAAATGGCAGCTCTTGGTGTGACAGAGATGACTCCCTTCATTAGAGTATGGCGAGATAATACAGTCCCCAGCTGGACATGGCAAATTGGCTTTTCTCTAGCTCCTCTGCTCTCAGGCATACATTAGGCTTCTACTGAAGATTCTGTTAAAGGTTGGAGGTTCTCATAAGAACCTCCAAGTCTTTGGGCAAAGGAATTTAGATAGGAGTAGTGTTGGCAAGCTGGTCAATTGACTGGTCAAATATTACTGATTACATATTTTTGACTGGTTAAAAATTATAGCAATTTTACAAAAAGCTACTTTTTTGTAGTTTTCTTGACATAAATATGACATCTTGTTTTTTGACACATATCTTTATGGAAAATTTGTGCTTTTTCTGTGTATTATTTGGACCTACAGGCAATTTTTTACAATTTTTGATCAATATTGACTGGTCAATTAACCAAACTTTATTTAACTAGTCAAATACCCAACCCTAGATAGGAGTGACATTGATTTACTCTTTTATACTAGGAGCACAGCTAGAGCAATTTTTTTTGGCATTACTACCATTGCTTTTTCCTATATAGCTCCTAATAGCAGACCCACAAACACTAAAATCCCAGGGGCCCAGTGACTACTCACCAAAGATGAAGAGAAGAAGACCGTCATAAGCAGCCCTGTGTTGTGCATGCAGGGTTTTGCACACACAAGCAATTGTGCACACACTTGCATAGTAGCACTGGAAGAGCCATTGCTCATTAGCTGTGTTGGCCAAGAATACCCCTTGGATTGGAAAGTATGGACATATATGGTTTCACATACAAAGTCGTGTGTGCACATATTGTATCATATGATCTTGCAGGTAGTGGGTATGGGGATAAGTACACTTTATCATTTCTGTGTGCAAGACACAGGCATTGGTGGTGAAAATCCCAACCCCAAGGTAGGGATGGTCTGTGGGAAGAGAAACCAGCCTGAAGAATGCAGAAGCTGAATTTTCCAGTTCCAATTTGTCACTGCCCTACACTTTGCCTCATTGTTGGTGTTGGTGCACACAGTTCTGGGTGTCCAGCACTGCCTGACAAGACAGGTAGCACTTGACACCAGCTTTGTACTGGCTTATGTGACTCCACAAGGCAGTGAAGCAGGCCTTCTGTTGCTGCTGGCTTTTATTTAACAGGGAGAGGACACAGTCAGGTTGTCAGATACACAGTCCATAACAACTGGTAAACCAGCTTTATTATTAGGGTCCCCTCAGGAAGAGGTTAAGAAGCACAGTGTCCCCTGTTGTTCTCCAGGGGAACAACGGGCAAATAAACATTTTTCCCCTGGTTTTCAGGGAAGGCCATACACAAAGGGTTCTCCTTTGTCCTTGTAGGAAAGGCAAACCAAAGTGTTCAGAGTGGTAATCATATGATGCCCTTGCTCCAAGGGAGAAAATAAACAAGTCTCTTCTTGCCAGGGTCAGATTGCCAATACAGCTTCTCCTTGGCAGGGAAAATAACACCATGAAAGCTCTCCTTTTTCACAGAAGGCAGTAAACAAACCCTAGACCTCATCTCTTCGCTTCAGGGCACTAAGTTGTGAATCCTCTGCTCAATGTAGAAGAAAGGGCCTCCACCCTCTTGATGGCTACCCCTGTAGGACTCTCCCTTCAGGCCTGACAGCTCAAGCAGGCTCTGTGATGTGGGGTGGGTTCTTCTCCCATACCCCACTGGAGAAATGTAACCCCTTCCCTGTGCCCTTAGAGCCCATCTTAAGCCTCTCCATTACCTACTGCTACCATGATGCATTGCTGGGAAAGGCCCTCCCCATGCTGGAACGCCAGAGGGGGGTTTGAAAGAGAAGGTAGACAAAGTCAGGGCAAGAGAGGTATATCACTGCCAGGTGTGTGGGAAAGATGAGGATGGTTAATATGCTCCCATTTGTAAGGGCTGCCTGTATAGGCTTTATGAACTGAACAACTTCTCTGGGAGTTAGGAAGAAACAGAGTGGTTGCAAAGTTTACCCAAAGGGTATTTTCCCTGTTTTGTGGGCACTTGGGTAAGAAGAAAGGGGTGATGATACCCTGTCAGGGCTGAAAGGCTGACACAGAACAGAGTTTTGGTGAACCAAGGAGAAAGAGAAGGAAGCCCAGGCATCCTTCATAGCTGCTTTCTAAACAGCTGGACCTCTTGGGTTGCCCTGGAGCGTCTTTTCCCTCACCCTAGCCACATGGAAAGATACAGCACTCCTACTAGCATGCTGGCATGTTGTTAGCTCATTAAATCCTGATTTTAAGCAAATTATCTGTAAGACAAAACCTGGAAGTTTGCAGTGAGACAGTGCCCAAGTCTCAGTTTCCCATGCAGCTAGCAGCAATTGGCTAGCTATTAATGTGATGTCTATATAAGACTGCACCATTGACAAAGGACAGGAGATTCCTGAAGTTTATTACTGAAGCATGGTAGTAAGACAGCACTGGATGGTGAGAGACTTTTAATATTAGTACATTGAATGGACTCTAATTGGTAAGAGGTTTGGAACTTGGCTGTATTTGTTCTCCAGGCCACTTTCCAAAAAATGTTAACAACTGTCTGATTTGTTTTTCATTCTGTGGATATTGTAAAGCCTCCTGCTTTTCGTGGTTCTTTAGGAAATTCTTCTTTTAATAACTGATATAGGCTGAATGACTCATGCAACTATAAGGAGCATGCAGGTCAGGACTGAGGGGCTGTTGGGGTACCTGGGGCTGGAAGAACAGCGTAGGGTTGCAAGACAGAAATGAGGGGACATTGGCAGAGTTGTGTGTGCAGTGGCCCCCAGGCTGAAATAGTTGGAGATAGGATACAGATCAGGACTTACCTCTGCAGAGTGGTGGCAGCAATAAACTGGCATCACAGTGGGGGCTTTAGGGCAGGTGTGAGAGGCACTGGCAGAGAGCTGGCACAGAGCTAGCAAGGACAGTGCTGAGGGGCAGGAGTGAAGTACATTGGCAGAGCTGAACAGCGGCTCAGGAAATGAGGTTGTGTTTCCTTGCTGAAGGTGCAGCTATTTTGCCGTTTGCCCACAGCTAATTAAGATGCTGATGGTTAATGATGCCTTTGAAATATTCTTCTTTCAAGGCAGACAAAAGTTCACATATGTGAGTGCCTGAGACAGCTGGCAGGACCCTGGCAGAGTGGGGGCAGGGGGTGGGCAAGCTTCCCTGGCTGAGCTCTGCCCATGAAAATCTCCACATGCAGCTGAGAGGAGTCCAGAGGAAACCAGGAGTGTTTCTGCTGGGTTCCCACAAGACCAGGAGCTGTGGCTGTGCCTGGAATCACGTCTGCCCACATCCAGCAGTGTTTGTCTAAGGCCTGGATAATGGTTATTCAGGGCTGGCTTGAGGAGAGGATCCTGCTTCAGCTGGGGCACCCCTCTGTCTTAATACCCCACAGATCAATTCCCTCCCTACCCCCAAACCATGTCATAGGGGGTTGTGGGACCTCACTGCACCCTGCAAGGTGACACTGTGTAATACTAGACTTTGGCTATACAGAGAGTAGCTCTTACCTGTTGGTGAGATATGCAGCCTGAAGACATTTCAGCTCCATCCTGTAGGTGGCATTGCCTTTTGCCACAGCATGACTGTGATTTACATACTGGCCGGCATCCTTTCTAGCACTCACCTAGAACCTAATTATCTCCCATCACCAGGGAAAGCAAGATGGGAGCCAGGCTCTAGGGCTACTTCTGCCATTCTTACTTCGTCAGGTCTGTCACAGGGCAGCAGGGTGCAGGGGAGGGCTGAACAGTGCTGAGCAGAGGCAACAAATACACAGGGGCCTTCTCCATGGGTGAGATCTGCACTTAAGCAGATATGATAAAACCTATAGTGCTGGTGGAGAAGGGAGTGGGTACTTGCTTCAATGGGGCTGAACTAACTCACATTTTAAGCCTAGGCACTGCAATTTTCTGCTTCTTCCCCCAGAGGGGACAGACCAGATGTAGAGGGTGCATACCCTCCTGGGCCAGCCAGGCGTGGAAACTGGTCTGTCTCTGCCTCTGCTCTGATGACAATGATAATGCACCTGTTTTACACATATGATCTTGGCAAAGTACGAGTGACTCCTGACATCAAACGAAGAGCAAACAATCTGGTTAGGGGCCTTCTGCATTCCCACAAAGGGACAGCACTATCTCTCCTGAGGTTCAGGCTGCTGGCAGTAGCAACAGGCTGTAGTGTGACCCTAGCGTGCATAGAAATCCAGGCAACCAGTTCTGCTGTCTATTTGCCATTCATCAGTAATACTGCGGAGCCAAGGGGGCCATTTCACTGTTGCTTCTAATACGTGCTGACCTGCAAGTGTCATGGATGGCTCCAGGTTTCCCCATGGGGCACGGCACACCATGTTCACCAGTGGACATACTAACAAAGTGAGCCATGAGGCTTCAGGCTTTGTCCCCATGAAGTTGGGCAGCACCTCCCAAGCTCCCAGCCAGTTGCACCAGACAGGTCCCCATCCCAAAGCTCTTATGCTAGCTGCTTATTTCCTTTCTTACAGTCCACACTGCTCTCCTCCAGAGTACGTTTAAACAGCCCTCCTGGTCAAGCTCTCACTTCCACACCCTCCAGAGCCTTTGGTCCTCCCAAACTACTCATCTGGTTGTCACACCCTTAACTTCACTCCGTGACTTCTTCCACATCACCTCTCCTAATGAGAGCAGCTTCCTAGCTTCTTCCCTTTCCTTCAGAGATTTGCAGGTGAGCCATGGCTGTGGTGGGTAATAGATGCACACACACAGTCACACAGGCCCCTAGCCCTGCCAAGGCCTTCCCTCTGGAAAAGCTTCAGGAGAGGAATATTTCCTTTATTGTGAAGCACTGCATGTGCTCAGTATTCAACATGAAGGACAATGTGTCAGTCTCCTCATGGGAAAAAATGAAATCTGCTCTGAGAAAGGCAGCACTGCGAGCGAAAAAGGAAGAGGAAGGAAACAGCACTGCTGCAGAAAGGTAGAGACAAGCTAAAAAGGGAGATGCTGCCCCTCTATATATATGGAGGTGGGGTAGAATGGGGCCCTGGTCTCTTCTCTAAGGAAGGCTTTTCCCACTTGGCTGACCACCGTAGTGATCTGACCCTGTGGTTAAGGCAGCTGGTTTAATCCCTCCCACATCCATCCCAGGGTCTCTTGGCTGCAATCCTGGCTAGCATCCCTCCTTATCTCACAGATGTGCTGTTGCCTGAATACTCTGCTGTTTCCAAAGGAGGATAAACAGGAAGTTCAAGGCTCTGCATTTGCCTTGCAGCCAGAGCTGCCAGGCCAGGTAGGTCATGGTGTTCTGTCTGGCCTCATTTTTCTGCACAGCTGAGGTTGCTCTGTCACAATCAAGGACAGGAAGCACTTCCAGAGTGGTTGGTGTGGCTCCAACAGCACCTTCATTGCACTGAACAATATGAAGGCTGCTTTCTTGCAGTTCATCTTGAAGTACTGAGAGGAGTAGCCTACGGGCTTACCTATTTGCTTAAGGCCCCCAGAGTGCCATAGAGGGGGTATACTTGGTACCTTTGCCACACTCTTAAACACTGTGTCAAGGCTATAAAAAAGATCACACCCCCTCACTAACATAGCTTGCCAGCAAAAACTGATGCATGGATGCAGGTATGCCACAAAGGAGAGCTTCTTCCTGCTAAGCTAATGCCTGATAGGGAGGTGATGTAACTATGCCAGTCATTTCTACAAGGGGGCCTTGCCAACATAGGTATGCCACCATAGCAGTAGTGGCAATAGCTCCACAAAGTAGACAAGCCCATGACCAAACATGACATGTCCTTAGGACACCTGCCATCGATGTAGAAATGACAACCCGGGCTCCCTTCACTACCTGTATGCCACACCCAACACCCTGGATATGACCAGATTTTGCTCCAACCCTAGCACCCCATTCAGTGCAAGAGACACTTATCTGTTATAATGCCTGCTACCTAACAGTTTTCAGCAACCATACCTGCTTGAAATGAAAGTCACTGTTGCTGCTTTCCTTTGATTTTTGTTAAATATGGAAAAGATTAAACCATCCTATGGCAGGCTACAGGGCAGGGTGGAATGCAGGGCACACTGCTTATGGAACAGTTCATCTCTCAAGCCCGGGCTGTTAGAAATCATTCTTTTCCACACAAACCTCAACAAGTAGGACAGTGGTTTGGCATGGCTATGACTTCGTGACAAAAGCCGTTCCTCTGTATGTGTTTTTGAAAACCACGTTCACATAATTGGTTCTTAGAGACAGAGAACACTTACAAGGAGTCATCCTTTCCACCTCCTGCTGACCAGGGCAGGACTGGTTCCCTTCAGCCAGAGGTAGAAAAACCGTGTGCAACAAATAATGTATTTTGTTCACTGATTGTTTTTTGCAAAACATCAAACGTTAGAGTGTTCATTATTTTAAAATGTCCAATGAGCACTGAATATAAACTTATTGTAGTCAACTGGCTCTTTGGGAACTTGTCGCTACAGCTGTTTGCTGATCATTATTCATGGGCTGTGCTAAGTTACACGTCACTGTTTCTATTTGCTGGTTGGACTACTGAAGATGTTATTACCAGGGTGAAACAATTTCAAGATAGCTGCACCGGCTGAGTGGATGCTGAATCTTGACACTGACAAACTCAGGGTGCAACTATTTGAACCTCAGGGTTTAAAATTTTCCATGAGTATCAGCTACTAGTCTGGAAAATAAATTTGTAGACGGCGTCAGATTTCCAGCTGCGGAGAATGAATGATCTCACTACTGAACAGGCTGTTTCCAGAACTAATTAGTTTGGTGCTAAGCTCTCTGGTGGCACCCCTGGAGGTGTATAACAATGCCAGAGGGTTTCCCAGCATACCAGCCGCTCAGCATGATATAGTTCATTTCTTATTCTTCCATATAAATTTCATCTGACTCTGTCGCTCCTGCTTTTCCCATTCCTTTCATCTCCACTTCCCCACCTGGGTCTGGATTTTCCCCTCTTTTTCCAGTGGCTATGCTTTCCACCCATTCATCTGCGTCCCAAATAGTATTACTAGTGAATATTTATATTACTGAAGGCCTCAAGACCCTCCCTCCATCAGGATCTGGACCTTAATTACCCTGGGGGCTAGCCAGACCACAGAGGCAATAAAAAAAACAACCTGTTTCTTCTAGTCCTTCCAGTTTCATCATTTAGCCTTTCTCTGGTGCCTTCAGTACTTTTTCCTCCTCCCATCCTTTCCCCTTGCTGCCATAATCTCTCTTCACCATTATTTCTTGCTTTCCATTCCTATTCACCTTTGCTTCTCTCCTTTCTATATTCCCCTCACCTTACTGCTCTCTTTTTCTTTTTTTCCCTACCCAAAACTAGTCATTTACTTGAAAAGGATAGAAGTTGGGAGCTTCCCACTTCTCCAGTACAGCTGGGACATGTTTCAGAAGGTGAGCAGGTGACAGGAAATTTGAAAGCGTCATGCTGTAGTTTGGTGATAGGGTAGCTTGGGCTTGCTGGTTTACATGAACCATTGGCTGAGTCCAATTATCCCTAATTTATTCCTTTCATCTAAGCTGGAGGGCCCAGATCCCATTCCCTCAGGTAGACATCTAAGGGCTTTCCTATTTCCATTGAATGGAGTCCCTGAAAAACTGCCAGTGCAAAAGGTGCAAAACTCCCCTCCTCTTCCGTGCTGCTTTTGTGAAAACCTTAAAGCTAAAGCTGAAGATATATTATGAAAATAGATGCACTAGCAATTTTTCAGGGACCACACCAGGGTAGAATAGGAAAGCACTTAGATGTTTAAATCTACCCTGCAGGAATGGCGAGTCCTGGCATGGAGGAGGACCCTCTGCTGACACCCTGCCTGCTCATGCTCCCAGGCACACTCTGAACCCAGAGGTTGGTCAACAAGGCTAGTCTGCCTTCAAACTCCCAGCCTCCTGCAGGCTTGTGAGCAGCCTCTAGGGGTGGCCATGGTTCAGCATGACCGGCACACTCTCAGGTTTGGGGCAGGTTAGCGGGTGCAAGTGAGGCATACTCAAACCCCTCAGTGTTTGGACTTACTGCCTCTGCACCATCAACAAGTCTTTACATGTAGAACAGGATCTGTCCTTAAGCCTTTGGATGAGGAACTCCCTCTCAGTGAATATGCAGTAGCTAGTACAATGCAGCTCTGATCTCAGTTGGGTCCTGGTTGTGCTATGGACTACAAATACATAACCACGTATAAGCATTGCTAGGGAGGGAACAGTCTTTTCTCCTCCTCACTGTGACAGAGAATGAGATGATGCAGGGCTTAAGCAGTAGGGGGAAATCCCAGCTGACAAGCCATCCAGACAGTACTATAAATTGCATCAACAGAATATGAGCTGCTATCCCACTGGCAGTTCTGTCATCACTGTTTTGAATGGCTGCAGGAGAAAGGTCAAGGGAAGGTGCAGATCGGTGCTGTGTAACATGCCAGCCGCACAAAGGTTCTTTCCATGTGACCCAGTCATCCCCACCTTTGTACAGTGCACAGCCTTGTCTCTCCTACACCAGGAGGGACTGTGTCATCTGAAAGGCTTACAGGAGTAACAGCTCAGCGGGAGCACGGGGACTTCTCCAGCAGAGTCACGAGTAACTGGCAAAACAACTGAAGGTGTGATAAAGACAAAGTTCAATGCACTGAGCTAGGTCTCCATGTGAGTGTGATTGAGGGCAAGGGCCCAGGAGGAAGAGGTACCAGGAATTAGCCCCCAGCTCATTCATTCTGCAAAGGGGGCCATACAGCAGTCAGTGTTCCAGCCAGCTTGGAACCATGCTTGCACCAACACAACTCAGCACGTTGAGTTGTGACAGCAGCAGTTTCCCACTGGCCAGCAAAATTGTCATGGGACAGATCCTCAGTGGATGTGACCTGCCTTGGCTCCATTGACTATGGTTAAGTCCAGCTGTGGAGGTGCCCACACAAATTTGTTGGGCCACATAAACCTAGCACCAATTCCTTCTTGCTTCCTGTGAGGCTGGCAAGCCCCTCTGCCTTGGCTGTTCTTTCACATCCTCTGGTGTAACTCCTGATTTCACTGGATTCACTCCTGGGTGACCCCGAGGGGAGGTAAGTCAGGGTTGGACTAGATGACCTCTATAGGTCCCTTCCAGCCCTACTACTCTATGATTATAAGTCAGAAGACAACCAGGCAGACAGCCAAGTTTATCAGGTGAATACAGGTATCTGAGAGAAAGGAAGAGCAGATCCTGGCATCTCCCTGCTCCACCTGCACCTCTTCTTGCTGTGTTGGAGTGAATTTGCTTATGTGCTCAGCAGAAGAGAGTCACTGCAGTGCCTCATCCTGCCATGCCTTGCCAGTTTAGCCTTGTCTGTGTGAAAGTAGTCAGGGTCTTGCTGCTTCCTCCACACTGACACAGCCTCTGAGCTTAGCTGGTTACTCAACAAGGCAGAAAATGGTCAACAAGAGAGGTTGCTCTTCAGCGTTGGTAGCTTTGCTGGTTCTTCTATCCAGGAGGAATCTGAGTTAGTATCTGGTGATACTACTCCCTAGCTCCTTTGTGTTGGCTGAAGGAAGGGGCTAGGCTGATAGCACTAAGGAGCAAAGACCTCTTTTCAATCATACTGTCCTCCACTGAGCAGCTTGAATGGTATAAATGGGCACAGCCCAACCCAATGGAGCTGCCAACGTACGCGTCTTATGGTTATAACCAGTGGGAACCATCCTCCCAGTCCAAGGAGAGGTTCTTTGGCTCATGTGTTCACTTGGCTTCTCTGCAGAGTGCCACCCAAGATGCCACCTAGTGAGAAGGGGTGAGGCAGAGCTCTTGTATAGGGCATCAAACAGCCATCAGGTGGAAGTTGCACCAGCTTGGGGTCAGCTTGGCCCCAGTGTCTGAGACTTCATTTGCCATTTCCAAAAACCTGAGCTACCAGCTCTCCTACACATTCCCCAGTCTGGCCACTTGTTTCAAAACAATTCTCTGGAAAGGTTGCTTTTCTCAGTTACATATTGTAAAAAGGGTGTTTAGAGGATAAGTGACTTCACAGTGTGACCTCGCTGCTGGAGTTCTGTGTCACTCATCACCTTTGGAAAGAAATCATGACAGGAACCAGTTGCCAATCTTGAGTTCATGATTCTTTCATGTTACTCAGCAGCTTTCACAGATTTGGACTCCAATTTGGTAACAGGCCCAAGGAAAATGAGTGTTTTGGTCTCTCATAAGGAGTGGATATTAGAAAACCCCTGCATGAGTCATATATCATGCAGAGTTCAGGAACTGTATTTAGGAATAAAGGACATCAGCAGAGTTGGCTGTGGGGAGTCCAGGGCTGGGACAAGATGGAGAACTGGGGAGTCAGGCCTGAAGGGCACTGTTTGGCACATCAGGGGAGATTGGGAGCAGGGGTCTGCAAGCACTACCTTTTTCAGTGGAACAAAACCCAAGTCCTGGTTAGATTTTTCTTTCTGCTGTGTCTCCTCTTCCTCTCAGCAGCACAGTTATTGAGAACCCAGGCTGCCCTGCAATTAGCTGCGGGTGTGATAGCACGGGGAATCCCATCCTTCCAGTCTGGCAAAGAGCACTGCCTGTTAACCACAGCCTGCACGCATTCTCTGTGCTTCCCAGCCAGACTATTTCTGTGCTCATCTCCCTCCAGATCCCCCCTCCCTAGCCAAAGATGCTCACAACAGACTCATATCTCTGAGCTGTTGGGTTTGCACATGGAAGGCCAAGAGCCAGGGCCCATGACTCCTAGACATGAGAGCAAGAGAGATTCATAGATTCATAGATTCATAGATGTTAGGGTTGGAAGGGACCTCAATAGATCATCGAGTCTGACCCCCTGCATAAGAAGGAAAGAGTGCTGGGTCTAGATGACCCCATCTAGATGCTTATCTAACCTCCTCTTGAGTACGGGAGAGCACCACCTCCCTTGGGAGCCCATTCCAGACCTTGGCCACTCGAACTGTGAAGAAGTTCTTCCTAATGTCCAATCTAAATCTGCTCTCTGCTAGCTTGTGGCCATTATTTCTTGTAACCCCCGGGGGCGCCTTGGTGAATAAATACTCACCAATTCCCTTCTGTGCCCCCGTGATGAACTTATAGGCAGCCACAAGGTCGCCTCTCAACCTTCTCTTGCGGAGGCTGAAAAGATCCAGTTTCTCTAGTCTCTCCTCGTAGGGCTTGGTCTGCAAGCCCTTAACCATACGAGTGGCCCTTCTCTGGACCCTCTCCAGGTTATCCGCATCCCTCTTGAAGTGCGGCACCCAGAATTGCACGCAGTACTCCAACTGCGGTCTGACCAGCGCCCGATAGAGGAGAAGTATCACCTCCTTGGACCTATTCGTCATGCATCTGCTGGTGCACAATAAAGTGCCATTGGCTTTTCCATTGGCCCACTTGTCTAACCTGTCCAGGTCTGCTTGCAGCTGTTCCCTGCCCTCCGGCGTGTCCACTTCTCCCCATAGCTTTGTGTCATCTGCAAACTTGGACAGAGTACATCTCACTCCCTCGTCCAAGTCGCTGATGAAGACATTAAAGAGTATCGGTCCAAGGACCGAGCCCTGTGGGACCCCACTGCCCACACCCTTCCAGGTTGAAACCGACCCATCCACCAAGACTCTCTGGGTGCGACCCTCCAGCCAATTCGCCACCCACCGGACTGTGTAGTTATCCAAGTCACAGCCTCTTAACTTGTTCACCAGTATGGGGTGGGATACCGTATCGAAGGCCTTCCTGAAGTCTAAGTACACAACATCCACCCCTCCTCCTGTGTCCAGGTGTTTCGTAACCTTGTCATAAAAAGAGACTAGATTGGTCAGGCACGATCTGCCTGCCACGAACCCGTGCTGGTTTCCCCTCAGCATAATTTGTCCTGCCAGGCTCTCGCAAATGTGAGCCTCGATAATTTTTTCAAAAACTTTGCCAAGGATGGAGGTGAGACTGACAAGTCTGACTGACAGATGGTAAAGGCAAGAGATGGTAAAGATATAGTTAGGCCCTGCGTTGGGCTGTCCTGCTGTGGAGTGAGCTGAGAGAAAGGTGCATGGCTCTGCTCACTCTTCCCGTTTAAAGAGACTGCTTCCCTTAGAATTGAAGTTCAACCAAGTTTCACCCAGTTAATCCTCAGGCAAAGTGGATGGGCATTCTGGATCCTGCAGAAATCTGCTTGTCCTCCTCATGCACAGGCTGCTGCTTTGCCTGTGAGGGTTGGGCTGCAGCATCCCTGGCATTGCCAGTACAAAGCCTGGCAATTGTGCTTCTTTGTGATGGCACCGGTGGAGACCAGAGTCATGTCCTCTGAGTTTAAAAGCAGGCTTGGAACCCAAGGAGGTTTGGGGCCAGTCATTGCTTCCAGGCAGGTGTTGCAGGATGAAATGACATCGGTGGTGTTCTTCATTTTTAGTTAGTTCCTAGTCAGTGCCCCAACACATTGCCAGGGAGCTCACTCTTGCTGGAGAGGCATCATTCTAGCTGAGGTCCAGCACTTACTTCCCAGCTTGCGTGCTTCAGTCAAGGTCCTATGGCAGGTTGTGCAGGATTAGAGGGGTTAATCCTCACTATATTCTAACCAGCTTAGCTTCCCTTGCCCTTTCCCCTGAGTAAAGCATTCTTCACTTTTTGGCCCTCTGGTGTGCTGTTAAGCAGCTGCCACATTCCAGTCCAGAGCTGGCTGCCTTTCTGTCATGGATAGAAGCAATCTCAGGATGTTGTTTGCAATGTAATGAGGTTGAGGAACTTTTGGATCACAGCAGCCAGTTCTACAAAAGGCCTGTTAAGTACTGCTAGGGCATGGGGATGAACAGTGCAGCTTGTGTGCTATAGTTGGTGTGTAGGTGCCATACAGTCCTTTACTGGGAGGCATGTCAGAACTTCTTATATATTTAATAGTGCTTAATGATTTTGACCCCTTGTGGCTAAAGGTCTAGAAGCAGCAAACCTGTTGCAGCAGAGGTGTAACTGCGTAGTTCTGTCCCCTGAATGGTGTACAGGGTGGTGGCAGCAGCCAGGCTGCCAGCAGTGGCATGGTGACTGGGAGAGTGGTGGTGGCAGCTGCTATTTCTGTGCCCCCTCCACCAAGTCAGTGCCCAGGGCTAGTGCTTCAGTTGCCCCCTTCCACTCTCCTTTAGTTGCACAACTGTGCTGCAGTGAATGACTGAGAAAAGAACAACTTCTTTACAAAGCATAAAATACACAAGGCTCCAGTTCTGAGAGTAGATCCCTGAGCATGTTGGCACCCAAAGCTTCTCTGCTGTGATCGAACCCCTTCTTCCTGCTGGCAGAGTTTCTCCACCTCAGCTGAATGGAGTAAAGCTTTTGGTACCATTCAGCAACCAGTTATACTCATAGCTCTGCACCTCCTGCCAAGGTCTCTTCAGCCCTGAAGGCCTTCCCAGCATGTGCCCTGCATTGTGGGGGCACAGCAGCTGAGCAGAGATGCATTGAAGCACCTGAGTGTCTGCGTGCTGACAGTGGTTGCTGCTGCGTAAAGGTGAAGCCTAAGGGCCAAGCTTGCCTCTGTTCTTCCCATGGGGCCATTCCATACTGTGCTCCTCTGCAGATAAAACACACGACAAAAGAATTAACCTGCTGTATTCATTCAGGGTGCCATTCACACTGGTGAAGGTGGCCCAGAACAGGTCCAGGTGCCACTGTAGTTCCATGCCAGTCCTTTGGACTTGTGCAGGTTATATGCACAAGGGCAAATCTCACCCTTGAGTATTTTAGGATGTGCCTGCTCTGCTGTTGCAGGTATGATGGCAGCCTGGGTGCTCATAGCTGTGAAGACACAGTGAACAGACTTCAGCTTGGGCCAGCCACCCAAGTGAGTATGTAGGGTCTGAGGCAGCCTCTGCCTCAGATGAAGTCTGTGCTACTATGGCTATGCTGCTATTGGTACCCAGGCTAGGTAGGTTAAAACTTGCCTGGGTGCGCCTAGCCTGGCTGCAGTCACACCTCTGATTGCAGTGTAGATATAGACATTGAGTCATTCTGAGCATGAGTGTGATTAGCTAAGTTACTACGTGTCTGTTGTCCAGTGTGTAAAATTACAGGAACTTTCCTCTTACAGACATGTCACCCACAATGTGCAATTACATAGATGATGAAAGGTGACTCATGGATTCAGTTCACCCCACAAGTCTGGGTGCTGCTTCAAATTACTCTGGGGATCTGGGTTGGAAGACCTGAGGTCAGTCTGGGGTAGGGGCTCTTTATTCCAGCTGACTCAGGGAGTGCAGTGTATGGATGAATGAAATGATGAGACAATTCTTTAAAAACTGTACTCAATTTTTTTAAAGGACAGAAAATGTTAGCTTGATATTTGGAGTGAGAGGGCAGGGGGTTGGGTGCAAATTGGGAGACTGGAATTGAAATCTGAGAGAAGATTTTATGAAGGGGACTGCTGCATTTGTTTCTTTTTTTATGCTGACCATAGGATATCGCTCAGCACTAGTTAGCAGTGGTAATGTGAAGGTGATGACCCTTGCAGGGCAGAACTATTACTTAAACACAGACCAGGCCTGCAGGATAAAACAGAGGGGAGTCTTAGTTCTTTGTGAACTCTTCAAGGGCACTCTGCTACTGCCAGTCTTGGAAACTGCTGAGAAATACTGACATGAATAGAACTAAGTATCAATTGCACAATTCATAGCAGAGAGTCTCCTTTAGGTCAGTGGGGGAAGCTTGTGTCCTTGAAATAAAAGGTCATCGTTTTTTTCCTCTCTGAAGCCACAGGTAGGCAGGTAGCTGGTAGCGAGGGCCACAGCTCATTAAAATTCAGACCAACCCTTGATTAAAATCTCACCAGACTGCTTAGAAAGGAGTGGGCACCTGGACCCTACAGTGAGTGGTGCTTCACTGTGGGGCCTATGGCACTAGCCCAGAGGCTTCTGAGCTATCCCAGAGGGCTAACGTGCTGGAAGGCACGCGCTCCTCTTGTGTTTTCTAAGCACAAAGGCATCAGAGGCAGGTGCAGCCCCCGTGCAGGGAGGGCTGGGGGATGAGCTGTTGCCATCCTCCGCTTTATTCCCTGCCAGCTGATCTGGCCAGCATGCAAAACCCTCAGCTGACTTTTGCTCGGCTTGCCAGGAAAGCCATCTCGAAAAATAGACGCGTGTCACTCAGCCCCAGCACGCAGTGGTTCACACGCTGCTAACTGCACGTACATGCCCCTCGGCCCAGAAATCCCTGGCAGACATTTGAGTCAGGACCCTTTCAGCCATCTCCCCGGCTCTTGTTTTCTGGCTTCCAGTCAACGTCCGGTTTTGGGTTTTCTCCCAATTTCACAAGCTGCGCAAGGTAAGAGAAAGAGATGACGTGAGGCACAGAGAGTCGCCCATCCATCTGTCTGGAGAGAGATGTAGTGGTCCTCACGACCCTGGAACTGCCTCCAAGGAGTCGCTTCCTCACTGTCTGGGCCTTTGTTTCATTTTTGTGGAGGGAAAGAGACCGGAATCGACACTCCAGCCAAGTGCCGGGGAGACCGGCATTAACAGGCTGGCTGAGTGAGAACTCTCTCCCTGGGGGAAGGCAGCTGTGGTTTCCAGTGCCAGCCTGGGCCACAGCCACCGCCTGCACTGTAGCCAGGACCCTTCCATAGAGAATAGTTCATCCAGCTTTTAGGTCTATTTTGACACTGATTATTCCAAGATATGCAAAACACCCCCTCGGTTCCCTTGCTGTAACACTTGGTAAGTTACACTTTAGGGCCATCCACAAGTGGAAGATAGTGCAAAATCCTGCAGTCTGCTTATCAAGTAGAGTCCCATGTTGGAAGCACTTTCCTCCTGTGCTGTGGGATCTGCAGAACCCCCCAGGAGCCTTCTAGGTGGAACACAATGAATTGGTTTAACGCCGTAAAGCCGCTGAGAAGTTAGAAGCTGGTTACCTGGGAGACCCCCTCCCTCCCCCAGATACTGCCATGGTCCCCCAGATCAGCAGCTGCACTCAAGCTGGGGCCCTCTTGATATAACAAAAGGAGATGACAAGAAAGGTGTTCTCTAAGTAGTGTCTGTGGTCTGGAAACCACCTCTGCCAGATATGTGACGCTGTTGGGCAGCCCTTTTTTTTCTTTTGGGTTAATGAGGTGAGTAGGGGCAGAGGGCCTTTGTGAATACTTATGGGCAGTCCTTTAGTGTATGGTGTGTTTTTAATACATTGGGACAGGATGGCCACCCAGAGAGGAAAAAGTCGCATAACAATTTTGTGGCAGTATCTCTTTTAGCGATTCTGGTCCATGTGGACCCGAACAGTATGCCGGGGTGTTAATATTTGGCCTTTGTATTTGGATAAATTTGCCTTTGCTTCCTAGATGTTCTACATTTTGCCGTTGCTTCTTCAAATATCTGTTCCATTTCTGGGGCCAAACCTAAACCTACTGTGTAGTCTCCTCTCTCATAATTCATGGCACAGGGTTTTTCCTGCTCCCCCCACCCCAACCTGTGTTCTGTGTGCGAGTCTCACAGAAGCATTGATAATGGCTTACTTGTTTGTAGCCTCTCGCAGTAGAATTGCCATCTTGATTAGAACATGATTTAGGGCATTCTGGTGGATGTTAGTGCTTTCTCCCATCCCATCAGTCACCAGGACCAAAGATACAGAGAGCCCCTGTGAGGCCTATGCCTTAGGGCTTGGAGGGGATGTAAATGGTGAGTAGGTCTTGTGTTGGCCTTCTGCATCAGAGTGAATTTTGCCTGGAAGGGTCAAAATCATCACAGGAGGAAATGGGCAACAAAGTTTTGTCCACTGACACCAGCAGTGAATTTGACTATGGGTTTCTTTCTTTTTTCCTCTGAATTTGCTTTCTTGAAAAACACTGTTCACTTTTTGCTGGCATCCTGCACACAGGCAGTTCAAATATCTTGTGGTCACTGTTTCCAACTGGTTCCAAGCTTCCCTGTCATTCTTATTTCCTCAGTGAGTCCTATCTTACTAATAAGAGGAAGATCCAGGCTCATGAATCCTCCTCTGGACCCTCCAATGACAAGCATTTGGCTCTTTTGAAGAAAATCCATATTTTACAACCGTTACTCACTGTGGTGAAGGCACACTAACATATGCATTCCCGTTGATTCCAATGAATTTGTCTGGGGAGTAAATACTCCCTGACTCACAATGGCCAGCCTTTTTCATACCACTAGCCCTAATGTAAGCCATGGGAATAAGTTCCTATATAAGTCCTCACCACCCTGATGTTTGCACAATCAGCCCTAGGTGGGTGTTTAATGGAGCTGGTTGAATGAGGGGAACGAGTCATCTGGCAGTTTCTTTGGATCTTCCCCACCCTTTGGCACAAAATATGGACAACCAGTCTTCCTCTTTATAAATTTGCCTGCCTATGTGTACTGGTGGGCAAAGAATCCTGTGCTCATTGGAGCACTGCTGTTTGTGTTGGGAAGGTTGGCACTTTCTCTTCCTCATTTCTCCTTTTTTATTCCTTGTAACTTGTCTCTCTGTCCCCCTCATCATTGCTGAGCTGCAGATCAATGGCCCATGCTAACTGCCCCTCCAGAAATCTTTTTTATGTAGACTGCACCCATCTATACTAAACCTGTGGTCAGGTCAATGGGATCACAGTTCCACCCTGTAGCTCAGAAGGCTTCTTCCTTCTGTGTATACAGTCTTGTTAGCTTGTTGCTTATTGTTTGCTTCAGAAAGTGGTGTTTTCCATTTTATTGCATGGCTCAAAGTACATGCCAGCCTCCTATTCAGATTGCAGCCTACCTGGCAAGCCCTGCCAGTTTTGAAGGTAGGATGTCAGCACTGCCTCTTGTGTGAGTGGAGACTAAATGAGGCAATCGCTTCCCACAACAAGAGACACATCCACGCTTTCTGAATCTGATGGTTGGTATACCAGTTGATGAAACCACTGCCAGACTTCTTCAATCATGGCTAAAGATCCTGGTTTTCCATTTCCCGCAGAAAAACAGAGAAAAATGCAGATTTCCCCCTTTATCTGAGGAAAATGCAGATTTCTCATTTTAACAGAGTAAACCGCAGATTTGTACTTTTGCAAAGAGCTCTCTGCAGGCTGGCACAGTTTCTCAGAGCCAGGGGGCTGTGTGTGTGTGTGGGGGGGGGTGGGGGGTGGGGAGCATTGGCGATGAGTAGGGGGTGCACACGGGTGTACGTGCACCCTCTGAGATTGGTGGTGCACCCCCTGAGAGAAGTGCTGCTGATACTGCTGGTGGTCACCACTCGCTGCTTGCCACCCCCCCACCCACTGCCAACACCACTGGCAGTCTCTGCGGGTGGGTACCGGCCGCTGGCCATTGCCAATACTGCTGGCGGTGTCTGCAGGTGGTCGCCAACTGCTGGCTGGTGCTCGCCACCCCTCACCGCTGACACTACCGTGGCTGCCTGCGGGAGCTCGCTGCCGCCACACCCCCACCTGCATGCGATCACCATGCCCCCCCAGCCTCCGGGGGCATGCGCCATTCCTGGCAGGGTGTGAGGGGCGCCAGCAGTGCTGGGAGGTTGTGGCAGAGGAGTGAGGAGAGGAGTGAGGGGCAACAGCAGGGCTGGGGAGCTGTGGCTTGCTAGTGAGGGGTCTGGACCTGCGTTCTGTGAGCTAAGAGAGCAGGGGGAGCTCTGATTTTCCATGACAAAAAACCCCAAATCAAATACCAACATTTATAGGTATTTAGAATGTATTTTATTTTAATAATTGAGGCACTGGTAGGCTTCCAAATTGCTTTAAAATGGTAAATATATCAAGACAACATTGTGTTCAACTGAGACCTATATATATACACACACATATATAGTGGTCTTTCAAGTTAAGCACAAATTTGGGGGGTTTTATCAGAGAATTTGTGATTTTTAATCAGAGAATTTGAGATTTTATCAGGGAAACACAGGATCCCTGATCATCACTCATGAAGGATATCAGAAGAGAGTCACTTCCAATAAGTGAGACTTCACTCAGGTCCCTAAAATCACATTCAGATATAGTGAATCTTTCTCCAGAGGTATCATTGTTCCCATATGGTTAACAATCAAAAGGAAATTCCCAGAGTTTTTTGAGGATACCTGGGAATCATATGGCAACACTTTTGTCCTAGCAGCCAACAGGTCATGTGTACAGTCTTGTTTTCTCTACCTTGTTCATGATTACCTTACATCATGCTCCTCATTTTGGAGCCAACAATAGGACCACTTGCCTCTTCTTCTTGGGCAACTCCTCAGGTGTCTTCCTCTTGGTCACTAACTGGACTCCTTACCATTTGAGTTTGATCTTTCCATTTTCCATTGGCTTCACATCTCCTACCACTGCCTTTTTCCACCTCTCTCTATTGCTTCTATTTGATTTGACTTCCTATAAGTCACAGAAACTTCAATTGCTAATTCCATCTTTTCTTTTGCTTGCATTTTAGACTCAATACACCAATGAGGATTCCTGCCACAAATACTGCACAGGATCCATTTGGAGATGCCTTCTATACTTCAGCAGCTGTGTTTAAAAGTGGACATTGCTTGTACATTCAAAGTGCATAATTTATCTTCTTTCTCATGCTTTGCTCTCAGAGGGTTTAATATTAATTAACTCCCAGTTCTGCCACCTATCTACTTAAGTGGCTTCTCACAACCATTAATTAATTTTCACAACACCCTGGTGAGGTAGGGATGCTTTTATTCCTATACTATGGATAAGAAATTGAGACACAGTAACACAAAGTGTGTGTCTCTAGGTCATGCCAGAAGCCTGCAGTAAGATGGGAACTGAAACCCAGTGTCCAGAGACCTAGTTCTGTGCCTAAACCACTCTCACTGAGGGCTGGAAAGAGTAGAGGGGGAGCAAGGATTTTACTGGCATACCAAAAGCTGGATAAGATGGTGACAGGAAAGAGCAAAAGTGAGTTGCTAAGTAGCATTTGTTATGAGAGGGTACCAGCATGCAGCAATGTGGTTTAAAAAATGTGACTCTGAGTGTGTGTGAATATACAAAACATATATGGAAGGTATGCCTCAGATACCCAGAGAGATCAGATGGTACTAGGGAGAGAAGGAATAGGTCAGTGGCAGCTCCTCTCTGCAGAGAGCTACAACATCTGCCCAAAAATAGTCTGCCACCCCTGATGCCAAGAGCAGCAAACCTTTGATAAACAGTTTAAAAATAACCCCAGTGGGAAAGACGTCCCATCTCCCTCCCTGGGAATCTTATTTGTGTTGGAGCCTGTGTTTGTCTTCCAATACCCCTGCCAGCTTTCCGACCATCACTATTGCTCATGTGACTCTCATTGCCAAGGAGGCTGGTGCCAGAGAGGACATGGGCAGTCCCAAGGGAGGAGAGAGATGGTTGATTATTTTTGCTACTGTGGCAAGGGTTTGAAATGGGCAGGAGCAGGGCTGGGGAGGAAGCCAGCCTGGGATGTGCCAGAAGGGATAAAAGATGTGTTTTAGCTCTTAGTGCTATGGCTTCATGCCCTCCTGCTGACACAAGGGAGCAGATTGTGTAAGTGTCACATAAAGAGGAAGGTGCAAACTGGTTTACTGCAGGAAACAGAAGTTGGACATGCTGAGAGCTGGCATGTTCCAATAAGCCACAATGTTCCCTCTCTCTAGGGCAGCCAGCTCCTCATGTCAGCTAGTCCTGGGAGGCAGGGTGGGGCAAAGGTCGAGTCAAGAAACGTGTTCTTAACTCTGCTCCTGGTTTGCTATGAGTCTCTTCTCCTCCCTTTCTTCTTCTGGACAAAGGGATAACAACATCAGTCCCCTTTTGTAAAGTGCTGTGGGATCTCAACACAGGAGCTCAGCCATATTTCCTGCTGGGGGCGTAGGTCTAGCTGGGGACCAAGTCATTCTCTGAGTGGGTTTCCTCCATGTGCCTCCATGTTATCATGGGAATACACTTGTGGAGCTATATAAAGATACTGTGGCTCACTGCCATGGTACACACATGCCCTTTTTGGTTCCTGATATGGGTGCTGTGTTGCCCCCCAATGCAGCCTGCCCTGTCAAGCTACCTTGGGACTATCAGCATGTGGGAGGCCACTGGGCTGCATTGGTGGGCAGCTGAGTGCTTGGGGGAAGCGGAGGCAATCTGTGTCCTAGAGCAGCTACTCCAACCTGGCGATCGTTGAAGACTGCTTGCACTTCTGCTGCCAAGTGCATGAGCCAGAGAAGGGTAATTAAGGTGGAAGCAAAGAAGGAGCCCCTTTTAATGGCCACCAAAGCAGCCGCTCCGGGGAACTGGCAGGGCTCTGTGCTGTAAGGTTATTAGAGTTCTCATTTGTATTGTCCTTGGAAGAGGTTCTTCAGGGCCGCTGGCTCAGAGCACAGAAATGTAAGTGAGATCTTCTTTGATGTGTTTGGGGAGAGCCATTCCCCATTCTTCCACTGCTGTTCACTATTGATATTATTTCTGTATTTTTCCCATAGCAACAGGGAGTAAGACCCCAGAAGCAGGACCCTAGCGGGCTGGGTTGTTTTACCCACCTGGCTTTGGGCCTGAGGAACTAACCTTCCTTCTTAAAACAAGATGCAATGGGTAAGTGCAGCAGATGACACAAGGAAAAGAGCCTCTGAGGTAGGTTGTTGACATTGTTCCTGTTTTATCACTGTTGGCAGCCATTGATCTTAGGAGACCATGGAGATTGCGCATTTGGTGGGTTACCAGGTACCACCACAGCTTCTTGAGTGGCTGAGGAGTCTGATGCATGACAAGCAGACCCTCCAGGAAGTTGCACATATAAAGACAGGTGAGCTTGCACTAGCATGCCAAGTACCATTTTGTTTTGCCTGCCTCTGACACCTCTTCTCTAGCTCATCATTGACCCACTCCATCTTGAAGCACTGCAGGCCCTGCTTCATGGTGACTTTCCACTTGCAGCAGTCTGAAGTGATCGATTCCCATTTAGATGTGGGGAAACTGAGGCATGCGCAGAAATTAAGCAGCCAGCTCTTGGTCATACAGAGCAAGGGGTAGAACCCAGGATTTCCCCTCCAAGGCTTATACTTACCAAACAGGCAGTGATGCTTCAGGTACTTCTTTTCTATCTCCATTTACTGCCTGATGAACAGGGATTCTGGTTTTCCCTGATAAAGAAATTGCAAATTCTCTGATTAAAAATGGCAAATTCTCTGCTAAAAACCCCAAACTCCACAATGAAAGGCCACTATATATACAGGTATCAGTTGAACATAACATTTACTTGATATAGTTACCATTTTAAAGCAATTTGGAAGCCTACCAGTTTCTTAATCACTGTAATAAAATACATTCTAAATACCTATAAATGTTGGTATTTGATTTTGGGTTTTTTATCATGGAAAATCAGAGCTCCCCCTACCCCCTTCACTCACAGAAAGCAGGTCCAGGCCCCTCACTCCCAACCCACAGCCTCCCCAGCCCTGCTGGTGCCCCTCATTCCCCCTACAGCCCCCTGCCCTGCTGGAACTCTGCCAGCCTGCAGAAAGCTCTTTGCAAAAGTACAGAATCCACAGGTTTCTCTGTTAAAATGATAAATCTGCATTTTCGTCAGGTAAAGGGGGAAATCCATGTTTTTCTCCATCTTTCCATGGGAAAAAGAAAACCTGGATCCCTGCTGATGAATCACTTCAAATGAGGATGCAATTAGTAGTCACAGAACTACAGACATAGGAGATGGAGATGTTCCAGGCCAGAGGAGTGCCGTTCTATCCATGCCAGTCTCTTCTTTTCACAGTAAAAGCGGGGATCGACGGGAGCCACTTCCATGTAGTGATCCCTGGAAATGTCTCTGATAGCCAAGAGCTCCTGAATCAACAAAAATGCCAAAGTGCACAAAGATAAAGATACAGACACCTTTTTTGTCATACGAAAGAACAGTAAAAGCAGTGGGGTTCCTTCCACTTCTTCTACCATTAGAGAGATCTCACCATCATGGCAAGTTTTGTAATATTCAGCCCATTCTCCTCTTATTGTTTTTACCTCTGACTCCTAGTTCTACTTCTTGGATTGTCTTTGGCAAGCCCCCAACCTCTAGGGAGATGGCATTTTCCCTGTCTCCCTCTCTCTGTTGCTTCTTCCTTCCCTCTTTTCCTGATTTTCCCTTCCCATCTTGCTCCCAATCAGCTCTCCATGCAGCCTTCAGAACATGACCCTGCAGGCATTTCACCACTGTGTCCTGCAGGGACTGTAGCAGCAGTGACGGTGGCAGAGGAGAGAGGTGGAGGTTGCATCATGTAAGCTGGCCTGTGGAAGGGGGAGAGGGGCTGATGGAACTCACTGTCCTTAAAGGGTCTGAGGTATATGTGAGTCAAGAGAGAGGTTGCTGATCAGTTTGCAAGCTATTTCTTGGCAAATGAGAGGCATGAGTATAATCAATGCATTGATGTCAATCAGTTCAGTCTTTAGCAGTCAAGATTGCCCTGATACCCTACACTGTCAACTGATCCTGCTGCTGGTTCACACCTTTCTCAGTTATGTGCATCCGTTCATCCATGCTGCCATCTGCAGCGTCCCATGATGTGCTATGGTAGCAACTGGGAGCAGCCTTGTAGTCTCCAGGGAGGAAGCATCCCAGACAAAGGAGCATTTCCCCTTAGGTCTGCCATCTGTTTGTGCTGTTTCTGCTGCTCCTGCTTTTCCATCTCCTGTTGTTGTCATGGGATTTCAAAGTACGGAGATCCTTGCAGCAGACTCTTCTGCTATTTAGGGTGGTCCTGGGTGATAGTCTCCTACAAGCTGATGTTGATGTTGCATTTTTTTCAAGCTGTCCTTGAGGACATCCTTGAAGTGCTTTATCTACCTTCCTTGTGAGTGTATGACTTGGGCATGTTGCCTTGACTGGGAGAAATAAAACTTGCTTCTGGAGTCTGGAGTTGGACATCCAGATGATGTAGCTGGCCTAGTGAAGTTAATGTTAGATGATCATTGCCTCAATGTTCATGGTGTTCGCCTGTGTCTGAGAGAACCATTTATAGCCTAAAGGCAAGTGACTGGTTTCACTGAGTTCATAGCAGGTGTCCCTTCATTCATCTTTTTTGGGCTGCCTGATTCCAGCTGAACCAATGCAAAGCTGTCTCTTGCTTCAAGGAGGGAGGAAGGTGCTGCCTGATTCATGACAGTGTGCTTGGCACCCAGAGTGCCATGATTAACTTAATGATTATCTATGCAGAAACCATCATGAACACCTGGTGTGTATACTGCTAGAAGGATTTGACAAACAGCTCACCATATCTTGGGAATGCTGACTTTTTAGCAAGTCACTTACTTTGGACAACGAAGGCAGACTTCTTAGTTCCCCCTCTGCGTACCACCCCCCTCCCCAAGACATTTAGTTCACACTGTAAATACTTGCAGAGGTTAAATGCATGCAAACAGAAACCCAAGCCCTTGACATTTTTGTGAAAATATTTCTATTGCTTTTAGAGCCTGTAAAACTTTTATTTACAAAACCGACATGTTGACCTTAAAGTACCTGACAACTACTCTGAGCCTTTGCCAACAGCATTGCTGCTTTTGAGCTGCTCCAAACAGGAAAAATGTTCTTGGAAAAGCTCTTAGAAGCTCAGAAATGGGTCACTCAAAGAGTAATCATAACCCAAAGCTCAGAACTGTTCATTCCAGCTTTCTTATTCTTCCTCCAGCAAATGATGGACTCTGGGGTCAGGAGGAGAGAATGGATGTCAACACATGGCAGCAAAAGCCCAGTTGTGGACACTTATGTACTTCAGGCAAGCCTGACCTGGTGTCCAAGGCAAAAGACAGACTGTAAAGTCCTGCCTAATGTGTCACTCAACATACAGAAACCCCAAGAGGAATTGTGAGCTCATGTGAACATGTCAGTGATATGTAGTATTAGTACCTTCCATTTATTGCCAGGCAAAGCCCTCTATTTATCAATAATCTCATCTCCATAGATAATATTTATTTTCTGATTTGGTAGCTACAGACATGGTCATGGAAACCAGTATTTGCTACAGAATTGGGCTCCAGAATCCAAAGCCTCATTATCCAGAGTTTCAAAATGAAGGATTAAAAGCCAACAATGAAAAAAAGGCATTTTGGTTATAAACCCTCCTGCTTCAAGGCAGGGAACAGCTTCAGACTAGGAATGGTTGGAGAAAAGCTTTTGTGATAAGCAGTTCTTTTCAGTCTCCCACTGCTGAATTTATGGACTTCTCTGAAACAACTGGTACTAGCCACTGTTGGAGACAGAATACTGGAGTCTAAGGGTTAGATTTGATTCCAAAGTGCAAGCCTATTTCACCTTGCATGAGTCTTTGAAAATTGGTTATTGTGCCTACTTTTGTAAAATGCCTTCATCTTAACTTTCAGATTGAATTATAAAAAGCAGTGAGGAAAAGGGGTTCCCTCTCACCTCTTATATGAATGAATTTTTCTGGCATTTGAACTGGAATAGAATAATTTATCCATCAAGTTTCAATTAGGTGTCTAATAGCTGGAATAGTGCCTGTCTTCTAGTCTGATTAAATATGGTCATTCCTATCTTGCTCATTTTCAATGTAAAAAATATTTCTAACCCCATGGCAATGATGAAGGCCTTAAGAGCATGAAACTATTGTAAAAAAGAAACTTCCACATTCTTCTGAGTCTGTAGAAATCCTGAAACAAGACTTGTGAACTGTTCAACTCTAAACATGGTAATGACAATTACAGTGATGACATTATTAAAATTGCTTTGCTGGTCCTTTGCTGGAGGAGCTGGTGGATTGAAGTGAGTATGACATAACATGGAGGTGGGGAGGCTTGGAAACAGGGCAGGGAGAATAGTTATTGGGTTTGTGTTGCAGAGGAGTGGCTATACCCAGATGGGAGTCTTTATAGGAGAAGGAGATATGGGAGTACACATGACTGGGAATTAAAGTGAAGCTGACTAGCCTGTTGTGGGTGTATATCTATTTCTGGAAAGTCCATGACCCCGAGGCTTCACACTACACTTCCCTGCACCTGTTTGGGATTGGAACTTACCTTCATGGCTTGGAGTCACCAGGGGCAAGAGCCTCAACCACTTTCAGCCAGAACAACTATTGACTCAGACCCACAGCAGCAAGCTAAGGGGAGCATCTTGGCAAAAAAGACTGCTGTGCAAATTCCTTCGGTGGTTGCCCTACCGAATCTTTGTTCAGTTCAGTTTGGTTCATAAAAGACTGAACAAGCTACTGGGACTATCAATAGCCTGCATTCTTCACTCACATAACTTAGAACTTGAAGGATGATTCATGTTTCTGAGGATTTTTTGCTGTTTTGTTAATGTGTAGAAATACATTTCAGCAAAATCACTAAACAGTTATTGCTAATGCAACATGAACCTACTGCCCTCAGCCCCAGTCCTGTGAGGGGCTGCCTCAGACCTGAACATGCTCATAGCAGTGTTACACTAATGTAAATTATACTGGCATCCAAAGAAAACAGACGTGCTGCTACTTCATAGTAAGGTGCCTTACTACCAGGTATTAAAGTGCTTTTCTAGCAGGGGAGCAGGTATTAAATTAATTATTGAGCAACCCTGGGATAGCTGTGGACAGATGACACAAACGCTGATGTAATTTATACCGGTGGAATTTTACCCTGATTCTTTTATGGATCATTATACACTGGATTGGTCAGTTTCTTCACTATCTCTTTACAATGGTGTAAATAACTCATCTATCCAGGCCTTGAAATGAAAGAACCCTCATGCCCAGGGTTTGGAGTATCTCTAAGACTGGTCTGTGTATGTTAATAACACTATTTGCATTAACGTGTTGCTTAGGTCAACGGAGATCAGGGCAATGCTATGCTAAGAGCTGTATAAACATAGAGAAAGAGACAGTCTTTGCCCTGAAGAACTTGAAATCTCAATAGACAAAAGTAAGGTGGGAAGTAGAAATTCATGAGTTTGCCCCAGTCACACAGCAGGTAAATGTGAGAAGCAGGGATGATAATGTCTTCTGACTCGAAGCACAGTGCTCTGCCCACTGGACCATAGTACCCCTCATGTAGCTGCAGGGGCCACGTAGTCAGGGGGTTATTGGACCCCTTTGGATTTGCCCTTGCCATGCTTTCTAATTCCACTACACATGGAAGTGCAGAGGATTCTCACACAAGGTCTGCAAACCATGTCCCTCTCAAGCCTCAGAATGACTCCTCCATTTCAAGAGCCTTCCCACTGCATCAAGTATGAAGGAATGTATTAATACTTGAAAAAAAACACTATAAGTGCTTTGGTTTTAGCAATGATGGACATTATTCATTCATGCAGCCAATGAAAGGAAGCCACCTGGTGACATATTCGGTCTCTCCATCTTTCTCTTGCTGGGTCATTTCCTCTCCACAACCCTTATCTCCTTGATTTTGCTGAACATGAGACATGCTTGTTCTTTCTTCTTTATTCAGGACCATAGGTGGCTGTCTGTCTGCTAGAAGCAGCAGTTCTCCTGAGGAGGACTTGCCTTAATTGCAGAAGGTGTCCAACTCACATCTTTCACTGGAGGTCCCAGTGCACTTATAATGTGTTGCTACTGATGTAAATTGACCACATGGTTCTCATATCCTCTTCCTCCTTAGGAAGAGGGAAGCATGAGTGAATCCCAGAGGTCAAGCAGACAAGAAAAACAGAAATCTTGGGGCTGGTCTGGAAGTGAGTGAGGGAGGAGCCTGGAGTTTTTACTGACTTGCCACCAGCCCCAATACTCTCCACACTTCAACAATCAAAGGGAAGCCTGTGTAATTAATACTATTTAGGCCAGGTTAATGACAGGGGGAAATGTCTCTTGTCAGCCCAGCTTTGCCTGTTGGTCCTGATTTAGCAACATGAAAGCATTTTTTCTGATTAGCTGTTCAGTGAAGGAGATAAAAGAGATGGCCATGAAATGTTTTGTTTAATGTGATGAATGTAAAGGGATTGTTAGCACTGGGGAAGGGAGAGAGGAGAGGACACAAAAAGAAAGAGAGGTCTGGAACAGCAGATGGTGCTATGGCATGAGACAGGCACAACTGGGTGAGGGAAACCTGGGACTGGAATAGTTGGGGGACTGCAGGTGAGGAGTGAAGGGTGCTGATCTAGCTGGAGTTGGGACTGCAGGACAGCACTGGAATATTTTTAAGGGAGGTCACAAAACAGTGAGCAAAAGAGAACCAGTGGCTCTAATTTATTTAGATTTTTGAAAGGCTTGTGATAAAATCCCTCACAAAAGGCAACCTGATTGCAGAATTTAGCTTTCTCATTTGGTTATCAATTAAAAATTGTTGGGGGGGAGCTAGAACACAAAGAGGTGCAATGAATGGCTGTTTCTGAGCATGGAAGAAGTTTTAATAGCAGGATGCTCCAGGGAACATACCCCTAGCTGTCTAGTATAGTTACTAAAGTGACACTGGTTAAAAGTTATATTTAAACAACAACAAAATGTCTTATTTGTCCCTAAAAGAGATGGCAGTAGGCTCCATTAGAATCATTCAACTGGCCTCCAGAATACTGCACATTTAATGATTTAAACTGATTGCCCTAATAGAAATTCAAAATCTAATCAGTGAAAATAGGTTAGTGCAGTTCAATTTCTGTGTACAGTCAATTTCTGGGAAATTTCACTTTCTGGTTCTCTGGTGTTATCAGGCTGTAGAAATGATTAGGGACCAGTATGAGTTAATAGCTGAATGAAAAATTTTATTAATTGGGGGAAGAAGGTGGGTATCCTGGAAATATTCCCCCGATGTTTATAAAACATTGAATTTAAGCAAAGAGAAACGTTATGGTGAAACCAGCTAGTCCTGTCTCTTTAATAATTCTGGGAAGAGGGGGCAGGAGTGGAGGCTCATACAAAATTATTTAGAAAGGTAATTGGTTTACAAGGTAGAAGACAAATGTCCTTGTAGATAAGAGCAAAGTGCTGGACATTGAAGGAACAGAGTAAGATTTCTGAACAAACTGGGCATTCTGAATGAGCTGTAGCCTGAAGGTAAACAAGCACGTTATCTTCTCTGGCAGTGGATTGTAGTGGACAAGAAATAACACAAACCACAAGTTAGGTTGTTATAGGGGCTTTTCTATAAGCAGATAATGTGCCCTCCTTTGGAACCCTGGTTTTGATTGTGGTCATCTCCTCTCCGAGAGGTTGGTATGGAAATAGAAAAGTTCCCAAGAAAACAATGGAAATGCCAATAGGGATGTAAAGCTTCAGTACAGGTGAGAGAAATGTGGACCAATTATGTAGAGAAGAGAAATTATAATGGAATATCAAATAATGACATGCTAAAGGGCAGACACACATATTGTGCTCAGTGCAGGGGTAACTAAATGAGATTCTATGGTTTATGTTATACAGGAAGTCACAGTAGATGAATCAGTGTACCCAGGTTCAAAAGAAGATCTGGTATTTCTGTGAATGAGGACATCATACATTTTTCAGTTAGCTGTAAGTCAGGAAGAAAAGTCTCCTGCCATGGTACAGGGGCATTTTCACTGACTGGCATTCTTGCATACTGGCCTCTGGCTTCTATTCTATTCTCTCCCATTCAGGAAGAGCACAGAACAACTGCAGATGCTTCCTCAGCCTGAAGAAGGGTGTTTGTACCCAAAAGCTTGCAAAGAAGAATTTTTTCCAGCTGCTTTAGGTGGTCTAATAAAAGATATCGGATTTACCCTAAGAACCTTGTTTGCCTCCTGCCGTGGTAAGCAGCCATTGTTAGTTAGGATCATTATGTTGAGAGTTATCCTTTTTTTGAAGATCCTGCCATTGGCTATTGCTAGATGCAAGAAGCTGGACTAGAAGGAGAGATCCTCTACCCAACAATGCATGACAGTTATTTATCTGTATTGTGTGCGCGCGCGCATGCACACCTACTGCAGCACTGAGCAAAGTAGTTTGATGGAAGTCTGCTCCATTTTGTGGCTTGAGTTTTAACTGATCAGTACTGTGTGTACCATAAGCCACGGCATAACGTTGCAACTAGTCCCAGCTGGGTCATGACAGGGCCTCAAGGTACAGTTCTCCACAAGTCTCACAAGCCAGCTTGTCAAACTTCCCTTGACAATAAGAGAACAAACTCCTGTCACTTAAGGCAAAATCATAGTTTTTCTTCCTCAACTTTTCACCATTGTGCCTAAAAACTTCTCATTTTCCCTTCTGGTCAAACATGTCCCAAATCTGATTCATTTGTACTAAGCATTGCTAATCTAAAAACTGGCATACTTAGTTGGAAACATCTAAATTACATGAATCCCAGCTGTTGTCTCTTGCATGGAGAAGATTCCTAAGAGACCTCCTCAGGCCCTCAGCTCCTGGTCTTAAACTGTTTTCTCGATTTTTATAAAGCACTTTTAGTTACATTTCTTAGTAGCACTTGACTTCATGAGCTGTGACCTATCCCAGTAACCACTGGCCAACTGCACACTCTAGAGTTTTGTCAGCTAATCAGCAGCTTCCCCCCCTGCTTTTTGTGTTATGCCTATTTTATGTAAGAAAGAAAACTTGGCATGCAGCTATACCTTAAAGTACTACCTCACCACTGGCTGAAAGAAATAACGTAAGAGTAGAAGAGTAGGTAAAAAAAAACACCTGCAAGTGGTCATTAAGTGGTAACATTTTCACAGAAAGTAGTAAATCTGTCATCCTGGGGTTTATCATTGCAAACAGGCTTTATTTTAAAACAAATAAATAAACTGGTAAAAGTCGCCTATTAACAGGTGTTGTCTACAGGCCAAACCTGGAATTAAAGCCCATAATTGACAGTTGCCTATTTATTCTATGTGCTATTTATAGTCAGTCAGATCTCTCAGCATCAACCTTTATTTTCCTGTATCTTTGTAATTAATCCATTTGCTGTCAACATTTTAATAGAAATATGGATCTCAAATATACTCTGTGGTCCTGCAAATTGCTGACATCATCTGTTCCCCAGGGCATAGTGTTAAGGCTTGCCTACATAAGGGAAGATGATGAGAAGGTAAACTGGGAAAGAAAGCAGACTGTAGATGAAACAGAAGAAAGATTCCTCCTTTAACGTTGTGCCAAATCTCTGTATTACTTTTGTGGAAAATACACATGACCTAGTTTCCCCATTCACTTCTGTATTGTGGCCTGCAGGAGTGAAGGAGTTAATTGTTTTCATGTACCGGAGAATGGGTAGGAGTCATATAGGCTGTAAACATAGTGGTTGGTAAAAATGAACTATGGAGAAGTGTCAACATACAAATGGATTTGTTTTAGAAAGACAATGAAGAGCCAGGGGCTGGACCATTAACTGTGAATGACTGCCAGCAGAGACAGGCAGAGCATGTGAAAGCCGTGGGACAGGAGCCGGAAACAAAGGGCTGAGGTGTCTCTGCTGCCCAGTGCAGGGACAAGGTGGGGATAGGGGAAGTGCCGAAGTGGACTGCTTTTTTCCACCAGCCTAAGAGCCCTAAAGCACTGAGCTCCAGTTACCTAAGAAGCGCTGTCTTACCTGGGAGAAGCTCTCCCTTACAAGATACCTACATATTAGGACTGTGCAAAGAGGCTAGTGTTTGCTTCGGATTTGACTGATTCGAGGGACAGTGATTTGATTTGGTGATTTGAATCACTGTCCCAAATTGATTCGGCCAAATCTGATTTGGAGATTCAGCTGTGCAGAGCCCCCTATGCAGCGTGGGGCAGTTGTGGGCAGAAGGGATCGCGCCCCCCCCCCCCCCCCAACCTGGCAGTACCCGGTGAGTACTGGGGCTTTTCTCTAAAAGGCCGTGAGCTGGGGTAGGCGGGGCACCCATGGGGGGGGCAGGGCTGGGGGGCTTGGGGAGCAGGGAGGGGATGGGGGCTGGCAGGGGTCCCACCATGGTCCGCCCCCCCCCTCCCCCTGCCCCTAGGACTTACCAGCTTGGAGTTGGCTGCAGCTCCCTGCTGCAGCCACCGGGGACTGCCTGAATCATCAAAGCTCTCTGAATCTTTTCTGAAGATTTAGTGAGCTTTGAATCAATTCGGACCTTTTAATTGGTCCCCTGATTCGATTCCGATTCGGAGATTCTGCCATCGAATTGGGCTGAATCTCCTCTGAATCAAATCGCCACCCAAAGCTTCACACAGCCCTACTACATATTACACGGCTTCCAGGCAGGGTAGGTCTGTCATGGAAACTCACATTGTCTTGAAGTTGCTGGAAGAGCCTTGGGGTAAGAAAAAATATGCTGAAGCCAGAAAGAGAGAGCTAGCCTCACTTTTAGGGGAGCTGCAGGGTTCACCTTTGCAAAAAGTAGAGGCCTGAAGTCTAGCTTTAAAGGCGGACGCTTTCAGAGGGACTGGATAAAGGTGGGAGGTCTAACATGCCCAGTGGACCTGTAACATAGATATCACCCTTTATGAAAAGTTTTGTTTGAGCTAGGCTGGGAACAAAGTTAAGAAACAGTAGGCTGGGTCCTTTAAGTTGTAAACTGTCAAAACCCCGTGGACATCAGTGGAGCCAGCAACCATTTTACAGCAGCTGAGGCTCTTGTGCTGTGGCTAGATTCAGTTTAAAACATACTAACGCTGGTAGTGCCAACCCCTCTTCCAGTCCCCACCCTCCCGAAGCATATTAATTCAGGAGAAGCCACTCTGTGTTAGAGGACTTGGAGAAGGAGCAATTGGAAAGGCAAAGCGAACAGCTGGAGAATTGGCGACACTGTCAGGTTAGCTGGAGTGAGCAGCAGTGGTTTCTGAAGACCCTAACTATGCCAATTTTTTTCTGCAGCTGAGCCAAACCTGATGCGGGCTGGGAACAGAGTCCGCTTGGTTCCATGGGTGCAGAAGGGCAAGAAAGAGGTTTCATAACTATGTGTAATATACTCTAAAATAGCCAAGGGCACTGCACTTGTTGGCTGAGTGGGAATGTAGCACTTAAGGAGGAGACAATTTTTTACAGGTTGTAGCTGGGTGCCCAGCTTCTACTAAAATTGCAAGGGCACCTTTGAAAATCTCTTTCTAATTGCTTATGGATGCCAATTACTTTCCAATAGCCATAAGAGCATTAGCTATCCTGATGTGTTAAACTGGCCTTTACTTTCTGCACTTGTGCTTATTTACATATTGGCTGTTTCAGGCATTGTATTGTGCTGTAGAGCAGATACCAGTGATGCCTCACCTTTCAAGTTACCTTTACCTCACAGTTCATGGACTGTACACAGGACAGAACTCTGAAGTGTAGAGGAGTTAATTTAGCTACTACCTCAAGCTAAAAAATCCTTTGACCTGCCTGTACTATGCAGGAGGCTGGCTAGATGATCATAATGGCCCTTGTAGCTTTCAGATCCATGACTCTATGAGAAAAGATTGCTGCTACTTTTCTGAAAAGCCCCTTTCCCATTACAATCATAGGCCATTCAGATTGGGAGCATCCTCATTCTAAATCCCAACACTAAATATGAGGTACAGCTCATTTTGTAGCCGAAAGGAGAACTATGTAGACCATGTGATAGCTCTCCTACAGTGTAGAGGTTATTGCATTTCAGGTAGGATGGTCAAGGTGATGAAAGCACTGGATGGTGACTTAGGACAGCTGGATTCACCTCCTATAGTCCTGGCTCTGCGACTTCCTGTGTGGCTCTAAGAAAGCCATATGCTTTCCTGAAGCTCTTGTTACACTTCTGTAACAGGAGAACAATGATACCACACTGGAGTACTAGGAGGATCAATATGCATATAGCGGAGAGGCTTTCTGTTCAATGTTGACGGGGCCCACATATGTAGATAATTCTTCCTCTTAGAAGCACATGATATACAACATGTAGCTGAGTGCAGATCAACAAGTTAACATTTTGAAAAGGGAGTCTCCTTTTGGTATGCATTTGAAAGGTCAACTAACATTGTGAATGAAGAGGAGTTCTAGGGTATGTTTTGTTAATTTTAAAAGATCTGCACTGAATTAATTTATTGTACTTCTGTAACTTCCATGACATTTGTTCTTTTCCTGGATGTCTATTGAAACAATAGGATGTGACTGAACCGCTGGTAGCCTTAGGCCCTATGCAGTGATTCACTGAGGTAATTTGCGTTTACCAGAACTCATGTACATGTCCTGCCATGTGTATGACTGGAATAGGCAATACTTGGAAGTCATACTCCTTCCTCATGCAAAGGATCTTACGGCTGGATATGGGCCTGCTTTGAGTTTTGTCCTTTTTTTGTTTCCCAAAAAGATCATCTCGTTTTGGAAAGAAGCATAGGAAATCTTGGAAAAAGCAGAAGCGTCCTGAGAAAATGTTTTAGATAATGGACAGCTGATCGCTTAAAAATTTCGTTGTCACCATATTGCCATAGTTTTAATTCACAAGGTTCATTTGCATCCAGGGCATTAAGTATATTGAGGTTTCAGAGCACAATATTCTCCTTAGGCACCTATCCACGTGTCCAACACCTGCTCTGATGCGCTCTAATCAGAGTGTGTCAGAGCAGACTTGAGTCTGCTGGAGTGTACTAATTTGCATGCTCCAGCAGCCTCAGCATCACGTGCATTCTGCGTCCCTGCACTTCGAAATAGTGGCAGGGGTGCTTTAACTGAAGCTCATTGAACGAGCTTTAGTTAAAGTGCTCCACCACCATTTTGAAGTATGAGATGCTGCGTACATGAGACGCCGTGGACACTTTAATTAGAGCATCTCCTGAGAGTCTCTCTAATTAAAGCACCTCCCCCCCAAGCATATGTAAAGACACCCTTTGTGCATAAAGCCTTGTACCTAACAGCCTATGTGGGAATGAAGTGGTGGATCTTACACTGTTGAACAGGGGTGAATTTCATCCCTACTTTCTATAATAATATATGTATGTCTTAATTTTGAAGAATGAGTATAAATTTGTACTTGCTCAAAATCATCTCTAGGAAAAAAAACAAGGTTGTGCTTTTATTGCAGTTTAAGCTGTAACCTGGTGAAGATTTGATCTATTAAGGGGTAGATTCTCCTAACAAATGCCTCTCTCCATCAGTTTTACCATTAAAATCAATGGCACTACTTTAGGATAAGGTAATATGCAATGTGCATGTCAGAATTTAGCCCTAAAGCAGGATGCAGGGAGACCATGTGGAAAGTTGTCCAGGTTTCACATAACTCACCATAGCCTGTGTAACAAATGATGTGAAAGGATGGGTGGACTAGTATTTAGGGTGTCACAGAAGGATTCCTTTCTCTGCTCTGCCACAGATGTCCTCTATAATCTTGCATGAGCTACTGCTGTCCAGCTTTAACATGGGAGTCATACAATTCTCTACCTTGCTGGGGTGTTGTGAGGATAAATACAGCAACGACAGGCATACAAGTACCTACACTAGACAGCTCAATAGCAGAAGTACGGAGATCTCAGGGGGAGATGCTCATGAATCATAGACTCATAGAAAATTAGGGTTGAAAGGGAAGTCATGTAGTTCAATGCCCTACTCAAAACAGGACCATCCCCACCTATACTATCGCAACAACCTGCATTAACAGCCTGCAGCAAAGGCCAGGCTATGACATGGTACTGCCATCTTGACAAGCTGGAATTGTTAATCCCCTCACTCATATAGGATCTCAATATTGAAGCATTGTTGGACTTCAGGCTTGCACTACTGTCTTTTTAGGCTGTCCTGTCTCAATGGGCTGGTGCTTTTTTGGATTAGAAACTTTGCGCCATGCAGTTTGAATTATTCTGAAGGTATGAAAAAGTCCCATACTGAGACACTGAAGATAAAAATCTATTTTTACATCTATTTTCTCTTAAAAAATAATTACCAGAAGCTTAAAAATATGAGTTGTGCATTCGGCAGTGTTTTCCTCTTTGGTTGTGGGGCAGCTTTTTGAGCTACTGATCAATAGCTAGGACAAAGCTACAAATAAAAGAATTTCCTGAGACACACTGTCTACTAAAACAAAATGTTGTTTGTCACCAGTATGATAGTCCCCAGAGAGAAGGGAGTTGGCAATATTCCTCAACTGCACCAGGTCAGCTTATCCTACTACCATTAGCCATCCTGGTGCAGGCAGCAATCCTCAACTGTTCCAAGACGCCCTACAATCATCTAATGCATTGGTCCATCTTGTAATCCTCTGACAATCCAGGTTGCTCTATACTTTCTTGCTATGTTAGGCCAAGTCACTCTACACTTCATAGCTTCAGGGAAGCAGTAATAGACTTTGAGTGCTCTAGGTCTCTTATTAATTCCTAACCACTTCAGGCAATCGAATGTAGAAGTTTTAGGAATATATATTAACTGCAGCACATGACTGTGTTCAGAGCACCAAAGAAAAAAAAGGATAAACAGACATCCAGATTAAAATCAGACACACATAACAACAGAGGAAGTGACCATCTGGACCTCAGGGAAGCTGAGAACTAAGGCCCAAGCAATACAGAGGAAGTTCTCCCTTGTTCTACCATTGTACCTTCCCTTCCTGCCCCTCAGTCACTCAGTTCCATGTTCTGTTCCCGATGCGTTCAATCAGTCTCTCAAAAGGGAGCATTTTCTGGTAGCAAAGGAACATAGAAATGGCTACACTGGCTCAGACCCATGGTCTGTAGAGTCTAGTGTCCTGTCTTTGACAGTGGCCAGTACGAGGTGCCTGAAAGCTATAGGAAGCTTGCAGCAGGCAGCTGAGGGGTAATCTTCCCTTCCCCACCCCCACTGGGCCTCATCCTGATCACTCTGAGTTTGAGACTGGTCTAAGCCCTGAAAAGATCTTATATCCCCTCCAAAGCATGCTGTTATGATTTGTGATGATTCTGCAGGTTGCTGATATCCATGTATGCATCCAATCCTCTTCTGAATCTTGCTAAATTCATGCACTAAATGATTTCCTGTAGTAATGAACTCCCTCTTTGAGTGGGTGAAAAAGTATTTCCTTTAATTGCTTTTGAATTTCCTATCTTGTACTTCAATTGCCCATCCCCCTTGCTCTGCTTCCAGGAGACAGGGAAGAGAGAAACTCTAACTCCGTCTTCTGTGCAGCACTCATGGTTTCATATATGCTTATTGTGTCCCCTGTGATCTGTCTCCCAAGGTAAGCAATCCCCAAAGCTCTTCAATTGCTCTTCATACAAAAGGATTCCCAAGTCCTGCCAGGATTCTCAGGGTCCTCTCCTGAGCCCAGTTTAGTGCTGCAGTGCCCTGATGAGCTGCAGCGTCCAGCTCTGCACACAGTATTCTACACAAGGCTGTGCGATTGATTTATAGAAGACCAGCCTATTATTATTCCAACCTCTTGTTCTTTGCTCATCCCAACATCCTGTTTACTTTTTTGATAGCAGCTGCCCACTGAGAAGAGGTTTTCATTGAGCTGGCAACAATGACGCCCAGGTCCATTTCCTGAGCTGCTACAGTTAATTTAGAACCTTGTAAAGCACATGAGTAATGGAAGACTTTTTGCTCCACTGTGTGTTTGTGTTTATCATCACTGAATTTCACCTGCTTTTGTGCTGTCCATTCACCTAGCTCAGTTAGATCCCTCTGAACTTCCTCACAGTCCTATTTGATCCCGACTAATATAAATAACTTTGTGTCATCTACAGATGTTGTGACCTCTCTGTGCGCCTCCCTTTCCAGGTCATTAAACAGCATGGAGCCTAGAACAAAACTTTGGAGCACCTGCTGTTAACCTTTAATAGCAGCCAGCAGCAAAGAAGAGCTACCACAGATGTTTTGGCCAGGACAGGAGGCAGCTGAAAAATGAGCAAAAGCAGATAAGCACCAATGGGGTCCTACTGCGGTCTGGAGAAATTTGAGGATGTTGTCTCCACTGAAGAACATCTGGAGTGGCAGAACCCCCAAATATAAACCAGCCTCCATATGCAATAGTGAAGATTCAGAGCAGGGTTTAAACAATGGAAGATATGGCAGTGAAGACACTGATGTCTGTTCAGACAGTTGCCACATGGCACCTCTACCTTTTCTTGGTCCTTGATGTATGGTAATCTGCTCCAGACTGCGTGTGGAGTGATTGGGTGCCCTCTGCATCCTTTCACAGTGACTGGGTGACCTCTGCATCCTTGAGAATGTCAGGTCTACCATGGAAAGGTGTCCAGGAGAGTGCTCTCAGCCTCACAGCATAATACTAAAGGGACATCAGGAGTTAGTGTCTTTAACCGAGGGGTGGAAAGAAGCGGGCACAGGCATTCCATGAAAAGCCAGGGCATGTACATAGCATTTGGACTCTTTGATCAAACTCCCTGAGGTCATTTTAAATACTCCCTGTAACTTTAGTGAGGCCCATATTGGGTCTTAAATCCTTTGTGGAGGGGTTCTTGAAAAACAGTGTTACCACTGTCAACTGAGTCCATTGAGTCTCCTTTCCTAGACTACCTGGAGTCAAGAGAAAAGTTCTTGCTTGCTTCTGAACCTCAGTCAGCAGAGCTTTATTCTGTGTCTGGCTTATCACTTGACAGTATTTGAAGATGCATTATCAAGATGGGATGGAGGAGCCTCCAAGGAGCTATGTTATATGCCAGCACCTATTAATTTGTGATTAAAATAATAAATTTCATAGACACTAGGGCTGGAATTTCAATTTAAAAACTATGAAAGAAAATTACAGAACAGTCATCAGATTGTATGGAAACAAAGCTGGTTTTAAGACCCCACTTGAGGAAATGCCCTTATTCCAGAAGATATTTGAGTCAAATCTTAAATCCTATTAAGTCAAGAGAATTTGAACTCGATTTGCTCAAAATGGAGCATCAGTGATTTTTCCAAAGAAAGGTTTAAAAGCAGAATCGTGACTGGGGTTCTTCACAGGAGCTTGATTGTGCAATTTTTTCTCAAGTTAGAATGTACTTCCCCACAGACATCATCTCATTGAACTCAGTGGGATGAAGCACATGAGCAAGCATTTGTGTATTGAAGCAACAATTGCACTACCAAGTGCTTTTCAAACACTTGGCCAGATCCTCAGCAGATGTAAATCAGTAGAGCCCTGTCACATTTCCAGAAACCAAGCTGAGCTGTGCCAGACAAAGAGTCTGGCTTACATCCATGTGAATTTAAGTGCAATTTCATGCAAGTCATAAACATGAATTTCTGTATTAGTACTGATCATGTCACAGGTTATGTAGTCAACTTTTCCAAATGTGAAAAGAGATGAGATCTAAGACTGGCTTTGTTCTCCAAAACAAAAGTTAAAAAAAATCAAGATCATTACAATTGCAGGATTTTGTCAGAAGTGGAAGTTTTGCAAAAAAATCAGTCTCATTTCACCCATTTCTTCAACATCACCATTACAACATGAAACAGTGCCAGTCATTTTTCCAGTGCAGCAGACTACATAGTTTTCTACTACAAGTCTTTGACTTCATCAGTACCAAATATCTTAGTTACAGCCTGCATGGTCTCCTCCACCATAATGTGATGAGCCTAGTATGGCAGATGTCCAGGGCATGCAGGAAGAATGAGAAAACATTATAATTCATTGTTGCTCTTCTGATGTTTTATGTATATATCAGGGGAAGTACAGTAGAGCAGGGGAAGTGCAGTACAGGAAGGGACGTGGGAATTATTTGAGGGCCCCTTGCTCTGCCTCTAGGTGCTGGCAGGAATGTCGTCAGGGCCATGTGATTGCAGGTACCATGCCATTGACTTTAAGGTCTGATATGCGTGAGGATAACTGTCATGTGACACAATGTAGGCTGCAAACAGAAAGAGGAAGTGGAGCTGGGAGAGATCCATGCTGACTTGAAGGGCTCTTGGATGCCATGGTGATGGGCATGGTATAAGAACCTGAATGGAGAGGAAAAAAGGAGGGAGCCTTAATATTTGAGCTCCTTAGTCCAGCAAATCCCATGAGTATGCAGAGTAAACAGGAACCTAGCATATGCTGCATGATATAAATTTGGGATTCCTGCTTCAGGGAGCTCACAGCATTCACTGGCTGTGTAAGCCTTTCAGGGAAACATTGTTTTCAGCATCATATCTGCTGGTTGCATGTCACTGTGCATAGCACTGCCCTACAGTATCCAGCCAATGCAGATTACAGCAGTGCTGTGCCCTAATATCACAGTGTAGCACTTTTGGAAAACTGCAAGCCTACGTCCTGGACCTGGCACTTGCTCTGAGAGCATAAGGCACTTATCCTTGCCCATGCTTCTAAGGCCGTGCACTGCCCATATTGGGATGCCTGTGAAATAAAAGGAGCAGGTGGCAGGGAAGTGCCAAGGGAGCTGAGCGTTGAGAAGGATACTACAGAAGCAAGGCCTTTGTAAGGGGTGCTTACACGCCTTCTTCCTTTGTTAGAGTGTTTCTCACACTTACTGCTCTCCATAGAGGCATCCTGCAATTCTGAATTACACAGCTGGGGATGGCAGAAGACCGGAGGATTGCCAGCCTCTCAATTCCTGCCACTTACAAATGGGCTTGGGCCCCCTGCAATTGGTCTCCCACAAGTCAGAGGTAGGAGGCTGGGAATAGAAGAAATCTCTTCCTGGTTCTTACCTGGCTTAGTGTGTGTGTGTGCGTTTGTGTTTGCACACAGCACAAGCACACAGACACAAGTTAGGGTAAATTTATTTTAAGTAGCAGTAGGCTGCGGTTTCATGTATTTTACTACAGCAACCTGATCTTAACTCACGTGATGCCTTTTGTCCTTCCGAACACCCATTCTCCCCACAGCCTAACCTTACTTCGTGACACATCTGCTTCCAGCCTCAGTGCTTGGTCAAAGGCACAGCTTAGCTCTTTTGCTGCCTAGTGTAACCTGGGTACACCCAAGGGCGTGCCCTATTCTCAACAGGATGGGATGGGTAGGCAGGAGGGGCTGCTGTGAGAGGGATGTCAGAATATCTAGCAGATCCCTCTTTCCTCTATAGAGTTAGCCCAAGCCCCAAAGTTCTTAACTATATACAATTTATTGAGTTATAATATACATAAACATAAAACTAAAGATCATATACATATATTTATACAGTGAACATTAACCAATAACCAAGATCAAATCCTAAATAACACTATTTACAACATCACAACACAACATTTCAATTACAAAATATAAGGTGCAAACATGAACAATCTTAGTAACATCTATTCCTTAATATAGTCCCTGACCCATGGCAAGAGATAGTCCTCCTTCCAATGGGGTCCCTTGGGGGTGGGGTGTCCAGGAAGCACCAGGGGCCCCTCCCCTTAGGCCTTGACTGGGGTGCGGGTGGGGAGGATGCTCACCCAGCTCCTTCTCTGGGTTTGCCCGATCAAATGTCTTTCCCCTGTGGGACCCAAAGGCCCAATGACTCATGCTCCCCCAGGGGGTGGAGGTCAGGGCGCAGCTGATGGGGTCTCCTCTGCTGGAGTGCCTCTCCAGGCCTCTCCCATGCCACTGGGCTCCTTCTCACCCTCTGCCCCGCTCTGGGCACTGAGGGCTCAGCTCCTCTCAGCTGCTCCACCACTGCTGCTGGCTTCTGGGTGCTGAGCCTCACGCTGTAGCACTACTATTTCCCCGTGCCCTGGTTTTGGCACCGAGGGCTCTTTTAGGTCAGGCCAGGTCCTTCAGGCTCCGTCTGTCCATCCTCATGCTGGGTGGCTATCCCAAGCAGCCTCCACTGCTCCCTGGCTCCCAAAGCTTGGGTCTGTGCGCTGCCCTGTGCACGGTGGGACCTAGCCACTTGATGGGAGATGGGGCCTGAGCCACCTCACTGTGGACACCAAGGCTCTGCCGGGGTTGCAGGCTCGAGCCGCTGCTTGCGTCTCCCAAAGCCTTGGCTCTGTGCACTGAGGGGCCCCAGCAGTCTTACACTGCTCCCAGGACCAGGTCTCCACACACCATCCCTGTGTGCTGTCAACAACCCGAGCAGTCTCACACCACTCCCAAGGCTGCTCCTCCAGTTGCAGCTTCAGGAGCCTTGGGCCTATTGCCCGCTGAGGGAAAGATCCCCACCTTTCCTTGGCTCCACTCTTCTCAAGTCCCTCTGCTCCTTGTGCTGGGCACAGCTCCTTTTATAGGCTCCAGGGCTCCGCCCCTGAAGTCTTCCGGACCTGACAGTTTACAGTCTTCAATCAGGTCCAGAAGAGCTCATCTCCCACTCCCCTCAGGAAAGGGGCATGACTTTATTTCTTCTGCTGTCTCCTGATTGGTGGATGGGCTCCACCAATCAAAACAGCAGGATCTCAAGCCTGGGACTCAACCCAAGCTCTGAAAGGTGAGCCTGCTGCACTAGATATACAGTTGTGTTTGTTTTTTGTGCAGCTCCATGACCCATCTCACACAGCACATGCTATTTAGAGGATGGTAAGTAACAAATGCCTGCAAGGAACTTCAGGCTGCAGCACCTATGCATTGCTCCTGAATAGACACTACAGCACAGAGCAGAGCTCACCACCACTAGAAAGGGGAAAACTCATCTATACTCTTAAGACAGAGGTAAATTCAAAAAGCACTACATCTGTTTCCCTGGTTGAGTTCAGTGTTGGGAACAAATATTTATATCTTTACTATGGTGATGATGAGAAATGTCCATTTGGAGCAAGCTCATGTTTTATGTTTACTTGGGAGATTGGCACCCAGATTTGTAGGAAGCCATTAATGCTCCCCTTAAAAGCATGTATGAGAATAAGGTGCTTCCCCCATTCCACCAAGGTTCTGTTCAATTTACTCTGCATATTGGCTGGTGAAGTAAAAGCTTGGTGAGCACAGGGGAAAGGTTCACAAGTGTTCAGGAGATGGAGAGGAAGGTTTGTTTTGTGGATCAGGCACTGAATCAGGACTCAGGAGATTTTGGGTCCAAGCCCCTGGTTCTGCCAGCTTTCCTGTGGAACCTTTGTCAGGTCACTTAGGCCAAAGCCCTTTAGCTGCCTCCAGTGAAGATGTCAAGATATCCTCCTGGCTCCAGGAAGGTGATTCAAAGGAATTTATGCACCTAGGTTTCCTAGACATTCAATATGGGGGCATAGGCATTTCTAAGCAATAAGTCAAAGGGCTGAGATGGTGAGCAGGGATTTGCCTTGAGCTAGCCAATAAGAAATACTATGCAGAGGTGTACGTCTAAACTCCTGCTCCTCACCAAAACATAGGTACCTGATCCAGAGTTACACAGTAGACACCTCTATCCACTCTGCAGTCAGAGGGTTGAGTCCTCTTTTGTGGGTAAACACAAAACTGAACAGGGTGACTGTGGTGTCAACCTTTTATATATTGGCCAAGTGGCTAGAACAGTCACCCAGGTAATGAAAGACCTGGGTTATAGGCCTGTCTCTGCCTGAGGGGATTAGACCTCTGTAACAGGGAACCAGGGACTCCCTGTTACTTTTAGGGAGAAACAGCAGCAGAGAGCAGCCCAGGTAGAGGGAAACCCTGCCCTTGATGAGCTGGATGCAGGGGAATAGGTCACCAGGGGCCACAGGCTATGAGTGCCTATGGTTGAGTGGGCTGCCCTGCAATAGTATGAAGAGCAGAGCCTACTTGGGAGCAGGGTGCCTGTTGTAGAGCTAGCAGCTCTGCAATAGTACTGTTGCTCGGGTGAGAGGGGCACTGCTCCCATCTTGTAGCAGTGAGCACAAGCCATCAGCCTAGAGACTAATTTGGATGGAACATCCTCTGTTCTTTGTGCTACAAGCTACTACCTTGGAGTCCAACCCCCTGCCCTGGGCAGGAAAGAGCTCTGGGTCAGACGACCCCCGCTAGGTGCTTGTCCATGTGCAGGCTGGGGGCGAGCTGGGCCTGTCTTTGCTCATGCGGGCTGTGGCCAGCAGCCCGGGCACGCGGGGCCGGAGAAGACCGGGGGGCGAACTAGAATTAGTCAAGGACACTTAGTGGTTGATTCAAAGATTGTTTACTTACACCAGTGGTGGTAGTGGTGTAGGCTGGTCAGCATCCAGGCGCAGCTCCGCTTAAATCCTCGTTGGAGGACTACGACAAATTCGTTCTAGCCCCGGAGTTGTGAAGCTCCGCAGGTTTGGTAATTTCTTTCCCCTAGAGTTGCTGAAGCTCCGTGGGTTCAGTCTGGTTCCCTCCCATGGAGTTGTTAAAGCTCCGTGGGTTCGAATATTTAGTATACAGGAAAAGGGATACGTCTAGGATTGCGCTCGGCGATGGGGAGAGGCCAGAGGCTGTTTAGACCTCTGTTGCCTTCTTAAGAGATGCGTTGGGTCTGTAAGGATCCGCAGCACTTAGAGATCTTCACACAGCGTGAAGATCTTCCTCCTGGTGAGTTCTCCAATTTCTCCTTCTCTCTCCAGTTTTTCTCTCTCTCCAACTTGGGCGGAAACCACCCAAGCTCTTTATATGGCTAGCAGGCCAATCGCTAGCTGCCACATGTGCATAATTTAGAATTGGCCAATAATGTGGCACGAATCCTCATACAAATGGTGGGAACTCCTTTGCACCGTGCATTTCTGAGATGCAAAAGAAATGCACCATGCAAAGAAAGCTACAAGTTGGCGGGAAATTCTCCGTTGCACCGGGGTTCTCTTCTGCAGCAGAGAACTCCATCGTGCAAGGAAGCTGCAATTCAGCGGGAAAAATAATTTAGCGATGCCGAAGCACACACAAACAGAAAATCACAATGTTGGGCTGTGACAGTCCAGTCTCTTCTTGAAGACCCCCAAGGTAGGGGAGAGCACCACCTCCCTTGGAAGCCCATTCCAGATTCTGGCAACCCTTACTGTGAAGAAGTTCTACTAATGTCCAACCTAAATCTGCTCTCTGTCAATTTGTAGCAATTGTTCCTAGTTACTCCAGGGGGTGCCCTAGTAAATAGAGCATCTCCTATTCCCTGCTATCCTTCCCTGATGAATTTATAGGCAGCCACAAGATCGCCTCTCAGCCTTCTCTTGCATAGGCTGAAGAGAACTAGGTCCCTCAGTCTCTCCTCATAGGGCCTTGCCTGCGTGCCTCTAACCGTACAAGTGGTCCTCCTCTGGACCCTCTCAAGATTCTCCGCATCCTTCTTGAAGTGTGGTGCCCAAAACTGGACGCAGTACTCCAGCTGCAGCCTGACCAGTGCTGCATAGAGGGGAAGCATTAGGGCTTTGTGAAGCTTCAGTCCCTGATTCGATTTGGTAGAGATTCAGCCCAATTCAGTGGCCAAATCTCTGAATCTGAGTCAAATCAGAGGTCCCTTTAATATCTCCAAATTGAATCAGAACCCTCATTATTGAGTTGGAGAGATTTGGAAAGATTCGGAGATTCAGACGTAGAGACATCTTTAAATGTTTTTTCTACATACGTCTAGGTAGCAGGGGCTTGTGAGTGATGTGATGCTGGGGTGCATGAAGTGTCTCACAGGAGTGTGGGGGGCTCCCCAATGTGCTTGACAGCAGACCCAGAAGTGGATCAGAAGCACTTCTGGTCCACTTCCGGGTCCACCGGGGAGCGTATGGGCCCCCACCCAACCGCACCCTCCCAGCTTGGTGACTGGTGCCTCCTGGGTCTGGGGGGGTACCCAGGGTTCCCCTGTGGCCAATCGCTGAACCAGGGAGGTGTGGGGGGGCCCCCCAGTGTGCTCCCTAGCAGACCCGGAAGTGGACCGGAAGTACTTCCGGTTCACGTCCAGGTTCACCACTGAGCACATGGAGGCCGCCCCCCCCCCCCCCCCAGCAGTCTTGTGGGATGCTCCATGCACCCCAGCATTGCAGCAATCATAAGCCACACCTGCTACATCACGGTATGTAGAAAAAACTTTTAAAGCTGTGTCTGTGTCCGAATCACTGATTCTCTGAATCAGCATCGAATCTTCAGATTTGGATTTGGCCAAATCAAATCAGGGACTATCATCTGAATCATAGATTTCATAGATTCCATAGACATTAGGGCTGGAAGGGACCTCGGAAGATCATCGAGTCCAGCCCCCCGCCCAAAGGGCAGGACGTCAGCTGGGGTCATAGGATCCCAGCAAGATAAGCATCCAGTTTCATCTTGAAGGTGTTCAATGAAGGCGCTTGAACAACCTCCGGCGGCAGGCTGTTCCAGACCTTGGGGGCTCGGACAGTAAAGAAATTCTTCCTTATGTCCAGCCTGAAATGATCTTGTAGTAGTTTGTGACCATTCGTCCTCGTCATCCCTTGGGGTGCTCTGGTGAACAAACGTTCCCCTAGATAATGGTGATCACCCCTGATAAACTTGTAGGTGGCCATCAGATCACCCCTGAGCCTGCGCTTTTCCAGGCTAAAGAGCCCCAGGGCTCTCAGCCTGTCATCGTAGGGTCTGCTTCCCTGACCCCTGATCATGCGCGTGGCTCTTCTCTGGACTCTCTCAAGCTTCTCCACATCCTTTTTGAATTGTGGAGCCCAAAACTGGACGCAGTACTCCAGCTGCGGCCTCACTAAGGCCGAGTATAGGGGGAGAATGACGTCCCGGGATTTGCTTGAGAAGCATCTATGGATGCAAGCCAGCGTTTTGGTCGCTTTACTAGCCGCAGCATCGCATTGCAGGCTCATGTTCATCTTGTGGTCAATGATGACCCCCAAGTCTCTTTCTTCCATAGTGCTAACCAACATAGCACTGCCGAGCCTATAAGGATGCTGCGGGTTTTTTTTCCCAAGGTGGAGAACCTTGCATTTATCGGCGTTGAACACCATCAGATTCTCATCCGCCCACTTGCTGAGCCTGTCCAGGTCAGCCTGGATCACCCGCCTGTCTTCTGGCGTGGATGCTTTGCCCCAAAGTTTGGTGTCATCAGCGAACTTGGCCAGTCCGCTTCTGACTCCAGTGTCCACATCGTTAATGAAGATGTTGAACAGTATGGGTCCAAGGACAGAGCCCTGGGGGACCCCACTGGTCACAGGACACCACGATGAGTGACTTCCATCAATTACTACCCTCTGGGTCCGACCCCGGAGCCAATTTTCCAGCCAGTGGATCGTGGGGGACCCAAGGCGACAATTGGCCAGTTTCTCCAAGAGACGATCATGGGACACCAGATCAAAGGCTTTTTTGAAGTCAAGATATATGACATCAATCTCTTCTCCCTTGTCCAGGTGATAGGTCACCTGGTCATAGAAGGAAATGAGATTGGTCAAGCAAGACCTACCCGCAACAAACCCGTGCTGGCTATCCCTTAAGATGTTGGCGTTGGCCAGTCCATTAAGGATGGCCTCCTTAATAAACTTTTCTAAGATCTTCCCCGGGATAGAAGTCAGGCTGATGGGCCTATAGTTAGCCGGATCCACTTTCCTCCCTTTCTTGAAGATAGGCACCACGTTGGCCTTCTTCCAGTCTTCGGGCACTACACCAGAGCGCCAAGAGTTTTCAAAGATCCGCGCTAGAGGCTGGGCTATGATGCTCGCCAGCTCCTTGAGTACCCTGGGGTGAAGATTGTCAGGGCCGGCTGACTTGAAGGTATCCAGCTTCTCAAGATGTTCCTTCACAAAGTCAGCATTAATGGAGGGCAGTGGATCACCCTCACCCGGACTTCCCGGCCCTGTAGCAGGCACAGGCGTCCCATGGGGCTGATGAAAGACCGATGCAAAGTACCTATTTAATAGGTTGGCTTTTTCCTGGGCGTCAGTTGTCAGTTGCCCCATCTGGTTCAGCAGGGGTCCAACGTTGCCCCTGCTTTTCCTCCGGCTCCCCACATATCTGAAAAAGGACTTTTTATTGTCCTTGATGCTCAAAGCTAGCTGGAGTTCAGTTGCAGCCTTGGCTTTCCTGGTCTGCTCCCTACAGGCCCGGACCAGTGCAGAATAATCCTCCTTGGAGGTGACTCCCATCCTCCATCCTTTGTAGGCCTTTCTTTTTAGCCTCAGGAGGTCTGCTAGGTCCCTGGAGAGCCAGGGGGGCTGCTGTGCCCTCTTGCTGCCTTTCCTCCGAGATGGAATAGACTTAGTTTGTGCATTGAGGATCGCTCCCTTGAGGAGCAACCACTCTTCTTGAACTCCCCTCTCCCTGCGGTCACAGTCCCTTAGGGCCTCACTGACAAGCCTCCTGAGCTTGTCAAAGTCGGCTTTCCTCAAGTCAAGGACTTGCGTGTTGCTGACCGACTTGCCAGCTTTTCGGCGGACTAATTGAATCACTAATTGATCTAATTTACTAATTAGACTAATTTAATCACTAATTAATCAACTAATTGAATCACTGTCCCTGATTCGGGCCAAATCCAAATCTGAATCAAATAGGGCCTACTTTGCACACCCCTAGGAAGCATCACCTCCCTGGACCTGTTCGTCATGCATCTGCTAATGCATGATAAAGTGCGGTTAGTCTTGTTGATCTCTTCATCATCGACTTTAGGAATCCTTGACTTTAGGAAAGCTGACTTTCACAAGTTCATGAGGTTGGTTGTGGACATGAATGACGCATGCCTCCTGAGGCTGGTGGGGCACAGTGACCACCCACAGGCAGTGGCAGTGGTGTTAGGAGTGGGGGTGTGGTGGCGGTGAGTGGGGACCACCCACAGGTGGCTGTGGTGATGTCTGTGGTGAGGGCCAAGGGAGGAGGCTGTGGCAGTGTTGGTGGCAAGAGGGGGAGGGGGTGGGTGGCGAGCAGGGACCACCTGCAGCGGCCATCCACACTGTTGACAGCAAGGGGGAAGTGGCAACTGCTTACAGAAGCTGGTGGTGGCTTCAGTGGTGGCCAATCTCAGGGGGGAAATGTGCTCCCTTGTGCCCGCCCTATACGTTGCCTATAGTTGTTAAGGCCCTGAGAGACCATAAACTGACAGGGAAAAGAATCCATAATGAGTGGTTGCTTGTTGAGGATGTGATCCTAAAAGCACAAGGGAAGTCCATTCTGGCTTGTAGGAAAGGTAGCAAAAGGGCTGGGAGACCCCCTTGGCTCAATAGGGAACTCATGGACCTCCTGAATTTGAAAAGAGAAGCTTATAAGGGGTAGAAGTCAGGATTATGCAGTACTGGCCCGCACCTGTTGGGAGCAGACCAGAAAAGCCAAGGCTGTAACTGAACTCAAACTGGCTATGGGAATCAAGGACAATAAAAAGTTCTTCTTCAAATATGTGGAAAGTCAGAAAAAAAAACAAGGGCAACATTGGACCCTTGCTGAACCAAATGGGGCAGCTGACAACTGACATCCAGGAAAAAGTTAATCTCCTCAATGATTACTTTATGTTGTTTTTCCACCAGCCCGAGGGGATCACCCTGCTAGGGTAAAAGTGATCATATGCCTATAATTGGCGAAGATCTTGTGAGGGAATAGCTTTAGAAGCTGGACATCCACAAGTCAGCTGGCCCATATGGAATGCACTCAAGAGTGCTTGAAGAGTTGGTTGACATAGCATGACCAATGGTAAGGATTTTTGAGAACTCGTGGTGCTTGGGTAAGGTTCCCAAAGATTGGAAGAGGCCCAATGTGGTGCCTATCTTCAAGAAAGGAAGGAAGGAAGATCCAGGGAACTACAGGCCAATCAATTTGACCTCAATCCCTGGAAAAATCTTGGAAAAAATCATCAGAGAAACCATCAGCAACAGGCTAATGGAAGGAAACATTCTGAGAGAGAGCCAATATGGCTTTGTTGTGGGTTGGTCTTGCCTGACCAATCTCCTTTCCCTCTATGACCAGGTAACACATCACCTGGACAAAGGAGAAGAGATTGATGTCATATATTTAGATTTCAAAAAAGCTTTTGAATTGGTCTCCTATGATGTCCTCATGGTAAAATTGGGAAACTGCAGCCTCGACAACCTTATGGTCCAATGGCTGGGGAACTGGCTTTGTGGTTGGACCCAGAGAGTGATAGTTGATGGGACTGAGTCAACCTGATGCACGGTGACCAGTGGTGTCCCCCAGGGCTCAGTACTCGGACCGATACTCTACAATATATTCATAAATGATCTGGATTTGGGTGTCAGAAGCGAACTGGCTAAGTTTGCAGACCCCACCAAATTATGGGGAAGTGCGGTCACGCTAGAGGATAGGCTGGCAATTTAGGCCAACCTGGACAGGCTTACAAGGTGGGTGGATCAAAACCTGATGACATTCAACACAGAGAAATGCAAGGTGCTCCACCTCGGGAGAAAAACCCCACATCATATTTCATAGATTCATAGATGTAGGGTTGGAAGGGACCTAAGTAGATCATCAAGTCTGACCCCCTGCCCTGGGCAAGAGAGAATACGGGGCTCATATGACCCCAGCTAGGTAATTGTCAAGCTTCTTCTTAAAGACCCCAAGGCAGGAGCCAGCACCACTTCCCTTGGAAGTTGGTTCCAGATCCTAGCTGCCTTGACTGTGAAATAGCGTCTTCTAACGTCCAGCCTGAACCTACTCTCAAACAACTTATGGCTGTTATTTCTTGTCACTCCAGGAGGTGCACGGGTGAACGGGGTCTCTCCCATTCCCTGCTAGTTCCCCCTGGTAAGTTTGTAGATGGCCACCAAGTCCCCTCTCAGCCTTCTCTTGTGAAGGCTGAACAGGTTCAGGTCCTGTAGCCTCTCCTCATACGGTCTGCCCTGCTGTCCCTGGATCATGCAAGTGGCCCTCCTCTGGACCCTCTTGATGCTGGCCACATCTCTCCTAAAGTGCGGCACTCAGAACTGGATGCAGTACTCCAACTGTGGCCTGACCAGTGTCTCATAGAGGGGGAGGATCACCTCCTTGGCCCTACTGGTGATGCATCTGTGGATGCATGACAAGGTGCAGTTGACCTTACTGACTGCATCCCCACATTTCATAGATTTCATAGATTCCATAGACATTAGGGCTGGAAGGGACCTCGGAAGATCATCAAGTCCAGCCCCCTGCCCAAGGGGCAGGAAGTCAGCTGGGGTCATAGGATCCCAGCAAGATAAGCATCCAAATTTCTCTTGAAGGTGTTCAATGTGGGTGCTTGAACCACCTCTGATGGCAGGCTATTCCAGACCTTGGGGGCTCGGACAGTAAAGAAATTCTTCCTTATGTCCAGCCTGAAACAGTTTTGTTGGAGTTTATAACCGTTTGACCTTGTCATCCCTTGGGGCGCTCTGGTGACCAATCTTTCCCCCAGATCCTGGTGAACACCCCTGATAAGCTTATAGGTGGCCATCAGATCGCCCCTGAGCCTGCCCTTTTCCAGGCTAAAAAGCCCCATAGCTCTCAGCCTGTCATCATAAGGTCTGTTTTCCTGAACTCTGATCATGTGCGTGGCTCTTCGCTGGACTCTCTCAAGCTTCTCCACATCCTTTTTGAATTGTGGAGCCCAAAACTGGATGCAATACTCCAGCTGCGGCCTCACCAAGGCTGAGTACAGTGGGAGAATGACATCCTGGGATTTACTTGAGAAGCATCTATGGATGCAAGCCAGCATTTTGCTCACTTTACTAGCCGCAGCATCACAGTGAAGGCTCATGTTCATCTTGTGGTCAGTCATGACCCCCAAGTCCTTTTCATCCGTAGTGCTAGTCAGCGTACTATAAGGATGCTGCAGGTTTTTCCTCCCAAGGTGGAGAACCTTGCATTTTTCTGTGTTAAACACCATCAGGTTCTCATCCGCCCATTTCCTGAGCCTGTCAGGTGGCCCATGTTCATTTTGGAATTGATAATGACTCCAAGATCTCTTTCTGCCACTGTGCTTTCAAGAAGGGAGTTCCCCAGCCTGTAGGTATGCTGCCAATTCTTACTGCCCAAGTGCAGTACTCTGCACTTGTCAGTATTGAATCCCATCCTATTCTCATTTGCCCACCCCTGTAACCTGTCCAGGTCCAGCTGTATCCTGTCCCTTCCTTCTAGCATGCCCACCTCATCCCAGATCTTGGTGTTGTCAGCGAATTTGAACAGGGTGCTTTCACCCGCTCATCCAAGTCACTAATAAAGAGTTTAAACAGTGCGGGCCCAAGGACCGAGCCCTGGGGGACCCCACTGCCCATATCCCTCCAGGTCGAATAAGACACGTCCACCACCACTCTCTGGGTGTGGTTCCTCAGCCAATTTGTGAGCCATCTGACTGTGTAGGCATCAGTGCCACAGTTGCCTAGCTTTTTAATGAGAATGGGGTGGGAGACAGTGTCAAAGGCCTTCCTGAAGTCCAGAAAGAGTACATCCACTGCGACACCTGCATCCAATGATTTTGTGACCTGATTGTGGAAGGCAACCAGGTTGGTCTGACAGGACCTGCCCCTAATGAACCCATGCTTGTTGCCCCTGAGCATCATCCCCCCTGCCGGTCCTTCCCAGATGTGCTCCTGAATAATCTTCTCAAAGAGCTTCCCCAGGATCAAAATAAGACTATAGTTGCCTGGGTCTTCCCCCCTCCCTTTTTTGAAAATGGGGACCACATTGGCCTTCTTCTACTCCTCTTTGGTGATAGCCCCTCCCTTCCACTGGGCGTACGCCTCTTTTTTGGCTTTCAGGCATTCCTAAATGCCTTTGGTAAGCCAGGGGGGCTTTTGAGCACTCTTGCCCCCTTTGATTCTCATTGGGACTGTCACCCCTTGGGCACAAAAGATCATCTCCTTAAGGAATGACCACTGGTCTTGGACACCCAGTTCCCCAACTCTCCAGGACCCCAGTGCCTCTCCTACCAATCTCCTCAACTCATTGAAATTAGCCCTCTTGAAGTCAAGTGCTACTGCCTTACTGCAAGCCCTTGACTCCCTGCGCTGGATGGTGAATTCCAGCAGGCGATGATCACTGTCGCCCAGATGGTCAAGAACCTGGAGTCCCCTTACCAGGTCGTCGCCTGTGGCCAGGACCAGGTTCAGGAGGGCATTCCCCCTGGTGGGACTGTGCACCTCCAGGGTTAAGTGGAGGTCCTGTATCTCAGCAAGGAACTTTCGTGAGCGGTCTGACTGGCTGACTGCTTCTCCCAGTAGATGTCCAGGTAATTTAGATCACCCTTGCCTTAACTGCCTCCGCAAGCTGGCCTGAGAATTCATGGTCCAGCTCTTCCCTTGGTTGGGTGGTCTGTAGTAGACCCCCACCGTTAAGTCCCTTTTCCCATGACCCCCTGTATTCTGACCCAGAGCACTTCAGCCTGCCCTTCCTCTGACCCCATCCTGTTAGTTGAGGACGCGTATTGCTCTTTGGCATAGAGTGTCACACCCCCACCTTTCCTCCCTGTTCTATCCCGCCTGTATAGTCTGTAGCCCCTAATGTTTACCGTCCAGTCATGGGATGAATCCCACCAGGTTTCTGTGAGCCCTACTATGTCTGGGTTTGTACTAGCTATCTGGAGGGTGAGTTCCTCCTGCTTTTTTCCCATGGTATGAGCATTAGTGTAGAGGCATTTAAGGCCTTGTATTGGTGCATGCACCACCCCCTGATTCTTAGGACTATCCGGACCCCCAACACTTACCTGGGTACTCCTTGTGCTCGTCACCCATCTTGGTTCAGAGGTGTCCTCCTGTCCTCCTGTGGCCCCATCCCCTGGCAAAGCTAGTTTAAAGCACGCCGTACAAGATCAGCCAATCTGGAAGAAAAGACACGCTTGCCTTTAGGGGAGAGATGTAACCCATCCCTCCCAAACATGTCCCCTGTGTGAAAGTGTGGGTTGTTATCCAGGAATCCAAAGTCTGCCTGGCTGCACCAGCTCCATAGCTGCCGGTTAACCTCGCCGATGCAGGCCTCATGTCGCTGTCCACTTCTGCTTACCAGGAGAATAAAGGAGAATACCACCTGCACCCCTGTTTCCTATTTATAGGCTTGACAGTGTTACACTCAATAGTACCATGACCAAAAGAGACTTGGGTGTCATGACTGACCACAAGATGAACATGAGCCACCAGCGTGATGCAGCAGCTGGCAAAGCATATAAAACTCTGATTTGCATCTACTGATGCATCTGAAGCAAGACCCAAGAAGTCATCCTCCTGCTTTACTCGGCTTTAGTAAGGCTGCAGCTGGAGTGCTGCATCCAATTTTGGGCTTCACACTTTAGAAAGGATGTTGAGAAGCTTGAGAGAGTCCAGAGGAGAGCCCTGTGCTTGATTAGAGGTCAAGAGAGCAGGCCTTATAAGGAGAGGCTGAGAGGCCTGGGACTTTTCAGCCTGGAGAAGCAAAGGCTCAGGGGTGACTTGGTGTCAGCATACAAGTATATAAGGGGTGTACATCAGGAACCGGGAAACATCTGTTCAGCAAGACACCCAAGGGAAGACAAGGTCTAATGGTCACAAACTGCTGGAAGACCATTTTAGATTGGACATAAGGAAAAACGTCTTTACCATCCAAGTCTCCAGAGTCTGAAATAGACTCCTGCCAGAAGTGGTGCAAGCACCTACTTTGGATACCTTTAAGAAATGCTTGGATGCTTATCTTGCTGGGGTGATCTGACCCCAGCTGACTTCTTGTTTGCCAAATCACTCTAAATAACAACATTTCTAGAAACAAAATGTGATCGGTTTGAACAAGGAGATGGGTCATTCACAAAGAATAATTCAGGCAACTTGTTTGTGTCTGCTGGATGTGCTAAGCATGTATTTACTTGTATTTCCTGCCCCTGCCTTCCCCATCCCCATCCCCTCTTAGACTTTAAAATAACTCAGAGATAAAATTAGAGATCTGTTTCACATCAGCCCCTCCAAACTTGGGATCAAGTAACTTACTTTCCTCCAGCTGTTGGAGGAATTAATGACTAGAAGCCATCTTCTGAAGCTGGCTTTCCAGTTCCTTTGGATGCCAAGAGATCAGATCAGTGTCTGGAGAGAAAGTCTGTGTGTCTGGCAAAGGCTGCCAGGTCACAAGACTGATCCAAAGCTAGGCAGTGCCTGTGACAACTCCAGACTCACTTCTTTCCCTTCATTGTCACCCCCCACACACTTTCTGATGACCACCCTGATGTTCTTCCGTTGCATACCTGAGATTTACTGTCTAACCCTGCCTACAGGTGCCCTCCCTGTTTAGCAGGAGTGTATGTAAACAACTTGCCATGGTGGGGGAACTGGTATTCTTTCCCGGAGGCTGCCATCCTGTGCTTCAAACCTGAGCTTTTATTAAATTCTCCAAACCAACCAGAACTCCACAACAACCTGTCTCTTTCCCTCTTTCACTTCCTATGATAATTTTAAGGATGAGAAGTGATGAGACTAAAATAATAAAATGTGCCTATGCCTGCCAACAGCCTGAAACAAGAACACTATTAAGCAAGGAGTCTCTCCTTTATTTTAATAGGCAATTTACTGTGAGACAAAGTTATCATGGGAAGACCAGGGCTATCAGTGTTTTTTTTTCACTGATGCTCAAAGTGTATGAGGAAGAAGAGGGGTGATGTGGCAATCTGCATAGTGTCCCTTTGGGCTGTAGTGCAGGGAATATGGGGGAGTACTACTGCTTCCCACCACATTCAAGTCATGGTTTCAAGACTGCTGCCATAGTCTCTGGACTGAGGCAGCCACATGGTCCTTAATGTGGCAGATGAAAAGGCTAATGGGAGCTGCTGAGTACATAAAGCATGTGTTGCCCTCCCTTTTCATGTGCAGGATAGTACTGCAGGTTGGTCAGGACTGTCACCCAAAAATCACCATAAAAGCAGTGGTCTAGAGTTGGCCCAGGGACATCAACTGCTATTTTGGCAGCTGGCCCAAAAGCATTGCCCCCTCTAAGGACTCCCTGTTTACTGGAAGATGGGAGGTAGCTGCAGGACATTGTGGGTGATCTGCATGTTGGGAACTCCAAAGCACACACTCCTGCTTGTTAGTATTTAGCTATATACCCTAACCAAAAAAGCTCAGAGCAGCATGCTATCAGAACTTACTCAGCCTGGGCTCCTTCCCTTTCTCATCCATGGAGTAGGGAGCAGGACAGATGGGCAGCACAGTGCTGGCAAATCAGTACCAGCATTGTGAGGATTCACTGTGGTGTGGGAATTAAGGCCCAGTGTCACCCAGTAGCACATGTGCTGTGTACCATGGGGCAGTCTGTAGGTTTCTGAAAATAACTCTCTCTCACCATGTCTTAGTCCCTCCTTTCAATTAACCAGGCTTCTTTTACATTCCCAAATCCATGTCAGCCTTTCCTGGCATAGCTCCAGTGCTCAGAGCAGGGGCCTGGCCTGTCTTCTAACTCAGCAGAACTTGAAAATAGTTATTGCCTGGCTGAGGGGTATGGTGAGCTCTCATTGCATGGGATGTTCTCTACTGACTTCCCCACATTCAGATCTACGTATTTTCTTCTCCCCTAGATGCTTCCGACCCCTCTGCCCTTCTATCCACTCCACCAAGGGATTTAACCTCTAATGAGAACCATCTGCCTTGCATAGTCTTTCTGCTGCTGCTCAGTACTCAAGTCTCCTGGTCTCTACTCTGCCAGCCCAGAGCCACTGTATTTCTTACTAAGCACCCACACAAAGATCCCATATAGTTTGCTTCCCTTAATTCCAGCTGCCAGGACTTTCACTCACTTTTAAACTTAGCAGATCCTTTTAGGCAGGGCTCAGCTGAAGGAAAAATCCCTCTACACATACATCAACCACACAATAGGATTCTCACCTCCTTAAGCCAATCCACAATAGGATTCTCACCACCTTAAGCCAATGGTCATAAACTCTAGCATCCCTCCTTTCTGCAGCTGGTGGATTTGTGAGAAGACTTCCCATTTACAAACTCATTTCCCAGAGGGGAACTCCCCCCCCCCGCCCCCCGACCATGTTATTTCTCCAAATAGACAGCAACTCAAATAGATAATTAGTGCTCACAATACAACTCCTCTGCTGCCCTTTCATCCCACAGGATCTCAAAGCACAACACATACACTGCGCGCTTAGTGGAGCTAGACTGTTCTCAGTGCTGGCAGATGACAGAGCAAGGAGCAATGATCTCAAGTTGCAGCAAGGGGAGTTTAGGTTGGATATTAGGAAAAACTTTCTCACTAGGAGGGTGGTGAAGCACTGGAACAGGTAACACAGAGAGGAGGTGGAATCCCCATCCCTGGAGGTTTTTAAGGCCTGGCTCAACAAAGGCCTGGCTGGAATGATCTAGTTGGGGCTGGTCCTGCTTTGAGCAGGGGGTTGGACTGGATGACCTCCTGAGGTCCCTTCCAGCCCTCATTTTCTGTGGTTCTAAATATTCTGTGAAATGCAGCCACCTCTGGAATGGAGGGTAGCAGCCACATACCTGCCTGGTATACACCAGTGCTGAGGCAGAGGATAGTTCTGCTCAGGAAACCAGGGTGAAGCACTCCATTTCTGTCATGCCCTGCTGGCCAGATTCAGTACTATTCCATCAGAATAGAAAAGAACTACGGTTGACATTTAAGATGAACGATTGCATGAACTGTGGGCGGGGGTGGGGAACGTGGACTGAAGACCACAGTGGAGGGCAGAGCAAGGTTCTTCTGTAAGTTGATATTTGTAATAAGTGAAAATGAGAAAATTAGCCATGCGTTACACACTGTGGATAGCTCCGTAACAGAACTACTTGGAGGCCCTGGCTGGTGTGGGTCATACTCTAACTGGGGGATGAGTCTGGTAAATGAACTCAAATGATATTACTGTCTCTTCAAGAGGATTATAGGGGTGCAGCCCTGTGAAGACCAGATGGAAGAGGCTTTCTTTCTATGAGGGGTAGCTAAGGGGATCCCAGCATGCCTCCTCCATGACAGTGAGGACCCTCATGTAACAGGCTCACAGAGGAGGCTGCATAAACACATTTCCTAAGAGTAGGGCAATAACTCCAGGGATTATGGCAATCATATGAGATATCCACTCTTCTACAGTGTGTGTGTGTGGGAGGACTGCAGGCATAGGGTTATGCTAGATATTTGAACTCCCCAGGAGAGATGGTCAGATGGTGAAAGGCACTTGCCCTTTGGCCTTGTGACCCCACAGTCTCAGTGGACCTGAGGTGCCTGCAGACTGCCCCTTGTAAACTCATGTTGATCATGCAGCTACTCTATCCTTGCTGCTCTGAAGTAGATCCTGTGTGAGGAGTGATGCTTATCACTCAAGTGGGGTGTTTGATGGCACCAGCTTTCAGTCTGAATGAGTTTCTTCAGGGCTAGTTCCTCAGCTGTGTCCAGAGGGCATTCCCTCAGGACTACAAAGAAGGCTGGAAGAGGGTGGGATGGAGGGGAGCAAGGAATGTCTGGAAAGATTATTTCCTTATTGCTTGGGAGGCCTCGAGAAAGATTGTCATACTGGAGGAAAGCTTTACCAAATGGCAGATGCATCAGGGAGACCGTTTTACTGAGTAGATCCATTCGAGGAGCCAAGAACTTCTGAGAGCAAATCTAGATTTTACTCTAATGTCTGGATGTCCTTGACTACATCATTTAGATCTGACTTTCCATGAGCAGTGTCTCATTTGAGGTGCCTTAGGGTTTGTGCCCAAACCTGGAGAGGAAGGCATGATTCTAACCACCCCAAACCCCAACAGAGGCCTTGGGAACCACAGCATCCAGCACCGCTGAAAATGATGGCATTTCTCCAGCTGTAAATTGAAAATAATGACACTGACGTACCTTACCTGGGCCCCAGGAAGCTTAACTCGTTAATGAATTAATAAATGTGCAACACATGATAATAGGAGTTGAGCAAATATTTTACAATGTATAATCCATCCAGATTCAGTCCGTTTTTTCTTCTTGAAGAATATGCACAAGTGGGTTGTGATCTCCTTGAATATGTTTGTTGATTTAATTTAGCTGATAAACATCTTTCTGATTTTTTTTTCACTCACTGGATTGATAGCAAATATTCGAAGCTCAATATGTGTTGCTTAGTGGTGACCGGTCACATCACTCACCAGATATTGTTTCTGTTCCCTGTGTGGGCTGGCTCTTATAATTCATCATGCACAGTGCTATATGAATATTATGTATTTATTAGCAAACCCCATGCCCTTCAGAGTTAGCAAGGTGCCAGTAATCCAACAGAGGCTTCCTCCTTACAGCACCTCCTTATGGGACTAATATAGGAACAACGCTGCATAACTACTACATTTTAATATAGCATGGCTCTCTTCCCCTCCTGCAGTAAAGCCATATGTTATTGTGGTGGGATGTCATCATCATTTCCATGGCAACATACCATGAGATCATAAAGAGCAGAGTGTGATGACTTTGTGGCCAGATTAGGCAGAGACACTGCTGGCTTCAATTATAGCAGTGGGGAATACAGTGTGTACTCGGACATGGTCAGTTGCTTTCTGTAACCTTGTTCTTTTCTCTCCCGGATGATTGCTCCGAGGTCCTTATTCCAGAGTAGGAGGGAGAAGAAGATCAGAAGCGACTACAGAAAGATGACAGCCCCTTAGTGCCGGGACTGGGAGAGGGGGCAACTGAAGCAAACTCTCAGTGCTGCAACTCCTCACAGCCAACTCCCCGCCGCAGGGGAGGAGGAGGCATTGACTAGGTGCTGGTACCAATTAGCAGCCTGAACAGGGGTTATTACAGGACAAGCTCTTTCTGTTTAACTTAACTGCTAACAGACTGGCTCTGTCAGTTGGAAGGAATCGCAGGCAAACAGGCTTAATGGCAGCCTGAGGGAGAGGGGGGAAGGGAGAGTGGTGCCTTCCTTTCCTACAAGCAGTGTATTTTATAAAGTACAAATGTAACCATCCTCAGGAACATACGTAGTAGGGAGAGTCAGGAGACATTAAAACCAGGTGTATTTGATCAACTCAAACTTTATGAAGTGACATGAGCTCCAAAGAATCCGCCCCTTCCACACAACTGTCTCCTGGGCTCTTTTTTTGTCACTGTAGAACAATAACAAGGCAATAAAGCTGTGCAGCGTGGCTCAAACTGCTTTGCTGTCTAAAGCGGGATGTGTGCTTAACTTGTGTTTGTCAAAAGGATTTGCGCCTTCCCTCTCCAACAGTTGTTGAGTGCCTCTGGGGTGTCAGCAAACACGGTGCATGAGCTGGGTTCGGTTCTGCCCTGGGTGGTGGCAGCCTTGTGCTGCTGGCTTCCACTTCCATGGCGACTTCGTTCTCCTGCTGCACTGCCTGCTAGTGCCGTCAGCCTATGACACGAGGCACCGCCTGGACTTATTGGAACTTGGAGCTCTCTTGAAGACACCAACGTGAACATAAAGATAACAGCTTCCTTGTAGCTGAAGATGCTCCTTGAGGAGTTGCTCAGCACTTGACAACCTCTTGTTCCCTGCAGATAGGAGAGGCAGAGCCAACCATACTCCATGTTTCCCCTAAATACAGGACTCTGGCTCATTTATTATATAATACAAAACCCACTGATATCAATGGAAAAAGTCCCCGTTTTGTTTGCAGGGGTCAGGATGACTCTTTTTTTGGGAAAAGGAGCCATCCTGACACCCTTTTGCAGAGGGCATCTTGGTACCATTAGGGATGGTTGGGAACGTTGTGCAAAACTAAGATGTGATAACTCTACAGCTTTGTGATGTCACTACATCACAATTACCCTGACCATCGTTTTTTTAGATGAAGGAAAAGACCTTGCCTTCCTAACCTCTGCACAATTAAATCTGGAAGACTGAGCAAGAAGCATTTGACTGACATGTATGGGAGACTTGGCTTCAGGTCCACTTCATCTTTGCTTTTCCTAACCATATCAACATGCCTCTGTGAAAGTTTGCTTGATTTTTAGTCCTG